>NW_027211893.1:8125000-8750000 GCF_036971445.1 Narcine bancroftii
CAAAGGCGGGGAATCAGAGCTGGGGAATCAGAGGCAGGGAATCAGAGTTGGGGATTCAGAGGCGGGGAATCAGATATGGGGAATCAGAGGCGGGGAATCAGAGGCGGGCAAACAGAGGCGGGGAATTAGATATGGGGAATCAGAGGTGGGGAATCAGAGGTGGTGAATCAGAGATGGGGAATCACAGGCGGGGAATCAGAGGCAGGGAATAGAACGCGGGGAATCAGAGGCAGGGAATCAGAGTTGGGGCATCAGAGGTTGGGAATTAGATATGGGGAAACAGAGGCGGGGAATCAGAGGCGGGGAAACAGAGGCGGGAAATCAGATATGGGGAATCAGAGGTGGGGAATCAGAGGCAGGGAATCAGATGTGCGGAATCAGAGATGGGGAATCAGAGGCATGGAATCAGAATCAGAAGCGGGGAATCAGAGGCCGGGAATCAGATGCTGGGAATAAGAGGCCGGGAATCAGAGGTGGGGAATCAGAGTCCGGGAATCAGAGATGGGGATTCAGAGGCTGAGAATGAGATATGGAGAATCAGAGGCGGGGAATCAGAGGCGGGGAAACAGAGGTGGGGAATCATATATGTGGAATCAGAGGTGGCGAATCAAAGGCGGTGAATCAGAGATGGGGAATCAGAGGCGGGGAATCAGAGTCAGGGAATCATACACGGGAAATCAAAGGCGGGGAATCAGAGCTGGGGAATCAGAGGCGGGGAATCAGAGTTGGGGAATCAGAGGCAGGGAATCAGATATGGGGAAACAGGGGCAGGGAATCAGAGGCGGGGAAACAGAGGCGGCGAATCAGATATGGGGAATCAGAGGTGTGGAATCAGAGGTTGGGAATCAGAGGCAGGGAATCAGAGGCGGAGAATCAAACACGGGGAATCAGAGCTGGGGAATCAGAGGCGGGGAATTAGAGTTGGGGAATCAGAGGAGGGGAATCAGAGGCGGGGAAACAGAGGCGGGGAATCAGATATGGGGAATCAGAGGTGGGGAATCAGAGGTTGGGAATCAGAGGCAGGGAATCAGAGGCGGGGAATCAGAGGCGGGGAATCAGAGGCAGGGAATCAGATGTGCGGAATCGGGGATGGGGAATCAGAGGCAGGGAATCAGAGGCGGGGAATCAGAGGCGGGGAATCAGAGGCCGGGAATCAGATATGGGGAAACAGAGGTGGGGAATCAGAGGCGGGGAAACAGAGGCGGGGATTCAGATATGGGGAATCAGAGGGGGGGAATCAGAGGTTGGGAATCAGAGGCAGGGAATCAGAGGCTTGGAATCAGATGCAGGGAATCAGATGCGGGGAATCAGAGGCGGGGAATCAGAGCTGGGGAATCAGAGGTGGGGAATCAGAGTTGGGGAATCAGAGGCGGGGACTTAGATATTGGGAAACAGAGGCGGGGAATCAGAGGCAGGGAATCAGATGTGCGGAATCAGAGATGGGGAATCAGAGGCAGGGAATCAGAATCAGAAGCAGGGAATCAGAGGCCGGGAATCAGAGGCCGGAATCAGATGCCGGGAATAAGAGGCCGGGAATCAGAGATGGGGTATCAGAGTCCGGGAATCAGAGATGGGGATTCAGAGGCGGGGAATGAGATATGGGGAATCAGAGGCGGGGAATCAGAGGCGGGGAAACAGAGGCGGGGAATCAGATATGGGGAATCAGAGGTGGTGAATCAAAGGCGGTGAATCAGAGATGGGGAACCAGAGGCCGGGAATCAGAGGCAGGGAATCAAACAAGGAAAATCAGAGGCGGGGAATCAGAGCTGGGGAATCAGAGGCGGGGAATCAGAGTTGGGGAATCAGAGGCGGGGAATCAGACGCAGGGAATCAATATGGGAAATCAGAGGTGGGGAATCAGAGGTTGGGAATCAGAGGAAGGGAATCAGAGGCGAGGAATCAGATATGGGGAAACAGAGGTGGGAAATCAGAGGCGGGGAAACAGAGGTGGGGATTCAGATATGGGGAATCAGAGGTAGGGAATCAGAGGTTGGGAATCAGAGGCAGGGAATCAGAGGCTTGGAATCAGATGCAGGGAATCAGATGCGGGGAATCAGAGGCGGGGAATCAGAGCTGGGGAATCAGAGGTGGGGAATCAGAGTTGGGGAATCAGAGGCGGGGACTTAGATATTGGGAAACAGAGGCAGGGAATCAGAGGCGGGGAATCAGAGGCAGGGAATCAGATGTGCGGAATCAGAGATGGGGAATCAGAGGCAGGGAATCAGAATCAGAAGCAGGGAATCAGAGGCCGGGAATCAGAGGTTGGGAATCAGAGTCCGGGAATCAGAGATGGGGATTCAGAGGCGGGGAATGAGATATGGGGAATCAGAGGCGGGGAATCAGAGGCGGGGAAACAGAGGCGGGGAATCAGATATGGGGAATCAGAGGTGGCGAATCAAAGGCGGTGAATCAGAGATGGGGAATCAGAGGCCGGGAATCAGAGGCAGGGAATCAAACACGGAAAATCAGAGGCGGGGAATCAGAGCTGGGGAATCAGAGGCGGGGAATCAGAGTTGGGGAATCAGAGGCGGGGAATCAGACGCAGGGAATCAATATGGGAAATCAGAGGTGGGGAATCAGAGGTTGGGAATCAGAGGAAGGGAATCAGAGGCGAGGAATCAGATATGGGGAAACAGAGGTGGGAAATCAGAGGCGGGGAAACAGAGGTGGGGATTCAGATATGGGGAATCAGAGGTTGGGAATCAGAGGTTGGGAATCAGAGGCAGGGAATCAGAGGCTTGGAATCAGATGCAGGGAATCAGATGCGGGGAATCAGAGGCGGGGAATCAGAGCTGGGGAATCAGAGGTGGGGAATCAGAGTTGGGGAATCAGAGGCGGGGACTTAGATATTGGGAAACAGAGGCCGGGAATCAGAGGCGGGGAATCAGAGGCAGGGAATCAGATGTGCAGAATCAGAGATGGGGAATCAGAGGCAGGGAATCAGAATCAGAAGCAGGGAATCAGAGGCCGGGAATCAGAGGCCGGAATCAGATGCCGGGAATAAGAGGCCGGGAATCAGAGGTTGGGAATCAGAGTCCGGGAATCAGAGATGGGGATTCAGAGGCGGGGAATGAGATATGGGGAATCAGAGGTGGGGGAATCAGAGGCGGGGAAACAGAGGCGGGGAATCAGATATGGGGAATCAGAGGTGGCGAATCAAAGGCGGTGAATCAGAGATGGGGAATCAGAGGCCGGGAATCAGAGGCAGGGAATCAAACACGGAAAATCAGAGGCGGGGAATCAGAGCTGGGGAATCAGAGGCGGGGAATCAGAGTTGGGGAATCAGAGGCGGGGAATCAGACGCAGGGAATCAATATGGGAAATCAGAGGTGGGGAATCAGAGGTTGGGAATCAGAGGAAGGGAATCAGAGGCGAGGAATCAGAGCTGGGGAATCAGAGGCGGGGAATCAGAATTGGGGGATCAGAGATGGGGAATCAGAGATGGGGAATCAGAGGCGGGGAATCAGACGAGGGGAATCAGAGGTGGTGAATCAGAGATGTGGAATCAGAGGCGGTGAATCAGAGGCAGGGAATCAGACGCGGGGAATCAGAGGCGGGGAATCATATCTGGCGAATCAGAGGCGGGGAATGAGATATGGGGAATCAGAGGCGGGGAATCAGAGGCGGGGAAACAGTGGCGAGGAATCAGATATGGGGAATCAGAGGTGGCGAATCAAAGACGGTGAATCAGAGATGGGGAATCAGAGGCGGGGAATCAGAGGCAGGGGATCAAACACGGGGAATCAGAGGTGGGGAATCAGAGCTGGGGAATCAGAGGCGGGGAATCAGAGTTGGGGAATCAGAGGCGAGGAATCAGAGCTGGTGAATCAGAGGTGGGGAATCAGAGTCGGGGAATCAGAGGCAGGGAATCGGATGTGCGGAATCAGAGATGGGGAATCAGAGGTGGGGAATCAGAGGCGGTGAATCTGAGATGGGGAATCAGAGGCGGGGAATCAGAGGCAGGTTATCAGACTCGGGGATTCAGAGGCTGGGAATCAGACGGAGGGAATCAAAGGCGGGGAATGAAGCTGGGGAATCAGAGGCAGCGAATCAGAGTTGGGGATTCAGAGGCGGGGAATCAGATATGGGGAAACAGAGGCGGGGAATCAGAGGCGGGCAAACAGAGGTGGGGAATTAGATATGGGGAATCAGTGGTGGGGAATCAGAGGTGGTGAATCAGAGATGGGGAATCACAGGCGGGGAATCAGAGACTGGGAATAGAACGCGGGGAATCAGAGGCAGGGAATCAGAGCTGGGGAATCAGAGGCGGGGAATCATAGTTGGGAATCAGAGGCGGGGAATCAGATATGGGGAAACAGAGGCGGGGAATCAGGGGCGGGGAAACAGAGGCGGGGAATCAGATATGGGGAATCGGATGCGGGGAATCAGAGGCGGGGAATCAGAGCTGGGGAATCAGAGGCGGGGAATCAGAGTTGGGGCATCAGAGGTGGGGAATTAGATATGGGGAAACAGAGGCGGGGAATCAGAGGCGTGGAAACAGAGGCGGGGAATCAGATATGGGGAATCAGAGGTGGGGAATCAGAGGCAGGTAATCAGATGTGCGGAATCAGAGATGGGGAATCAGAGGCAGGGAATCAGAATCAGAAGCGGGGAGTCAGAGGCCGGGAATCAGAGGCCTGGAGTCAGATGCTGGGAATAAGAGGCCGGGAATCAGAGGTGGGGAATCAGAGTCCGGGAATCAGTGATGGGGATTCAGAGGCAGGGAATGAGATATGGAGAATCAGAGGCGGGGAATCAGAGGCGGGGAAACAGAGGTGGGGAATCAGATATGGGGAATCAGAGGTGGCGAATCAAAGGCGGTGAATCAGAGATGGGGAATCAGAGGCGGGGAATCAGAGGCAGGGAATCAAACACGGGGAATCAGAGGCGTGCTATCAGAGCTGGGGAATCAGAGGCTGGGAATCAAAGTTGGGGAATCAGAGGCAGGGAATCAGATATGGGGAAACAGGGGAGGGGAATCAGAGGCGGGGAAACAGAGGCGGGGAATCAGATATGGGGAATCAGAGGCGGGGAATTAGAGTTGGGGAATCAGAGGCGGGGAATCAGAGGCGGGGAATCAGAGGCGGGGAATCAAACACGGGGAATCAGAGGTGGGGAATCAGAGTTTGGGAATCAGAGGCAGGGAATCAGAGGCGGGGAATCAGAGGCGGGGAATCAGAGGCAAAGAATCAGATGTGCGGAATCGGAGATGGGGAATCAGAGGCAGGGAATCAGAGGCGGGGAATCAGAGGCGGGGAATCAGAGGCCGGGAATCAGATATGGGGAAACAGAGGCAGGGAATCAGAGGCGGGGAAACAGAGGCTGGAAATCAGATATGGGGAATCAGAGGTGGGGAATCAGAGGTTGGGAATCAGAGGCGGGGAATCAGAGGCTTGGAATCAGATGCAGGGAATCAGATGCGGGGAATCAGAGGCGGGGAATCAGAGCTGGGGAATCAGAGGTGGGGAATCAGAGTTGGGGAATCAGAGGCGGGGACTTAGATATTGGGAAACAGAGGCGGGGAATCAGAGGCGGGGAAACAGAGGCGGGGAATCAGAGATGGGGAATCAAAGGCAGGGAATCAGAATCAGAAGCAGGGAATCAGAGGCCGGGAATGAGAGGCCGGAATCAGATGCCGGGAATAAGAGGCCGGGAATCAGAGGTGGGGAATCAGAGTCCGGGAATCAGAGATGGGGATTCAGAGGCAGGGAATGAGATATGGGGAATCAGAGGCGGGGAATCAGAGGCGGTGAAACAGAGGCGGGGAATCAGATATGGGGAATCAGAGGTGGCGAATCAAAGGCGGTGAATCAGAGATGGGGAATCAGAGGCCGGGAATCAGAGGCAGGGAATCAAACACGGGGAATCAGAGGCGGAGAATCAGAATTGGGAAATCAGAGATGGGGAATCAGAGATGGGGAATCAGAGGCGGGGAATCAGACGCGGGGAATCAGAGGTGGTGAATCAGAGATGTTGAATCAGAGGCGGGGAATCAGAGGCGGGGAAACAGAGGCGGGAAATCAGATATGGGGAATCAGAGGTGGGGAATCAGAGGCAGGGAATCAGATGTGCGGAATCAGAGATGGGGAATCAGAGGCAGGGAATCAGAATCAGAAGCGGGGAATCAGAGGCCGGGAAACAGAGGCGGGGAATCAGATATGGGGAATCAGAGGTGGGGAATCAGAGGCAGGGAATTAGATTTGCGGAATCAGAGATGGGGAATCAGAAGCAGGGAATCAGAGGCCGGGAATCAGAGGCCGGAATCAGATGCCGGGAATAAGAGGCCGGGAATCAGAGGTGGGGAATCAGAGTCCGGGAATCAGAGATGGGGAATCAGAGGCGGGGAATGAGATATGGGGAATCAGAGGCGGGGAATCAGAGGCGGGGAAACAGAGGCGAGGAATCAGATATGGGGAATCAGAGGTTGTGAATCAAAGGCGATGAATCAGAGATGGGGAATCAGAGGCGGGGAATCAGAGGCAGGGAATCAAACACGGGGAATCAGAGGCGGGGAATCAGAGCTGGGGAATCAGAGGCGGGGAATCAGAGGCAGGGAATCAAACACGGGGAATCAGAGGCGTGGTATCAGAGCTGGGGAATCAGAGGCTGGGAATCAAAGTTGGGGAATCAGAGGCAGGGAATCAGATATGGGGAAACAGGGGCGGGGAATCAGAGGCGGGGAAACAGAGGCGGGGAATCAGATATGGGGAATCAGAGGCGGGGAATTAGAGTTGGGGAATCAGAGGCGGGGAATCAGAGGCGGGGAAACAGAGGCGGGGAATCAAACACGGGGAATCAGAGGTGGGGAATCAGAGGTTGGGAATCAGAGGCAGGGAATCAGAGGCGGGGAATCAGAGGCGGGGAATCAGAGGCAGGGAATCAGATGTGCGGAATCGGAGATGGGGAATCAGAGGCAGGGAATCAGAGGCGGGGAATCAGAGGCGGGGAATCAGAGGCCGGGAATCAGATATGGGAAACAGAGGCAGGGAATCAGAGGTGGGGAAACAGAGGCTGGGAATCAGATATGGGGAATCAGAGGTGGGGAATCAGAGGTTGGGAATCAGAGGCAGGGAATCAGAGGCTTGGAATCAGATGCAGGGAATCAGATGCGGGGAATCAGAGGCGGGGAATCAGAGCTGGGGAATCAGAGGTGGGGAATCAGAGTTGGGGAATCAGAGGCGGGGACTTAGATATTGGGAAACAGAGGCGGGGAATCAGAGGCGGGGAAAAAGAGGCGGGTAATCAGATATGGGGAATCAGAGATGGGGAATCAGAGGCAGGGAATCAGATGTGCGGAATCAGAGATGGGGAATCAAAGGCAGGGAATCAGAATCAGAAGCAGGGAATCAGAGGCCGGGAATCAGAGTCCGGAATCAGATGCCGGGAATAAGAGGCCGGGAATCAGAGGTGGGGAATCAGAGTCCGGGAATCAGAGATGGGGATTCAGAGGCGGGGAATGAGATATGGGAAATCAGAGGCGGGGAATCAGAGGCGGTGAAACAGAGGCGGGGAATCAGATATGGGGAATCAGAGGTGGCGAATCAAAGGCGGTGAATCAGAGATGGGGAATCAGAGGCCGGGAATCAGAGGCAGGGAATCAAACACGGGGAATCAGAGGCGGGGAATCAGAATTGGGGAATCAGAGATGGGGAATCAGAGATGGGGAATCAGAGGCGGGAAATCAGACGCGGGGAATCAGAGGTGGTGAATCAGAGATGTTGAATCAGAGGCGGGGAATCAGAGGCAGGGAATCAGAGTTGGGGCATCAGAGGTTGGGAATTAGATATGGGGAAACAGAGGCGGGGAATCAGAGGCGGTGAAACAGAGGCGGGAAATCAGATATGGGGAATCAGAGGTGGGGAATCAGAGGCAGGGAATCAGATGTGCGGAATCAGAGATGGGGAATCAGAGGCAGGGAATCAGAATCAGAAGCGGGGAATCAGAGGCCGGGAAACAGAGGCGGGGAATCAGATATGGGGAATCAGAGGTGGGGAATCAGAGGCAGGGAATTAGATTTGCGGAATCAGAGATGGGGAATCAGAAGCAGGGAATCAGAGGCCGGGAATCAGAGGCCGGAATCAGATGCCGGGAATAAGAGGCCGGGAATCAGAGGTGGGGAATCAGAGTCCGGGAATCAGAGATGGGGAATCAGAGGCGGGGAATGAGATATGGGGAATCAGAGGCCGGGAATCAGAGGCGGGGAAACAGAGGCGAGGAATCAGATATGGGGAATCAGAGGTGGCGAATCAAAGGCGATGAATCAGAGATGGGGAATCAGTGGCGGAGAATCAGAGGCAGGGAATCAAACACGGGGAATCAGAGGCGGGGAATCAGAGCTGGGGAATCAGAGGCGGGGAATCAGAGTTGGGGAATCAGAGGCGTGGAATCAGAGCTGGGGAATCAGAGGTGGGGATCAGAGTCGGGGAATCAGAGGCAGGGAATCAGATGTGCGGAATCAGAGATGGGGAATCAGAGGTGGGGAATCAGAGGCTGTGAATCAGACACGGGGTTTCAGAGGCTGGGAATCAGACGGGGGAATCAAAGGCGGGGAATCAGAGCTGGGGAATCAGAGGCAGGGAATCAGAGTTGGGGATTCAGAGGCGGGGAATCAGATATGGGGAAACAGAGGCGGGGAATCAGAGGCGGGCAAACAGAGGCGGGGATTTAGATATGGGGAATCAGAGGTGGGGAATCAGAGGTGGTGAATCACAGGCGGGGAATCAGAGGCAGGGAATAGAACGCGGGGAATCAGAGGCGGGGAATCAGAGTTGGGGCATCAGAGGTTGGGAATTAGATATGGGGAAACAGAGGCGGGGAATCAGAGGCGGGGAAACAGAGGCGGGAAATCAGATATGGGGAATCAGAGGTGGGGAATCAGAGGCAGGGAATCAGATGTGCGGAATCAGAGATGGGGAATTAGAGGCAGGGAATCAGAATCAGAAGCGGGGAATCAGAGGCCGGGAATCAGATGCTGGGAATAAGAGGCCGGGAATCAGAGGTGGGGAATCAGAGTCCGGGAATCAGAGATGGGGATTCAGAGGCGGGGAATGAGATATGGAGAATCAGAGGCGGGGAATCAGAGGCGGGGAATCAGAGGCAGGGAATCAGATGTGCGGAATCGGGGATGGGGAATCAGAGGCAGGGAATCAGAGGCGGAGAATCAGAGGCGGGGAATCAGAGGCCGGGAATCAGATATGGGGAAACAGAGGTGGGGAATCAGAGGCGGGGAAACAGAGGCGGGGATTCAGATATGGGGAATCAGAGGGGGGGAATCAGAGGTTGGGAATCAGAGGCAGGGATTCAGAGGCTTGGAATCAGATGCAGGGAATCAGATGCGGGGAATCAGAGGCGGGGAATCAGAGCTGGGGAATCAGAGGTGGGGAATCAGAGTTGGGGAATCAGAGGCGGGGACTTAGATATTGGGAAACAGAGGCGGGGAATCAGAGGCAG
The DNA here is from genome assembly GCF_036971445.1 of Narcine bancroftii. Classification (NCBI taxonomy): domain Eukaryota; kingdom Metazoa; phylum Chordata; class Chondrichthyes; order Torpediniformes; family Narcinidae; genus Narcine; species Narcine bancroftii. Next base: position 8,134,451 of record NW_027211893.1, read on the forward strand.
GGAATCAGATGTGCGGAATCAGAGATGGGGAATCAGAGGCAGGGAATCAGAATGAGAAGCAGGGAATCAGAGGCCGGGAATCAGAGGCCGGAATCAGATGCCGGGAATAAGAGGCCGGGAATCAGAGGTGGGGAATCAGAGTCCGGGAATCAGAGATGGGGATTCAGAGGCGGGGAATGAGATATGGGGAATCAGAGGCGGGGAATCAGAGGCGGGGAAACAGAGGCGGGGAATCAGATATGGGGAATCAGAGGTGGCGAATCAAAGGCGGTGAATCAGAGATGGGGAACCAGAGGCCGGGAATCAGAGGCAGGGAATCAAACAAGGAAAATCAGAGGCGGGGAATCAGAGCTGGGGAATCAGAGGCGGGGAATCAGAGTTGGGGAATCAGAGGCGAGGAATCAGACGCAGGGAATCAATATGGGAAATCATAGGTGGGGAATCAGAGGTTGGGAATCAGAGGAAGTGAATCAGAGGCGAGGAATCAGAGCTGGGGAATCAGAGGTGGGGTATCAGAATTGGGGAATCAGAGATGGGGAATCAGAGATGGGGAATCAGAGGCGGGGAATCAGACGCGGGGAATCAGAGGTGGTGAATCAGAGATGTGGAATCAGAGGCGGGGAATCAGAGGCAGGGAATCAGACGCGGGGAATCAGAGGCGGGGAATCATAGCTGGCGAATCAGAGGTGGGGAATGAGATATGGGGAATCAGAGGCGGGGAATCAGAGGCGGGGAAACAGTGGCGAGGAATCAGATATGGGGAATCAGAGGTGGCGAATCAAAGACGGTGAATCAGAGATGGGGAATCAGAGGCGGGGAATCAGAGGCAGGGGATCAAACACGGGGAATCAGAGGTGGGGAATCAGAGCTGGGGAATCAGAGGCGGGGAATCAGAGTTGGGGAATCAGAGGCGAGGAATCAAAGCTGGGGAATCAGAGGTGGGGAATCAGAGTCGGGGAATCAGAGGCAGGGAATCGGATGTGCGGAATCAGAGATGGGGAATCAGAGGTGGGGAATCAGAGGCGGTGAATCTGAGATGGGGAATCAGAGGCGGGGAATCAGAGGCAGGTTATCAGACACGGGGATTCAGAGGCTGGGAATCAGATGGGGGGAATCAAAGGCGGGGAATGAAGCTGGGGAATCAGAGGCAGCGAATCAGAGTTGGGGATTCAGAGGCGGGGAATCAGATATGGGGAAACAGAGGCGGGGAATCAGAGGCGGGCAAACAGAGGCGGGGAATTAGATATGGGGAATCAGTGGTGGGGAATCAGAGGTGGTGAATCAGAGATGGGGAATCACAGGCGGGGAATCAGAGGCAGGGAATAGAAAGCGGGGAATCAGAGGCAGGGAATCAGAGTTGGGGAATCAGAGGCGGGGAATCATAGTTGGGAATCAGAGGCGGGGAATCAGATATGGGGAAACAGAGGCGGGGAATCAGGGGCGGGGAAACAGAGGCGGGGAATCAGATATGGGGAATCGGATGCGGGGAATCAGAGGCGGGGAATCAGAGCTGGGGAATCAGAGGCGGGGAATCAGAATTGGGGCATCACAGGTGGGGAATTAGATATGGGGAAACAGAGGCGGGGAATCAGAGGCGTGGAAACAGAGGCGGGGAATCAGATATGGGGAATCAGAGGTGGGGAATCAGAGGCAGGTAATCAGATGTGCGGAATCAGAGATGGGGAATCAGAGGCAGGGAATCAGAATCAGAAGCGGGGAGTCAGAGGCCGGGAATCAGAGGCCTGGAATCAGATGCTGGGAATAAGAGGCGGGGAATCAGAGCTGGGGAATCAGAGGTAGGGAATCAGAGTTGGGGAATCAGAGGCGGGGACTTAGATATTGGGAAACAGAGGCGGGGAATCGGAGGCGGGGAAACAGAGGCGGGGAATCAGAGATGGGGAATCAAAGGCAGGGAATCAGAATCAGAAGCAGGGAATCAGAGGCCGGGAATCAGAGGCCGGAATCAGATGCCGGGAATAAGAGGCCGGGAATCAGAGGTGGGGAATCAGAGTCCGGGAATCAGAGATGGGGATTCAGAGGCGGGGAATGAGATATGGGGAATCAGAGGCGGGGAATCAGAGGCGGGGAAACAGAGGCGGGGAATCAGATATTGGGAAACAGAGGCGGGGAATCGGAGGCGGGGAAACAGAGGCGGGGAATCAGAGATGGGGATTCAGAGGCGGGGAATGAGATATGGAGAATCAGAGGCGGGGAATCAGAGGCGGGGAAACAGAGGTGGGGAATCAGATATGGGGAATCAGAGGTGGCGAATCAAAGGCGGTGAATCAGAGATGGGGAATCAGAGGCGGGGAATCAGAGGCAGGGAATCAAACACGGGGAATCAGAGGCGTGCTATCAGAGCTGGGGAATCAGAGGCTGGGAATCAAAGTTGGGGAATCAGAGGCAGGGAATCAGATATGGGGAAACAGGGGAGGGGAATCAGAGGCGGGGAAACAGAGGCGGGGAATCAGATATGGGGAATCAGAGGCGGGGAATTAGAGTTGGGGAATCAGAGGCGGGGAATCAGAGGCGGGGAATCAGAGGCGGTGAATCAAACACGGGGAATCAGAGGTGGGGAATCAGAGTTTGGGAATCAGAGGCAGGGAATCAGAGGCGGGGAATCAGAGGCGGGGAATCAGAGGCAAAGAATCAGATGTGCGGAATCGGAGATGGGGAATCAGAGGCAGGGAATCAGAGGCGGGGAATCAGAGGCGGGGAATCAGAGGCCGGGAATCAGATATGGGGAAACAGAGGCAGGGAATCAGAGGCGGGGAAACAGAGGCTGGAAATCAGATATGGGGAATCAGAGGTGGGGAATCAGAGGTTGGGAATCAGAGGCGGGGAATCAGAGGCTTGGAATCAGATGCAGGGAATCAGATGCGGGGAATCAGAGGCGGGGAATCAGAGCTGGGGAATCAGAGGTGGGGAATCAGAGTTGGGGAATCAGAGGCGGGGACTTAGATATTGGGAAACAGAGGCGGGGAATCAGAGGCGGGGAAACAGAGGCGGGGAATCAGAGATGGGGAATCAAAGGCAGGGAATCAGAATCAGAAGCAGGGAATCAGAGGCCGGGAATGAGAGGCCGGAATCAGATGCCGGGAATAAGAGGCCGGGAATCAGAGGTGGGGAATCAGAGTCCGGGAATCAGAGATGGGGATTCAGAGGCAGGGAATGAGATATGGGGAATCAGAGGCGGGGAATCAGAGGCGGTGAAACAGAGGCGGGGAATCAGATATGGGGAATCAGAGGTGGCGAATCAAAGGCGGTGAATCAGAGATGGGGAATCAGAGGCCGGGAATCAGAGGCAGGGAATCAAACACGGGGAATCAGAGGCGGAGAATCAGAATTGGGAAATCAGAGATGGGGAATCAGAGATGGGGAATCAGAGGCGGGGAATCAGACGCGGGGAATCAGAGGTGGTGAATCAGAGATGTTGAATCAGAGGCGGGGAATCAGAGGCGGGGAAACAGAGGCGGGAAATCAGATATGGGGAATCAGAGGTGGGGAATCAGAGGCAGGGAATCAGATGTGCGGAATCAGAGATGGGGAATCAGAGGCAGGGAATCAGAATCAGAAGCGGGGAATCAGAGGCCGGGAAACAGAGGCGGGGAATCAGATATGGGGAATCAGAGGTGGGGAATCAGAGGCAGGGAATTAGATTTGCGGAATCAGAGATGGGGAATCAGAAGCAGGGAATCAGAGGCCGGGAATCAGAGGCCGGAATCAGATGCCGGGAATAAGAGGCCGGGAATCAGAGGTGGGGAATCAGAGTCCGGGAATCAGAGATGGGGAATCAGAGGCGGGGAATGAGATATGGGGAATCAGAGGCGGGGAATCAGAGGCGGGGAAACAGAGGCGAGGAATCAGATATGGGGAATCAGAGGTTGTGAATCATAGGCGATGAATCAGAGATGGGGAATCAGAGGCGGGGAATCAGAGGCAGGGAATCAAACACGGGGAATCAGAGGCGGGGAATCAGAGCTGGGGAATCAGAGGCGGGGAATCAGAGGCAGGGAATCAAACACGGGGAATCAGAGGCGTGGTATCAGAGCTGGGGAATCAGAGGCTGGGAATCAAAGTTGGGGAATCAGAGGCAGGGAATCAGATATGGGGAAACAGGGGCGGGGAATCAGAGGCGGGGAAACAGAGGCGGGGAATCAGATATGGGGAATCAGAGGCGGGGAATTAGAGTTGGGGAATCAGAGGCGGGGAATCAGAGGCGGGGAAACAGAGGCGGGGAATCAAACACGGGGAATCAGAGGTGGGGAATCAGAGGTTGGGAATCAGAGGCAGGGAATCAGAGGCGGGGAATCAGAGGCGGGGAATCAGAGGCAGGGAATCAGATGTGCGGAATCGGAGATGGGGAATCAGAGGCAGGGAATCAGAGGCGGGGAATCAGAGGCGGGGAATCAGAGGCCGGGAATCAGATATGGGAAACAGAGGCAGGGAATCAGAGGTGGGGAAACAGAGGCTGGGAATCAGATATGGGGAATCAGAGGTGGGGAATCAGAGGTTGGGAATCAGAGGCAGGGAATCAGAGGCTTGGAATCAGATGCAGGGAATCAGATGCAGGGAATCAGAGGCGGGGAATCAGAGCTGGGGAATCAGAGGTGGGGAATCAGAGTTGGGGAATCAGAGGCGGGGACTTAGATATTGGGAAACAGAGGCGGGGAATCAGAGGCGGGGAAAAAGAGGCGGGTAATCAGATATGGGGAATCAGAGATGGGGAATCAGAGGCAGGGAATCAGATGTGCGGAATCAGAGATGGGGAATCAAAGGCAGGGAATCAGAATCAGAAGCAGGGAATCAGAGGCCGGGAATCAGAGTCCGGAATCAGATGCCGGGAATAAGAGGCCGGGAATCAGAGGTGGGGAATCAGAGTCCGGGAATCAGAGATGGGGATTCAGAGGCGGGGAATGAGATATGGGAAATCAGAGGCGGGGAATCAGAGGCGGTGAAACAGAGGCGGGGAATCAGATATGGGGAATCAGAGGTGGCGAATCAAAGGCGGTGAATCAGAGATGGGGAATCAGAGGCCGGGAATCAGAGGCAGGGAATCAAACACGGGGAATCAGAGGCGGGGAATCAGAATTGGGGAATCAGAGATGGGGAATCAGAGATGGGGAATCAGAGGCGGGAAATCAGACGCGGGGAATCAGAGGTGGTGAATCAGAGATGTTGAATCAGAGGCGGGGAATCAGAGGCAGGGAATCAGAGTTGGGGCATCAGAGGTTGGGAATTAGATATGGGGAAACAGAGGCGGGGAATCAGAGGCGGTGAAACAGAGGCGGGAAATCAGATATGGGGAATCAGAGGTGGGGAATCAGAGGCAGGGAATCAGATGTGCGGAATCAGAGATGGGGAATCAGAGGCAGGGAATCAGAATCAGAAGCGGGGAATCAGAGGCCGGGAAACAGAGGCGGGGAATCAGATATGGGGAATCAGAGGTGGGGAATCAGAGGCAGGGAATTAGATTTGCGGAATCAGAGATGGGGAATCAGAAGCAGGGAATCAGAGGCCGGGAATCAGAGGCCGGAATCAGATGCCGGGAATAAGAGGCCGGGAATCAGAGGTGGGGAATCAGAGTCCGGGAATCAGAGATGGGGAATCAGAGGCGGGGAATGAGATATGGGGAATCAGAGGCCGGGAATCAGAGGCGGGGAAACAGAGGCGAGGAATCAGATATGGGGAATCAGAGGTGGCGAATCAAAGGCGATGAATCAGAGATGGGGAATCAGTGGCGGAGAATCAGAGGCAGGGAATCAAACACGGGGAATCAGAGGCGGGGAATCAGAGCTGGGGAATCAGAGGCGGGGAATCAGAGTTGAAGAATCAGAGGCGGGGAATCAGAGCTGGGGAATCAGAGGTGGGGATCAGAGTCGGGGAATCAGAGGCAGGGAATCAGATGTGCGGAATCAGAGATGGGGAATCAGAGGTGGGGAATCAGAGGCTGTGAATCAGACACGGGGTTTCAGAGGCTGGGAATCAGACGGGGGAATCAAAGGCGGGGAATCAGAGCTGGGGAATCAGAGGCAGGGAATCAGAGTTGGGGATTCAGAGGCGGGGAATCAGATATGGGGAAACAGAGGCGGGGAATCAGAGGCGGGCAAACAGAGGCGGGGATTTAGATATGGGGAATCAGAGGTGGGGAATCAGAGGTGGTGAATCACAGGCGGGGAATCAGAGGCAGGGAATAGAACGCGGGGAATCAGAGGCGGGGAATCAGAGTTGGGGCATCAGAGGTTGGGAATTAGATATGGGGAAACAGAGGCGGGGAATCAGAGGCGGGGAAACAGAGGCGGGAAATCAGATATGGGGAATCAGAGGTGGGGAATCAGAGGCAGGGAATCAGATGTGCGGAATCAGAGATGGGGAATTAGAGGCAGGGAATCAGAATCAGAAGCGGGGAATCAGAGGCCGGGAATCAGATGCTGGGAATAAGAGGCCGGGAATCAGAGGTGGGGAATCAGAGTCCGGGAATCAGAGATGGGGATTCAGAGGCGGGGAATGAGATATGGAGAATCAGAGGCGGGGAATCAGAGGCGGGGAATCAGAGGCAGGGAATCAGATGTGCGGAATCGGGGATGGGGAATCAGAGGCAGGGAATCAGAGGCGGAGAATCAGAGGCGGGGAATCAGAGGCCGGGAATCAGATATGGGGAAACAGAGGTGGGGAATCAGAGGCGGGGAAACAGAGGCGGGGATTCAGATATGGGGAATCAGAGGGGGGGAATCAGAGGTTGGGAATCAGAGGCAGGGATTCAGAGGCTTGGAATCAGATGCAGGGAATCAGATGCGGGGAATCAGAGGCGGGGAATCAGAGCTGGGGAATCAGAGGTGGGGAATCAGAGTTGGGGAATCAGAGGCGGGGACTTAGATATTGGGAAACAGAGGCGGGGAATCAGAGGCAGGGAATCAGATGTGCGGAATCAGAGATGGGGAATCAGAGGCAGGGAATCAGAATGAGAAGCAGGGAATCAGAGGCCGGGAATCAGAGGCCGGAATCAGATGCCGGGAATAAGAGGCCGGGAATCAGAGGTGGGGAATCAGAGTCCGGGAATCAGAGATGGGGATTCAGAGGCGGGGAATGAGATATGGGGAATCAGAGGCGGGGAATCAGAGGCGGGGAAACAGAGGCGGGGAATCAGATATGGGGAATCAGAGGTGGCGAATCAAAGGCGGTGAATCAGAGATGGGGAACCAGAGGCCGGGAATCAGAGGCAGGGAATCAAACAAGGAAAATCAGAGGCGGGGAATCAGAGCTGGGGAATCAGAGGCGGGGAATCAGAGTTGGGGAATCAGAGGCGAGGAATCAGACGCAGGGAATCAATATGGGAAATCATAGGTGGGGAATCAGAGGTTGGGAATCAGAGGAAGTGAATCAGAGGCGAGGAATCAGAGCTGGGGAATCAGAGGTGGGGTATCAGAATTGGGGAATCAGAGATGGGGAATCAGAGATGGGGAATCAGAGGCGGGGAATCAGACGCGGGGAATCAGAGGTGGTGAATCAGAGATGTGGAATCAGAGGCGGGGAATCAGAGGCAGGGAATCAGACGCGGGGAATCAGAGGCGGGGAATCATAGCTGGCGAATCAGAGGTGGGGAATGAGATATGGGGAATCAGAGGCGGGGAATCAGAGGCGGGGAAACAGTGGCGAGGAATCAGATATGGGGAATCAGAGGTGGCGAATCAAAGACGGTGAATCAGAGATGGGGAATCAGAGGCGGGGAATCAGAGGCAGGGGATCAAACACGGGGAATCAGAGGTGGGGAATCAGAGCTGGGGAATCAGAGGCGGGGAATCAGAGTTGGGGAATCAGAGGCGAGGAATCAGAGCTGGGGAATCAGAGGTGGGGAATCAGAGTCGGGGAATCAGAGGCAGGGAATCGGATGTGCGGAATCAGAGATGGGGAATCAGAGGTGGGGAATCAGAGGCGGTGAATCTGAGATGGGGAATCAGAGGCGGGGAATCAGAGGCAGGTTATCAGACACGGGGATTCAGAGGCTGGGAATCAGATGGGGGGAATCAAAGGCGGGGAATGAAGCTGGGGAATCAGAGGCAGCGAATCAGAGTTGGGGATTCAGAGGCGGGGAATCAGATATGGGGAAACAGAGGCGGGGAATCAGAGGCGGGCAAACAGAGGCGGGGAATTAGATATGGGGAATCAGTGGTGGGGAATCAGAGGTGGTGAATCAGAGATGGGGAATCACAGGCGGGGAATCAGAGGCAGGGAATAGAAAGCGGGGAATCAGAGGCAGGGAATCAGAGTTGGGGAATCAGAGGCGGGGAATCATAGTTGGGAATCAGAGGCGGGGAATCAGATATGGGGAAACAGAGGCGGGGAATCAGGGGCGGGGAAACAGAGGCGGGGAATCAGATATGGGGAATCGGATGCGGGGAATCAGAGGCGGGGAATCAGAGCTGGGGAATCAGAGGCGGGGAATCAGAATTGGGGCATCACAGGTGGGGAATTAGATATGGGGAAACAGAGGCGGGGAATCAGAGGCGTGGAAACAGAGGCGGGGAATCAGATATGGGGAATCAGAGGTGGGGAATCAGAGGCAGGTAATCAGATGTGCGGAATCAGAGATGGGGAATCAGAGGCAGGGAATCAGAATCAGAAGCGGGGAGTCAGAGGCCGGGAATCAGAGGCCTGGAATCAGATGCTGGGAATAAGAGGCGGGGAATCAGAGCTGGGGAATCAGAGGTAGGGAATCAGAGTTGGGGAATCAGAGGCGGGGACTTAGATATTGGGAAACAGAGGCGGGGAATCGGAGGCGGGGAAACAGAGGTGGGGAATCAGAGATGGGGAATCAAAGGCAGGGAATCAGAATCAGAAGCAGGGAATCAGAGGCCGGGAATCAGAGGCCGGAATCAGATGCCGGGAATAAGAGGCCGGGAATCAGAGGTGGGGAATCTGAGTCCGGGAATCAGAGATGGGGATTCAGAGGCGGGGAATGAGATATGGGGAATCAGAGGCGGGGAATCAGAGGCGGTGAAACAGAGGCGGGGAATCAGATATGGGGAATCAGAGGTGGCGAATCAAAGGCGGTGAATCAGAGATGGGGAATCAGAGGCCGGGAATCAGAGGCAGGGAATCAAACACGGGGAATCAGAGGCGGAGAATTAGAATTGGGGAATCAGAGATGGGGAATCAGAGATGGGGAATCAGAGGCGGGGAATCAGACGCGGGGAATCAGAGGTGGTGAATCAGAGATGTTGAATCAGAGGCGGGGAATCAGAGGCAGGGAATCAGAGTTGGGGCATCAGAGGTTGGGAATTAGATATGGGGAAACAGAGGCGGGGAATCACAGGCGGGGAAACAGAGGCGGGAAATCAGATATGGGGAATCAGAGGTGGGGAATCAGAGGCAGGGAATCAGATGTGCGGAATCAGAGATGGGGAATCAGAGGCAGGGAATCAGAATCAGAAGCGGGGAATCAGAGGCGGGGAATCAGAGTTGGGGAATCAGAGGCGAGGAATCAGACGCAGGGAATCAATATGGGAAATCATAGGTGGGGAATCAGAGGTTGGGAATCAGAAGAAGTGAATCAGAGGCGAGGAATCAGAGCTGGGGAATCAGAGGTGGGGAATCAGAATTGGGGAATCAGAGATGGGGAATCAGAGATGGGGAATCAGAGGCGGGGAATCAGACGCGGGGAATCAGAGGTGGTGAATCAGAGATGTGGAATCAGAGGCGGGGAATCAGAGGCAGGGAATCAGACGCGGGGAATCAGAGGCGGGGAATCATAGCTGGCGAATCAGAGGCGGGGAATGAGATATGGGGAATCAGAGGCGGGGAATCAGAGGCGGGGAAACAGTGGCGAGGAATCAGATATGGGGAATCAGAGGTGGCGAATCAAAGACGGTGAATCAGAGATGGGGAATCAGAGGCGGGGAATCAGAGGCAGGGGATCAAACACGGGGAATCAGAGGTGGGGAATCAGAGCTGGGGAATCAGAGGCGGGGAATCAGAGTTGGGGAATCAGAGGCGAGGAATCAGAGCTGGGGAATCAGAGGTGGGGAATCAGAGTCGGGGAATCAGAGGCAGGGAATCGGATGTGCGGAATCAGAGATGGGGAATCAGAGGTGGGGAATCAGAGGCGGTGAATCTGAGATGGGGAATCAGAGGCGGGGAATCAGAGGCAGGTTATCAGACACGGGGATTCAGAGGCTGGGAATCAGATGGGGGGAATCAAAGGCGGGGAATGAAGCTGGGGAATCAGAGGCAGCGAATCAGAGTTGGGGATTCAGAGGCGGGGAATCAGATATGGGGAAACAGAGGCGGGGAATCAGAGGCGGGCAAACAGAGGCGGGGAATTAGATATGGGGAATCAGTGGTGGGGAATCAGAGGTGGTGAATCAGAGATGGGGAATCACAGGCGGGGAATCAGAGGCAGGGAATAGAAAGCGGGGAATCAGAGGCAGGGAATCAGAGTTGGGGAATCAGAGGCGGGGAATCATAGTTGGGAATCAGAGGCGGGGAATCAGATATGGGGAAACAGAGGCGGGGAATCAGGGGCGGGGAAACAGAGGCGGGGAATCAGATATGGGGAATCGGATGCGGGGAATCAGAGGCGGGGAATCAGAGCTGGGGAATCAGAGGCGGGGAATCAGAATTGGGGCATCACAGGTGGGGAATTAGATATGGGGAAACAGTGGCGGGGAATCAGAGGCGTGGAAACAGAGGCGGGGAATCAGATATGGGGAATCAGAGGTGGGGAATCAGAGGCAGGTAATCAGATGTGCGGAATCAGAGATGGGGAATCAGAGGCAGGGAATCAGAATCAGAAGCGGGGAGTCAGAGGCCGGGAATCAGAGGCCTGGAATCAGATGCTGGGAATAAGAGGCGGGGAATCAGAGCTGGGGAATCAGAGGTAGGGAATCAGAGTTGGGGAATCAGAGGCGGGGACTTAGATATTGGGAAACAGAGGCGGGGAATCGGAGGCGGGGAAACAGAGGCGGGGAATCAGAGATGGGGAATCAAAGGCAGGGAATCAGAATCAGAAGCAGGGAATCAGAGGCCGGGAATCAGAGGCCGGAATCAGATGCCGGGAATAAGAGGCCGGGAATCAGAGGTGGGGAATCTGAGTCCGGGAATCAGAGATGGGGATTCAGAGGCGGGGAATGAGATATGGGGAATCAGAGGCGGGGAATCAGAGGCGGTGAAACAGAGGCGGGGAATCAGATATGGGGAATCAGAGGTGGCGAATCAAAGGCGGTGAATCAGAGATGGGGAATCAGAGGCCGGGAATCAGAGGCAGGGAATCAAACACGGGGAATCAGAGGCGGAGAATTAGAATTGGGGAATCAGAGATGGGGAATCAGAGATGGGGAATCAGAGGCGGGGAATCAGACGCGGGGAATCAGAGGTGGTGAATCAGAGATGTTGAATCAGAGGCGGGGAATCAGAGGCAGGGAATCAGAGTTGGGGCATCAGAGGTTGGGAATTAGATATGGGGAAACAGAGGCGGGGAATCACAGGCGGGGAAACAGAGGCGGGAAATCAGATATGGGGAATCAGAGGTGGGGAATCAGAGGCAGGGAATCAGATGTGCGGAATCAGAGATGGGGAATCAGAGGCAGGGAATCAGAATCAGAAGCGGGGAATCAGAGGCCGGGAAACAGAGGCGGGGAATCAGATATGGGGAATCAGAGGTGGGGAATCAGAGGCAGGGAATTAGATTTGCGGAATCAGAGATGGGGAATCAGAAGCAGGGAATCAGAGGCCGGGAATCAGAGGCCGGAATCAGATGCCGGGAATAAGAGGCCGGGAATCAGAGGTGGGGAATCAGAGTCCGGGAATCAGAGATGGGGAATCAGAGGCGGGGAATGAGATATGGGGAATCAGAGGCGGGGAATCAGAGGCGGGGAAACAGAGGCGAGGAATCAGATATGGGGAATCAGAGGTGGCGAATCAAAGGCGATGAATCAGAGATGGTGACTCAGAGGCGGGGAATCAGAGGCAGGGAATCAAACACGGGGAATCAGAGGCGGGGAATCAAAGTTGGGGAATCAGAGGCAGGGAATCAGATATGGGGAAACAGGGGCGGGGAATCAGAGGCGGGGAAACAGAGGCGGGGAATCAGATATGGGGAATCAGAGGCGGGGAATTAGAGTTGGGGAATCAGAGGCGGGGAATCAGAGGCGGGGAATCAGAGGCTGGGAATCAAAGTTGGGGAATCAGAGGCAGGGAATCAGATATGGGGAAACAGGGGCGGGGAATCAGAGGCGGGGAAACAGAGGCGGGGAATCAGATATGGGGAATCAGAGGCGGGGAATTAGAGTTGGGGAATCAGAGGCGGGGAATCAGAGGCGGGGAAACAGAGGCGGGGAATCAAACACGGGGAATCAGAGGTGGGGAATCAGAGGTTGGGAATCAGAGGCAGGGAATCAGAGGCGGGGAATCAGAGGCGGGGAATCAGAGGCAGGGAATCAGATGTGCGGAATCGGAGATGGGGAATCAGAGGCAGGGAATCAGAGGCGGGGAATCAGAGGCTGGGAATCAGAGGCCGGGAATCAAATATGGGGAAACAGAGGCAGGGAATCAGAGGCGGGGAAACAGAGGCTGGGAATCAGATATGGGGAATCAGAGGTGGGGAATCAGAGGTTGGGAATCAGAGGCAGGGAATCAGAGGCTTGGAATCAGATGCAGGGAATCAGATGCGGGGAATCAGAGGCGGGGAATCAGAGCTGGGGAATCAGAGGTGGGGAATCAGAGTTGGGGAATCAGAGGCGGGGACTTAGATATTGTGAAACAGAGGCGGGGAATCAGAGGCGGGGAAACAGAGGCGGGGAATCAGATATGGGGAATCAGAGATGGGGAATCAGAGGCAGGGAATCAGATGTGCGGAATCAGAGATGGGGAATCAAAGGCAGGGAATCAGAATCAGAAGCAGGGAATAAGAGGCCGGGAATCAGAGGTGGGGAATCAGAGTCCGGGAATCAGAGATGGGGATTCAGAGGCGGGGAATGAGATATGGGAAATCAGAGGCGGGGAATCAGAGGCGGTGAAACAGAGGCGGGGAATCAGATATGGGGAATCAGAGGTGGCGAATCAAAGGCGGTGAATCAGAGATGGGGAATCAGAGGCCGGGAATCAGAGGCAGGGAATCAAACACGGGGAATCAGAGGCGGGGAATCAGAATTGGGGAATCAGAGATGGGGAATCAGAGATGGGGAATCAGAGGCGGGAAATCAGACGCGGGGAATCAGAGGTGGTGAATCAGAGATGTTGAATCAGAGGCGGGGAATCAGAGGCAGGGAATCAGAGTTGGGGCATCAGAGGTTGGGAATTAGATATGGGGAAACAGAGGCGGGGAATCAGAGGCGGGGAAACAGAGGCGGGAAATCAGATATGGGGAATCAGAGGTGGGGAATCAGAGGCAGGGAATCAGATGTGCGGAATCAGAGATGGGGAATCAGAGGCAGGGAATCAGAATCAGAAGCGGGGAATCAGAGGCCGGGAAACAGAGGCGGGGAATCAGATATGGGGAATCAGAGGTGGGGAATCAGAGGCAGGGAATTAGATTTGCGGAATCAGAGATGGGGAATCAGAAGCAGGGAATCAGAGGCCGGGAATCAGAGGCCGGAATCAGATGCCGGGAATAAGAGGCCGGGAATCAGAGGTGGGGAATCAGAGTCCGGGAATTAGAGATGGGGAATCAGAGGCGGGGAATGAGATATGGGGAATCAGAGGCGGGGAATCAGAGGCGGGGAAACAGAGGCGAGGAATCAGATATGGGGAATCAGAGGTGGCGAATCAAAGGCGATGAATCAGAGATGGGGAATCAGAGGCGGGGAATCAGAGGCAGGGAATCAAACACGGGGAATCAGAGGCGGGGAATCAGAGCTGGGGAATCAGAGGCGGGGAATCAGAGTTGGGGAATCAGAGGCGGGGAATCAGAGCTGGGGAATCAGAGGTGGGGATCAGAGTCGGGGAATCAGAGGCAGGGAATCAGATGTGCGGAATCAGAGATGGGGAATCAGAGGTGGGGAATCAGAGGCTGTGAATTAGACACGGGGTTTCAGAGGCTGGGAATCAGACGGGGGAATGAAAGGCGGGGAATCAGAGCTGGGGAATCAGAGGCAGGGAATCAAAGTTGGGGATTCAGAGGCGGGGAATCAGATATGGGGAAACAGAGGCGGGGAATCAGAGGCGGGCAAACAGAGGCGGGGAATTAGATATGGGGAATCAGAGGTGGGGAATCAGTGGTGGTGAATCAGAGATGGGGAATCACAGGCGGGGAATCAGAGGCAGGGAATAGAACGCGGGGAATCAGAGGCAGGGAATCAGAGTTGGGGCATCAGAGGTTGGGAATTAGATATGGGGAAACAGAGGCGGGGAATCAGAGGAGGGGAAACAGAGGCGGGAAATCAGATATGGGGAATCAGAGGTGGGGAATCAGAGGCAGGGAATCAGATGTGCGGAATCAGAGATGGGGAATCAGAGGCAGGGAATCAGAATCAGAAGCGGGGAATCAGAGGCCGGGAATCAGATGCTGGGAATAAGAGGCCGGGAATCAGAGGTGGGGAATCAGAGTCCGGGAATCAGAGATGGGGATTCAGAGGTGGGGAATGAGATATGGAGAATCAGAGGCGGGGAATCAGAGGCGGGGAAACAGAGGTGGGGAATCAGATATGTGGAATCAGAGGTGGCGAATCAAAGGCGGTGAATCAGAGATGGGGAATCAGAGGCAGGGAATCAAACACGGGGAATCAGAGGCGTTGTATCAGAGCTGGGGAATCAGAGGCTGGGAATCAAAGTTGGGGAATCAGAGACAGGGAATCAGATATGGGGAAACAGGGGCGGGGAATCAGAGGCGGGGAAACAGAGGCGGGGAATCAGATATGGGGAATCAGAGGCGGGGAATTAGAGTTGGGGAATCAGAGGCGGGGAATCAGAGGCGGGGAAACAGAGGCGGGGAATCAAACACGGGGAATCAGAGGTGGGGAATCAGAGGTTGGGAATCAGAGGCAGGGAATCAGAGGCGGGGAATCAGAGGCGGGGAATCAGAGGCAGGGAATCAGATGTGCGGAATCGGAGATGGGGAATCAGAGGCAGGGAATCAGAGGCGGGGAATCAGAGGCGGGGAATCAGAGGCCGGGAATCAGATATGGGGAAACAGAGGCAGGGAATCAGAGGCGGGGAAACAGAGGCTGGGAATCAGATATGGGGAATCAGAGGTGGGGAATCAGAGGTTGGGAATCAGAGGCAGGGAATCAGAGGCTTGGAATCAGATGCAGGGAATCAGATGCGGGGAATCAGAGGCGGGGAATCAGAGCTGGGGAATCAGAGGTGGGGAATCAGAGTTGGGGAATCAGAGGCGGGGACTTAGAGATTGGGAAACAGAGGCGGGGAATCAGAGGCGGGGAAACAGAGGCGGGTAATCAGATATGGGGAATCAGAGATGGGGAATCAGAGGCAGGGAATCAGATGTGCGGAATCAGAGATGGGGAATCAAAGGCAGGGAATCAGAATCAGAAGCAGGGAATCAGAGGCCGGGAATCAGAGGCCGGAATCAGATGCCGGGAAAAAGAGGCCGGGAATCAGAGGTGGGGAATCAGAGTCCGGGAATCAGAGATGGGGATTCAGAGGCGGGGAATGAGATATGGGAAATCAGAGGCGGGGAATCAGAGGCGGTGAAACAGAGGCGGGGAATCAGATATGGGGAATCAGAAGTGGCGAATCAAAGGCGGTGAATCAGAGATGGGGAATCAGAGGCCGGGAATCAGAGGCAGGGAATCAAACACGGGGAATCAGAGGTGGGGAATCAGAATTGGGGAATCAGAGATGGGGAATCAGAGATGGGGAATCAGAGGCGGGAAATCAGACGCGGGGAATCAGAGGTGGTGAATCAGAGATGTTGAATCAGAGGCGGGGAATCAGAGGCAGGGAATCAGAGTTGGGGCATCAGAGGTTGGGAATTAGATATGGGGAAACAGAGGCGGG
The DNA here is from genome assembly GCF_036971445.1 of Narcine bancroftii. Classification (NCBI taxonomy): domain Eukaryota; kingdom Metazoa; phylum Chordata; class Chondrichthyes; order Torpediniformes; family Narcinidae; genus Narcine; species Narcine bancroftii. Next base: position 8,150,402 of record NW_027211893.1, read on the forward strand.
GAATCAGAGGCGGGGAAACAGAGGCGGGAAATCAGATATGGGGAATCAGAGGTGGGGAATCAGAGGCAGGGAATCAGATGTGCGGAATCAGAGATGGGGAATCAGAGGCAGGGAATCAGAATCAGAAGCGGGGAATCAGAGGCCGGGAAACAGAGGCGGGGAATCAGATATGGGGAATCAGAGGTGGGGAATCAGAGGCAGGGAATTAGATTTGCGGAATCAGAGATGGGGAATCAGAAGCAGGGAATCAGAGGCCGGGAATCAGAGGCCGGAATCAGATGCCGGGAATAAGAGGCCGGGAATCAGAGGTGGGGAATCAGAGTCCGGGAATCAGAGATGGGGAATCAGAGGCGGGGAATGAGATATGGGGAATCAGAGGCGGGGAATCAGAGGCGGGGAAACAGAGGCGAGGAATCAGATATGGGGAATCAGAGGTGGCGAATCAAAGGCGATGAATCAGAGATGGGGAATCAGAGGCGGGGAATCAGAGGCAGGGAATCAAACACGGGGAATCAGAGGCGGGGAATCAGAGCTGGGGAATCAGAGGCGGGGAATCAGAGTTGGGGAATCAGAGGCGGGGAATCAGAGCTGGGGAATCAGAGGTGGGGATAAGAGTCGGGGAATCAGAGGCAGGGAATCAGATGTGCGGAATCAGAAATGGGGAATCAGAGGTGGGGAATCAGAGGCTGTGAATCAGACACGGGGTTTCAGAGGCTGGGAATCAGACGGGGGAATGAAAGGCGGGGAATAAGAGCTGGGGAATCAGAGGCAGGGAATCAGAGTTGGGGATTCAGAGGCGGGGAATCAGATATGGGGAAACAGAGGCGGGGAATCAGAGGCGGGCAAACAGAGGCGGGGAATTAGATATGGGGAATCAGAGGTGGGGAATCAGAGGTGGTGAATCAGAGATGGGGAATCACAGGCGGGGAATCAGAGGCAGGGAATAGAACGCGGGGAATCAGAGGCAGGGAATCAGAGTTGGGGCATCAGAGGTTGGGAATTAGATATGGGGAAACAGAGGCGGGGAATCAGAGGCGGGGAAACAGAGGCGGGAAATCAGATATGGGGAATCAGAGGTGGGGAATCAGAGGCAGGGAATCAGATGTGCGGAATCAGAGATGGGGAATCAGAGGCAGGGAATCAGAATCAGAAGCGGGGAATCAGAGGCCGGGAATCAGATGCTGGGAATAAGAGGCCGGGAATCAGAGGTGGGGAATCAGAGTCCGGGAATCAGAGATGGGGATTCAGAGGCGGGGAATGAGATATGGAGAATCAGAGGCGGGGAATCAGAGGCGGGGAAACAGAGGTGGGGAATCATATATGTGGAATCAGAGGTGGCGAATCAAAGGTGGTGAATCAGAGATGGGGAATCAGAGGCGGGGAATCAGAGGCAGGGAATCAAACACGGGAAATCAGAGGCGGGGAATCAGAGCTGGGGAATCAGAGGCGGGGAATCAGAGTTGGGGAATCAGAGGCAGGGAATCAGATATGGGGAAACAGGGGCAGGGAATCAGAGGCGGGGAAACAGAGGCGGGGAATCAGATATGGGGAATCAGAGGTGTGGAATCAGAGGTTGGGAATCAGAGGCAGGGAATCAGAGGCGGAGAATCAAACACGGGGAATCAGAGCTGGGGAATCAGAGGCGGGGAATTAGAGTTGGGGATTCAGAGGAGGGGAATCAGAGGCGGGGAAACAGAGGCGGGGAATCAGATATGGGGAATCAGAGGTGGGGAATCAGAGGTTGGGAATCAGAGGCAGGGAATCAGAGGCGGGGAATCAGAGGCGGGGAATCAGAGGCAGGGAATCAGATGTGCGGAATCGGGGATGGGGAATCAGAGGCAGGGAATCAGAGGCGGGGAATCAGAGGCGGGGAATCAGAGGCCGGGAATCAGATATGGGGAAACAGAGGTGGGGAATCAGAGGCGGGGAAACAGAGGCGGGGATTCAGATATGGGGAATCAGAGGGGGGGAATCAGAGGTTGGGAATCAGAGGCAGGGAATCAGAGGCTTGGAATCAGATGCAGGGAATCAGATGCGGGGAATCAGAGGCGGGGAATCAGAGCTGGGGAATCAGAGGTGGGGAATCAGAGTTGGGGAATCAGAGGCGGGGACTTAGATATTGGGAAACCGAGGCGGGGAATCAGAGGCAGGGAATCAGATGTGCGGAATCAGAGATGGGGAATCAGAGGCAGGGAATCAGAATCAGAAGCAGGGAATCAGAGGCCGGGAATCAGAGGCCGGAATCAGATGCCGGGAATAAGAGGCCGGGAATCAGAGGTGGGGAATCAGAGTCCGGGAATCAGAGATGGGGATTCAGAGGCGGGGAATGAGATATGGGGAATCAGAGGCGGGGAATCAGAGCTGGGGAATCAGAGGCGGGGAATCAGAGTTGGGGAATCAGAGGCGAGGAATCAGAGCTGGGGAATCAGAGGTGGGGAATCAGAGTCGGGGAATCAGAGGCAGGGAATCGGATGTGCGGAATCAGAGATGGGGAATCAGAGGTGGGGAATCAGAGGCGGTGAATCTGAGATGGGGAATCAGAGGCGGGGAATCAGAGGCAGGTTATCAGACACGGGGATTCAGAGGCTGGGAATCAGATGGGTGGAATCAAAGGCGGGGAATGAAGCTGGGGAATCAGAGGCAGCGAATCAGAGTTGGGGATTCAGAGGCGGGGAATCAGATATGGGGAAACAGAGGCGGGGAATCAGAGGCGGGCAAACAGAGGCGGGGAATTAGATATGGGGAATCAGTGGTGGGGAATCAGAGGTGGTGAATCAGAGATGGGGAATCACAGGCGGGGAATCAGAGGCAGGGAATAGAAAGCGGGGAATCAGAGGCAGGGAATCAGAGTTGGGGAATCAGAGGCGGGGAATCATAGTTGGGAATCAGAGGCGGGGAATCAGATATGGGGAAACAGAGGCGGGGAATCAGGGGCGGTGAAACAGAGGCGGGGAATCAGATATGGGGAATCGGATGCGGGGAATCAGAGGCGGGGAATCAGAGCTGGGGAATCAGAGGCGGGGAATCAGAATTGGGGCATCACAGGTGGGGAATTAGATATGGGGAAACAGAGGCGGGGAATCAGAGGTGTGGAAACAGAGGCGGGGAATCAGATATGGGGAATCAGAGGTGGGGAATCAGAGGCAGGTAATCAGATGTGCGGAATCAGAGATGGGGAATCAGAGGCAGGGAATCAGAATCAGAAGTGGGGAGTCAGAGGCCGGGAATCAGAGGCCTGGAATCAGATGCTGGGAATAAGAGGCGGGGAATCAGAGCTGGGGAATCAGAGGTAGGGAATCAGAGTTGGGGAATCAGAGGTGGGGACTTAGATATTGGGAAACAGAGGCGGGGAATCGGAGGCGGGGAAACAGAGGCGGGGAATCAGAGATGGGGAATCAAAGGCAGGGAATCAGAATCAGAAGCAGGGAATCAGAGGCCGGGAATCAGAGGCCGGAATCAGATGCCGGGAATAAGAGGCCGGGAATCAGAGGTGGGGAATCTGAGTCCGGGAATCAGAGATGGGGATTCAGAGGCGGGGAATGAGATATGGGGAATCAGAGGCGGGGAATCAGAGGCGGTGAAACAGAGGCGGGGAATCAGATATGGGGAATCAGAGGTGGCGAATCAAAGGCGGTGAATCAGAGATGGGGAATCAGAGGCCGGGAATCAGAGGCAGGGAATCAAACACGGGGAATCAGAGGCGGAGAATTAGAATTGGGGAATCAGAGATGGGGAATCAGAGATGGGGAATCAGAGGCGGGGAATCAGACGCGGGGAATCAGAGGTGGTGAATCAGAGATGTTGAATCAGAGGCGGGGAATCAGAGGCAGGGAATCAGAGTTGGGGCATCAGAGGTTGGGAATTAGATATGGGGAAACAGAGGCGGGGAATCACAGGCGGGGAAACAGAGGCGGGAAATCAGATATGGGGAATCAGAGGTGGGGAATCAGAGGCAGGGAATCAGATGTGCGGAATCAGAGATGGGGAATCAGAGGCAGGGAATCAGAATCAGAAGCGGGGAATCAGAGGCGGGGAATCAGAGTTGGGGAATCAGAGGCGAGGAATCAGACGCAGGGAATCAATATGGGAAATAATAGGTGGGGAATCAGAGGTTGGGAATCAGAAGAAGTGAATCAGAGGCGAGGAATCAGAGCTGGGGAATCAGAGGTGGGGAATCAGAATTGGGGAATCAGAGATGGGGAATCAGAGATGGGGAATCAGAGGCGGGGAATCAGACGCGGGGAATCAGAGGTGGTGAATCAGAGATGTGGAATCAGAGGCGGGGAATCAGAGGCAGGGAATCAGACGCGGGGAATCAGAGGCGGGGAATCATAGCTGGCGAATCAGAGGCGGGGAATGAGATATGGGGAATCAGAGGCGGGGAATCAGAGGCGGGGAAACAGTGGCGAGGAATCAGATATGGGGAATCAGAGGTGGCGAATCAAAGACGGTGAATCAGAGATGGGGAATCAGAGGCGGGGAATCAGAGGCAGGGGATCAAACACGGGGAATCAGAGGTGGGGAATCAGAGTTGGGGAATCAGAGGCGAGGAATCAGAGCTGGGGAATCAGAGGTGGGGAATCAGAGTCGGGGAATCAGAGGCAGGGAATCGGATGTGCGGAATCAGAGATGGGGAATCAGAGGTGGGGAATCAGAGGCGGTGAATCTGAGATGGGGAATCAGAGGCGGGGAATCAGAGGCAGGTTATCAGACACGGGGATTCAGAGGCTGGGAATCAGATGGGGGGAATCAAAGGCGGCGAATGAAGCTGGGGAATCAGAGGCAGCGAATCAGAGTTGGGGATTCAGAGGCGGGGAATCAGATATGGGGAAACAGAGGCGGGGAATCAGAGGCGGGCAAACAGAGGCGGGGAATTAGATATGGGGAATCAGTGGTGGGGAATCAGAGGTGGTGAATCAGAGATGGGGAATCACAGGCGGGGAATCAGAGGCAGGGAATAGAAAGCGGGGAATCAGAGGCAGGGAATCAGAGTTGGGGAATCAGAGGCGGGGAATCATAGTTGGGAATCAGAGGCGGGGAATCAGATATGGGGAAACAGAGGCGGGGAATCAGGGGCGGTGAAACAGAGGCGGGGAATCAGATATGGGGAATCGGATGCGGGGAATCAGAGTCGGGGAATCAGAGCTGGGGAATCAGAGGCGGGGAATCAGAATTGGGGCATCACAGGTGGGGAATTAAATATGGGGAAACAGAGGCGGGGAATCAGAGGCGTGGAACAGAGGCGGGGAATCAGATATGGGGAATCAGAGGTGGGGAATCAGAGGCAGGTAATCAGATGTGCGGAATCAGAGATGGGGAATCAGAGGCAGGGAATCAGAATCAGAAGCGGGGAGTCAGAGGCCGGGAATCAGAGGCCTGGAATCAGATGCTGGGAATAAGAGGCGGGGAATCAGAGCTGGGGAATCAGAGGTAGGGAATCAGAGTTGGGGAATCAGAGGCGGGGACTTAGATATTGGGAAACAGAGGCGGGGAATCGGAGGCGGGGAAACAGAGGCGGGGAATCAGAGATGGGGAATCAAAGGCAGGGAATCAGAATCAGAAGCAGGGAATCAGAGGCCGGGAATCAGAGGCCGGAATCAGATGCCGGGAATAAGAGGCCGGGAATCAGAGGTGGGGAATCTGAGTCCGGGAATCAGAGATGGGGATTCAGAGGCGGGGAATGAGATATGGGGAATCAGAGGCGGGGAATCAGAGGCGGTGAAACAGAGGCGGGGAATCAGATATGGGGAATCAGAGGTGGCGAATCAAAGGCGGTGAATCAGAGATGGGGAATCAGAGGCCGGGAATCAGAGGCAGGGAATCAAACACGGGGAATCAGAGGCGGAGAATTAGAATTGGGGAATCAGAGATGGGGAATCAGAGATGGGGAATCAGAGGCGGGGAATCAGACGCGGGGAATCAGAGGTGGTGAATCAGAGATGTTGAATCAGAGGCGGGGAATCAGAGGCAGGGAATCTGAGTTGGGGCATCAGAGGTTGGGAATTAGATATGGGGAAACAGAGGCGGGGAATCACAGGCGGGGAAACAGAGGCGGGAAATCAGATATGGGGAATCAGAGGTGGGGAATCAGAGGCAGGGAATCAGATGTGCGGAATCAGAGATGGGGAATCAGAGGCAGGGAATCAGAATCAGAAGCGGGGAATCAGAGGCCGGGAAACAGAGGCGGGGAATCAGATATGGGGAATCAGAGGTGGGGAATCAGAGGCAGGGAATTAGATTTGCGGAATCAGAGATGGGGAATCAGAAGCAGGGAATCAGAGGCCGGGAATCAGAGGCCGGAATCAGATGCCGGGAATAAGAGGCCGGGAATCAGAGGTGGGGAATCAGAGTCCGGGAATCAGAGATGGGGAATCAGAGGCGGGAAATGAGATATGGGGAATCAGAGGCGGGGAATCAGAGGCGGGGAAACAGAGGCGAGGAATCAGATATGGGGAATCAGAGGTGGCGAATCAAAGGCGATGAATCAGAGATGGTGACTCAGAGGCGGGGAATCAGAGGCAGGGAATCAAACACGGGGAATCAGAGGCGGGGAATCAAAGTTGGGGAATCAGAGGCAGGGAATCAGATATGGGGAAACAGGGGCGGGGAATCAGAGGCGGGGAAACAGAGGCGGGGAATCAGATATGGGGAATCAGAGGCGGGGAATTAGAGTTGGGGAATCAGAGGCGGGGAATCAGAGGCGGGGAATCAGAGGCTGGGAATCAAAGTTGGGGAATCAGAGGCAGGGAATCAGATATGGGGAAACAGGGGCGGGGAATCAGAGGCGGGGAAACAGAGGCGGGGAATCAGATATGGGGAATCAGAGGCGGGGAATTAGAGTTGGGGAATCAGAGGCGGGGAATCAGAGGCGGGGAAACAGAGGCGGGGAATCAAACACGGGGAATCAGAGGTGGGGAATCAGAGGTTGGGAATCAGAGGCAGGGAATCAGAGGCGGGGAATCAGAGGCGGGGAATCAGAGGCAGGGAATCAGATGTGCGGAATCGGAGATGGGGAATCAGAGGCAGGGAATCAGAGGCGGGGAATCAGAGGCTGGGAATCAGAGGCCGGGAATCAAATATGGGGAAACAGAGGCAGGGAATCAGAGGCGGGGAAACAGAGGCTGGGAATCAGATATGGGGAATCAGAGGTGGGGAATCAGAGGTTGGGAATCAGAGGCAGGGAATCAGAGGCTTGGAATCAGATGCAGGGAATCAGATGCGGGGAATCAGAGGCGGGGAATCAGAGCTGGGGAATCAGAGGTGGGGAATCAGAGTTGGGGAATCAGAGGCGGGGACTTAGATATTGTGAAACAGAGGCGGGGAATCAGAGGCGGGGAAACAGAGGCGGGGAATCAGATATGGGGAATCAGAGATGGGGAATCAGAGGCAGGGAATCAGATGTGCGGAATCAGAGATGGGGAATCAAAGGCAGGGAATCAGAATCAGAAGCAGGGAATAAGAGGCCGGGAATCAGAGGTGGGGAATCAGAGTCCGGGAATCAGAGATGGGGATTCAGAGGCGGGGAATGAGATATGGGAAATCAGAGGCGGGGAATCAGAGGCGGTGAAACAGAGGCGGGGAATCAGATATGGGGAATCAGAGGTGGCGAATCAAAGGCGGTGAATCAGAGATGGGGAATCAGAGGCCGGGAATCAGAGGCAGGGAATCAAACACGGGGAATCAGAGGCGGGGAATCAGAATTGGGGAATCAGAGATGGGGAATCAGAGATGGGGAATCAGAGGCGGGAAATCAGACGCGGGGAATCAGAGGTGGTGAATCAGAGATGTTGAATCAGAGGCGGGGAATCAGAGGCAGGGAATCAGAGTTGGGGCATCAGAGGTTGGGAATTAGATATGGGGAAACAGAGGCGGGGAATCAGAGGCGGGGAATCAGAGGCAGGGAATCAGATGTGCGGAATCAGAGATGGGGAATCAGAGGCAGGGAATCAGAATCAGAAGCGGGGAATCAGAGGCCGGGAAACAGAGGCGGGGAATCAGATATGGGGAATCAGAGGTGGGGAATCAGAGGCAGGGAATTAGATTTGCGGAATCAGAGATGGGGAATCAGAAGCAGGGAATCAGAGGCCGGGAATCAGAGGCCGGAATCAGATGCCGGGAATAAGAGGCCGGGAATCAGAGGTGGGGAATCAGAGTCCGGGAATTAGAGATGGGGAATCAGAGGCGGGGAATGAGATATGGGGAATCAGAGGCGGGGAATCAGAGGCGGGGAAACAGAGGCGAGGAATCAGATATGGGGAATCAGAGGTGGCGAATCAAAGGCGATGAATCAGAGATGGGGAATCAGAGGCGGGGAATCAGAGGCAGGGAATCAAACACGGGGAATCAGAGGCGGGGAATCAGAGCTGGGGAATCAGAGGCGGGGAATCAGAGTTGGGGAATCAGAGGCGGGGAATCAGAGCTGGGGAATCAGAGGTGGGGATCAGAGTCGGGGAATCAGAGGCAGGGAATCAGATGTGCGGAATCAGAGATGGGGAATCAGAGGTGGGGAATCAGAGGCTGTGAATCAGACACGGGGTTTCAGAGGCTGGGAATCAGACGGGGGAATGAAAGGCGGGGAATCAGAGCTGGGGAATCAGAGGCAGGGAATCAAATTTGGGGATTCAGAGGCGGGGAATCAGATATGGGGAAACAGAGGCGGGGAATCAGAGGCGGGCAAACAGAGGCGGGGAATTAGATATGGGGAATCAGAGGTGGGGAATCAGTGGTGGTGAATCAGAGATGGGGAATCACAGGCGGGGAATCAGAGGCAGGGAATAGAACGCGGGGAATCAGAGGCAGGGAATCAGAGTTGGGGCATCAGAGGTTGGGAATTAGATATGGGGAAACAGAGGCGGGGAATCAGAGGAGGGGAAACAGAGGCGGGAAATCAGATATGGGGAATCAGAGGTGGGGAATCAGAGGCAGGGAATCAGATGTGCGGAATCAGAGATGGGGAATCAGAGGCAGGGAATCAGAATCAGAAGCGGGGAATCAGAGGCCGGGAATCAGATGCTGGGAATAAGAGGCCGGGAATCAGAGGTGGGGAATCAGAGTCCGGGAATCAGAGATGGGGATTCAGAGGCGGGGAATGAGATATGGAGAATCAGAGGCGGGGAATCAGAGGCGGGGAAACAGAGGTGGGGAATCAGATATGTGGAATCAGAGGTGGCGAATCAAAGGCGGTGAATCAGAGATGGGGAATCAGAGGCAGGGAATCAAACACGGGGAATCAGAGGCGTGGTATCAGAGCTGGGGAATCAGAGGCTGGGAATCAAAGTTGGGGAATCAGAGACAGGGAATCAGATATGGGGAAACAGGGGCGGGGAATCAGAGGCGGGGAAACAGAGGCGGGGAATCAGATATGGGGAATCAGAGGCGGGGAATTAGAGTTGGGGAATCAGAGGCGGGGAATCAGAGGCGGGGAAACAGAGGCGGGGAATCAAACACGGGGAATCAGAGGTGGGGAATCAGAGGTTGGGAATCAGAGGCAGGGAATCAGAGGCGGGGAATCAGAGGCGGGGAATCAGAGGCAGGGAATCAGATGTGCGGAATCGGAGATGGGGAATCAGAGGCAGGGAATCAGAGGCGGGGAATCAGAGGCGGGGAATCAGAGGCCGGGAATCAGATATGGGGAAACAGAGGCAGGGAATCAGAGGCGGGGAAACAGAGGCTGGGAATCAGATATGGGGAATCAGAGGTGGGGAATCAGAGGTTGGGAATCAGAGGCAGGGAATCAGAGGCTTGGAATCAGATGCAGGGAATCAGATGCGGGGAATCAGAGGCGGGGAATCAGAGCTGGGGAATCAGAGGAGGGGAATCAGAGTTGGGGAATCAGAGGCGGGGACTTAGAGATTGGGAAACAGAGGCGGGGAATCAGAGGCGGGGAAACAGAGGCGGGTAATCAGATATGGGGAATCAGAGATGGGGAATCAGAGGCAGGGAATCAGATGTGCGGAATCAGAGATGGGGAATCAAAGGCAGGGAATCAGAATCAGAAGCAGGGTATCAGAGGCCGGGAATCAGAGGCCGGAATCAGATGCCGGGAAAAAGAGGCCGGGAATCAGAGGTGGGGAATCAGAGTCCGGGAATCAGAGATGGGGATTCAGAGGCGGGGAATGAGATATGGGAAATCAGAGGCGGGGAATCAGAGGCGGTGAAACAGAGGCGGGGAATCAGATATGGGGAATCAGAAGTGGCGAATCAAAGGCGGTGAATCAGAGATGGGGAATCAGAGGCCGGGAATCAGAGGCAGGGAATCAAACACGGGGAATCAGAGGCGGGGAATCAGAATTGGGGAATCAGAGATGGGGAATCAGAGATGGGGAATCAGAGGCGGGAAATCAGACGCGGGGAATCAGAGGTGGTGAATCAGAGATGTTGAATCAGAGGCGGGGAATCAGAGGCAGGGAATCAGAGTTGGGGCATCAGAGGTTGGGAATTAGATATGGGGAAACAGAGGCGGGGAATCAGAGGCGGGGAAACAGAGGCGGGAAATCAGATATGGGGAATCAGAGGTGGGGAATCAGAGGCAGGGAATCAGATGTGCGGAATCAGAGATGGGGAATCAGAGGCAGGGAATCAGAATCAGAAGCGGGGAATCAGAGGCCGGGAAACAGAGGCGGGGAATCAGATATGGGGAATCAGAGGTGGGGAATCAGAGGCAGGGAATTAGATTTGCGGAATCAGAGATGGGGAATCAGAAGCAGGGAATCAGAGGCCGGGAATCAGAGGCCGGAATCAGATGCCGGGAATAAGAGGCCGGGAATCAGAGGTGGGGAATCAGAGTCCGGGAATCAGAGATGGGGAATCAGAGGCGGGGAATGAGATATGGGGAATCAGAGGCGGGGAATCAGAGGCGGGGAAACAGAGGCGAGGAATCAGATATGGGGAATCAGAGGTGGCGAATCAAAGGCGATGAATCAGAGATGGGGAATCAGAGGCGGGGAATCAGAGGCAGGGAATCAAACACGGGGAATCAGAGGCGGGGAATCAGAGCTGGGGAATCAGAGGCGGGGAATCAGAGTTGGGGAATCAGAGGCGGGGAATCAGAGCTGGGGAATCAGAGGTGGGGATCAGAGTCGGGGAATCAGAGGCAGGGAATCAGATGTGCGGAATCAGAAATGGGGAATCAGAGGTGGGGAATCAGAGGCTGTGAATCAGACACGGGGTTTCAGAGGCTGGGAATCAGACGGGGGAATGAAAGGCGGGGAATAAGAGCTGGGGAATCAGAGGCAGGGAATCAGAGTTGGGGATTCAGAGGCGGGGAATCAGATATGGGGAAACAGAGGCGGGGAATCAGAGGCGGGCAAACAGAGGCGGGGAATTAGATATGGGGAATCAGAGGTGGGGAATCAGAGGTGGTGAATCAGAGATGGGGAATCACAGGCGGGGAATCAGAGGCAGGGAATAGAACGCGGGGAATCAGAGGCAGGGAATCAGAGTTGGGGCATCAGAGGTTGGGAATTAGATATGGGGAAACAGAGGCGGGGAATCAGAGGCGGGGAAACAGAGGCGGGAAATCAGATATGGGGAATCAGAGGTGGGGAATCAGAGGCAGGGAATCAGATGTGCGGAATCAGAGATGGGGAATCAGAGGCAGGGAATCAGAATCAGAAGCGGGGAATCAGAGGCCGTGAATCAGATGCTGGGAATAAGAGGCCGGGAATCAGAGGTGGGGAATCAGAGTCCGGGAATCAGAGATGGGGATTCAGAGGCGGGGAATGAGATATGGAGAATCAGAGGCGGGGAATCAGAGGCGGGGAAACAGAGGTGGGGAATCATATATGTGGAATCAGAGGTGGCGAATCAAAGGTGGTGAATCAGAGATGGGGAATCAGAGGCGGGGAATCAGAGGCAGGGAATCAAACACGGGAAATCAGAGGCGGGGAATCAGAGCTGGGGAATCAGAGGCGGGGAATCAGAGTTGGGGAATCAGAGGCAGGGAATCAGATATGGGGAAACAGGGGCAGGGAATCAGAGGCGGGGAAACAGAGGCGGGGAATCAGATATGGGGAATCAGAGGTGTGGAATCAGAGGTTGGGAATCAGAGGCAGGGAATCAGAGGCGGAGAATCAAACACGGGGAATCAGAGCTGGGGAATCAGAGGCGGGGAATTAGAGTTGGGGATTCAGAGGAGGGGAATCAGAGGCGGGGAAACAGAGGCGGGGAATCAGATATGGGGAATCAGAGGTGGGGAATCAGAGGTTGGGAATCAGAGGCAGGGAATCAGAGGCGGGGAATCAGAGGCGGGGAATCAGAGGCAGGGAATCAGATGTGCGGAATCGGGGATGGGGAATCAGAGGCAGGGAATCAGAGGCGGGGAATCAGAGGCGGGGAATCAGAGGCCGGGAATCAGATATGGGGAAACAGAGGTGGGGAATCAGAGGCGGGGAAACAGAGGCGGGGATTCAGATATGGGGAATCAGAGGGGGGGAATCAGAGGTTGGGAATCAGAGGCAGGGAATCAGAGGCTTGGAATCAGATGCAGGGAATCAGATGCGGGGAATCAGAGGCGGGGAATCAGAGCTGGGGAATCAGAGGTGGGGAATCAGAGTTGGGGAATCAGAGGCGGGGACTTAGATATTGGGAAACCGAGGCGGGGAATCAGAGGCAGGGAATCAGATGTGCGGAATCAGAGATGGGGAATCAGAGGCAGGGAATCAGAATCAGAAGCAGGGAATCAGAGGCCGGGAATCAGAGGCCGGAATCAGATGCCGGGAATAAGAGGCCGGGAATCAGAGGTGGGGAATCAGAGTCCGGGAATCAGAGATGGGGATTCAGAGGCGGGGAATGAGATATGGGGAATCAGAGGCGGGGAATCAGAGGCGGGGAAACAGAGGCGGGGAATCAGATATGGGGAATCAGAGGTGGCGAATCAAAGGCGGTGAATCAGAGATGGGGAACCAGAGGCCGGGAATCAGAGGCAGGGAATCAAACAAGGAAAATCAGAGGTGGGGAATCAGAGCTGGGGAATCAGAGGCGGGGAATCAGAGTTGGGGATTCAGAGGCGGGGAATCAGACGCAGGGAATCAATATGGGAAATCAGAGGTGGGGAATCAGAGGTTGGGAATCAGAGGAAGGGAATCAGACGCAGGGAATCAATATGGGAAATCAGAGGTGGGGAATCAGAGGTTGGGAATCAGAGGAAGGGAATCAGAGGCGAGGAATCAGATATGGGGATTCATATATGGGGAATCAGAGGTAGGGAATCAGATGTTGGGAATCAGATGCAGGGAATCAGAGGCTTGGAATCAGATGCCGGGAATCAGATGCGGGGTATCAGAGGCGGGGAATCAGAGCTGGGGAATCAGAGGTGGGGAATCAGAGTTGGGGAATCAGAGGCGGGGACTTAGATATTGGGAAACAGAGGCGGGGAATCAGAGGCGGGGAATCAGAGGCAGGGAATCAGATGTGCGGAATCAGAGATGGGGAATCAGAGGCAGGGAATCAGAATCAGAAGCAGGGAATCAGAGGCCGGGAATCAGAGGCCGGAATCAGATGCCGGGAATAAGAGGCCGGGAATCAGAGGTTGGGAATCAGAGTTCGGGAATCAGAGATGGGGATTCAGAGGCGGGGAATGAGATATGGGGAATCAGAGGCGGGGAATCAGAGGCGGGGAAACAGAGGCGGGGAATCAGATATGGGGAATCAGAGGTGGCGAATCAAAGGCGGTGAATCAGAGATGGGGAATCAGAGGCCGGGAATAAGAGGCAGGGAATCAAACACGGAAAATCAGAGGCGGGGAATCAGAGCTGGGGAATCAGAGGCGGGGAATCAGAGTTGGGGAATCAGAGGCGGGGAATCAGACGCAGGGCATCAATATGGGAAATCAGAGGTGGGGAATCAGAGGTTGGGAATCAGAGGAAGGGAATCAGAGGCGAGGAATCAGAGCTGGGGAATCAGAGACAGGGAATCAGATATGGGGAAACAGGGGTGGGGAATCAGAGGCGGGGAAACAGAGGCGGGGAATCAGATATGGGGAATCAGAGGCGGGGAATTAGAGTTGGGGAATCAGAGGCGGGGAATCAGAGGCTGGGAAACAGAGGCGGGGAATCAAACACGGGGAATCAGAGGTGGGGAATCAGAGGTTGGGAATCAGAGGCAGGGAATCAGAGGCGGGGAATCAGAGGCGGGGAATCAGAGGCAGGGAATCAGATGTGCGGAATCGGAGATGGGGAATCAGAGGCAGGGAATCAGAGGCGGGGAATCAGAGGCGGGGAATCAGAGGCCGGGAATCAGATATGGGGAAACAGAGGCAGGGAATCAGAGGCGGGGAAACAGAGGCTGGGAATCAGATATGGGGAATCAGAGGTGGGGAATCAGAGGTTGGGAATCAGAGGCAGGGAATCAGAGGCTTGGAATCAGATGCAGGGAATCAGATGCAGGGAATCAGAGGCGGGGAATCAGAGCTGGGGAATCAGAGGTGGGGAATCAGAGTTGGGGAATCAGAGGCGGGGACTTAGAGATTGGGAAACAGAGGCGGGGAATCAGAGGCGGGGAAACAGAGGCGGGTAATCAGATATGGGGAATCAGAGATGGGGAATCAGAGGCAGGGAATCAGATGTGCGTAATCAGAGATGGGGAATCAAAGGCAGGGAATCAGAATCAGAAGCAGGGAATCAGAGGCCGGGAATCAGAGGCCGGAATCAGATGCCGGGAATAAGAGGCCGGGAATCAGAGGTGGGGAATCAGAGTCCGGGAATCAGAGATGGGGATTCAGAGGCGGGGAATGAGATATGGGAAATCAGAGGCGGGGAATCAGAGGCGGTGAAACAGAGGCGGGGAATCAGATATGGGGAATCAGAGGTGGCAAATCAAAGGCGGTGAATCAGAGATGGGGAGTCAGAGGCCGGGAATCAGAGGCAGGGAATCAAACACGGGGAATCAGAGGCGGGGAATCAGAATTGGGGAATCAGAGATGGGGAATCAGAGATGGGGAATCTGAGGCGGGAAATCAGACGCGGGGAATCAGAGGTGGTGAATCAGAGATGTTGAATCAGAGGCGGGGAATCAGAGGCAGGGAATCAGAGTTGGGGCATCAGAGGTTGGGAATTAGATATGGGGAAACAGAGGCGGGGAATCAGAGGCGGGGAAACAGAGGCGGGAAATCAGATATGGGGAATCAGAGGTGGGGAATCAGAGGCAGGGAATCAGATGTGCGGAATCAGAGATGGGGAATCAGAGGCAGGGAATCAGAATCAGAAGCGGGGAATCAGAGGCCGGGAAACAGAGGCGGGGAATCAGATATGGGGAATCAGAGGTGGGGAATCAGAGGCAGGGAATTAGATTTGCGGAATCAGAGATGGGGAATCAGAAGCAGGGAATCAGAGGCCGGGAATCAGAGGCCGGAATCAGATGCCGGGAATAAGAGGCCGGGAATCAGAGATGGGGAATCAGAGGCGGGGAATGAGATATGGGGAATCAGAGGCGGGGAATCAGAGGCGGGGAAACAGAGGCGAGGAATCAGATATGGGGAATCAGAGGTGGCCAATCAAAGGCGATGAATCAGAGATGGGAAATCAGAGGCGGGGAATCAGAGGCAGGGAATCAAACACGGGGAATCAGAGGCGGGGAATCAGAGCTGGGGAATCAGAGGCGGGGAATCAGAGTTGGGGAATCAGAGGCGGGGAATCAGAGCTGGGGAATCAGAGGTGGGGATCAGAGTCGGGGAATCAGAGGCAGGGAATCAGATGTGCGGAATCAGAGATGGGGAATCAGAGGTGGGGAATCAGAGGCTGTGAATCAGACACGGGGTTTCAGAGGCTGGGAATCAGACGGGGGAATCAAAGGCGGGGAATCAGAGCTGGGGAATCAGAGGCAGGGAATCAGAGTTGGGGATTCAGAGGCGGGGAATCAGATATGGGGAATCAGAGGCGGGGAATCAGAGGCGGGCAAACAGAGGCGGGGAATTAGATATGGGGAATCAGAGGTGGGGAATCAGAGGTGGTGAATCAGAGATGGGGAATCACAGGTGGGGAATCAGAGGTAGGGAATAGAACGCGAGGAATCAGAGGCAGGGAATCAGAGTTGGGGCATCAGAGGTTGGGAATTAGATATGGGGAAACAGAGGCGGGGAATCAGAGGCGGGGAAACAGAGGCGGGAAATCAGATATGGGGAATCAGAGGTGGGGAATCAGAGGCAGGGAATCAGATGTGCGGAATCAGAGATGGGGTATCAGAGGCAGGGAATCAGAATCAGAAGCGGGGAATCAGAGGCCGGGAATCAGATGCTGGGAATAAGAGGCCGGGAATCAGAGGTGGGGAATCAGAGTCCGGGAATCAGAGATGGGGATTCAGAGGCGGGGAATGAGATATGGAGTATCAGAGGCGGGGAATCAGAGGCGGGGAAACAGAGGTGGGGAATCATATATGTGGAATCAGATGTGGCGAATCAAAGGCGGTGAATCAGAGATGGGGAATCAGAGGCGGGGAATCAGAGGCAGGGAATCAAACACGGGAAATCAGAGGCGGGGAATCAGAGCTGGGGAATCAGAGGCGGGGAATCAGAGTTGGGGAATCAGAGGCAGGGAATCAGATATGGGGAAACAGGGGCAGGGAATCAGAGGCGGGGAAACAGAGGCGGGGAATCAGATATGGGGAATCAGAGGTGTGGAATCAGAGGTTGGGAATCAGAGGCAGGGAATCAGAGGCGGAGAATCAAACACGGGGAATCAGAGCTGGGGAATCAGAGGCGGGGAATTAGAGTTGGGGAATCAGAGGAGGGGAATCAGAGGCGGGGAAACAGAGGCGGGGAATCAGATATGGGGAATCAGAGGTGGGGAATCAGAGGTTGGGAATCAGAGGCAGGGAATCAGAGGCGGGGAATCAGAGGCGGGGAATCAGAGGCAGGGAATCAGATGTGCGGAATCGGGGATGGGGAATCAGAGGCAGGGAATCAGAGGCGGGGAATCAGAGGCGGGGAATCAGAGGCCGGGAATCGGATATGGGGAAACAGAGGTGGGGAATCAGAGGCGGGGAAACAGAGGCGGGGATTCAGATATGGGGAATCAGAGGGGGGGAATCAGAGGTTGGGAATCAGAGGCAGGGAATCAGAGGCTTGGAATCAGATGCAGGGAATCAGATGCGGGGAATCAGAGGCGGGGAATCAGAGCTGGGGAATCAGAGGTGGCGAATCAGAGTTGGGGAATCAGAGGCGGGGACTTAGATATTGGGAAACAGAGGCGGGGAATCAGAGGCAGGGAATCAGATGTGCGGAATCAGAGATGGGGAATAAGAGGCAGGGAATCAGAATCAGAAGCAGGGAATCAGAGGCCGGGAATCAGAGGCCGGAATCAGATGCCGGGAATAAGAGGCCGGGAATCAGAGGTGGGGAATCAGAGTCCGGGAATCAGAGATGGGGATTCAGAGGCGGGGAATGAGATATGGGGAATCAGAGGCGGGGAATCAGAGGCGGGGAAACAGAGGCGGGGAATCAGATATGGGGAATCAGAGGTGGCGAATCAAAGGCGGTGAATCAGAGATAGGGAACCAGAGGCCGGGAATCAGAGGCAGGGAATCAAACAAGGAAAATCAGAGGCGGGGAATCAGAGCTGGGGAATCAGAGGCGGGGAATCAGAGTTGGGGAATCAGAGGCGGGGAATCAGACGCAGGGAATCAATATGGGAAATCAGAGGTGGGGAATCAGAGGTTGGGAATCAGAGGAAGGGAATCAGAGGCGAGGAATCAGATATGGGGAAACAGAGGTGGGGAATCAGAGGCGGGGAAACAGAGGTGGGGATTCAGATATGGGGAATCAGAGGTAGGGAATCAGAGGTTGGGAATCAGAGGCAGGGAATCAGAGGCTTGGAATCAGATGCCGGGAATCAGATGCGGGGAATCAGAGGCGGGGAATCAGAGCTGGGGAATCAGAGGTGGGGAATCAGAGTTGGGGAATCAGAGGCGGGGACTTAGATATTGGGAAACAGAGGCGGGGAATCAGAGGCGGGGAATCAGAGGCAGGGAATCAGATGTGCGGAATCAGAGATGGGGAATCAGAGGCAGGGAATCAGAGGCCGGGAATCAGAGGCCGGAATCAGATGCCGGGAATAAGAGGCCGGGAATCAGAGGTTGGGAATCAGAGTCCGGGAATCAGAGATGGGGATTCAGAGGCGGGGAATGAGATATGGGGAATCAGAGGCGGGGAATCAGAGGCGGGGAAACAGAGGCGGGGAATCAGATATGGGGAATCAGAGGTGGCGAATCAAAGGCGGTGAATCAGAGATGGGGAATCAGAGGCCGGGAATCAGAGGCAGGGAATCAAACACGGAAAATCAGAGGCGGGGAATCAGAGCTGGGGGATCAGAGGCGGGGAATCAGAGTTGGGGAATCAGAGGCGGGGAATCAGACGCAGGGAATCAATATGGGAAATCAGAGGTGGGGAATCAGAGGTTGGGAATCAGAGGAAGGGAATCAGAGGCGAGGAATCAGAGCTGGGGAATCAGAGGCGGGGAATCAGAATTGGGGAATCAGAGATGGGGAATTCAGAGATGGGGAATCAGAGGCGGGGAATCAGACGCGGGGAATCAGAGGTGGTGAATCAGAGATGTGGAATCAGAGGCGGGGAATCAGAGGCAGGGAATCAGACGCGGGGAATCAGAGGCGGGGAATCATAGCTGGCGAATCAGAGGCAGCGAATCAGAGTTGGGGATTCAGAGGCGGGGAATCAGATATGGGGAAACAGAGGCGGGGAATCAGAGGCGGGCAAACAGAGGCGGGGAATTAGATATGGGGAATCAGTGGTGGGGAATCAGAGGTGGTGAATCAGAGATGGGGAATCACAGGCGGGTTATCAGAGGCAGGGAATAGAAAGCGGGGAATCAGAGGCAGGGAATCAGAGTTGGGGAATCAGAGGCGGGGAATCATAGTTGGGAATCAGAGGCGGGGAATCAGATATGGGGAAACAGAGGCGGGGAATCAGGGGCGGGGAAACAGAGGCGGGGAATCAGATATGGGGAATCGGATGCGGGGAATCGGAGGCGGGGAATCAGAGCTGGGGAATCAGAGGCGGGGAATCAGAGTTGGGGCATCACAGGTGGGGAATTAGATATGGGGAAACAGAGGCGGGGAATCAGAGGCGTGGAAACAGAGGCGGGGAATCAGATATGGGGAATCAGAGGTGGGGAATCAGAGGCAGGTAATCAGATGTGCGGAATCAGAGATGGGGAATCAGAGGCAGGGAATCAGAATCAGAAGCGGGGAGTCAGAGGCCAGGAATCAGAGGCCTGGAATCAGATGCTGGGAATAAGAGGCGGGGAATCAGAGCTGGGGAATCAGAGGTGGGGAATCAGAGTTGGGGAATCAGAGGCGGGGACTTAGATATTGGGAAACAGAGGCGGGGAATCAGAGGCGGGGAAACAGAGGCGGGGAATCAGAGATGGGGAATCAAAGGCAGGGAATCAGAATCAGAAGCAGGGAATCAGAGGCCGGGAATCAAAGGCCGGAATCAGATGCCGGGAATAAGAGGCCGGGAATCAGAGGTGGGGAATCTGAGTCCGGGAATCAGAGATGGGGATTCAGAGGCGGGGAATGAGATATGGGGAATCAGAGGCGGGGAATCAGAGGCGGTGAAACAGAGGCGGGGAATCAGATATGGGGAATCAGAGGTGGCGAATCAAAGGCGGTGAATCAGAGATGGGGAATCAGAGGCCGGGAATCAGAGGCAGGGAATCAAACACGGGGAATCAGAGGCGGAGAATTAGAATTGGGGAATCAGAGATGGGGAATCAGAGATGGGGAATCAGAGGCGGGGAATCAGACGCAGGGAATCAGAGGTGGTGAATCAGAGATGTTGAATCAGAGGCGGGGAATCAGAGGCAGGGAATCAGAGTTGGGGCATCAGAGGTTGGGAATTAGATATGGGGAAACAGAGGCGGGGAATCAGAGGCGGGGAAACAGAGGCGGGAAATCAGATATGGGGAATCAGAGGTGGGGAATCAGAGGCAGGGAATCAGATGTGCGGAATCAGAGATGGGGAATCAGAGGCAGGGAATCAGAATCAGAAGCGGGGAATCAGAGGCCGGGAAACAGAGGCGGTGAATCAGATATGGGGAATCAGAGGTGGGGAATCAGAGGCAGGGAATTAGATTTGCGGAATCAGAGATGGGGAATCAGAAGCAGGGAATCAGAGGCCGGGAATCAGAGGCCGGAATCAGATGCCGGGAATAAGAGGCCGGGAATCAGAGGTGGGGAATCAGAGTCCGGGAATTAGAGATGGGGAATCAGAGGCGGGGAATGAGATATGGAGAATCAGAGGCGGGGAATCAGAGGCGGGGAAACAGAGGCGAGGAATCAGATATGGGGAATCAGAGGTGGCGAATCAAAGGCGATGAATCAGAGATGGGGAATCAGAGGCGGGGAATCAGAGGCAGGGAATCAAATACGGGGAATCAGAGGCGGGGAATGAGAGCTGGGGAATCAGAGGCGTGGAATCAGAGTTGGGGAATCAGAGGCGGGGAATCAGAGCTGGGGAATCAGAGGTGGGGATCAGAGTCGGGGAATCAGAGGCAGGGAATCAGATGTGTGGAATCAGAGATGGGGAATCAGAGGTGGGGAATCAGAGGCTGTGAATCAGACACGGGGTTTCAGAGGCTGGGAATCAGACGGGGGAATCAAAGGCGGGGAATCAGAGCTGGGGAATCAGAGGCGGGGAATCAGAGTTGGGGAATCAGAGGTGGGTAATCAGATATGGGGAAACAGAGGCGGGGAATCAGAGGCGGGCAAACAGAGGCGGGGAATTAGATATGGGGAATCAGAGGTGGGGAATCAGAGGTGGTGAATCAGAGATGGGGAATCACAGGCGGGGAATCAGAGGCAGGGAATAGAACGCGGGGAATCAGAGGCAGGGAATCAGAGTTGGGGCATCAGAGGTTGGGAATTAGATATGGGGAAACAGAGGCGGGGAATCAGAGGCGGGGAAACAGAGGCGGGAAATCAGATATGGGGAATCAGAGGCGGGGAATCAGAGGCGGGGAAACAGAGGTGGGGAATCAGATGCTGGGAATAAGAGGCCGGGAATCAGAGGTGGGGAATCAGAGTCCGGGAATCAGAGATGGGGATTCAGAGGCGGGGAATGAGATATGGAGAATCAGAGGCGGGGAATCAGAGGCGGGGAAACAGAGGTGAAGAATCAGATATGTGGAATCAGAGGTGGCGAATCAAAGGCGGTGAATCAGAGATGGGGAATCAGAGGCAGGGAATCAAACACGGGGAATCAGAGGCGTGGTATCAGAGCTGGGGAATCAGAGGCTGGGAATCAAAGTTGGGGAATCAGAGACAGGGAATCAGATATGGGGAAACAGGGGCGGGGAATTAGAGGCGGGGAAACAGAGGCGGGGAATCAGATATGGGGAATCAGAGGCGGGGAATTAGAGTTGGGGAATCAGAGGCGGGGAATCAGAGGCGGGGAAACAGAGGCGGGGAATCAAACACGGGGAATCAGAGGTGGGGAATCAGAGGTTGGGAATCAGAGGCAGGGAATCAGAGGCGGGGAATCAGAGGCGGGGAATCAGAGGCAGGGAATCAGATGTGCGGAATCGGAGATGGGGAATCAGAGGCAGGGAATCAGAGGCGGGGAATCAGAGGCGGGGAATCAGAGGCCGGGAATCAGATATGGGGAAACAGAGGCAGGGAATCAGAGGCGGGGAAACAGAGGCTGGGAATCAGATATGGGGAATCAGAGGTGGGGAATCAGAGGTTGGGAATCAGAGGCAGGGAATCAGAGGCTTGGAATCAGATGCAGGGAATCAGATGCGGGGAATCAGAGGCGGGGAATCAGAGCTGGGTAATCAGAGGTGGGGAATCAGAGTTGGGGAATCAGAGGCGGGGACTTAGAGATTGGGAAACAGAGGCGGGGAATCAGAGGCGGGGAAACAGAGGCGGGTAATCAGATATGGGGAATCAGAGATGGGGAATCAGAGGCAGGGAATCAGATGTGTGGAATCAGAGATGGGGAATCAAAGGCAGGGAATCAGAATCAGAAGCAGGGAATCAGAGGCCGGGAATCAGAGGCCGGAATCAGATGCCGGGAATAAGAGGCCGGGAATCAGAGGTGGGGAATCAGAGTCCGGGAATCAGAGATGGGGATTCAGAGGCGGGGAATGAGATATGGGAAATCAGAGGCGGGGAATCAGAGGCGGTGAAACAGAGGCGGGGAATCAGATATGGGGAATCAGAGGTGGCGAATCAAAGGCGGTGAATCAGAGATGGGGAATCAGAGGCCGGGAATCAGAGGCAGGGAATCAAACACGGGGAATCAGAGGCGGGGAATCAGAATTGGGGAATCAGAGATGGGGAATCAGAGATGGGGAATCAGAGGCGGGAAATCAGACGCGGAGAATCAGAGGTGGTGAATCAGAGATGTTGAATCAGAGGCGGGGAATCAGAGGCAGGGAATCAGAGTTGGGGCATCAGAGGTTGGGAATTAGATATGGCGAAGCAGAGGCGGGGAATCAGAGGCGGGGAAACAGAGGCGGGAAATCAGATATGGGGAATCAGAGGTGGGGAATCAGAGGCAGGGAATCAGATGTGCGGAATCAGAGATGGGGAATCAGAGGCAGGGAATCAGAATCAGAAGCGGGGAATCAGAGGCCGGGAAACAGAGGCGGGGAATCAGATATGGGGAATCAGAGGTGGGGAATCAGAGGCAGGGAATTAGATTTGCGGAATCAGAGATGGGGAATCAGAAGAAGGGAATCAGAGGCCGGGAATCAGAGGCCGGAATCAGATGCCGGGAATAAGAGGCCGGGAATCAGAGGTGGGGAATCAGAGTCCGGGAATCAGAGATGGGGAATCAGAGGCGGGGAATGAGATATGGGGAATCAGAGGCGGGGAATCAGAGGCGGGGAAACAGAGGCGAGGAATCAGATATGGGGAATCAGAGGTGGCCAATCAAAGGCGATGAATCAGAGATGGGGAATCAGAGGCGGGGAATCAGAGGCAGGGAATCAAACACGGGGAATCAGAGGCGGGGAATCAGAGCTGGGGAATCAGAGGCGGGGAATCAGAGTTGGGGAATCAGAGGCGGGGAATCAGAGCTGGGGAATCAGAGGTGGGGATCAGAGTCGGGGAATCAGAGGCAGGGAATCAGATGTGCGGAATCAGAGATGGGGAATCAGAGGTGGGGAATCAGAGGCTGTGAATCAGACACGGGGTTTCAGAGGCTGGGAATCAGACGGGGGAATCAAAGGCGGGGAATCAGAGCTGGGGAATCAGAGGCAGGGAATCAGAGTTGGGGATTCAGATGCGGGGAATCAGATATGGGGAAACAGAGGCGGGGAATCAGAGGCGGGCAAACAGAGGCGGGGAATTAGATATGGGGAATCAGAGGTGGGGAATCAGAGGTGGTGAATCAGAGATGGGGAATCACAGGCGGGGAATCAGAGGCAGGGAATAGAACGCGGGGAATCAGAGGCAGGGAATCAGAGTTGGGGCATCAGAGGTTGGGAATTAGATATGGGGAAACAGAGGCGGGGAATCAGAGGCGGGGAAACCGAGGCGGGAAATCAGATATGGGGAATCAGAGGTGGGGAATCAGAGGCAGGGAATCAGATGTGCGGAATCAGAGATGGGGAATCAGAGGCAGGGAATCAGAATCAGAAGCGGGGAATCAGAGGCCGGGAATCAGATGCTGGGAATAAGAGGCCGGGAATCAGAGGTGGGGAATCAGAGTCCGGGAATCAGAGATGGGGATTCAGAGGCGGGGAATGAGATATGGAGAATCAGAGGTGGGGAATCAGAGGCGGGGAAACAGAGGTGGGGAATCATATATGTGGAATCAGAGGTGGCGAATCAAAGGCGGTGAATCAGAGATGGGGAATCAGAGGCGGGGAATCAGAGGCAGGGAATCAAACACGCGAAATCAGAGGCGGGGAATCAGAGCTGGGGAATCAGAGGCGGGGAATCAGAGTTGGGGAATCAGAGGCAGGGAATCAGATATGGGGAAACAGGGGCAGGGAATCAGAGGCGGGGAAACAGAGGCGGGGAATCAGATATGGGGAATCAGAGGTGAGGAATCAGAGGTTGGGAATCAGAGGCAGGGAATCAGAGGCAGAGAATCAAACACGGGGAATAAGAGCTGGGGAATCAGAGGCGGGGAATTAGAGTTGGGGATTCAGAGGAGGGGAATCAGAGGCGGGGAAACAGAGGCGGGGAATCAGATATGGGGAATCAGAGGTGGGGAATCAGAGGTTGGGAATCAGAGGCAGGGAATCAGAGGCGGGGAATCAGAGGCGGGGAATCAGAGGCAGGGAATCAGATGTGCGGAATCGGGGATGGGGAATCAGAGGCAGGGAATCAGAGGCCGGGAATCAGATATGGGGAAACAGAGGTGGGGAATCAGAGGCGGGGAAACAGAGGCGGGGATTCAGAAATGGGGAATCAGAGGGGGGGAATCAGAGGTTGGGAATCAGAGGCAGGGAATCAGAGGCTTGGAATCAGATGCAGGGAATCAGATGCGGGGAATCAGAGGCGGGGAATCAGAGCTGGGGAATCAGAGGTGGGGAATCAGAGTTGGGGAATCAGAGGCGGGGACTTAGATATTGGGAAACAGAGGCGGGGAATCAGAGGCAGGGAATCAGATGTGCGGAATCAGAGATGGGGAATCAGAGGCAGGGAATCAGAATCAGAAGCAGGGAATCAGAGGCCGGGAATCAGAGGCCGGAATCAGATGCCGGGAATAAGAGGCCGGGAATCAGAGGTGGGGAATCAGAGTCCGGGAATCAGAGATGGGGATTCAGAGGCGGGGAATGAGATATGGGGAATCAGAGGCGGGGAATCAGAGGCGGGGAAACAGAGGCGGGGAATCAGATATGGGGAATCAGAGGTGGCGAATCAAAGGCGGTGAATCAGAGATGGGGAACCAGAGGCCGGGAATCAGAGGCAGGGAATCAAACAAGGAAAATCAGAGGCGGGGAATCAGAGCTGGGGAATCAGAGGCGGGGAATCAGAGTTGGGGAATCAGAGGCGGGGAATCAGACGCAGGGAATCAATATGGGAAATCAGAGGTGGGGAATCAGAGGTTGGGAATCAGAGGAAGGGAATCAGAGGCGAGGAATCAGATATGGGGAAACAGAGGTGGGGAATCAGAGGCGGGGAAACAGAGGTGGGGATTCAGATATGGGGAATCAGAGGTAGGGAATCAGAGGTTGGGAATCAGAGGCAGGGAATCAGAGGCTTGGAATCAGATGCCGGGAATCAGATGCGGGGTATCAGAGGCGGGGAATCAGAGCTGGGGAATCAGAGGTGGGGAATCAGAGTTGGGGAATCAGAGGCGGGGACTTAGATATTGGGAAACAGAGGCGGGGAATCAGAGGCGGGGAATCAGAGGCAGGGAATCAGATGTGCGGAATCAGAGATGGGGAATCAGAGGCAGGGAATCAGAATCAGAAGCAGGGAATCAGAGGCCGGGAATCAGAGGCCGGAATCAGATGCCGGGAATAAGAGGCCGGGAATCAGAGGTTGGGAATCAGAGTCCGGGAATCAGAGATGGGGATTCAGAGGCGGGGAATGAGATATGGGGAATCAGAGGCGGGGAATCAGAGGCGGGGAAACAGAGGCGGGGAATCAGATATGGGGAATCAGAGGTGGCGAATCAAAGGCGGTGAATCAGAGATGGGGAATCAGAGGCCGGGAATAAGAGGCAGGGAATCAAACACGGAAAATCAGAGGCGGGGAATCAGAGCTGGGGAATCAGAGGAGGGGAATCAGAGTTGGGGAATCAGAGGCGGGGAATCAGACGCAGGGAATCAATATGGGAAATCAGAGGTGGGGAATCAGAGGTTGGGAATCAGAGGAAGGGAATCAGAGGCGAGGAATCAGAGCTGGGGAATCAGAGACAGGGAATCAGATATGGGGAAACAGGGGCGGGGAATCAGAGGCGGGGAAACAGAGGCGGGGAATCAGATATGGGGAATCAGAGGCGGGGAATTAGAGTTGGGGAATCAGAGGCGGGGAATCAGAGGCGGGGAAACAGAGGCGGGGAATCAAACACGGGGAATCAGAGGTGGGGAATCAGAGGTTGGGAATCAGAGGCAGGGAATCAGAGGCGGGGAATCAGAGGCGGGGAATCAGAGGCATAGAATCAGATGTGCGGAATCGGAGATTGGGAATCAGAGGCAGGGAATCAGAGGCGGGGAATCAGAGGCGGGGAATCAGAGGCCGGGAATCATATATGGGGAAACAGAGGCAGGGAATCAGAGGCGGGGAAACAGAGGCTGGGAATCAGATATGGGGAATCAGAGGTGGGGAATCAGAAGTTGGGAATCAGAGGCAGGGAATCAGAGGCTTGGAATCAGATGCAGGGAATCAGATGCGGGGAATCAGAGGCGGGGAATCAGAGCTGGGGAATCAGAGGTGGGGAATCAGAGTTGGGGAATCAGAGGCGGGGACTTAGAGATTGGGAAACAGAGGCGGGGAATCAGAGGCGGGGAAACAGAGGCGGGTAATCAGATATGGGGAATCAGAGATGGGGAATCAGATGCAGGGAATCAGATGCCGGGAATAAGAGGCCGGGAATCAGAGGTGGAGAATCAGAGTCCGGGAATCAGAGATGGGGATTCAGAGGCGGGGAATGAGATATGGGAAATCAGAGGCGGGGAATCAGAGGCGGTGAAACAGAGGCGGGGAATCAGATATGGGGAATCAGAGGTGGCGAATCAAAGGCGGTGAATCAGAGATGGGGATTCAGAGGCCGGGAATCAGAGGCAGGGAATCAAACACGGGGAATCAGAGGCGGGGAATCAGAATTGGGGAATCAGAGATGGGGAATCAGAGATGGGGAATCAGAGGCGGGAAATCAGACGCGGGGAATCAGAGGTGGGGAATCAGAGATGTTGAATCAGAGGCGGGGAATCAGAGGCAGGGAATCAGAGTTGGGGCATCAGAGGTTGGGAATTAGATATGGGGAAACAGAGGCGGGGAATCAGAGGCGGGGAAACAGAGGCGGGAAATCAGATATGGGGAATCAGAGGTGGGGAATCAGAGGCAGGGAATCAGATGTGCGGAATCAGAGATGGGGAATCAGAGGCAGGGAATCAGAATCAGAAGCGGGGAATCAGAGGCCGGGAAACAGAGGCGGGGAATCAGATATGGGGAATCAGAGGTGGGGAATCAGAGGCAGGGAATTAGATTTGCGGAATCAGAGATGGGGAATCAGAAGCAGGGAATCAGAGGCCGGGAATCAGAGGCCGGAATCAGATGCCGGGAATAAGAGGCCGGGAATCAGAGGTGGGGAATCAGAGTCCGGGAATCAGAGATGGGGAATCAGAGGCGGGGAATGAGATATGGGGAATCAGAGGCGGGGAATCAGAGGCGGGGAAACAGAGGCGAGGAATCAGATATGGGGAATCAGAGGTGGCCAATCAAAGGCGATGAATCAGAGATGGGGAATCAGAGGCGGGGAATCAGAGGCAGGGAATCAAACACGGGGAATCAGAGGCGGGGAATCAGAGCTGGGGAATCAGAGGCGGGGAATCAGAGTTGGGGAATCAGAGGCGAGGAATCAGAGCTGGGGAATCAGTGGTGGGGATCAGAGTCGGGGAATCAGAGGCAGGGAATCAGATGTGCGAAATCAGAGATGGGGAATCAGAGGTGGGGAATCAGAGGCAGGGAATCAGAGTTGGGCATTCAGAGGCGGGGAATCAGATATGGGGAAACAGAGGCGGGGAATCAGAGGCGGGCAAACAGAGGCGGGGAATTAGATATGGGGAATCAGAGGTGGGGAATCAGAGGCTGTGAATCAGACACGGGGTTTCAGAGGCTGGGAATCAGACGGGGGAATCAAAGGCGGGGAATCAGAGCTGGGGAATCAGAGGCAGGGAATCAGAGTTGGGCATTCAGAGGCGGGGAATCAGATATGGGGAAACAGAGGCGGGGAATCAGAGGCGGGCAAACAGAGGCGGGGAATTAGATATGGGGAATCAGAGGTGGGGAATCAGAGGTGGTGAATCAGAGATGGGGAATCACAGGCGGGGAATCAGAGGCAGGGAATAGAACGCGGGGAATCAGAGGCAGGGAATCAGAGTTGGGGCATCAGAGGTTGGGAATTAGATATGGGGAAACAGAGGCGGGGAATCAGAGGCGGGGAAACAGAGGCGGGAAATCAGATATGGGGAATCAGAGGTGGGGAATCAGAGGCAGGGAATCAGATGTGCGGAATCAGAGATGGGGAATCAGAGGCAGGGAATCAGAATCAGAAGCGGGGAATCAGAGGCCGGGAATCAGATGCTGGGAATAAGAGGCCGGGAATCAGAGGTGGGGAATCAGAGTCCGGGAATCAGAGATGGGGATTCAGAGGCGGGGAATGAGATATGGAGTATCAGAGGCGGGGAATCAGAGGCGGGGAAACAGAGGTGGGGAATCATATATGTGGAATCAGAGGTGGCGAATCAAAGGCGGTGAATCAGAGATGGGGAATCAGAGGCGGGGAATCAGAGGCAGGGAATCAAACACGGGAAATCAGAGGCGGGGAATCAGAGCTGGGGAATCAGAGGCGGGGAATCAGAGTTGGGGAATCAGAGGCAGGGAATCAGATATGGGGAAACAGGGGCAGGGAATCAGAGGCGGGGAAACAGAGGCGGGGAATCAGATATGGGGAATCAGACGTGTGGAATCAGAGGTTGGGAATCAGAGGCAGGGAATCAGAGGCGGAGAATCAAACACGGGGAATCAGAGCTGGGGAATCAGAGGCGGGGAATTAGAGTTGGGGAATCAGAGGAGGGGAATCAGAGGCGGGGAAACAGAGGCGGGGAATCAGATATGGGGAATCAGAGGTGGGGAATCAGAGGTTGGGAATCAGAGGCAGGGAATCAGAGGCGGGGAATCAGAGGCGGGGAATCAGAGGCAGGGAATCAGATGTGCGGAATCGGGGATGGGGAATCAGAGGCAGGGAATCAGAGGCGGGGAATCAGAGGCGGGGAATCAGAGGCCGGGAATCAGATATGGGGAAACAGAGGTGGGGAATCAGAGGCGGGGAAACAGAGGCGGGGATTCAGATATGGGGAATCAGAGGGGGGGAATCAGAGGTTGGGAATCAGAGGCAGGGAATCAGAGGCTTGGAATCAGATGCAGGGAATCAGATGCGGGGAATCAGAGGCGGGGAATCAGAGCTGGGGAATCAGAGGTGGGGAATCAGAGTTGGGGAATCAGAGGCGGGGACTTAGATATTGGGAAACAGAGGCGGGGAATCAGAGGCAGGGAATCAGATGTGCGGAATCAGAGATGGGGAATAAGAGGCAGGGAATCAGAATCAGAAGCAGGGAATCAGAGGCCGGGAATCAGAGGCCGGAATCAGATGCCGGGAATAAGAGGCCGGGAATCAGAGGTGGGGAATCAGAGTCCGGGAATCAGAGATGGGGATTCAGAGGCGGGGAATGAGATATGGGGAATCAGAGGCGGGGAATCAGAGGCGGGGAAACAGAGGCGGGGAATCAGATATGGGAATCAGAGGTGGCGAATCAAAGGTGGTGAATCAGAGATGGGGAACCAGAGGCCGGGAATCAGAGGCAGGGAATCAAACAAGGAAAATCAGAGGCGGGGAATCAGAGCTGGGGAATCAGAGGCGGGGAATCAGAGTTGGGGAATCAGAGGCGGGGAATCAGACGCAGGGAATCAATATGGGAAATCAGAGGTGGGGAATCAGAGGTTGGGAATCAGAGGAAGGGAATCAGAGGCGAGGAATCAGATATGGGGAAACAGAGGTGGGGAATCAGAGGCGGGGAAACAGAGGTGGGGATTCAGATATGGGGAATCAGAGGTAGGGAATCAGAGGTTGGGAATCAGAGGCAGGGAATCAGAGGCTTGGAATCAGATGCCGGGAATCAGATGCGGGGAATCAGAGGCGGGGAATCAGAGCTGGGGAATCAGAGGTGGGGAATCAGAGTTGGGGAATCAGAGGCGGGGACTTAGATATTGGGAAACAGAGGCGGGGAATCAGAGGCGGGGAATCAGAGGCAGGGAATCAGATGTGCGGAATCAGAGATGGGGAATCAGAGGCAGGGAATCAGAATCAGAAGCAGGGAATCAGAGGCCGGGAATCAGAGGCCGGAATCAGATGCCGGGAATAAGAGGCCGGGAATCAGAGGTTGGGAATCAGAGTCCGGGAATCAGAGATGGGGATTCAGAGGCGAGGAATGAGATATGGGGAATCAGAGGTGGGGAATCAGAGGCGGGGAAACAGAGGCGGGGAATCAGATATGGGGAATCAGAGGTGGCGAATCAAAGGCGGTGAATCAGAGATGGGGAATCAGAGGCCGGGAATCAGAGGCAGGGAATCAAACACGGAAAATCAGAGGCGGGGAATCAGAGCTGGGGGATCAGAGGCGGGGAATCAGAGTTGAGGAATCAGAGGCGGGGAATCAGACGCAGGGAATCAATATGGGAAATCAGAGGTGGGGAATCAGAGGTTGGGAATCAGAGGAAGGGAATCAGAGGCGAGGAATCAGAGCTGGGGAATCAGAGGCGGGGAATCAGAATTGGGGAATCAGAGATGGGGAATCAGAGATGGGGAATCAGAGGCGGGGAATCAGACGCGGGGAATCAGAGGTGGTGAATCAGAGATGTGGAATCAGAAGCGGGGAATCAGAGGCAGGGAATCAGACGCGGGGAATCAGAGGCGGGGAATCATAGCTGGCGAATCAGAGGCGGGGAATGAGATATGTGGAATCAGAGGCGGGGAATCAGAGGCGGGGAAACAGTGGCGAGGAATCAGATATGGGGAATCAGAGGTTGCGAATCAAAGACGGTGAATCAGAGATGGGGAATAAGAGGCGGGGAATCAGAGGCAGGGGACCAAACACGGGGAATCAGAGGTGGGGAATCAGAGCTGGGGAATCAGAGGCGGGGAATCAGAGTTGGGGAATCAGAGGCGAGGAATCAGAGCTGGGGAATCAGAGGTGGGGAATCAGAGTCGGGGAATCAGAGGCAGGGAATCGGATGTGCGGAATCAGAGATGGGGAATCAGAGGTGGGGAATCAGAGGCGGTGAATCTGAGATGGGGAATCAGAGGCGGGGAATCAGAGGCAGGTTATCAGACTCGGGGATTCAGAGGCTGGGAATCAGACGGGGGGAATCAAAGGCGGGGAATGAAGCTGGGGAATCAGAGGCAGCGAATCAGAGTTGGGGATTCAGAAGCGGGGAATCAGATATGGGGAAACAGAGGCGGGGAATCAGAGGCGGGCAAACAGAGGTGGGGAATTAGATATGGGGAATCAGTGGTGGGGAATCAGAGGTGGTGAATCAGAGATGGGGAATCACAGGCGGGGAATCAGAGGCTGGGAATAGAACGCGGGGAATCAGAGGCAGGGAATCAGAGCTGGGGAATCAGAGGCGGGGAATCATAGTTGGGAATCAGAGGTGGGGAATCAGATATGGGGAAACAGAGGCGGGGAATCAGGGGCGGGGAAACAGAGGCGGGGAATCAGATATGGGGAATCGGATGCGGGGAATCAGAGGCGGGGAATCAGAGCTGGGGAATCAGAGGCGGGGAATCAGAGTTGGGGCATCAGAGGTGGGGAATTAGATATGGGGAAACAGTGGCGGGGAATCAGAGGCGTGGAAACAGAGGCGGGGAATCAGATATGGGGAATCAGAGGTGGGGAATCAGAGGCAGGTAATCAGATGTGCGGAATCAGAGATGGGGAATCAGAGGCAGGGAATCAGAATCAGAACCGGGGAGTCAGAGGCCGGGAATCAGAGGTCTGGAATCAGATGCTGGGAATAAGAGGCCGGGAATCAGAGGTGGGGAATCAGAGTCCGGGAATCAGTGATGGGGATTCAGAGGCGGGGAATGAGATATGGAGAATCAGAGGCGGGGAATTAGAGGCGGGGAAACAGAGGTGGGGAATCAGATATGGGGAATCAGAGGTGGCGAATCAAAGGCGGTGAATCAGAGATGGGGAATCAGAGGCGGGGAATCAGAGACAGGGAATCAAACACGGGGAATCAGAGGCGTGGTATCAGAGCTGGGGAATCAGAGGCTGGGAATCAAAGTTGGGGAATCAGAGGCAGGGAATCAGATATGGGGAAACAGGGGCGGGGAATCAGAGGCGGGGAAACAGAGGCGGGGAATCAGATATGGGGAATCAGAGGCGGGGAATTAGAGTTGGGGAATCAGAGGCGGGGAATCAGAGGCGGGGAAACAGAGGCGGGGAATCAAACACGGGGAATCAGAGGTGGGGAATCAGAGGTTGGAAATCAGGGGCAGGGAATCAGAGGCGGGGAATCAGAGGCGGGGAATCAGAGGCAGGGAATCAGATGTGCGGAATCGGAGATGGGGAATCAGAGGCAGGGAATCAGAGGCGGGGAATCAGAGGCGGGGAATCAGAGGCCGGGAATCAGATATGGGGAAACAGAGGCAGGGAATCAGAGGCGGGGAAACAGAGCTGGGGAATCAGAGGTGGGGAATCGGAGTTGGGGAATCAGAGGCGGGGACTTAGATATTGGGAAACAGAGGCGGGGAATCAGAGGCGGGGAAACAGAGGCGGGGAATCAGAGATGGGGAATCAAAGGCAGGGAATCAGAATCAGAAGCAGGGAATCAGAGGCCGGGAATGAGAGGCCGGAATCAGATGCCGGGAATAAGAGGCCGGGAATCAGAGGTGGGGAATCAGAGTCCGGGAATCAGAGATGGGGATTCAGAGGCGGGGAATGAGATATGGGGAATCAGAGGCGGGGAATCAGAGGCGGTGAAACAGAGGCGGGGAATCAGATATGGGGAATCAGAGGTGGCGAATCAAAGGCGGTGAATCAGAGATGGGGAATCAGAGGCCAGGAATCAGAGGCAGGGAATCAAACACGGGGAATCAGAGGCGGAGAATCAGAATTGGGGAATCAGAGATGGGGAATCAGAGATGGGGAATCTGAGGCGGGGAATCAGACGCGGGGAATCAGAGGTGGTGATTCAGAGATGTTGAATCAGAGGCGGGGAATCAGAGGCAGGGAATCAGAGTTGGGGCATCAGAGGTTGGGAATTAGATATGGGGAAACAGAGGCGGGGAATCAGAGGCGGGGAAACAGAGGCGGGAAATCAGATATGGGGAATCAGAGGTGGGGAATCAGAGGCAGGGAATCGGATGTGCGGAATCAGAGATGGGGAATCAGAGGCAGGGAATCAGAATCAGAAGCGGGGAATCAGAGGCCGGGAAACAGAGGCGGGGAATCAGATATGGGGAATCAGAGGTGGGGAATCAGAGGCAGGGAATTAGATTTGCGGAATCAGAGATGGGGAATCAGAAGCAGGGAATCAGAGGCCGGGAATCAGAGGCCAGAATCAGATGCCGGGAATAAGAGGCCGGGAATCAGAGGTGGGGAATCAGAGTCCGGGAATCAGAGATGGGGAATCAGAGGCGGGGAATGAGATATGGGGAATCAGAGGCGGGGAATCAGAGGCGGGGAAACAGAGGCGAGGAATCAGATATGGGGAATCAGAGGTGGCGAATCAAAGGCGATGAATCAGAGATGGGGAATCAGAGGCGGGGAATCAGAGGCAGGGAATCAAACACGGGGAATCAGAGGCGGGGAATCAGAGCTGGGGAATCAGAGGCGGCGAATCAGAGGCAGGAAATCAAACACGGGGAATCAGAGGCGTGGTATCAGAGCTGGGGAATCAGAGGCTGGGAATCAAAGTTGGGGAATCAGAGGCAGGGAATCAGATATGGGGAAACAGGGGCGGGGAATCAGAGGCGGGGAAACAGAGGCGGGGAATCAGATATGGGGAATCAGAGGCGGGGAATTAGAGTTGGGGAATCAGAGGCGGGGAATCAGAGGCGGGGAAACAGAGGCGGGGAATCAAACACGGGGAATCAGAGGTGGGGAATCAGAGGTTGGGAATCAGAGGCAGGGAATCAGAGGCGGGGAATCAGAGGAGGGGAATCAGAGGCAGGGAATCAGAGGCGGGGAAACAGAGGCGGGGAATCAGATATGGGGAATCAGAGGCGGGGAATTAGAGTTGGGGAATCAGAGGCGGGGAATCAGAGGCGGGGAAACAGAGGCGGGGAATCAAACACGGGGAATCAGAGGTGGGGAATCAGAGGTTGGGAATCAGAGGCAGGGAATCAGAGGCGGGGAATCAGAGGCGGGGAATCAGAGGCAGGGAATCAGATGTGCGGAATCGGAGATGGGGAATCAGTGCAGAGAATAAGAGGCGGGGAATCAGAGGCGGGGAATCAGAGGCCGGGAATCAGATATGGGGAAACAGAGGCAGGGAATCAGAGGCGGGGAAACAGAGGCTGGGAATCAGATATGGGGAATCAGAGTTGGGGAATCAGAGGTTGGGAATCAGAGGCCGGGAATCAGAGGCTTGGAATCAGATGCAGGGAATCAGATGCGGGGAATCAGAGGCGGGGAATCAGAGCTGGGGAATCAGAGGTGGGGAATCAGAGTTGGGGAATCAGAGGCGGGGACTTAGATATTGGGAAACAGAGGCGGGGAATCAGAGGCGGGGAAACAGAGGTGGGTAATCAGATATGGGGAATCAGAGATGGGGAATCAGAGGCAGGGAATCAGATGTGCGGAATCAGAGATGGGGAATCAAAGGCAGGGAATCAGAATCAGAAGCAGGGAATCAGAGGCCGGGAATCAGAGGCCGGAATCAGATGCCGGGAATAAGAGGCCGGGAATCAGAGGTGGGGAATCAGAGTCCGGGAATCAGAGATGGGGATTCAGAGGCGGGGAATGAGATATGGGAAATCAGAGGCGGGGAATCAGAGGTGGTGAAACAGAGGCAGGGAATCAGATATGGGGAATCAGAGGTGGCGAATCAAAGGAGGTGAATCAGAGATGGGGAATCAGAGGCCGGGAATCAGAGGCAGGGAATCAAACACGGGGAATCAGAGGCGGGGAATCAGAATTGGGGAATCAGAGATGGGGAATCAGAGATGGGGAATCAGAGGCGGGAAATCAGACGCGGGGAATCAGAGGTGGTGAATCAGAGATGTTGAATCAGAGGCGGGGAATCAGAAGCAGGGAATCAGAGTTGGGGCATCAGAGGTTGGGAATTAGATATGGGGAAACAGAGGTGGTGAATCAGAGGCGGGGAAACAGAGGCGGGAAATCAGATATGGGGAATCAGAGGTGGGGAATCAGAGGCAGGGAATCAGATGTGCGGAATCAGAGATGGGGAATCAGAGGCAGGGAATCAGAATCAGAAGCGGGGAATCAGAGGCCGGGAAACAGAGGCGGGGAATCAGATATGGGGAATCAGAGGTGGGGAATCAGAGGCAGGGAATTAGATTTGCGGAATCAGAGATGGGGAATCAGAAGCAGGGAATCAGAGGCCGGGAATCAGAGGCCGGAATCAGATGCCGGGAATAAGAGGCCGGGAATCAGAGGTGGGGAATCAGAGTCCGGGAATCAGAGATGGGGAATCAGAGGCGGGGAATGAGATATGGGGTATCAGAGGCGGGGAATCAGAGGCGTGGAAACAGAGGCGGGGAATCAGATATGGGGAATCAGAGGGGGGGAATCAGAGGCAGGTAATCAGATGTGCGGAATCAGAGATGGGGAATCAGAGGCAGGGAATCAGAATCAGAAGCGGGGAGTCAGAGGCCGGGAATCAGAGGCCTGGAATCAGATGCTGGGAATAAGAGGCCGGGAATCAGAGGTGGGGAATCAGAGTCCGGGAATCAGTGATGGGGATTCAGAGGCGGGGAATGAGATATGGAGAATCAGAGGCGGGGAATCAGAGGCGGGGAAACAGAGGTGGGGAATCAGATATGGGGAATCAGAGGTGGCGAATCAAAGGCGGTGAATCAGAGATGGGGAATCAGAGGCGGGGAATCAGAGGCAGGGAATCAAACACGGGGAATCAGAGGCGTGGTATCAGAGCTGGGGAATCAGAGGCTGGGAATCAAAGTTGGGGAATCAGAGGCAGGGAATCAGATATGGGGAAACAGGGGCGGGGAATCAGAGGCGGGGAAACAGAGGCGGGGAATCAGATATGGGGAATCAGAGGCGGGGAATTAGAGTTGGGGAATCAGAGGCGGGGAATCAGAGGCGGGGAAACAGAGGCGGGGAATCAAACACGGGGAATCAGAGGTGGGGAATCAGAGGTTGGAAATCAGAGGCAGGGAATCAGAGGCGGGGAATCAGAGGCGGGGAATCAGAGGCAGGGAATCAGATGTGCGGAATCGGAGATGGGGAATCAGAGGCAGGGAATCAGAGGCGGGGAATCAGAGGCGGGGAATCAGAGGCCGGGAATCAGATATGGGGAAACAGAGGCAGGGAATCAGAGGCGGGGAAACAGAGCTGGGGAATCAGAGGTGGGGAATCGGAGTTGGGGAATCAGAGGCGGGGACTTAGATATTGGGAAACAGAGGCGGGGAATCAGAGGCGGGGAAACAGAGGCGGGGAATCAGAGATGGGGAATCAAAGGCAGGGAATCAGAATCAGAAGCAGGGAATCAGAGGCCGGGAATGAGAGGCCGGAATCAGATGCCGGGAATAAGAGGCCGGGAATCAGAGGTGGGGAATCAGAGGCCGGGAATCAGATATGGGGAAACAGAGGTGGGGAATCAGAGGCGGGGAAACAGAGGCGGGGATTCAGATATGGGGAATCAGAGGGGGGGAATCAGAGGTTGGGAATCAGAGGCAGGGAATCAGAGGCTTGGAATCAGATGCAGGGAATCAGATGCGGGGAATCAGAGGCGGGGAATCAGAGCTGGGGAATCAGAGGTGGGGAATCAGAGTTGGGGAATCAGAGGCGGGGACTTAGATATTGGGAAACAGAGGCGGGGAATCAGAGGCAGGGAATCAGATGTGCGGAATCAGAGATGGGGAATAAGAGGCAGGGAATCAGAATCAGAAGCAGGGAATCAGAGGCCGGGAATCAGAGGCCGGAATCAGATGCCGGGAATAAGAGGCCGGGAATCAGAGGTGGGGAATCAGAGTCCGGGAATCAGAGATGGGGATTCAGAGGCGGGGAATGAGATATGGGGAATCAGAGGCGGGGAATCAGAGGCGGGGAAACAGAGGCGGGGAATCAGATATGGGAATCAGAGGTGGCGAATCAAAGGCGGTGAATCAGAGATGGGGAACCAGAGGCCGGGAATCAGAGGCAGGGAATCAAACAAGGAAAATCAGAGGCGGGGAATCAGAGCTGGGGAATCAGAGGCGGGGAATCAGAGTTGGGGAATCAGAGGCGGGGAATCAGACGCAGGGAATCAATATGGGAAATCAGAGGTGGGGAATCAGAGGTTGGGAATCAGAGGAAGGGAATCAGAGGCGAGGAATCAGATATGGGGAAACAGAGGTGGGGAATCAGAGGCGGGGAAACAGAGGTGGGGATTCAGATATGGGGAATCAGAGGTAGGGAATCAGAGGTTGGGAATCAGAGGCAGGGAATCAGAGGCTTGGAATCAGATGCCGGGAATCAGATGCGGGGAATCAGAGGCGGGGAATCAGAGCTGGGGAATCAGAGGTGGGGAATCAGAGTTGGGGAATCAGAGGCGGGGACTTAGATATTGGGAAACAGAGGCGGGGAATCAGAGGCGGGGAATCAGAGGCAGGGAATCAGATGTGCGGAATCAGAGATGGGGAATCAGAGGCAGGGAATCAGAATCAGAAGCAGGGAATCAGAGGCCGGGAATCAGAGGCCGGAATCAGATGCCGGGAATAAGAGGCCGGGAATCAGAGGTTGGGAATCAGAGTCCGGGAATCAGAGATGGGGATTCAGAGGCGGGGAATGAGATATGGGGAATCAGAGGTGGGGAATCAGAGGCGGGGAAACAGAGGCGGGGAATCAGATATGGGGAATCAGAGGTGGCGAATCAAAGGCGGTGAATCAGAGATGGGGAATCAGAGGCCGGGAATCAGAGGCAGGGAATCAAACACGGAAAATCAGAGGCGGGGAATCAGAGCTGGGGGATCAGAGGCGGGGAATCAGAGTTGGGGAATCAGAGGCGGGGAATCAGACGCAGGGAATCAATATGGGAAATCAGAGGTGGGGAATCAGAGGTTGGGAATCAGAGGAAGGGAATCAGAGGCGAGGAATCAGAGCTGGGGAATCAGAGGCGGGGAATCAGAATTGGGGAATCAGAGATGGGGAATCAGAGATGGGGAATCAGAGGCGGGGAATCAGACGCGGGGAATCAGAGGTGGTGAATCAGAGATGTGGAATCAGAAGCGGGGAATCAGAGGCAGGGAATCAGACGCGGGGAATCAGAGGCGGGGAATCATAGCTGGCGAATCAGAGGCGGGGAATGAGATATGTGGAATCAGAGGCGGGGAATCAGAGGCGGGGAAACAGTGGCGAGGAATCAGATATGGGGAATCAGAGGTTGCGAATCAAAGACGGTGAATCAGAGATGGGGAATAAGAGGCGGGGAATCAGAGGCAGGGGACCAAACACGGGGAATCAGAGGTGGGGAATCAGAGCTGGGGAATCAGAGGCGGGGAATCAGAGTTGGGGAATCAGAGGCGAGGAATCAGAGCTGGGGAATCAGAGGTGGGGAATCAGAGTCGGGGAATCAGAGGCAGGGAATCGGATGTGCGGAATCAGAGATGGGGAATCAGAGGTGGGGAATCAGAGGCGGTGAATCTGAGATGGGGAATCAGAGGCGGGGAATCAGAGGCAGGTTATCAGACTCGGGGATTCAGAGGCTGGGAATCAGACGGGGGGAATCAAAGGCGGGGAATGAAGCTGGGGAATCAGAGGCAGCGAATCAGAGTTGGGGATTCAGAAGCGGGGAATCAGATATGGGGAAACAGAGGCGGGGAATCAGAGGCGGGCAAACAGAGGTGGGGAATTAGATATGGGGAATCAGTGGTGGGGAATCAGAGGTGGTGAATCAGAGATGGGGAATCACAGGCGGGGAATCAGAGGCTGGGAATAGAACGCGGGGAATCAGAGGCAGGGAATCAGAGCTGGGGAATCAGAGGCGGGGAATCATAGTTGGGAATCAGAGGTGGGGAATCAGATATGGGGAAACCGAGGCGGGGAATCAGGGGCGGGGAAACAGAGGCGGGGAATCAGATATGGGGAATCGGATGCGGGGAATCAGAGGCGGGGAATCAGAGCTGGGGAATCAGAGGCGGGGAATCAGAGTTGGGGCATCAGAGGTGGGGAATTAGATATGGGGAAACAGTGGCGGGGAATCAGAGGCGTGGAAACAGAGGCGGGGAATCAGATATGGGGAATCAGAGGTGGGGAATCAGAGGCAGGTAATCAGATGTGCGGAATCAGAGATGGGGAATCAGAGGCAGGGAATCAGAATCAGAACCGGGGAGTCAGAGGCCGGGAATCAGAGGTCTGGAATCAGATGCTGGGAATAAGAGGCCGGGAATCAGAGGTGGGGAATCAGAGTCCGGGAATCAGTGATGGGGATTCAGAGGCGGGGAATGAGATATGGAGAATCAGAGGCGGGGAATTAGAGGCGGGGAAACAGAGGTGGGGAATCAGATATGGGGAATCAGAGGTGGCGAATCAAAGGCGGTGAATCAGAGATGGGGAATCAGAGGCGGGGAATCAGAGACAGGGAATCAAACACGGGGAATCAGAGGCGTGGTATCAGAGCTGGGGAATCAGAGGCTGGGAATCAAAGTTGGGGAATCAGAGGCAGGGAATCAGATATGGGGAAACAGGGGCGGGGAATCAGAGGCGGGGAAACAGAGGCGGGGAATCAGATATGGGGAATCAGAGGCGGGGAATTAGAGTTGGGGAATCAGAGGCGGGGAATCAGAGGCGGGGAAACAGAGGCGGGGAATCAAACACGGGGAATCAGAGGTGGGGAATCAGAGGTTGGAAATCAGGGGCAGGGAATCAGAGGCGGGGAATCAGAGGCGGGGAATCAGAGGCAGGGAATCAGATGTGCGGAATCGGAGATGGGGAATCAGAGGCAGGGAATCAGAGGCGGGGAATCAGAGGCGGGGAATCAGAGGCCGGGAATCAGATATGGGGAAACAGAGGCAGGGAATCAGAGGCGGGGAAACAGAGCTGGGGAATCAGAGGTGGGGAATCGGAGTTGGGGAATCAGAGGCGGGGACTTAGATATTGGGAAACAGAGGCGGGGAATCAGAGGCGGGGAAACAGAGGCGGGGAATCAGAGATGGGGAATCAAAGGCAGGGAATCAGAATCAGAAGCAGGGAATCAGAGGCCGGGAATGAGAGGCCGGAATCAGATGCCGGGAATAAGAGGCCGGGAATCAGAGGTGGGGAATCAGAGTCCGGGAATCAGAGATGGGGATTCAGAGGCGGGGAATGAGATATGGGGAATCAGAGGCGGGGAATCAGAGGCGGTGAAACAGAGGCGGGGAATCAGATATGGGGAATCAGAGGTGGCGAATCAAAGGCGGTGAATCAGAGATGGGGAATCAGAGGCCAGGAATCAGAGGCAGGGAATCAAACACGGGGAATCAGAGGCGGAGAATCAGAATTGGGGAATCAGAGATGGGGAATCAGAGATGGGGAATCTGAGGCGGGGAATCAGACGCGGGGAATCAGAGGTGGTGATTCAGAGATGTTGAATCAGAGGCGGGGAATCAGAGGCAGGGAATCAGAGTTGGGGCATCAGAGGTTGGGAATTAGATATGGGGAAACAGAGGCGGGGAATCAGAGGCGGGGAAACAGAGGCGGGAAATCAGATATGGGGAATCAGAGGTGGGGAATCAGAGGCAGGGAATCGGATGTGCGGAATCAGAGATGGGGAATCAGAGGCAGGGAATCAGAATCAGAAGCGGGGAATCAGAGGCCGGGAAACAGAGGCGGGGAATCAGATATGGGGAATCAGAGGTGGGGAATCAGAGGCAGGGAATTAGATTTGCGGAATCAGAGATGGGGAATCAGAAGCAGGGAATCAGAGGCCGGGAATCAGAGGCCAGAATCAGATGCCGGGAATAAGAGGCCGGGAATCAGAGGTGGGGAATCAGAGTCCGGGAATCAGAGATGGGGAATCAGAGGCGGGGAATGAGATATGGGGAATCAGAGGCGGGGAATCAGAGGCGGGGAAACAGAGGCGAGGAATCAGATATGGGGAATCAGAGGTGGCGAATCAAAGGCGATGAATCAGAGATGGGGAATCAGAGGCGGGGAATCAGAAGCAGGGAATCAAACACGGGGAATCAGAGGCGGGGAATCAGAGCTGGGGAATCAGAGGCGGCGAATCAGAGGCAGGAAATCAAACACGGGGAATCAGAGGCGTGGTATCAGAGCTGGGGAATCAGAGGCTGGGAATCAAAGTTGGGGAATCAGAGGCAGGGAATCAGATATGGGGAAACAGGGGCGGGGAATCAGAGGCGGGGAAACAGAGGCGGGGAATCAGATATGGGGAATCAGAGGCGGGGAATTAGAGTTGGGGAATCAGAGGCGGGGAATCAGAGGCGGGGAAACAGAGGCGGGGAATCAAACACGGGGAATCAGAGGTGGGGAATCAGAGGTTGGGAATCAGAGGCAGGGAATCAGAGGCGGGGAATCAGAGGCGGGGAATCAGAGGCAGGGAATCAGAGGCGGGGAAACAGAGGCGGGGAATCAGATATGGGGAATCAGAGGCGGGGAATTAGAGTTGGGGAATCAGAGGCGGGGAATCAGAGGCGGGGAAACAGAGGCGGGGAATCAAACACGGGGAATCAGAGGTGGGGAATCAGAGGTTGGGAATCAGAGGCAGGGAATCAGAGGCGGGGAATCAGAGGCGGGGAATCAGAGGCAGGGAATCAGATGTGCGGAATCGGAGATGGGGAATCAGTGCAGAGAATAAGAGGCGGGGAATCAGAGGCGGGGAATCAGAGGCCGGGAATCAGATATGGGGAAACAGAGGCAGGGAATCAGAGGCGGGGAAACAGAGGCTGGGAATCAGATATGGGGAATCAGAGTTGGGGAATCAGAGGTTGGGAATCAGAGGCCGGGAATCAGAGGCTTGGAATCAGATGCAGGGAATCAGATGCGGGGAATCAGAGGCGGGGAATCAGAGCTGGGGAATCAGAGGTGGGGAATCAGAGTTGGGGAATCAGAGGCGGGGACTTAGATATTGGGAAACAGAGGCGGGGAATCAGAGGCGGGGAAACAGAGGTGGGTAATCAGATATGGGGAATCAGAGATGGGGAATCAGAGGCAGGGAATCAGATGTGCGGAATCAGAGATGGGGAATCAAAGGCAGGGAATCAGAATCAGAAGCAGGGAATCAGAGGCCGGGAATCAGAGGCCGGAATCAGATGCCGGGAATAAGAGGCCGGGAATCAGAGGTGGGGAATCAGAGTCCGGGAATCAGAGATGGGGATTCAGAGGCGGGGAATGAGATATGGGAAATCAGAGGCGGGGAATCA
Source organism: Narcine bancroftii (assembly GCF_036971445.1). NCBI lineage: Eukaryota > Metazoa > Chordata > Chondrichthyes > Torpediniformes > Narcinidae > Narcine > Narcine bancroftii. The sequence continues at coordinate 8,192,640 of NW_027211893.1, forward strand.
GAGGTGGTGAAACAGAGGCAGGGAATCAGATATGGGGAATCAGAGGTGGCGAATCAAAGGAGGTGAATCAGAGATGGGGAATCAGAGGCCGGGAATCAGAGGCAGGGAATCAAACACGGGGAATCAGAGGCGGGGAATCAGAATTGGGGAATCAGAGATGGGGAATCAGAGATGGGGAATCAGAGGCGGGAAATCAGACGCGGGGAATCAGAGGTGGTGAATCAGAGATGTTGAATCAGAGGCGGGGAATCAGAAGCAGGGAATCAGAGTTGGGGCATCAGAGGTTGGGAATTAGATATGGGGAAACAGAGGTGGTGAATCAGAGGCGGGGAAACAGAGGCGGGAAATCAGATATGGGGAATCAGAGGTGGGGAATCAGAGGCAGGGAATCAGATGTGCGGAATCAGAGATGGGGAATCAGAGGCAGGGAATCAGAATCAGAAGCGGGGAATCAGAGGCCGGGAAACAGAGGCGGGGAATCAGATATGGGGAATCAGAGGTGGGGAATCAGAGGCAGGGAATTAGATTTGCGGAATCAGAGATGGGGAATCAGAAGCAGGGAATCAGAGGCCGGGAATCAGAGGCCGGAATCAGATGCCGGGAATAAGAGGCCGGGAATCAGAGGTGGGGAATCAGAGTCCGGGAATCAGAGATGGGGAATCAGAGGCGGGGAATGAGATATGGGGTATCAGAGGCGGGGAATCAGAGGCGTGGAAACAGAGGCGGGGAATCAGATATGGGGAATCAGAGGGGGGGAATCAGAGGCAGGTAATCAGATGTGCGGAATCAGAGATGGGGAATCAGAGGCAGGGAATCAGAATCAGAAGCGGGGAGTCAGAGGCCGGGAATCAGAGGCCTGGAATCAGATGCTGGGAATAAGAGGCCGGGAATCAGAGGTGGGGAATCAGAGTCCGGGAATCAGTGATGGGGATTCAGAGGCGGGGAATGAGATATGGAGAATCAGAGGCGGGGAATCAGAGGCGGGGAAACAGAGGTGGGGAATCAGATATGGGGAATCAGAGGTGGCGAATCAAAGGCGGTGAATCAGAGATGGGGAATCAGAGGCGGGGAATCAGAGGCAGGGAATCAAACACGGGGAATCAGAGGCGTGGTATCAGAGCTGGGGAATCAGAGGCTGGGAATCAAAGTTGGGGAATCAGAGGCAGGGAATCAGATATGGGGAAACAGGGGCGGGGAATCAGAGGCGGGGAAACAGAGGCGGGGAATCAGATATGGGGAATCAGAGGCGGGGAATTAGAGTTGGGGAATCAGAGGCGGGGAATCAGAGGCGGGGAAACAGAGGCGGGGAATCAAACACGGGGAATCAGAGGTGGGGAATCAGAGGTTGGAAATCAGAGGCAGGGAATCAGAGGCGGGGAATCAGAGGCGGGGAATCAGAGGCAGGGAATCAGATGTGCGGAATCGGAGATGGGGAATCAGAGGCAGGGAATCAGAGGCGGGGAATCAGAGGCGGGGAATCAGAGGCCGGGAATCAGATATGGGGAAACAGAGGCAGGGAATCAGAGGCGGGGAAACAGAGCTGGGGAATCAGAGGTGGGGAATCGGAGTTGGGGAATCAGAGGCGGGGACTTAGATATTGGGAAACAGAGGCGGGGAATCAGAGGCGGGGAAACAGAGGCGGGGAATCAGAGATGGGGAATCAAAGGCAGGGAATCAGAATCAGAAGCAGGGAATCAGAGGCCGGGAATGAGAGGCCGGAATCAGATGCCGGGAATAAGAGGCCGGGAATCAGAGGTGGGGAATCAGAGGCCGGGAATCAGATATGGGGAAACAGAGGTGGGGAATCAGAGGCGGGGAAACAGAGGCGGGGATTCAGATATGGGGAATCAGAGGGGGGGAATCAGAGGTTGGGAATCAGAGGCAGGGAATCAGAGGCTTGGAATCAGATGCAGGGAATCAGATGCGGGGAATCAGAGGCGGGGAATCAGAGCTGGGGAATCAGAGGTGGGGAATCAGAGTTGGGGAATCAGAGGCGGGGACTTAGATATTGGGAAACAGAGGCGGGGAATCAGAGGCAGGGAATCAGATGTGCGGAATCAGAGATGGGGAATAAGAGGCAGGGAATCAGAATCAGAAGCAGGGAATCAGAGGCCGGGAATCAGAGGCCGGAATCAGATGCCGGGAATAAGAGGCCGGGAATCAGAGGTGGGGAATCAGAGTCCGGGAATCAGAGATGGGGATTCAGAGGCGGGGAATGAGATATGGGGAATCAGAGGCGGGGAATCAGAGGCGGGGAAACAGAGGCGGGGAATCAGATATGGGAATCAGAGGTGGCGAATCAAAGGCGGTGAATCAGAGATGGGGAACCAGAGGCCGGGAATCAGAGGCAGGGAATCAAACAAGGAAAATCAGAGGCGGGGAATCAGAGCTGGGGAATCAGAGGCGGGGAATCAGAGTTGGGGAATCAGAGGCGGGGAATCAGACGCAGGGAATCAATATGGGAAATCAGAGGTGGGGAATCAGAGGTTGGGAATCAGAGGAAGGGAATCAGAGGCGAGGAATCAGATATGGGGAAACAGAGGTGGGGAATCAGAGGCGGGGAAACAGAGGTGGGGATTCAGATATGGGGAATCAGAGGTAGGGAATCAGAGGTTGGGAATCAGAGGCAGGGAATCAGAGGCTTGGAATCAGATGCCGGGAATCAGATGCGGGGAATCAGAGGCGGGGAATCAGAGCTGGGGAATCAGAGGTGGGGAATCAGAGTTGGGGAATCAGAGGCGGGGACTTAGATATTGGGAAACAGAGGCGGGGAATCAGAGGCGGGGAATCAGAGGCAGGGAATCAGATGTGCGGAATCAGAGATGGGGAATCAGAGGCAGGGAATCAGAATCAGAAGCAGGGAATCAGAGGCCGGGAATCAGAGGCCGGAATCAGATGCCGGGAATAAGAGGCCGGGAATCAGAGGTTGGGAATCAGAGTCCGGGAATCAGAGATGGGGATTCAGAGGCGGGGAATGAGATATGGGGAATCAGAGGTGGGGAATCAGAGGCGGGGAAACAGAGGCGGGGAATCAGATATGGGGAATCAGAGGTGGCGAATCAAAGGCGGTGAATCAGAGATGGGGAATCAGAGGCCGGGAATCAGAGGCAGGGAATCAAACACGGAAAATCAGAGGCGGGGAATCAGAGCTGGGGGATCAGAGGCGGGGAATCAGAGTTGGGGAATCAGAGTCGGGGAATCAGACGCAGGGAATCAATATGGGAAATCAGAGGTGGGGAATCAGAGGTTGGGAATCAGAGGAAGGGAATCAGAGGCGAGGAATCAGAGCTGGGGAATCAGAGGCGGGGAATCAGAATTGGGGAATCAGAGATGGGGAATCAGAGATGGGGAATCAGAGGCGGGGAATCAGACGCGGGGAATCAGAGGTGGTGAATCAGAGATGTGGAATCAGAAGCGGGGAATCAGAGGCAGGGAATCAGACGCGGGGAATCAGAGGCGGGGAATCATAGCTGGCGAATCAGAGGCGGGGAATGAGATATGTGGAATCAGAGGCGGGGAATCAGAGGCGGGGAAACAGTGGCGAGGAATCAGATATGGGGAATCAGAGGTTGCGAATCAAAGACGGTGAATCAGAGATGGGGAATAAGAGGCGGGGAATCAGAGGCAGGGGACCAAACACGGGGAATCAGAGGTGGGGAATCAGAGCTGGGGAATCAGAGGCGGGGAATCAGAGTTGGGGAATCAGAGGCGAGGAATCAGAGCTGGGGAATCAGAGGTGGGGAATCAGAGTCGGGGAATCAGAGGCAGGGAATCGGATGTGCGGAATCAGAGATGGGGAATCAGAGGTGGGGAATCAGAGGCGGTGAATCTGAGATGGGGAATCAGAGGCGGGGAATCAGAGGCAGGTTATCAGACTCGGGGATTCAGAGGCTGGGAATCAGACGGGGGGAATCAAAGGCGGGGAATGAAGCTGGGGAATCAGAGGCAGCGAATCAGAGTTGGGGATTCAGAAGCGGGGAATCAGATATGGGGAAACAGAGGCGGGGAATCAGAGGCGGGCAAACAGAGGTGGGGAATTAGATATGGGGAATCAGTGGTGGGGAATCAGAGGTGGTGAATCAGAGATGGGGAATCACAGGCGGGGAATCAGAGGCTGGGAATAGAACGCGGGGAATCAGAGGCAGGGAATCAGAGCTGGGGAATCAGAGGCGGGGAATCATAGTTGGGAATCAGAGGTGGGGAATCAGATATGGGGAAACAGAGGCGGGGAATCAGGGGCGGGGAAACAGAGGCGGGGAATCAGATATGGGGAATCGGATGCGGGGAATCAGAGGCGGGGAATCAGAGCTGGGGAATCAGAGGCGGGGAATCAGAGTTGGGGCATCAGAGGTGGGGAATTAGATATGGGGAAACAGTGGCGGGGAATCAGAGGCGTGGAAACAGAGGCGGGGAATCAGATATGGGGAATCAGAGGTGGGGAATCAGAGGCAGGTAATCAGATGTGCGGAATCAGAGATGGGGAATCAGAGGCAGGGAATCAGAATCAGAACCGGGGAGTCAGAGGCCGGGAATCAGAGGTCTGGAATCAGATGCTGGGAATAAGAGGCCGGGAATCAGAGGTGGGGAATCAGAGTCCGGGAATCAGTGATGGGGATTCAGAGGCGGGGAATGAGATATGGAGAATCAGAGGCGGGGAATTAGAGGCGGGGAAACAGAGGTGGGGAATCAGATATGGGGAATCAGAGGTGGCGAATCAAAGGCGGTGAATCAGAGATGGGGAATCAGAGGCGGGGAATCAGAGACAGGGAATCAAACACGGGGAATCAGAGGCGTGGTATCAGAGCTGGGGAATCAGAGGCTGGGAATCAAAGTTGGGGAATCAGAGGCAGGGAATCAGATATGGGGAAACAGGGGCGGGGAATCAGAGGCGGGGAAACAGAGGCGGGGAATCAGATATGGGGAATCAGAGGCGGGGAATTAGAGTTGGGGAATCAGAGGCGGGGAATCAGAGGCGGGGAAACAGAGGCGGGGAATCAAACACGGGGAATCAGAGGTGGGGAATCAGAGGTTGGAAATCAGGGGCAGGGAATCAGAGGCGGGGAATCAGAGGCGGGGAATCAGAGGCAGGGAATCAGATGTGCGGAATCGGAGATGGGGAATCAGAGGCAGGGAATCAGAGGCGGGGAATCAGAGGCGGGGAATCAGAGGCCGGGAATCAGATATGGGGAAACAGAGGCAGGGAATCAGAGGCGGGGAAACAGAGCTGGGGAATCAGAGGTGGGGAATCGGAGTTGGGGAATCAGAGGCGGGGACTTAGATATTGGGAAACAGAGGCGGGGAATCAGAGGCGGGGAAACAGAGGCGGGGAATCAGAGATGGGGAATCAAAGGCAGGGAATCAGAATCAGAAGCAGGGAATCAGAGGCCGGGAATGAGAGGCCGGAATCAGATGCCGGGAATAAGAGGCCGGGAATCAGAGGTGGGGAATCAGAGTCCGGGAATCAGAGATGGGGATTCAGAGGCGGGGAATGAGATATGGGGAATCAGAGGCGGGGAATCAGAGGCGGTGAAACAGAGGCGGGGAATCAGATATGGGGAATCAGAGGTGGCGAATCAAAGGCGGTGAATCAGAGATGGGGAATCAGAGGCCAGGAATCAGAGGCAGGGAATCAAACACGGGGAATCAGAGGCGGAGAATCAGAATTGGGGAATCAGAGATGGGGAATCAGAGATGGGGAATCTGAGGCGGGGAATCAGACGCGGGGAATCAGAGGTGGTGATTCAGAGATGTTGAATCAGAGGCGGGGAATCAGAGGCAGGGAATCAGAGTTGGGGCATCAGAGGTTGGGAATTAGATATGGGGAAACAGAGGCGGGGAATCAGAGGCGGGGAAACAGAGGCGGGAAATCAGATATGGGGAATCAGAGGTGGGGAATCAGAGGCAGGGAATCGGATGTGCGGAATCAGAGATGGGGAATCAGAGGCAGGGAATCAGAATCAGAAGCGGGGAATCAGAGGCCGGGAAACAGAGGCGGGGAATCAGATATGGGGAATCAGAGGTGGGGAATCAGAGGCAGGGAATTAGATTTGCGGAATCAGAGATGGGGAATCAGAAGCAGGGAATCAGAGGCCGGGAATCAGAGGCCAGAATCAGATGCCGGGAATAAGAGGCCGGGAATCAGAGGTGGGGAATCAGAGTCCGGGAATCAGAGATGGGGAATCAGAGGCGGGGAATGAGATATGGGGAATCAGAGGCGGGGAATCAGAGGCGGGGAAACAGAGGCGAGGAATCAGATATGGGGAATCAGAGGTGGCGAATCAAAGGCGATGAATCAGAGATGGAGAATCAGAGGCGGGGAATCAGAAGCAGGGAATCAAACACGGGGAATCAGAGGCGGGGAATCAGAGCTGGGGAATCAGAGGCGGCGAATCAGAGGCAGGAAATCAAACACGGGGAATCAGAGGCGTGGTATCAGAGCTGGGGAATCAGAGGCTGGGAATCAAAGTTGGGGAATCAGAGGCAGGGAATCAGATATGGGGAAACAGGGGCGGGGAATCAGAGGCGGGGAAACAGAGGCGGGGAATCAGATATGGGGAATCAGAGGCGGGGAATTAGAGTTGGGGAATCAGAGGCGGGGAATCAGAGGCGGGGAAACAGAGGCGGGGAATCAAACACGGGGAATCAGAGGTGGGGAATCAGAGGTTGGGAATCAGAGGCAGGGAATCAGAGGCGGGGAATCAGAGGCGGGGAATCAGAGGCAGGGAATCAGAGGCGGGGAAACAGAGGCGGGGAATCAGATATGGGGAATCAGAGGCGGGGAATTAGAGTTGGGGAATCAGAGGCGGGGAATCAGAGGCGGGGAAACAGAGGCGGGGAATCAAACACGGGGAATCAGAGGTGGGGAATCAGAGGTTGGGAATCAGAGGCAGGGAATCAGAGGCGGGGAATCAGAGGCGGGGAATCAGAGGCAGGGAATCAGATGTGCGGAATCGGAGATGGGGAATCAGTGCAGAGAATAAGAGGCGGGGAATCAGAGGCGGGGAATCAGAGGCCGGGAATCAGATATGGGGAAACAGAGGCAGGGAATCAGAGGCGGGGAAACAGAGGCTGGGAATCAGATATGGGGAATCAGAGTTGGGGAATCAGAGGTTGGGAATCAGAGGCCGGGAATCAGAGGCTTGGAATCAGATGCAGGGAATCAGATGCGGGGAATCAGAGGCGGGGAATCAGAGCTGGGGAATCAGAGGTGGGGAATCAGAGTTGGGGAATCAGAGGCGGGGACTTAGATATTGGGAAACAGAGGCGGGGAATCAGAGGCGGGGAAACAGAGGTGGGTAATCAGATATGGGGAATCAGAGATGGGGAATCAGAGGCAGGGAATCAGATGTGCGGAATCAGAGATGGGGAATCAAAGGCAGGGAATCAGAATCAGAAGCAGGGAATCAGAGGCCGGGAATCAGAGGCCGGAATCAGATGCCGGGAATAAGAGGCCGGGAATCAGAGGTGGGGAATCAGAGTCCGGGAATCAGAGATGGGGATTCAGAGGCGGGGAATGAGATATGGGAAATCAGAGGCGGGGAATCAGAGGTGGTGAAACAGAGGCAGGGAATCAGATATGGGGAATCAGAGGTGGCGAATCAAAGGAGGTGAATCAGAGATGGGGAATCAGAGGCCGGGAATCAGAGGCAGGGAATCAAACACGGGGAATCAGAGGCGGGGAATCAGAATTGGGGAATCAGAGATGGGGAATCAGAGATGGGGAATCAGAGGCGGGAAATCAGAGGCAGGGGATCAAACACGGGGAATCAGAGGCGGGGAATCAGAGCTGTGGAATCAGAGGCAGGGAATCAGAGTTGGGGATTCAGAAGCGGGGAATCAGATATGGGGAAACAGAGGCGGGGAATCAGAGGCGGGCAAACAGAGGTGGGGAATTAGATATGGGGAATCAGTGGTGGGGAATCAGAGGTGGTGAATCAGAGATGGGGAATCACAGGCGGGGAATCAGAGGCTGGGAATAGAACGCGGGGAATCAGAGGCAGGGAATCAGAGCTGGGGAATCAGAGGCGGGGAATCATAGTTGGGAATCAGAGGTGGGGAATCAGATATGGGGAAACAGAGGCGGGGAATCAGGGGCGGGGAAACAGAGGCGGGGAATCAGATATGGGGAATCGGATGCGGGGAATCAGAGGCGGGGAATCAGAGCTGGGGAATCAGAGGCGGGGAATCAGAGTTGGGGCATCAGAGGTGGGGAATTAGATATGGGGAAACAGTGGCGGGGAATCAGAGGCGTGGAAACAGAGGCGGGGAATCAGATATGGGGAATCAGAGGTGGGGAATCAGAGGCAGGTAATCAGATGTGCGGAATCAGAGATGGGGAATCAGAGGCAGGGAATCAGAATCAGAACCGGGGAGTCAGAGGCCGGGAATCAGAGGTCTGGAATCAGATGCTGGGAATAAGAGGCCGGGAATCAGAGGTGGGGAATCAGAGTCCGGGAATCAGTGATGGGGATTCAGAGGCGGGGAATGAGATATGGAGAATCAGAGGCGGGGAATTAGAGGCGGGGAAACAGAGGTGGGGAATCAGATATGGGGAATCAGAGGTGGCGAATCAAAGGCGGTGAATCAGAGATGGGGAATCAGAGGCGGGGAATCAGAGACAGGGAATCAAACACGGGGAATCAGAGGCGTGGTATCAGAGCTGGGGAATCAGAGGCTGGGAATCAAAGTTGGGGAATCAGAGGCAGGGAATCAGATATGGGGAAACAGGGGCGGGGAATCAGAGGCGGGGAAACAGAGGCGGGGAATCAGATATGGGGAATCAGAGGCGGGGAATTAGAGTTGGGGAATCAGAGGCGGGGAATCAGAGGCGGGGAAACAGAGGCGGGGAATCAAACACGGGGAATCAGAGGTGGGGAATCAGAGGTTGGAAATCAGAGGCAGGGAATCAGAGGCGGGGAATCAGAGGCGGGGAATCAGAGGCAGGGAATCAGATGTGCGGAATCGGAGATGGGGAATCAGAGGCAGGGAATCAGAGGCGGGGAATCAGAGGCGGGGAATCAGAGGCCGGGAATCAGATATGGGGAAACAGAGGCAGGGAATCAGAGGCGGGGAAACAGAGCTGGGGAATCAGAGGTGGGGAATCGGAGTTGGGGAATCAGAGGCGGGGACTTAGATATTGGGAAACAGAGGCGGGGAATCAGAGGCGGGGAAACAGAGGCGGGGAATCAGAGATGGGGAATCAAAGGCAGGGAATCAGAATCAGAAGCAGGGAATCAGAGGCCGGGAATGAGAGGCCGGAATCAGATGCCGGGAATAAGAGGCCGGGAATCAGAGGTGGGGAATCAGAGTCCGGGAATCAGAGATGGGGATTCAGAGGCGGGGAATGAGATATGGGGAATCAGAGGCGGGGAATCAGAGGCGGTGAAACAGAGGCGGGGAATCAGATATGGGGAATCAGAGGTGGCGAATCAAAGGCGGTGAATCAGAGATGGGGAATCAGAGGCCAGGAATCAGAGGCAGGGAATCAAACACGGGGAATCAGAGGCGGAGAATCAGAATTGGGGAATCAGAGATGGGGAATCAGAGATGGGGAATCTGAGGCGGGGAATCAGACGCGGGGAATCAGAGGTGGTGATTCAGAGATGTTGAATCAGAGGCGGGGAATCAGAGGCAGGGAATCAGAGTTGGGGCATCAGAGGTTGGGAATTAGATATGGGGAAACAGAGGCGGGGAATCAGAGGCGGGGAAACAGAGGCGGGAAATCAGATATGGGGAATCAGAGGTGGGGAATCAGAGGCAGGGAATCGGATGTGCGGAATCAGAGATGGGGAATCAGAGGCAGGGAATCAGAATCAGAAGCGGGGAATCAGAGGCCGGGAAACAGAGGCGGGGAATCAGATATGGGGAATCAGAGGTGGGGAATCAGAGGCAGGGAATTAGATTTGCGGAATCAGAGATGGGGAATCAGAAGCAGGGAATCAGAGGCCGGGAATCAGAGGCCAGAATCAGATGCCGGGAATAAGAGGCCGGGAATCAGAGGTGGGGAATCAGAGTCCGGGAATCAGAGATGGGGAATCAGAGGCGGGGAATGAGATATGGGGAATCAGAGGCGGGGAATCAGAGGCGGGGAAACAGAGGCGAGGAATCAGATATGGGGAATCAGAGGTGGCGAATCAAAGGCGATGAATCAGAGATGGAGAATCAGAGGCGGGGAATCAGAAGCAGGGAATCAAACACGGGGAATCAGAGGCGGGGAATCAGAGCTGGGGAATCAGAGGCGGCGAATCAGAGGCAGGAAATCAAACACGGGGAATCAGAGGCGTGGTATCAGAGCTGGGGAATCAGAGGCTGGGAATCAAAGTTGGGGAATCAGAGGCAGGGAATCAGATATGGGGAAACAGGGGCGGGGAATCAGAGGCGGGGAAACAGAGGCGGGGAATCAGATATGGGGAATCAGAGGCGGGGAATTAGAGTTGGGGAATCAGAGGCGGGGAATCAGAGGCGGGGAAACAGAGGCGGGGAATCAAACACGGGGAATCAGAGGTGGGGAATCAGAGGTTGGGAATCAGAGGCAGGGAATCAGAGGCGGGGAATCAGAGGCGGGGAATCAGAGGCAGGGAATCAGAGGCGGGGAAACAGAGGCGGGGAATCAGATATGGGGAATCAGAGGCGGGGAATTAGAGTTGGGGAATCAGAGGCGGGGAATCAGAGGCGGGGAAACAGAGGCGGGGAATCAAACACGGGGAATCAGAGGTGGGGAATCAGAGGTTGGGAATCAGAGGCAGGGAATCAGAGGCGGGGAATCAGAGGCGGGGAATCAGAGGCAGGGAATCAGATGTGCGGAATCGGAGATGGGGAATCAGTGCAGAGAATAAGAGGCGGGGAATCAGAGGCGGGGAATCAGAGGCCGGGAATCAGATATGGGGAAACAGAGGCAGGGAATCAGAGGCGGGGAAACAGAGGCTGGGAATCAGATATGGGGAATCAGAGTTGGGGAATCAGAGGTTGGGAATCAGAGGCCGGGAATCAGAGGCTTGGAATCAGATGCAGGGAATCAGATGCGGGGAATCAGAGGCGGGGAATCAGAGCTGGGGAATCAGAGGTGGGGAATCAGAGTTGGGGAATCAGAGGCGGGGACTTAGATATTGGGAAACAGAGGCGGGGAATCAGAGGCGGGGAAACAGAGGTGGGTAATCAGATATGGGGAATCAGAGATGGGGAATCAGAGGCAGGGAATCAGATGTGCGGAATCAGAGATGGGGAATCAAAGGCAGGGAATCAGAATCAGAAGCAGGGAATCAGAGGCCGGGAATCAGAGGCCGGAATCAGATGCCGGGAATAAGAGGCCGGGAATCAGAGGTGGGGAATCAGAGTCCGGGAATCAGAGATGGGGATTCAGAGGCGGGGAATGAGATATGGGAAATCAGAGGCGGGGAATCAGAGGTGGTGAAACAGAGGCAGGGAATCAGATATGGGGAATCAGAGGTGGCGAATCAAAGGAGGTGAATCAGAGATGGGGAATCAGAGGCCGGGAATCAGAGGCAGGGAATCAAACACGGGGAATCAGAGGCGGGGAATCAGAATTGGGGAATCAGAGATGGGGAATCAGAGATGGGGAATCAGAGGCGGGAAATCAGACGCGGGGAATCAGAGGTGGTGAATCAGAGATGTTGAATCAGAGGCGGGGAATCAGAAGCAGGGAATCAGAGTTGGGGCATCAGAGGTTGGGAATTAGATATGGGGAAACAGAGGTGGTGAATCAGAGGCGGGGAAACAGAGGCGGGAAATCAGATATGGGGAATCAGAGGTGGGGAATCAGAGGCAGGGAATCAGATGTGCGGAATCAGAGATGGGGAATCAGAGGCAGGGAATCAGAATCAGAAGCGGGGAATCAGAGGCCGGGAAACAGAGGCGGGGAATCAGATATGGGGAATCAGAGGTGGGGAATCAGAGGCAGGGAATTAGATTTGCGGAATCAGAGATGGGGAATCAGAAGCAGGGAATCAGAGGCCGGGAATCAGAGGCCGGAATCAGATGCCGGGAATAAGAGGCCGGGAATCAGAGGTGGGGAATCAGAGTCCGGGAATCAGAGATGGGGAATCAGAGGCGGGGAATGAGATATGGGGTATCAGAGGCGGGGAATCAGAGGCGTGGAAACAGAGGCGGGGAATCAGATATGGGGAATCAGAGGGGGGGAATCAGAGGCAGGTAATCAGATGTGCGGAATCAGAGATGGGGAATCAGAGGCAGGGAATCAGAATCAGAAGCGGGGAGTCAGAGGCCGGGAATCAGAGGCCTGGAATCAGATGCTGGGAATAAGAGGCCGGGAATCAGAGGTGGGGAATCAGAGTCCGGGAATCAGTGATGGGGATTCAGAGGCGGGGAATGAGATATGGAGAATCAGAGGCGGGGAATCAGAGGCGGGGAAACAGAGGTGGGGAATCAGATATGGGGAATCAGAGGTGGCGAATCAAAGGCGGTGAATCAGAGATGGGGAATCAGAGGCGGGGAATCAGAGGCAGGGAATCAAACACGGGGAATCAGAGGCGTGGTATCAGAGCTGGGGAATCAGAGGCTGGGAATCAAAGTTGGGGAATCAGAGGCAGGGAATCAGATATGGGGAAACAGGGGCGGGAAATCAGAGGCGGGGAAACAGAGGCGGGGAATCAGATATGGGGAATCAGAGGCGGGGAATTAGAGTTGGGGAATCAGAGGCGTGGAATCAGAGGCGGGGAAACAGAGGCGGGGAATCAAACACGGGGAATCAGATGTGCGGAATCGGAGATGGGGAATCAGAGGCAGGGAATCAGAGGCGGGGAATCAGAGGCGGGGAATCAGAGGCCGGGAATCAGATATGGGGAAACAGAGGCAGGGAATCAGAGGCGGGGAAACAGAGCTGGGGAATCAGAGGTGGGGAATCGGAGTTGGGGAATCAGAGGCGGGGACTTAGATATTGGGAAACAGAGGCGGGGAATCAGAGGCGGGGAAACAGAGGCGGGGAATCAGAGATGGGGAATCAAAGGCAGGGAATCAGAATCAGAAGCAGGGAATCAGAGGCCGGGAATGAGAGGCCGGAATCAGATGCCGGGAATAAGAGGCCGGGAATCAGAGGTGGGGAATCAGAGTCCGGGAATCAGAGATGGGGATTCAGAGGCGGGGAATGAGATATGGGGAATCAGAGGCGGGGAATCAGAGGCGGTGAAACAGAGGCGGGGAATCAGATATGGGGAATCAGAGGTGGCGAATCAAAGGCGGTGAATCAGAGATGGGGAATCAGAGGTGGTGAATCAGAGATGTTGAATCAGAGGCGGGGAATCAGAGGCAGGGAATCAGAGTTGGGGCATCAGAGGTTGGGAATCAAACACGGGGAATCAGAGGCGGAGAATCTGAATTGGGGAATCAGAGATGGGGAATCAGAGATGGGGAATCAGAGGCGGGGAATCAGACGCGGGGAATCAGAGGTGGTGAATCAGAGATGTTGAATCAGAGGCGGGGAATCAGAGGCAGGGAATCAGAGTTGGGGCATCAGAGGTTGGGAATTAGATATGGGGAAACAGAGGCGGGGAATCAGAGGCGGGGAAACAGAGGCGGGAAATCAGATATGGGGAATCAGAGGTGGGGAATCAGAGGCAGGGAATCAGATGTGCGGAATCAGAGATGGGGAATCAGAGGCAGGGAATCAGAATCAGAAGCGGGGAATCAGAGGCCGGGAAACAGAGGCGGGGAATCAGATATGGGGAATCAGAGGTGGGGAATCAGAGGCAGGGAATTAGATTTGCGGAATCAGAGATGGGGAATCAGAAGCAGGGAATCAGAGGCCGGGAATCAGAGGCCAGAATCAGATGCCGGGAATCAGAGGTGGGGAATCAGAGTCCGGGAATCAGAGATGGGGAATCAGAGGCGGGGAATGAGATATGGGGAATCAGAGGCGGGGAATCAGAGGCGGGGAAACAGAGGCGAGGAATCAGATATGGGGAATCAGAGGTGGCGAATCAAAGGCGATGAATCAGAGATGGGGAATCAGAGGCGGGGAATCAGAGGCAGGGAATCAAACACGGGGAATCAGAGGCTGGGAATCAGAGCTGGGGAATCAGAGGCGGGGAATCAGAGGCAGGAAATCAAACACGGGGAATCAGAGGCGTGGTATCAGAGCTGGGGAATCAGAGGCAGGGAATCAAAGTTGGGGAATCAGAGGCAGGGAAACAGATATGGGGAAACAGGGGCGGGGAATCAGAGGCGGGGAAACAGAGGCGGGGAATCAGATATGGGGAATCAGAGGCGGGGAATTAGAGTTGGGGAATCAGAGGCGGGGAATCAGAGGCGGTGAAACAGAGGCGGGGAATCAAACACGGGGAATCAGAGGTGGGGAATCAGAGGTTGGGAATCAGAGGCAGGGAATCAGAGGCGGGGAATCAGAGGCGGGGAATCAGAGGCAGGGAATCAGATGTGCGGAATCGGAGATGGGGAATCAGTGCAGGGAATAAGAGGCGGGGAATCAGAGGCGGGGAATCAGAGGCCGGGAATCAGATATGGGGAAACAGAGGCAGGGAATCAGAGGCGGGGAAACAGAGGCTGGGAATCAGATATGGGGAATCAGAGGTGGGGAATCAGAGGTTGGGAATCAGAGGCAGGGAATCAGAGGCTTGGAATCAGATGCAGGGAATCAGATGCGGGGAATCAGAGGCGGGGAATCAGAGCTGGGGAATCAGAGGTGGGGAATCAGAGTTGGGGAATCAGAGGCGGGGACTTAGATATTAGGAAACAGAGGCGGGGAATCAGAGGCGGGGAAACAGAGGCGGGTAATCAGATATGGGGAATCAGAGATGGGGAATCAGAGGCAGGGAATCAGATGTGCGGAATCAGAGATGGGGAATCAAAGGCAGGGAATCAGAATCAGAAGCAGGGAATCAGAGGCCGGGAATCAGAGGCCGGAATCAGATGCCGGGAATAAGAGGCCGGGAATCAGAGGTGGGGAATCAGAGTCCGGGAATCAGAGATGGGGATTCAGAGGCGGGGAATGAGATATGGGAAATCAGAGGCGGGGAATCAGAGGCGGTGAAACAGAGGCAGGGAATCAGATATGGGGAATCAGAGGTGGCGAATCAAAGGAGGTGAATCAGAGATGGGGAATCAGAGGCCGGGAATCAGAGGCGGGAAATCAGACGCGGGGAATCAGAGGTGGTGAATCAGAGATGTTGAATCAGAGGCGGGGAATCAGAAGCAGGGAATCAGAGTTGGGGCATCAGAGGTTGGGAATTAGATATGGGGAAACAGAGGTGGTGAATCAGAGGCGGGGAAACAGAGGCGGGAAATCAGATATGGGGAATCAGAGGTGGGGAATCAGAGGCAGGGAATCAGATGTGCGGAATCAGAGATGGGGAATCAGAGGCAGGGAATCAGAATCAGAAGCGGGGAATCAGAGGCCGGGAAACAGAGGCGGGGAATCAGATATGGGGAATCAGAGGTGGGGAATCAGAGGCAGGGAATTAGATTTGCGGAATCAGAGATGGGGAATCAGAAGCAGGGAATCAGAGGCCGGGAATCAGAGGCCGGAATCAGATGCCGGGAATAAGAGGCCGGGAATCAGAGGTGGGGAATCAGAGTCCGGGAATCAGAGATGGGGAATCAAAGGCGGGAAATGAGATATGGGGTATCAGAGGCGGGGAATCAGAGGCGGGGAAACAGAGGCGAGGAATCAGATATGGGGAATCAGAGGTGGCGAATCAAAGGCGATGAATCAGAGATGGTGAATCAGAGGCGGGGAATCAGAGGCAAGGAATCAAACACGGGGAATCAGAGGCGGGGAATCAGAGCTGGGGAATCAGAGGCGGGGAATCAGAGTTGGGGAATCAGAGGCGGGGAATCAGAGCTGGGGAATCAGAGGTGGGGATTAGAGTCGGGGTATCAGAGGCAGGGAATCAGATGTGCGGAATCAGAGATGGGGAATCAGAGGTGGGGAATCAGAGGCTGTGAATCAGACACGGGGTTTCAGAGGCTGGGAATCAGACGGGGGAATCAAAGGCGGGGAATCAGAGCTGGGGAATCAGAGGCAGGGAATCAGAGTTGGGGATTCAGAGGCGGGGAATCAGATATGGGGAAACAGAGGCGGGGAATCAGAGGCGGGCAAACAGAGGCGGGGAATTAGATATGGGGAATCAGAGGTGGGGAATTAGAGGTGGTGAATCAGAGATGGGGAATCACAGGCGGGGAATCAGAGGCAGGGAATAGAACGCGGGGAATCAGAGGCAGGGAATCAGAGTTGGGGCATCAGAGGTTGGGAATTAGATATGGGGAAACAGAGGCGGGGAATCAGCGGCGGGGAAACAGAGGCGGGAAATCAGATATGGGGAATCAGAGGTGGGGAATCAGAGGCAGGGAATCAGATGTGCGGAATCAGAGATGGGGAATCAGAGGCAGGGAATCAGAATCAGAAGCGGGGAATCAGAGGCCGGGAATCAGATGCTGGGAATAAGACGCAGGGAATCAGAGTTGGGGATTCAGAGTCCGGGAATCAGAGATGGGGATTCAGAGGCGGGGAATGAGATATGGAGAATCAGAGGCGGGGAATCAGAGGCGGGGAAACAGAGGTGGGGAATCAGATATGTGGAATCAGAGGTGGCGAATCAAAGGTGGTGAATCAGAGATGGGGAATCAGAGGCGGGGAATCAGAGGCAAGGAATCAAACACGGGAAATCAGAGGCGGGGAATCAGAGCTGGGGAATCAGAGGCGGGGAATCAGAGTTGGGGAATCAGAGGCAGGGAATCAGATATGGGGAAACAGGGGCAGGGAATCAGAGGCGGGGAAACAGAGGCGGGTAATCAGATATGGGGAATCAGAGGTGTGGAATCAGAGGTTGGGAATCAGAGGCAGGGAATCAGAGGCGGAGAATCAAACACGGGGAATCAGAGCTGGGGAATCAGAGGCGGGGAATTAGAGTTGGGGAATCAGAGGAGGGGAATCAGAGGCGGGGAAACAGAGGCGGGGAATCAGATATGGGGAATCAGAGGTGGGGAATCAGAGGTTTGGAATCAGAGGCAGGGAATCAGAGGCGGGGAATCAGAGGCGGGGAATCAGAGGCAGGGAATCAGATGTGCGGAATCGGGGATGGGGAATCAGAGGCGGGGAATCAGAGGCGGGGAATCAGAGGCGGGGAATCAGAGGCCGGGAATCAGATATGGGGAAACAGAGGTGGGGAATCAGAGGCGGGGAAACAGAGGCGGGGATTCAGATATGGGGAATCAGAGGGGGGGAATCAGAGGTTGGGAATCAGAGGCAGGGAATCAGAGGCTTGGAATCAGATGCAGGGAATCAGATGCGGGGAATCAGAGGCGGGGAATCAGAGCTGGGGAATCAGAGGTGGGGAATCAGAGTTGGGGAATCAGAGGCGGGGACTTAGATATTGGGAAACAGAGGCGGGGAATCAGAGGCAGGGAATCAGATGTGCGGAATCAGAGATGGGGAATCAGAGGCAGGGAATCAGAATCAGAAGCAGGGAATCAGAGGCCGGGAATCAGAGGCCGGAATCAGATGCCGGGAATAAGAGGCCGGGAATCAGAGGTGGGGAATCAGAGTCCGGGAATCAGAGATGGGGATTTGAGGCGGGGAATGAGATATGGGGAATCAGAGGCGGGGAATCAGAGGCGGAAAAACAGAGGCGGGGAATCAGATATGGGGAATCAGAGGTGGCGAATCAAAGGCGGTGAATCAGAGATGGGGAACCAGAGGCCGGGAATCAGAGGCAGGGAATCAAACAAGGAAAATCAGAGGCGGGGAATCAGAGCTGGGGAATCAGAGGCGGGGAATCAGAGTTGGGGAATCAGAGGCGGGGAATCAGACGCAGGGAATCAATATGGGAAATCATAGGTGGGGAATCAGAGGTTGGGAATCAGAGGAAGGGAATCAGAGGCGAGGAATCAGAGCTGGGGAATCAGAGGTGGGGAATCAGAATTGGGGAATCAGAGATGGGGAATCAGAGATGGGGAATCAGAGGCGGGGAATCAGACGCGGGGAATCAGAGGTGGTGAATCAGAGATGTGGAATCAGAGGCGGGGAATCAGAGGCAGGGAATCAGACGCGGGGAATCAGAGGCGGGGAATCATAGCTGGCGAATCAGAGGCGGGGAATGAGATATGGGGAATCAGAGGCGGGGAATCAGAGGCGGGGAAACAGTGGCGAGGAATCAGATATGGGGAATCAGAGGTGGCGAATCAAAGACGGTGAATCAGAGATGGGGAATCAGAGGCTGGGAATCAGAGGCAGGGGATCAAACACGGGGAATCAGAGGTGGGGAATCAGAGCTGGGGAATCAGAGGCGGGGAATCAGAGTTGGGGAATCAGAGGCGAGGAATCAGAGTTGGGGAATCAGAGGTGGGGAATCAGAGTCGGGGAATCAGAGGCAGGGAATCGGATGTGCGGAATCAGAGATGGGGAATCAGAGGTGGGGAATCAGAGGCGGTGAATCTGAGATGGGGAATCAGAGGCGGGGAATCAGAGGCAAGTTATCAGACACGGGGATTCAGAGGCTGGGAATCAGACGGGGGGAATCAAAGGCGGGGAATGAAGCTGGGGAATCAGAGGCAGCGAATCAGAGTTGGGGATTCAGAGGCGGGGAATCAGATATGGGGAAACAGAGGCGGGGAATCAGAGGCGGGCAAACAGAGGCGGGGAATTAGATATGGGGAATCAGTGGTGGGGAATCAGAGGTGGTGAATCAGAGATGGGGAATCACAGGCGGGGAATCAGAGGCAGGGAATAGAAAGCGGGGAATCAGAGGCAGGGAATCAGAGCTGGGGAATCAGAGGCGGGGAATCATAGTTGGGAATCAGAGGCGGGGAATCAGATATGGGGAAACAGAGGCGGGGAATCAGGGGCAGGGAAACAGAGGCGGGGAATCAGATATGGGGAATCGGATGCGGGGAATCAGAGGCGGCGAATCAGAGCTGGGGAATCAGAGGCGGGGAATCTGAGTTGGGGCATCAGAGGTGTGGAATTAGATATGGGGAAACAGAGGCGGGGAATCAGAGGCGTGGAAACAGAGGCGGGGAATCAGATATGGGGAATCAGAGGTGGGGAATCAGAGTGAGGTAATCAGATGTGCGGAATCAGAGATGGGGAATCAGAGGCAGGGAATCAGAATCAGAAGCGGGGAGTCAGAGGCCGGGAATCAGAGGCCTGGAATCAGATGCTGGGAATAAGAGGCGGGGAATCAGAGCTGGGGAATCAGAGGCGGGGACTTAGATATTGGGAAACAGAGGCGGGGAATCAGAGGCGGGGAAACAGAGGCGGGGAATCAGAGATGGGGAATCAAAGGCAGGGAATCAGAATCGGAAGCAGGGAATCAGAGGCCGGGAATCAGAGGCCGGAATCAGATGCCGGGAATAAGAGGCCGGGAATCAGAGGTGGGGAATCAGAGTCCGGGAATCAGAGATGGGGATTCAGAGGCGGGGAATGAGATATGGGGAATCAGAGGCGGGGAATCAGAGGCGGTGAAACAGAGGCGGGGAATCAGATATGGGGAATCAGAGGTGGCGAATCAAAGGCGGTGAATCAGAGATGGGGAATCAGAGGCCGGGAATCAGAGGCAGGGAATCAAACACGGGGAATCAGAGGCGGAGAATCAGAATTGGGGAATCAGAGATGGGGAATCAGAGATGGGGAATCAGAGGCGGGGAATCAGACGCGGGGAATCAGAGGTGGTGAATCAGAGATGTTGAATCAGAGGCGGGGAATCAGAGGCAGGGAATCAGAGTTGGGGCATCAGAGGTTGGGAATTAGATATGGGGAAACAGAGGCGGGGAATCAGAGGCGGGGAAACAGAGGCGGGAAATCAGATATGGGGAATCAGAGGTGGGGAATCAGAGGCAGGGAATCAGATGTGCGGAATCAGAGATGGGGAATCAGAGGCAGGGAATCAGAATCAGAAGCGGGGAATCAGAGGCCGGGAAACAGAGGCGGGGAATCAGATATGGGGAATCAGAGGTGGGGAATCAGAGGCGGGGAATTAGAGTTGGGGAATCAGAGGAGGGGAATCAGAGGCGGGGAAACAGAGGCGGGGAATCAGATATGGGGAATCAGAGGTGGGGATCAGATGTTGGGAATCAGAGGCAGGGAATCAGAGGCGGGGAATCAGAGGCGGGGAATCAGAGGCAGGGTATCAGATGTGCGGAATCGGAGATGGGGAATCAGAGGCAGGGAATCAGAGGCGGGGAATTAGAGGCGGGGAATCAGAGGCCGGGAATCAGATATGGGGAAACAGAGGCGGGGAATCAGAGGCGGGGAAACAGAGGCGGGGAATCAGAGGTTGGGAATCAGAGGCAGGGAATCAGAGGCTTGGAATCAGATGCAGGGAATCAGATGCGGGGAATCAGAGGCGGGGAATCAGAGCTGGGGAATCAGAGGTGGGGAATCAGAGTTGGGGAATCAGAGGCGGGGACTTAGATATTGGGAAACAGAGGCGGGGAATCAGAGGCAGGGAATCAGATGTGCGGAATCAGAGATGGGGAATCAGAGGCAGGGAATCAGAATCAGAAGCAGGGAATCAGAGGCCGGGAATCAGAGGCCGGAATCAGATGCCGGGAATAAGAGGCCGGGAATCAGAGGTGGGGAATCAGAGATGGGGATTTGAGGCGGGGAATGAGATATGGGGAATCAGAGGCGGGGAATCAGAGGCGGAAAAACAGAGGCGGGGAATCAGATATGGGGAATCAGAGGTGGCGAATCAAAGGCGGTGAATCAGAGATGGGGAACCAGAGGCCGGGAATCAGAGGCAGGGAATCAAACAAGGAAAATCAGAGGCGGGGAATCAGAGCTGGGGAATCAGAGGCGGGGAATCAGAGTTGGGGAATCAGAGGCGGGGAATCAGACGCAGGGAATCAATATGGGAAATCATAGGTGGGGAATCAGAGGTTGGGAATCAGAGGAAGGGAATCAGAGGCGAGGAATCAGAGCTGGGGAATCAGAGGTGGGGAATCAGAATTGGGGAATCAGAGATGGGGAATCAGAGATGGGGAATCAGAGGCGGGGAATCAGACGCGGGGAATCAGAGGTGGTGAATCAGAGATGTGGAATCAGAGGCGGGGAATCAGAGGCAGGGAATCAGACGCGGGGAATCAGAGGCGGGGAATCATAGCTGGCGAATCAGAGGCGGGGAATGAGATATGGGGAATCAGAGGCGGGGAATCAGAGGCGGGGAAACAGTGGCGAGGAATCAGATATGGGGAATCAGAGGTGGCGAATCAAAGACGGTGAATCAGAGATGGGGAATCAGAGGCGGGGAATCAGAGGCAGGGGATCAAACACGGGGAATCAGAGGTGGGGAATTAGAGCTGGGGAATCAGAGGCGGGGAATCAGAGTTGGGGAATCAGAGGCGAGGAATCAGAGTTGGGGAATCAGAGGTGGGGAATCAGAGTCGGGGAATCAGAGGCAGGGAATCGGATGTGCGGAATCAGAGATGGGGAATCAGAGGTGGGGAATCAGAGGCGGTGAATCTGAGATGGGGAATCAGAGGCGGGGAATCAGAGGCAGGTTATCAGACACGGGGATTCAGAGGCTGGGAATCAGACGGGGGGAATCAAAGGCGGGGAATGAAGCTGGGGAATCAGAGGCAGCGAATCAGAGTTGGGGATTCAGAGGCGGGGAATCAGATATGGGGAAACAGAGGCGGGGAATCAGAGGCGGGCAAACAGAGGCGGGGAATTAGATATGGGGAATCAGTGGTGGGGAATCAGAGGTGGTGAATCAGAGATGGGGAATCACAGGCGGGGAATCAGAGGCAGGGAATAGAAAGCAGGGAATCAGAGGCAGGGAATCAGAGCTGGGGAATGAGAGGCGGGCAATCATAGTTGGGAATCAGAGGCGGGGAATCAGATATGGGGAAACAGAGGCGGGGAATCAGGGGCGGGGAAACAGAGGCGGGGAATCAGATATGGGGAATCGGATGCGGGGAATCAGAGGCGGCGAATCAGAGCTGGGGAATCAGAGGCGGGGAATCAGAGTTGGGGCATCAGAGGTGTGGAATTAGATATGGGGAAACAGAGGCGGGGAATCAGAGGCGTGGAAACAGAGGCGGGGAATCAGATATGGGGAATCAGAGGTGGGGAATCAGAGTGAGGTAATCAGATGTGCGGAATCAGAGATGGGTAATCAGAGGCAGGGAATCAGAATCAGAAGCGGGGAGTCAGAGGCCGGGAATCAGAGGCCTGGAATCAGATGCTGGGAATAAGAGGCGGGGAATCAGAGCTGGGGAATCAGAGGCGGGGACTTAGATATTGGGAAACAGAGGCGGGGAATCAGAGGCGGGGAAACAGAGGCGGGGAATCAGAGATGGGGAATCAAAGGCAGGGAATCAGAATCGGAAGCAGGGAATCAGAGGCCGGGAATCAGAGGCCGGAATCAGATGCCGGGAATAAGAGGCCGGGAATCAGAGGTGGGGAATCAGAGTCCGGGAATCAGAGATGGGGATTCAGAGGCGGGGAATGAGATATGGGGAATCATAGGCGGGGAATCAGAGGCGGTGAAACAGAGGCGGGGAATCAGATATGGGGAATCAGAGGTGGCGAATCAAAGGCGGTGAATCAGAGATGGGGAATCAGAGGCCGGGAATCAGAGGCAGGGAATCAAACACGGGGAATCAGAGGCGGAGAATCAGAATTGGGGAATCAGAGATGGGGAATCAGAGATGGGGAATCAGAGGCGGGGAATCAGACGCGGGGAATCAGAGGTGGTGAATCAGAGATGTTGAATCAGAGGCGGGGAATCAGAGGCAGGGAATCAGAGTTGGGGCATCAGAGGTTGGGAATTAGATATGGGGAAACAGAGGCGGGGAATCAGAGGCGGGGAAACAGAGGCAGGGAATCAGAGGCGGGGAATCAGAGGCGGGGAATCAAAGGCAGGGTATCAGATGTGCAGAATCGGAGATGGGGAATCAGAGGCAGGGAATCAGAGGCGGGGAATCAGAGGCAGGGAATCAGAGGCGGGGAATCAGAGGCGGGGAATCAGAGGCAGGGTATCAGATGTGCAGAATCGGAGATGGGGAATCAGAGGCAGGGAATCAGAGGCGGGGAATCAGAGGCGGGGAATCAGAGGCCGGGAATCAGATATGGGGAAACAGAGGCGGGGAATCAGAGGCGGGGAAACAGAGGCGGGGAATCAGATATGGGGAATCAGAGGTGGGGAATCAGAGGTTGGGAATCAGATGCAGGGAATCAGAGGCTTGGAATCAGATGCAGGGAATCAGATGCGGGGAATCAGAGGCGGGGAATCAGAGCTGGAGAATCAGAGGTGGGGAAGCAGAGTTGGGGAATCAGAGGCGGGGACTTAGATATTGGGAAACAGAGGCGGGGAATCAGAGGCGGGGAAACAGAGGCGGGAAATCAGATATGGGGAATCAGAGGTGGGGAATCAGAGGCAGGGAATCAGATGTGTGCAATCAGAGATGGGGAATCAGAGGCAGGGAATCAGAATCAGAAGCAGGGAATCAGAGGCCAGGAATCAGAGGCCGGAATCAGATGCCGGGAATAAGAGTCCGGGAATCAGAGGTGGGGAATCAGAGTCCGGGAATCAGAGATGGGGATTCAGAGGCGGGGAATGAGATATGGGGAATCAGAGGCGGGGAATCAGAGGCGGGGAAACAGAGGCGGGGAATCAGATATGGGGAACCAGAGGTGGCGAATGAAAGGCGGTGAATCAGAGATGGGGAATCAGAGGCCGGGAATCAGAGGCAGGGAATCAAACACGGGGAATCAGAGGCGGGGAATCAGAGCTGGGGAATCAGAGGCGGGGAATCAGAGTTGGGGAATCAGAGGCGGGGAATCAGAGACAGGGAATCAATATGGGAATTCAGAGGTGGGGAATCAGATGTTGGGAATCAGAGGCAGGGAATCAGAGGCGAGGATTCAGAGCTGGGGAATCAGAGGCGGGGAATCAGAATTGGGGAATCAGAGATGGGGAATCAGAAATGGGGAATCAGAGATGGGGAATCAGAGGCGGGGAATCAGACGCTGGGAATCAGAGGTGGTGAATCAGAGATGTGGAATCAGAGGCGGGGAATCAGAGGCAGGGAATCAGACGCGGGGAATCAGAGGTGGGGAATCATAGCTGGCGAATCAGAGGCGGGGAATCAGAGGTGGGGAATCAGAGGCGGGGAATCAGATATTGTTAATCAGAGGTGGGGAATCAGAGGCGGGGAAACAGAGGTGGGGAATCAGATATGGGGAATCAGAGGCGGGGAATCAGATATGGGGAATCAGAGGCGGGGAATCAGAGGCGGGGAAACAGAGGCGGGGAATCAGATATGGGGAATCAGAGGTGGGGAATCAGGGGCGGGGTATCAGTGGCAGGGAATCAGAGGCAGGAAATCAGAGGCCGGGAATCAGAGGCGGTGAATCAGAGGCGGGGAATCAGAGGCAGGGAATCGGATGTGCGGAATCAAAGATGGGGAATCAGAGGTGGGGAATCAGAGGCGGTGAATCGGACATGGGTAATCAGAGGCGGGGAATCAGAGGCAGGAAATCAGACACGGTTAATCAGAGGCGGGGAATCAGAGCTGGGGAATTAGATGCAGGGAATCAGAGTTGGGGATTCAGAGGCGGGGAATCAGATATGGGGAAACAGTGGTGGGGAATCAGAGGCGGGGAATCAGAGGCAGGGATTCAGATATGGGGAATCAGAGGTGGGTAATCAGAGCTGGGGTATCAGAGGTGGGGAATCAGAGTTGCGGAATCAGAGGCGGGGACTTAGATATGGGGAAACAGAGGCGGGGAATCAGAGGCGGGGAAACAGAGGCGGGGAATCAGATATGGGGAATCAGAGGTGGGGAATCAGAGGCAGGGAATCAGATGTGCGGAATCAGAGATGGGGAATCAGAGGCAGGGAATCAGAATCAGAAGCAGGGAATAAGACGCGGGGAATCTGAGGCGGGGAATCAGAGCTGGGGAATCAGAAGCTGTGAATCAGAGGCGGGGAATCAGAAGCAGGGAATCGGATGTGCGGAATCAGAGATGGGGAATCAGAGGTGGGGAATTAGATGCAGGGAATCAGAGTTGGGGATTCAGAGGCGGGGAATCAGATATGGGGAAACAGAGGTGGGGAATCAGAGGTGGGCAAATAGAGGCGGGGAATCAGATATGGGGAAACAGAGGCGGGGAAACAGAGGCGGGGAATCAGATATGGGGAATCAGAGGTGGGGAATCAGAGTTTGGGAATCACAGGCAGGGAATCAGAGGCTGGGTATCAGATGCAGGGAATCAGATGCGGGGAATCAGAGGCGGGGAATCAGAGCTGGGGAATCAGAGGTGGGGAATCAGAGTCGGGGAATCAGAGGCAGGGAATTAGATGTGCGGAATCAGAGATGGGGAATCAGAGGTGGGGAATCAGAATCAGAAGCAGGGAATCAGAGGCAGGGAATCAGAGTTGGGGATTCAGAGGCGGGGAATCAGATATGGGGAATCAGAGGTGGGGAATCAGAGGCAGGGAATCAGATGTGCGGAATCAGAGATGGGGAATCAGAGGCAGGGAATCAGAATCAGAAGCAGGGAATAAGACGCGGGGAATCTGAGGCGGGGAATCAGAGCTGGGGAATCAGAAGCTGTGAATCAGAGGCGGGGAATCAGAAGCAGGGAATCGGATGTGCGGAATCAGAGATGGGGAATCAGAGGTGGTGAATTAGATGCAGGGAATCAGAGTTGGGGATTCAGAGGCGGGGAATCAGATATGGGGAAACAGAGGTGGGGAATCAGAGGTGGGCAAATAGAGGCGGGGAATCAGATATGGGGAAACAGAGGCGGGGAATCAGAGGCGGGGAAACAGAGGCGGGGAAACAGAGGCGGGGAATCAGATATGGGGAATCAGAGGTGGGGAATCAGAGTTTGGGAATCACAGGCAGGGAATCAGAGGCTGGGTATCAGATGCAGGGAATCAGATGCGGGGAATCAGAGGCGGGGAATCAGAGCTGGGGAATCAGAGGTGGGGAATCAGAGTTGGCGAATCAGAGGCGGGGACTTAGATATGGGGAAACAGAGGCGGGGAATCAGAGAAGGGGAAACAGAGGCGGGGAATCAGATATGGGGAATCAGAGGTGGGGAATCAGAGGCAGGGAATCAGATGTGCGGAATCAGAGATGGGGAATCAGAGGCAGGGAATCAGAATCAGAAGCAGGGAATAAGACGCGGGGAATCAGAGGCGGGGAATCAGAGCTGGGGAATCAGAGGCAGTGAATCAGAGGCGGGGAATCAGAGGCAGGGAATCGGATGTGCCGAATCAGAGATGGGGAATCAGAGGTGGGGAATCAGAGGTGGTGAATCAGACATGGGTAATCAGAGGCGGGGAATCAGTGGCAGGAAATCAGACACGGGGAATCAGAGGCGGGGAATCTGAGCTGGGAAATTAGAGGCAGGGAATCAGAGTTGGGGATTCAGAGGCGGGGAATCAGATATGGGGAAAAAGAGGCGGGGAAACAGAGGCGGGCAAATAGGGGCAGGGATCAGATATGGGGAAACAGAGGAGGGGAATCAGAGGCGGGGAAACAGAGGCGGGGAATCAGATATGGGGAATCAGAGGTGGGGAATCAGAGGTTGGGAATCAGAGGCAGGGAATCAGAGGCTGGGAATCATATGCATGGAATCAGATGCGGGGAATCAGAGGCGGGGAATCAGAGCTGGGGAATCAGAGGTGGGGAATCAAAGTTGGGGAATCAGAGTCGGGGACTTAGATATGGGGAAACAGAGGCGGGGAATCAGAGGCGGGGAACAGAAGGCGGGGAATCAGATATGGGGAATCAGAGAATCAGAGGCAGGGAATTAGATGTGCGGAATCAGAGATGGGGAATCAGAGGTGGGGAATCAGAATCAGAAGCAGGGAATCAGAGGCAGGGAATCAGAGTTGGGGATTCAGAGGCGGGGAATCAGATATGGGGAAACAGAGGCGGGGAATCAGAGGCGGGAAAACAGAGGCGGGGAATTAGATATGGGGAATCAGAGGTGGGGAATCAGAGGTGGTGAATCAGCGATGGGGAATCACAGGCGGGGAATCAGAGGCAGGGAATAGAACGCGGGGAATCAGAGGCAGGGAATCAGAGTTGGGGCATCAGAGGTTGGGAATAAGATATGGGGAAACAGGCGGGGAATCAGAGGCGGGGAAACAGAGGCGGGGAATCAGATATGGGGAATCAGAGGTGGGGAATCAGAGGTTGGGAATCAGAGGCAGGGAATCAGAGGCTTGGAATCAGATGCAGGGAATCAGATGCGGGGAATCAGATATGGGGAATCAGAGGTGAGGAATCAGAGGTTGGGAATCAGAGGCAGGGAATCAGAGGCTTGGAATCAGATGCAGGGAATCAGATGCGGGGAATCAGAGGCGGGGAATCAGAGCTGGGGAATCAGTGGTGGGGAATCAGAGTTGGGGAATCAGAGGCGGGGACTTAGATATTGGGAAACAGAGGCGGGGAATCAGAGGCTGGGAAACAGAGGCGGGAAATCAGATATGGGGAATCAGAGGTGGGGAATCAGAGGCAGGGAATCAGATGTGCGCAATCAGAGATGGGGAATCAGAGGCAGGGAATCAGAATCAGAAGCAGGGAATCAGAGGCCGGGAATCAGAGGCCGGAATCAGATGCCGGGAATAAGAGGCCGGGAATCAGAGGTGGGGAATCAGAGTCCGGGAATCAGAGATGGGGATTCAGAGTCGGGGAATGAGATATGGGGAATCAGAGGCGGGGAATCAGAGGCGGGGAAACAGAGGCGGGGAATCAGATATGGGGAATCAGAGGTGGCGAATCAAAGGCGGTGAATCAGAGCTGGGGAATCAGAGGCGGGGAATCTGAGTTGGGGAATCAGAGGCGGGGAATCAGAGTCGGGGAATCAGAGGCAGGGAATCAGATGTGCGGAATCAGAGATGGGGAATCAGAGGTGGGGAATCAGAGGCGGTGAGTCAGAGATAGGGAATCAGAGGCGGTGAATCAGAGGCAGGAAATCAGACACGTGGATTCAGAGGCTGGGAATCAGACGGGGGGAATCAAAGGTGGGGAATCAGAGTTGGGGAATCAGAGGCGGGGACTTAGATATTGGGAAACAGAGGCGGGGAATCAGAGGCTGGGAAACAGAGGCGGGAAATCAGATATGGGGAATCAGAGGTGGGGAATCAGAGGCAGGGAATCAGATGTGCGCAATCAGAGATGGGGAATCAGAGGCAGGGAATCAGAATCAGAAGCAGGGAATCAGAGGCCGGGAATCAGAGGCCGGAATCAGATGCCGGGAATAAGAGGCCGGGAATCAGAGGTGGGGAATCAGAGTCCGGGAATCAGAGATGGGGATTCAGAGTCGGGGAATGAGATATGGGGAATCAGAGGCGGGGAATCAGAGGCGGGGAAACAGAGGCGGGGAATCAGATATGGGGAATCAGAGGTGGCGAATCAAAGGCGGTGAATCAGAGCTGGGGAATCAGAGGCGGGGAATCTGAGTTGGGGAATCAGAGGCGGGGAATCAGAGTCGGGGAATCAGAGGCAGGGAATCAGATGTGCGGAATCAGAGATGGGGAATCAGAGGTGGGGAATCAGAGGCGGTGAGTCAGAGATAGGGAATCAGAGGCGGTGAATCAGAGGCAGGAAATCAGACACGTGGATTCAGAGGCTGGGAATCAGACGGGGGGAATCAAAGGTGGGGAATCAGAGCTGGGGAATCAGAGGCAGGGAATCAGAGTTGGGGATTCAGAGGAGGGGAATCAGAGGCGGGAAAACAGAGGCGGGGAATTAGATATGGGGAATCAGAGGTGGGGAATCAGAGGTGGTGAATCAGAGATGGGGAATCACAGGCGGGGAATCAGAGGCAGGGAATAGAACGCGGGGAATCAGAGGCAGGGAATCAGAGTTGGGGCATCAGAGGTTGGGAATTAGATATGGGGAAACAGAGGCGGGGAATCAGAGGTGGGGAAACAGAGGCGGGGAATCAGATATGGGGAATCAGAGGTGGGGAATCAGAGGCAGGGAATCAGATGTGCGGAATCAGAGATGGGGAATCAGAGGCAGGGAATCAGAATCAGAAGCGGGGAATCAGATATGGGGAATCAGAGGCCAGGAATCAGATGCTGGGAATAAGAGGCCGGGAATCAGAGGTGGGGAATCAGAGTCCGGGAATCAGAGATGGGGATTCAAAGGCGGGGAATGAGATATGGAGAATCAGAGGCGGGGAATTTGAGGCGTGGAAACAGTGGTGGAGAATCAGATATGGGGAATCAGAGGTGGCGAATCAAAGGCAGTGAATCAGAGATGTGGAATCAGAGGCGGGGAATCAGAGGCAGGGAATCAAACACAGGGAATCAGAGGCGGGGAATCAGAGCTGGGGAATCAGAGGCGGGGAATCAGAGTTGGGGAATCAGAGGCGGGGAATCAGATATGGGGAAACAGGGGCCGGGAATCAGAGGCGGGGAAACAGAGGCGGGGAATCGGATGTGCGGAATCAGAGATGGGGAATCAGAGGTGGGGAATTAGATGCAGGGAATCAGAGTTGGGGATTCAGAGGCGGGGAATCAGATATGGGGAAACAGAGGTGGGGAATCAGAGGTGGGCAAATAGAGGCGGGGAATCAGATATGGGGAAACAGAGGCGGGGAAACAGAGGCGGGGAATCAGATATGGGGAATCAGAGGTGGGGAATCAGAGTTTGGGAATCACAGGCAGGGAATCAGAGGCTGGGTATCAGATGCAGGGAATCAGATGCGGGGAATCAGAGGCGGGGAATCAGAGCTGGGGAATCAGAGGTGGGGAATCAGAGTCGGGGAATCAGAGGCAGGGAATTAGATGTGCGGAATCAGAGATGGGGAATCAGAGGTGGGGAATCAGAATCAGAAGCAGGGAATCAGAGGCAGGGAATCAGAGTTGGGGATTCAGAGGCGGGGAATCAGATATGGGGAATCAGAGGTGGGGAATCAGAGGCAGGGAATCAGATGTGCGGAATCAGAGATGGGGAATCAGAGGCAGGGAATCAGAATCAGAAGCAGGGAATAAGACGCGGGGAATCTGAGGCGGGGAATCAGAGCTGGGGAATCAGAAGCTGTGAATCAGAGGCGGGGAATCAGAAGCAGGGAATCGGATGTGCGGAATCAGAGATGGGGAATCAGAGGTGGTGAATTAGATGCAGGGAATCAGAGTTGGGGATTCAGAGGCGGGGAATCAGATATGGGGAAACAGAGGTGGGGAATCAGAGGTGGGCAAATAGAGGCGGGGAATCAGATATGGGGAAACAGAGGCGGGGAATCAGAGGCGGGGAAACAGAGGCGGGGAAACAGAGGCGGGGAATCAGATATGGGGAATCAGAGGTGGGGAATCAGAGTTTGGGAATCACAGGCAGGGAATCAGAGGCTGGGTATCAGATGCAGGGAATCAGATGCGGGGAATCAGAGGCGGGGAATCAGAGCTGGGGAATCAGAGGTGGGGAATCAGAGTTGGCGAATCAGAGGCGGGGACTTAGATATGGGGAAACAGAGGCGGGGAATCAGAGAAGGGGAAACAGAGGCGGGGAATCAGATATGGGGAATCAGAGGTGGGGAATCAGAGGCAGGGAATCAGATGTGCGGAATCAGAGATGGGGAATCAGAGGCAGGGAATCAGAATCAGAAGCAGGGAATAAGACGCGGGGAATCAGAGGCGGGGAATCAGAGCTGGGGAATCAGAGGCAGTGAATCAGAGGCGGGGAATCAGAGGCAGGGAATCGGATGTGCCGAATCAGAGATGGGGAATCAGAGGTGGGGAATCAGAGGTGGTGAATCAGACATGGGTAATCAGAGGCGGGGAATCAGTGGCAGGAAATCAGACACGGGGAATCAGAGGCGGGGAATCTGAGCTGGGAAATTAGAGGCAGGGAATCAGAGTTGGGGATTCAGAGGCGGGGAATCAGATATGGGGAAAAAGAGGCGGGGAAACAGAGGCGGGCAAATAGGGGCAGGGATCAGATATGGGGAAACAGAGGAGGGGAATCAGAGGCGGGGAAACAGAGGCGGGGAATCAGATATGGGGAATCAGAGGTGGGGAATCAGAGGTTGGGAATCAGAGGCAGGGAATCAGAGGCTGGGAATCATATGCATGGAATCAGATGCGGGGAATCAGAGGCGGGGAATCAGAGCTGGGGAATCAGAGGTGGGGAATCAAAGTTGGGGAATCAGAGTCGGGGACTTAGATATGGGGAAACAGAGGCGGGGAATCAGAGGCGGGGAACAGAAGGCGGGGAATCAGATATGGGGAATCAGAGAATCAGAGGCAGGGAATTAGATGTGCGGAATCAGAGATGGGGAATCAGAGGTGGGGAATCAGAATCAGAAGCAGGGAATCAGAGGCAGGGAATCAGAGTTGGGGATTCAGAGGCGGGGAATCAGATATGGGGAAACAGAGGCGGGGAATCAGAGGCGGGAAAACAGAGGCGGGGAATTAGATATGGGGAATCAGAGGTGGGGAATCAGAGGTGGTGAATCAGCGATGGGGAATCACAGGCGGGGAATCAGAGGCAGGGAATAGAACGCGGGGAATCAGAGGCAGGGAATCAGAGTTGGGGCATCAGAGGTTGGGAATAAGATATGGGGAAACAGGCGGGGAATCAGAGGCGGGGAAACAGAGGCGGGGAATCAGATATGGGGAATCAGAGGTGGGGAATCAGAGGTTGGGAATCAGAGGCAGGGAATCAGAGGCTTGGAATCAGATGCAGGGAATCAGATGCGGGGAATCAGATATGGGGAATCAGAGGTGAGGAATCAGAGGTTGGGAATCAGAGGCAGGGAATCAGAGGCTTGGAATCAGATGCAGGGAATCAGATGCGGGGAATCAGAGGCGGGGAATCAGAGCTGGGGAATCAGTGGTGGGGAATCAGAGTTGGGGAATCAGAGGCGGGGACTTAGATATTGGGAAACAGAGGCGGGGAATCAGAGGCTGGGAAACAGAGGCGGGAAATCAGATATGGGGAATCAGAGGTGGGGAATCAGAGGCAGGGAATCAGATGTGCGCAATCAGAGATGGGGAATCAGAGGCAGGGAATCAGAATCAGAAGCAGGGAATCAGAGGCCGGGAATCAGAGGCCGGAATCAGATGCCGGGAATAAGAGGCCGGGAATCAGAGGTGGGGAATCAGAGTCCGGGAATCAGAGATGGGGATTCAGAGTCGGGGAATGAGATATGGGGAATCAGAGGCGGGGAATCAGAGGCGGGGAAACAGAGGCGGGGAATCAGATATGGGGAATCAGAGGTGGCGAATCAAAGGCGGTGAATCAGAGCTGGGGAATCAGAGGCGGGGAATCTGAGTTGGGGAATCAGAGGCGGGGAATCAGAGTCGGGGAATCAGAGGCAGGGAATCAGATGTGCGGAATCAGAGATGGGGAATCAGAGGTGGGGAATCAGAGGCGGTGAGTCAGAGATAGGGAATCAGAGGCGGTGAATCAGAGGCAGGAAATCAGACACGTGGATTCAGAGGCTGGGAATCAGACGGGGGGAATCAAAGGTGGGGAATCAGAGTTGGGGAATCAGAGGCGGGGACTTAGATATTGGGAAACAGAGGCGGGGAATCAGAGGCTGGGAAACAGAGGCGGGAAATCAGATATGGGGAATCAGAGGTGGGGAATCAGAGGCAGGGAATCAGATGTGCGCAATCAGAGATGGGGAATCAGAGGCAGGGAATCAGAATCAGAAGCAGGGAATCAGAGGCCGGGAATCAGAGGCCGGAATCAGATGCCGGGAATAAGAGGCCGGGAATCAGAGGTGGGGAATCAGAGTCCGGGAATCAGAGATGGGGATTCAGAGTCGGGGAATGAGATATGGGGAATCAGAGGCGGGGAATCAGAGGCGGGGAAACAGAGGCGGGGAATCAGATATGGGGAATCAGAGGTGGCGAATCAAAGGCGGTGAATCAGAGCTGGGGAATCAGAGGCGGGGAATCTGAGTTGGGGAATCAGAGGCGGGGAATCAGAGTCGGGGAATCAGAGGCAGGGAATCAGATGTGCGGAATCAGAGATGGGGAATCAGAGGTGGGGAATCAGAGGCGGTGAGTCAGAGATAGGGAATCAGAGGCGGTGAATCAGAGGCAGGAAATCAGACACGTGGATTCAGAGGCTGGGAATCAGACGGGGGGAATCAAAGGTGGGGAATCAGAGCTGGGGAATCAGAGGCAGGGAATCAGAGTTGGGGATTCAGAGGAGGGGAATCAGAGGCGGGAAAACAGAGGCGGGGAATTAGATATGGGGAATCAGAGGTGGGGAATCAGAGGTGGTGAATCAGAGATGGGGAATCACAGGCGGGGAATCAGAGGCAGGGAATAGAACGCGGGGAATCAGAGGCAGGGAATCAGAGTTGGGGCATCAGAGGTTGGGAATTAGATATGGGGAAACAGAGGCGGGGAATCAGAGGTGGGGAAACAGAGGCGGGGAATCAGATATGGGGAATCAGAGGTGGGGAATCAGAGGCAGGGAATCAGATGTGCGGAATCAGAGATGGGGAATCAGAGGCAGGGAATCAGAATCAGAAGCGGGGAATCAGATATGGGGAATCAGAGGCCAGGAATCAGATGCTGGGAATAAGAGGCCGGGAATCAGAGGTGGGGAATCAGAGTCCGGGAATCGGAGATGGGGATTCAAAGGCGGGGAATGAGATATGGAGAATCAGAGGCGGGGAATTTGAGGCGTGGAAACAGTGGTGGAGAATCAGATATGGGGAATCAGAGGTGGCGAATCAAAGGCAGTGAATCAGAGATGTGGAATCAGAGGCGGGGAATCAGAGGCAGGGAATCAAACACAGGGATTCAGAGGCGGGGAATCAGAGCTGGGGAATCAGAGGCGGGGAATCAGAGTTGGGGAATCAGAGGCGGGGAATCAGATATGGGGAAACAGGGGCCGGGAATCAGAGGCGGGGAAACAGAGGCGGGGAATCAGATATGGGGAATCAGAGGTGTGGAATCAGAGGTTGGGAAACAGAGGCGGGGAATCAGATATGGGGAATCAGAGGTGGGGAATCAGAGGTGGTGAATCAGAGATGGGGAATCACAGGCGGGGAATCAGAGGCAGGGAATAGAACGCGGGGAATCAGAGGCAGGGAATTAGAGTTGGGGCATCAGAGGTTGGGAATTAGATATGGGGAAACAGAGGCGGGGAATCAGAGGCGGGGAAACAGATGCGGGGAATCAGATATGGGGAATCAGAGGTGGGGAATCAGAGGCAGGGAGTCAGATGTGCTGAATCAGAGATGGGGAATCAGAGGCAGGGAATCAGAATGAGAAGCGGGGAATCAGAGGCCTGGAATCAGAGGCCGGGAATCAGATGCTGGGAATAAGAGGCCGGGAATCAGAGGTGGGGAATCAGACGCGGGGAAACAGAGGTGGGGAATCAGATATGGGGAATCAGAGGTGGTGAATCAAAGGCGGTGAATCAGAGATGGGGAATCAGAGGCGGGCAATCAGAGGCAGGGAATCAAACACGGGGAATCAGAGGCGGGGAATCAGAGCTGGGGAATCAGAGGCGGGGAATCAGAGTTGAATCAGAGGCGGGGAATCAGATATGGGGAAACAGGGGCGGGGAATCAGAGGCGGGGAAACAGAGGCGAGGAATCAGATATGGGGAATCAGAGGTGTGGAATCAGAGGTTGGGAATCAGAGGCAGGGAATCAGAGGCGGGGAAACAGAGGAGGGGAATCAGATATGGGGAATCAGAGGTGGCGAATCAAAGGCGGTGAAACAGAGATGGGGAATCAGGGCAGGGAATCAGAGGCAGGGAATCAAACACGGGGAATCAGAGCTGGGGAATCAGAGGCGGGGAATTAGAGTTGGGGAATCAGAGGAGGGGAGTCAGAGGCGGGGAAACAGGCGGGGAATCAGATATGGGGAATCAGAGGTGGGGAATCAGATGTTGGGAATCAGAGGCAGGGAATCAGAGGCGGGGAATGAGAGGCGGGGAATCAGAGGCAGGGAATCAGATGTGCGGAATCGGAGATGGGGAATCAGAGGCAGTGAATCAGAGGCGGGGATTCAGAGGCGGGGAATCAGAGGCCGGGAATCAGATATGGGGAAACAGAGGCGGGGAATCAGAGGCGGGGAAACAGAGGCGGGGAATCAGATATGGGAAATCAGAGGTGGGGAATCAGAGGTTGGGAATCAGAGGCAGGGAATCAGAGGCTTGGAATCAGATGCAGGGAATCAGATGCGGGGAATCAGAGGCGGGGAATCAGAGCTGGAGAATCAGAGGTGGGGAATCAGAGTTGGGGAATCAGCGGCGGGGACTTAGATATTGGGAAACAGAGGCGGGGAATCAGAGGCGGGGAAACAGAGGCGGGGAATCAGATATGGGGAATCAGAGGTGGGGAATCAGAGGCAGGGAATCAGATGTGCGCAATCAGAGATGGGGAATCAGAGGCAGGGAATCAGAATCAGAAGCAGGGAATCAGAGGCCGGGGATCAGAGGCCGGAATCAGATGCCGGGAATAAGAGGCCGGGAATCAGAGGTGGGGAATCAGAGTCCGGGAATCAGAGATGGGGATTCAGAGGCGGGGAATGAGATATGGGGAATCAGAGGCGGGGAATCAGAGGCGGGGAAACAGAGGCGGGGAATCAGATATGGGGAATCAGAGGTGGCGAATGAAAGGCGGTGAATCAGAGATGGGGAATCAGAGTCCGGGAATCAGAGGCAGGGAATCAAACACGGGGAATCAGAGGCGGGGAATCAGAGCTGGGGAATCAGAGGCGGGGAATCATAGCTGGCGAATCAGAGGCGGGGAATCAGAGGTGGGGAATCAGAGGCGGGGAATCAGATATTGTTAATCAGAGCTGGGGAATCAGAGGCGGGGAAACAGAGGCGGGGAATCAGATATGGGGAATCAGAGGTGGGGAATCAGAGGTTGTGAATCTGAGATGGAGAATCAGATGCGGGGAATCAGAGGCCGGTAATCAGACGCGGGGAATCAGAGGCGGGGATTCAGAGCTGGGGAATCAGAGGCGGGGAATCAGAGTTGGGGAATCAGATGCAGGGAATCAGATGCGGGGAATCAGAGGCGGGGTATCAGAGGTGGGGAATCAGAGGCGGTGAGTCAGAGATAGGGAATCAGAGGCGGTGAATCAGAGGCAGGAAATCAGACACGGGGATTCAGAGGCTGGGAATCAGACGGGGGGAATCAAAGGTGGGGAATCAGAGCTGGGGAATCAGAGGCAGGGATTCAGAGTTGGGGATTCAGAGGCGGGGAATCAGATATGGGGAAACAGAGGTGGGGAATCAGAGGCGGGAAAACAGAGGCGGGGAATTAGATATGGGGAATCAGAGGTGGGGAATCAGAGGTGGTGAATCAGCGATGGGGAATCACAGGCGGGGAATCAGAGGCAGGGAATAGAACGCGGGGAATCAGAGGCAGGGAATCAGAGTTGGGGCATCAGAGGTTGGGAATAAGATATGGGGAAACAGGCGGGGAATCAGAGGTGGGGAAACAGAGGCGGGGAATCAGATATGGGGAATCAGAGGTGGGGAATCAGAGGTTGGGAATCAGAGGCAGGGAATCAGAGGCTTGGAATCAGATGCAGGGAATCAGATGCGGGGAATCAGATATGGGGAATCAGAGGTGGGGAATCAGAGGTTGGGAATCAGAGGCAGGGAATCAGAGGCTTGGAATCAGATGCAGGGAATCAGATGCGGGGAATCAGAGGCGGGGAATCAGAGCTGGGGAATCAGTGGTGGGGAATCAGAGTTGGGGAATCAGAGGCGGGGACTTAGATATTGGGAAACAGAGGCGGGGAATCAGAGGCTGGGAAACAGAGGCGGGAAATCAGATATGGGGAATCAGAGGTGGGGAATCAGAGGCAGGGAATCAGATGTGCGCAATCAGAGATGGGGAATCAGAGCCAGGGAATCAGAATCAGAAGCAGGGAATCAGAGGCCGGGAATCAGAGGCCGGAATCAGATGCCGGGAATAAGAGGCCGGGAATCAGAGGTGGGGAATCAGAGTCCGGGAATCAGAGATGGGGATTCAGAGTCGGGGAATGAGATATGGGGAATCAGAGGCGGGGAATCAGAGGCGGGGAAACAGAGGCAGGGAATCAGATATGGGGAATCAGAGGTGGCGAATCAAAGGCGGTGAATCAGAGCTGGGGAATCAGAGGCGGGGAATCAGAGTTGGGGAATCAGAGGCGGGGAATCAGAGTCGGGGAATCAGAGGCAGGGAATCAGATGTGCGGAATCAGAGATGGGGAATCAGAGGTGGGGAATCAGAGGCGGTGAGTCAGAGATAGGGAATCAGAGGCGGTGAATCAGAGGCAGGAAATCAGACACGGGGATTCAGAGGCTGGGAATCAGACAGGGGGAATCAAAGGTGGGGAATCAGAGCTGGGGAATCAGAGGCAGGGAATCAGAGTTGGGGATTCAGAGGAGGGGAATCAGATATGGGGAAACAGAGGCGGGGAATCAGAGGCGGGAAAACAGAGGCGGGGAATTAGATATGGGGAATCAGAGGTGGGGAATCAGAGGTGGTGAATCAGAGATGGGGAATCACAGGCGGGGAATCAGAGGCAGGGAATAGAACGCGGGGAATCAGAGGCAGGGAATCAGAGTTGGGGCATCAGAGGTTGGGAATTAGATATGGGGAAACAGAGGTGGGGAATCAGAGGTGGGGAAACAGAGGCGGGGAATCAGATATGGGGAATCAGAGGTGGGGAATCAGAGGCAGGGAATCAGATGTGCGGAATCAGAGATGGGGAATCAGAGGCAGGGAATCAGAATCAGAAGCGGGGAATCAGATATGGGGAATCAGAGGCCAGGAATCAGATGCTGGGAATAAGAGGCCGGGAATCAGAGGTGGGGAATCAGAGTCCGGAAATCAGAGATGGGGATTCAAAGGCGGGGAATGAGATATGGAGAATCAGAGGCGGGGAATTTGAGGCGTGGAAACAGTGGTGGAGAATCAGATATGGGGAATCAGAGGTGGCGAATCAAAGGCAGTGAATCAGAGATGTGGAATCAGAGGCGGGGAATCAGAGGCAGG
Source organism: Narcine bancroftii (assembly GCF_036971445.1). Classification (NCBI taxonomy): domain Eukaryota; kingdom Metazoa; phylum Chordata; class Chondrichthyes; order Torpediniformes; family Narcinidae; genus Narcine; species Narcine bancroftii. Next base: position 8,230,573 of record NW_027211893.1, read on the forward strand.
GAATCAAACACAGGGAATCAGAGGCGGGGAATCAGAGCTGGGGAATCAGAGGCGGGGAATCAGAGTTGGGGAATCAGAGGCGGGGAATCAAATATGGGGAAACAGGGGCCGGGAATCAGAGGCGGGGAAACAGAGGCGGGGAATCAGATATGGGGAATCAGAGGTGTGGAATCAGAGGTTGGGAAACAGAGGCGGGGAATCAGATATGGGGAATCAGAGGTGGGGAATCAGAGGTGGTGAATCAGAGATGGGGAATCACAGGCGGGGAATCAGAGGCAGGGAATAGAACGCGGGGAATCAGAGGCAGGGAATTAGAGTTGGGGCATCAGAGGTTGGGAATTAGATATGGGGAAACAGAGGCGGGGAATCAGAGGCGGGGAAACAGAGGCGGGGAATCAGATATGGGGAATCAGAGGTGGGGAATCAGAGGCAGGGAGTCAGATGTGCTGAATCAGAGATGGGGAATCAGAGGCAGGGAATCAGAATCAGAAGCGGGGAATCAGAGGCCGGGAATCAGAGGCCGGGAATCAGATGCTGGGAATAAGAGGCCGGGAATCAGAGGTGGGGAATCAGAGTCCGGGAATCAGAGATGGGGATTCAGAGGCGGAGAATGAGATATGGAGAATCAGAGGCGGAGAATCAGACGCGGGGAAACAGAGGTGGGGAATCAGATATGGGGAATCAGAGGTGGTGAATCAAAGGCGGTGAATCAGAGATGGGGAATCAGAGGCGGGCAATCAGAGGCAGGGAATCAAACACGGGGAATCAGAGGCGGGGAATCAGAGCTGGGGAATCAGAGGCGGGGAATCAGAGTTGAATCAGAGGCGGGGAATCAGATATGGGGAATCAGAGGCGGGGAATCAGAGTTGGGGAATCAGAGGCGGGGAATCAGATATGGGGAATCAGATGCAGGGAATCAGATGCGGGGAATCAGAGGCGGGGTATCAGAGGTGGGGAATCAGAGGCGGTGAGTCAGAGATAGGGAATCAGAGGCGGGGAATCAGAGGCAGGAAATCAGACACGGGGAATCAGAGGCGGGGAATCAGAGCTGGGGAATTAGATGCAGGGAATCAGAGTTGGGGATTCAGAGGCGGGGAATCAGATATGGGGAATCAGAGGTGGGGAATCAGAGCTGGGGAATCAGAGGTGGGGAATCAGAGTTGTGGAATCAGAGGCGGGGATATAGATATGGGGAAACAGAGGCTGGGAATCAGAGGCAGGGAAACAGAGGTGGGGAATCATATATGGGGAATCAGAGGTGGGGAATCAGAGGTTGGGTATCAGATGCAGGGAATCAGATGCGGGGAATCAGAGGCGGGGTATCAGAGCTGGGGAATCAGAGGTGGGGAATCAGAGGTGGGGAATCAGAGGTTGGGTATCAGATGCAGGGAATCAGATGCGGGGAATCAGAGGCGGGGTATCAGAGCTGGGGAATCAGAGGTGGGGAATCAGAGTTGGGGAATCAGAGGCGGGGACTTTGATATGGGGAAACAGAGGCGGGGAATCAGAGAAGGGGAAACAGAGGCGGGGAATCAGATATGGGGAATCAGAGGTGGGGAATCAGAGGCAGGGAATCAGATGTGCGGAATCAGAGATGGGGAATCAGAGGCAGGGAATCAGAATCAGAAGCAGGGAATAAGACGCGGGGAATCAGAGGCGGGGAATCAGAGCTGGGGAATCAGAGGCAGTGAATCAGAGGCGGGGAATCAGAGGCAGGGAATCGGATGTGCTGAATCAGAGATGGGGAATCAGAGGTGGGGAATCAGAGGCGGTGAATCAGACATGGGTAATCAGAGGCGGGGAATCAGAGGCAGGAAATCAGACACGGGGAATCAGAGGCGGGGAATCAGAGCTGGGAAATTAGAGGCAGGGAATCAGAGTTGGGGATTCAGAGGCGGGGAATCAGATATGGGGAAAAAGAGGCGGGGAAACAGAGGCGGGCAAATAGAGGCAGGGATCAGATATGGGGAAACAGAGGAGGGGAATCAGAGGCGGGGAAACAGAGGCGGGGAATCAGATATGGGGAATCAGAGGTGGGGAATCAGAGGTTGGGAATCAGAGGCAGGGAATCAGAGGCTGGGAATCATATGCATGGAATCAGATGCGGGGAATCAGAGGCGGGGAATCAGAGCTGGGGAATCAGAGGTGGGGAATCAAAGTTGGGGAATCAGAGTCGGGGACTTAGATATGGGGAAACAGAGGTGGGGAATCAGAGGCGGGGAACAGAAGGCGGGGAATCAGATATGGGGAATCAGAGATGGGGAATCAGAGGCAGGGAATTAGATGTGCGGAATCAGAGATGGGGAATCAGAGGTGGGGAATCAGAATCAGAAGCAGGGAATCAGAGGCAGGGAATCAGAGTTGGGGATTCAGAGGCGGGGAATCAGATATGGGGAAACAGAGGCGGGGAATCAGAGGCGGGAAAACAGAGGCGGGGAATTAGATATGGGGAATCAGAGGTGGGGAATCAGATGTGGTGAATCAGAGATGGGGAATCACAGGCGGGGAATCAGAGGCAGGGAATAGAACGCGGGGAATCAGAGGCAGGGAATCAGAGTTGGGGCATCAGAGGTTGGGAATAAGATATGGGGAAACAGAGGCGGGGAATCAGAGGCGGGGAAACAGAGGCGGGGAATCAGATATGGGGAATTAGAGGTGGGGAATCAGAGGTTGGGAATCAGAGGCAGGGAATCAGAGGCTTGGAATCAGATGCAGGGAATCAGATGCGGGGAATCAGATATGGGGAATCAGAGGTGGGGAATCAGAGGTTGGGAATCAGAGGCAGGGAATCAGAGGCTTGGAATCAGATGCAGGGAATCAGATGCGGGGAATCAGAGGCGGGGAATCAGAGCTGGGGAATCAGAGGTGGGGAATCAGAGTTGGGGAATCAGAGGCGGGGACTTAGATATTGGGAAACAGAGGCGGGGAATCAGAGGCGGGGAAACAGAGGCGGGAATTCAGATATGGGGAATCAGAGGTGGGGAATCAGAGGCAGGGAATCAGATGTGCGCAATCAGAGATGGGGAATCAGAGGCAGGGAATCAGAATCAGAAGCAGGGAATCAGAGGCCGGGAATCAGAGGCCGGAATCAGATGCCGGGAATAAGAGGCCGGGAATCAGAGGTGGGGAATCAGAGTCCGGGAATCAGAGATGCGGATTCAGAGTCGGGGAATGAGATATGGGGAATCAGAGGCGGGGAATCAGAGGCGGGGAAACAGAGGCGGGGAATCAGATATGGGGAATCAGAGGTGGCGAATCAAAGGCGGTGAATCAGAGCTGGGGAATCAGAGGCGGGGAATCAGAGTTGGGGAATCAGAGGCTGGGAATCAGAGTCGGGGAATCAGAGGCAGGGAATCAGATGTGCAAAATCAGAGATGGGGAATCAGAGGTGGGGAATCAGAGGCGGTGAGTCAGAGATAGGGAATCAGAGGCGGAGAATCAGAGGCAGGAAATCAGACACGGGGATTCAGAGGCTGGGAATCAGACGGGGGGAATCAAAGGTGGGGAATCAGAGCTGGGGAATCAGAGGCAAGGAATCAGAGTTGGGGATTCAGAGGCGGGGAATCAGATATGGGGAAACAGAGGCGGGGAATCAGAGGCGGGAAAACAGAGGCGGGGAATTAGATATGGGGAATCAGAGGTGGGGAATCAGAGGTGGTGAATCAGAGATGGGGAATCACAGGCGGGGAATCAGAGGCAGGGAATAGAACGCGGGGAATCAGAGGCAGGGAATCAGAGTTGGGGCATCAGAGTTTGGGAATTAGATATGGGGAAACAGAGGCGGGGAATCAGAGGTGGGGAAACAGTTGCGGGGAATCAGATATGGGGAATCAGAGGTGGGGAATCAGAGGCAGGGAATCAGATGTGCGGAATCAGAGATGGGGAATCAGAGGCAGGGAATCAGAATCAGAAGCGGGGAATCAGATATGGGGAATCAGAGGCCAGGAATCAGATGCTGGGAATAAGAGGCCGGGAATCAGAGGTGGGGAATCAGAGTCCGGGAATCAGAGATGGGGATTCAAAGGCGGGGAATGAGATATGGAGAATCAGAGGCGGGGAATTTGAGGCGTGGAAACAGTGGTGGGGAATCAGATATGGGGAATCAGAGGTGGCGAATCAAAGGCAGTGAATCAGAGATGGGGATTCAGAGGCGGGGAATCAGAGGCAGGGAATCAAACACAGGGAATCAGAGGCGGGGAATCAGAGATGGGGAATCAGAGGCGGGGAATCAGAGTTGGGGAATCAGAGGCGGGGAATCAGATATGGGGAAACAGGGGCCGGGAATCAGAGGGGGGGAAACAGAGGCGGGGAATCAGATATGGGGAATCAGAGGTGTGGAATCAGAGGTTGGGAAACAGAGGCGGGGAATCAGATATGGGGAATCAGAGGTGGGGAATCAGAGGTGGTGAATCAGAGATGGGGAATCACAGGCGGGGAATCAGAGGCAGGGAATAGAACGCGGGGAATCAGAGGCAGGGAATTAGAGTTGGGGCATCAGAGGTTGGGAATTAGATATGGGGAAACAGAGGCGGGGAATCAGAGGCGGGGAAACAGAGGAGGGGAATCAGATATGGGGAATCAGAGGTGGCGAATAAAAGGCGGTGAAACAGAGATGGGGAATCAGGGCAGGGAATCAGAGGCAGGGAATCAAACACGGGGAATCAGAGCTGGGGAATCAGAGGCGGGGAATTAGAGTTGGGGAATCAGAGGAGGGGAGTCAGAGGCGGGGAAACAGGCGGGGAATCAGATATGGGGAATCAGAGGTGGGTAATCAGATGTTGGGAATCAGAGGCAGGGAATCAGAGGCGGGGAATGAGAGGCGGGGAATCAGAGGCAGGGAATCAGATGTGCGGAATCGGAGATGGGGAATCAGAGGCAGGGAATCAGAGGCGGGGAATCAGAGGCGGGGAATCAGAGGCCGGGAATCAGATATGGGGAAACAGAGTCGGGGAATCAGAGGCGGGGAAACAGAGGCGGGGAATCAGATATGGGAAATCAGAGGTGGGGAATCAGAGTTTGGGAATCAGAGGCAGGGAATCAGAGGCTTGGAATCAGATGCGGGGAATCAGATGCGGGGAATCAGAGGCGGGGAATCAGAGCTGGAGAATCAGAGGTGGGGAATCAGAGTTGGGTAATCAGAGGCGGGGACTTAGATATTGGGAAACAGAGGCGGGGAATCAGAGGCGGGGAAACAGAGGCGGGGAATCAGATATGGGGAATCAGAGGTGGGGAATCAGAGGCAGGGAATCAGATGTGCGCAATCAGAGATGGGGAATCAGAGGCAGGGAATCAGAATCAGAAGCAGGGAATCAGAGGCCGGGGATCAGAGGCCGGAATCAGATGCCGGGAATAAGAGGCCGGGAATCAGAGGTGGGGAATCAGAGTCCGGGAATCAGAGATGGAGATTCAGAGGCGGGGAATGAGATATGTGGAATCAGAGGCGGGGAATCAGAGGCGGGGAAACAGAGGCGGGGAATCAGATATGGGGAATCAGAGGTGGCGAATCAAAGGCGGTGAATCAGAGATGGGGAATCAGAGGCCGGGAATCAGAGGCAGGGAATCAAACACGGGGAATCAGAGGCGGGGAATCAGAGCTGGGGAATCAGAGGCGGGGAATCATAGCTGGCGAATCAGAGGCGGGGAATCAGAGGTGGGGAATCAGAGGCGGGGAATCAGATATTGTTAATCAGAGCTGGGGAATCAGAGGCGGGGAAACAGAGGCGGGGAATCAGAGGCGGGGAATCAGAGTTGGGGAATCAGAGGCGGGGAATCAGAGTCGGAGAATCAGAGGCAGGGAATCAGATGTGCGGAATCAGAGATGGGGAATCAGAGGTGGGGAATCAGAGGCGGTGAGTCAGAGATAGGGAATCAGAGGCGGTGAATCAGAGGCAGGAAATCAGACACGGGGATTCAGAGGCTGGGAATCAGACGGGGGGAATCAAAGGTGGGGAATCAGAGCTGGGGAATCAGAGGCAGGGAATCAGAGTTGGGGATTCAGAGGCGGGGAATCAGATATGGGGAAACAGAGGCGGGGAATCAGATATTGTTAATCAGAGCTGGGGAATCAGAGGCGGGGAAACAGAGGCGGGGAATCAGATATGGGGAATCAGAGGTGGGGAATCAGAGGTTGTGAATCAGAGATGGAGAATCAGATGCGGGGAATCAGAGGCCGGTAATCAGACGCGGGGAATCAGAGGCGGGGATTCAGAGCTGGGGAATCAGAGGCGGGGAATCAGAGTTGGGGAATCAGAGGCGGGGAATCAGATATGGGGAATCAGATGCAGGGAATCAGATGCGGGGAATCAGAGGCGGGGTATCAGAGGTGGGGAATCAGAGGCGGTGAGTCAGAGATAGGGAATCAGAGGCGGTGAATCAGAGGCAGGAAATCAGACACGGGGATTCAGAGGCTGGGAATCAGACGGGGGGAATCAAAGGTGGGGAATCAGAGCTGGGGAATCAGAGGCAGGGATTCAGAGTTGGGGATTCAGAGGCGGGGAATCAGATATGGGGAAACAGAGGCGGGGAATCAGAGGCAGGAAAACAGAGGCGGGGAATTAGATATGGGGAATCAGAGGTGGGGAATCAGAGGTGGTGAATCAGCGATGGGGAATCACAGGCGGAGAATCAGAGGCAGGGAATAGAACGCGGGGAATCAGAGGCAGGGAATCAGAGTTGGGGCATCAGAGGTTGGGAATAAGATATGGGGAAACAGGCGGGGAATCAGAGGCGGGGAAACAGAGGCGGGGAATCAGATATGGGGAATCAGAGGTGGGGAATCAGAGGTTGGGAATCAGAGGCAGGGAATCAGAGGCTTGGAATCAGATGCAGGGAATCAGATGCGGGGAATCAGATATGGGGAATCAGAGGTGGGGAATCAGAGGTTGGGAATCAGAGGCAGGGAATCAGAGGCTTGGAATCAGATGCAGGGAATCAGATGCGGGGAATCAGAGGCGGGGAATCAGAGCTGGGGAATCAGTGGTGGGGAATCAGAGTTGGGGAATCAGAGGCGGGGACTTTGATATTGGGAAACAGAGGCGGGGAATCAGAGGCTGGGAAACAGAGGCGGGAAATCAGATATGGGGAATCAGAGGTGGGGAATCAGAGGCAGGGAATCAGATGTGCGCAATCAGAGATGGGGAATCAGAGGCAGGGAATCAGAATCAGAAGCAGGGAATCAGAGGCCGGGAATCAGAGGCCGGAATCAGATGCCGGGAATAAGAGGCCAGGAATCAGAGGTGGGGAATCAGAGTCCGGGAATCAGAGATGGGGATTCAGAGTCGGGGAATGAGATATGGGGAATCAGAGGCGGGGAATCAGAGGCGGGGAAACAGAGGCGGGGAATCAGATATGGGGAATCAGAGGTGGCGAATCAAAGGCGGTGAATCAGAGCTGGGGAATCAGAGGCGGGGAATCAGAGTTGAGGAATCAGAGGCGGGGAATCAGAGTCGGGGAATCAGAGGCAGGGAATCAGATGTGCGGAATCAGAGATGGGGAATCAGAGGTGGGGAATCAGAGGCGGTGAGTCAGAGATAGGGAATCAGAGGCGGTGAATCAGAGGCAGGAAATCAGACACGGGGATTCATAGGCTGGGAATCAGACGGGGGGAATCAAAGGTGGGGAATCAGAGCTGGGGAATCAGAGGCAGGGAATCAGAGTTGGGGATTCAGAGGAGGGGAATCAGATATGGGGAAACAGAGGCGGGGAATCAGAGGCGGGAAAACAGAGGCGGGGAATTAGATATGGGGAATCAGAGGTGGGGAATCAGAGGTGGTGAATCAGAGATGGGGAATCACAGGCGGGGAATCAGAGGCAGGGAATAGAACGCGGGGAATCAGAGGCAGGGAATCAGAGTTGGGGCATCAGAGGTTGGGAATTAGATATGGGGAAACAGAGGCGGGGAATCAGAGGTGGGGAAACAGAGGCGGGGAATCAGATATGGGGAATCAGAGGTGGGGAATCAGAGGCAGGGAATCAGATGTGCGGAATCAGAGATGGGGAATCAGAGGCAGGGAATCAGAATCAGAAGCGGGGAATCAGATATGGGGAATCAGAGGCCAGGAATCAGATGCTGGGAATAAGAGGCCGGGAATCAGAGGTGGGGAATCAGAGTCCGGAAATCAGAGATGGGGATTCAAAGGCGGGGAATGAGATATGGAGAATCAGAGGCGGGGAATTTGAGGCGTGGAAACAGTGGTGGAGAATCAGATATGGGGAATCAGAGGTGGCGAATCAAAGGCAGTGAATCAGAGATGTGGAATCAGAGGCGGGGAATCAGAGGCAGGGAATCAAACACAGGGAATCAGAGGCGGGGAATCAGAGCTGGGGAATCAGAGGCGGGGAATCAGAGTTGGGGAATCAGAGGCGGGGAATCAGATATGGGGAAACAGGGGCCGGGAATCAGAGGCGGGGAAACAGAGGCGGGGAATCAGATATGGGGAATCAGAGGTGTGGAATCAGAGGTTGGGAAACAGAGGCGGGGAATCAGATATGGGGAATCAGAGGTGGGGAATCAGAGGTGGTGAATCAGAGATGGGGAATCACAGGCGGGGAATCAGAGGCAGGGAATAGAACGCGGGGAATCAGATGCAGGGAATTAGAGTTGGGGCATCAGAGGTTGGGAATTAGATATGGGGAAACAGAGGCGGGGAATCAGAGGCGGGGAAACAGAGGCGGGGAATCAGATATGGGGAATCAGAGGTGGGGAATCAGAGGCAGGGAGTCAGATGTGCTGAATCAGAGATGGGGTTTCAGAGGCAGGGAATCAGAATCAGAAGCGGGGAATCAGAGGCCGGGAATCAGAGGACGGGAATCAGATGCTGGGAATAAGAGGCCGGGAATCAGAGGTGGGGAATCAGAGTCCGGGAATCAGAGATGGGGATTCAGAGGCGGAGAATGAGATATGGAGAATCAGAGGCGGAGAATCAGACGCGGGGAAAGAGAGGTGGGGAATCAGATATGGGGAATCAGAGGTGGTGAATCAAAGGCTGTGAATCAGAGATGTGGAATCAGAGGCGGGCAATCAGAGGCAGGGAATCAAACACGGGGAATCAGAGGCGGGGAATCAGAGCTGGGGAATCAGAGGCGGGGAATCAGAGTTGAATCAGAGGCGGGGAATCAGAGGCGGGGAATCAGAGTTGGGGAATCAGAGGCGGGGAATCAGATATGGGGAATCAGATGCAGGGAATCAGATGCGGAGAATCAGAGGCGGGGTATCAGATGTGGGGAATCAGAGGCGGTGAGTCAGAGATAGGGAATCAGAGGCGGGGAATCAGAGGCAGGAAATCAGACACGGGGAATCAGAGGCGGGGAATCAGAGCTGGGGAATTAGATGCAGGGAATCAGAGTTGGGGATTCAGAGGCGGGGAATCAGATATGGGGAATCAGAGGTGGGGAATCAGAGCTGGGGAATCAGAGGCGGGGAATCAGATATGGGGAAACAGAGGCGGGGAATCAGAGGCGGGAAAACAGAGGCGGGGAATTAGATATGGGGTATCAGAGGTGGGGAATCAGAGGTGGTGAATCAGCGATGGGGAATCACAGGCGGGGAATCAGAGGCAGGGAATAGAACGCGGGGAATCAGAGGCAGGGAATCAGAGTTGGGGCATCAGAGGTTGGGATTAAGATATGGGGAAACAGGCGGGGAATCAGAGGCGGGGAAACAGAGGCGGGGAATCAGATATGGGGAATCAGAGGTGGGGAATCAGAGGTTGGGAATCAGAGGCAGGGAATCAGAGGCTTGGAATCAGATGCAGGGAATCAGATGCGGGGAATCAGATATGGGGAATCAGAGGTGGGGAATCAGAGGTTGGGAATCAGAGGCAGGGAATCAGAGGCTTGGAATCAGATGCAGGGAATCAGATGCGGGGAATCAGAGGCGGGGAATCAGAGCTGGGGAATCAGTGGTGGGGAATCAGAGTTGGGGAATCAGAGGCGGGGACTTAGATATTGGGAAACAGAGGCGGGGAATCAGAGGCTGGGAAACAGAGGCGGGAAATCAGGTATGGGGAATCAGAGGTGGGGAATCAGAGGCAGGGAATCAGATGTGCGCAATCAGAGATGGGGAATCAGAGGCAGGGAATCAGAATCAGAAGCAGGGAATCAGAGGCCGGGAATCAGAGGCCGGAATCAGATGCCGGGAATAAGAGGCCGGGAATCAGAGGTGGGGAATCAGAGTCCGGGAATCAGAGATGGGGATTCAGAGTCGGGGAATGAGATATGGGGAATCAGAGGCGGGGAATCAGAGGCGGGGAAACAGAGGCGGGGAATCAGATATGGGGAATCAGAGGTGGCGAATCAAAGGCGGTGAATCAGAGCTGGGGAATCAGAGGCGGGGAATCAGAGTTGGGGAATCAGAGGCGGGGAATCAGAGTCGGGGAATCAGAGGCAGGGAATCAGATGTGCGGAATCAGAGATGGGGAATCAGAGGTGGGGAATCAGAGGCGGTGAGTCAGAGATAGGGAATCAGAGGCGGTGAATCAGAGGCAGGAAATCAGACACGGGGATTCATAGGCTGGGAATCAGACGGGGGGAATCAAAGGTGGGGAATCAGAGCTGGGGAATCAGAGGCAGGGAATCAGAGTTGGGGATTCAGAGGAGGGGAATCAGATATGGGGAAACAGAGGCGGGGAATCAGAGGCGGGAAAACAGAGGCGGGGAATTAGATATGGGGAATCAGAGGTGGGGAATCAGAGGTGGTGAATCAGAGATGGGGAATCACAGGCGGGGAATCAGAGGCAGGGAATAGAACGCGGGGAATCAGAGGCAGGGAATCAGAGTTGGGGCATCAGAGGTTGGGAATTAGATATGGGGAAACAGAGGCGGGGAATCAGAGGTGGGGAAACAGAGGCGGGGAATCAGATATGGGGAATCAGAGGTGGGGAATCAGAGGCAGGGAATCAGATGTGCGGAATCAGAGATGGGGAATCAGAGGCAGGGAATCAGAATCAGAAGCGGGGAATCAGATATGGGGAATCAGAGGCCAGGAATCAGATGCTGGGAATAAGAGGCCGGGAATCAGAGGTGGGGAATCAGAGTCCGGAAATCAGAGATGGGGATTCAAAGGCGGGGAATGAGATATGGAGAATCAGAGGCGGGGAATTTGAGGCGTGGAAACAGTGGTGGAGAATCAGATATGGGGAATCAGAGGTGGCGAATCAAAGGCAGTGAATCAGAGATGTGGAATCAGAGGCGGGGAATCAGAGGCAGGGAATCAAACACAGGGAATCAGAGGCGGGGAATCAGAGCTGGGGAATCAGAGGCGGGGAATCAGAGTTGGGGAATCAGAGGCAGGGAATCAGATATGGGGAAACAGGGGCCGGGAATCAGAGGCGGGGAAACAGAGGCGGGGAATCAGATATGGGGAATCAAAGGTGTGGAATCAGAGGTTGTGAAACAGAGGCGGGGAATCAGATATGGGGAATCAGAGGTGGGGAATCAGAGGTGGTGAATCAGAGATGGGGAATCACAGGCGGGGAATCAGAGGCAGGGAATAGAACGCGGGGAATCAGAGGCAGGGAATTAGAGTTGGGGCATCAGAGGTTGGGAATTAGATATGGGGAAACAGAGGCGGGGAATCAGAGGCGGGGAAACAGAGGCGGGGAATCAGATATGGGGAATCAGAGGTGGGGAATCAGAGGCAGGGAGTCAGATGTGCTGAATCAGAGATGGGGATTCAGAGGCAGGGAATCAGAATCAGAAGCAGGGAATCAGAGGCCGGGAATCAGAGGACGGGAATCAGATGCTGGGAATAAGAGGCCGGGAATCAGAGGTGGGGAATCAGAGTCCGGGAATCAGAGATGGGGATTCAGAGGCGGAGAATGAGATATGGAGAATCAGAGGCGGAGAATCAGACGCGGGGAAACAGAGGTGGGGAATCAGATATGGGGAATCAGAGGTGGTGAATCAAAGGCGGTGAATCAGAGATGGGGAATCAGAGGCGGGGAATCAGAGTTGAATCAGAGGCGGGGAATCAGAGGCGGGGAATCAGAGTTGGGGAATCAGAGGCGGGGAATCTGATATGGGGAATCAGATGCAGGGAATCAGATGCGGGGAATCAGAGGCGGGGTATCAGAGGTGGGGAATCAGAGGCGGTGAGTCAGAGATAGGGAATCAGAGGCGGGGAATCAGAGGCAGGAAATCAGACACGGGGAATCAGAGGCGGGGAATCAGAGCTGGGGAATTAGATGCAGGGAATCAGAGTTGGGGATTCAGAGGCGGGGAATCAGATATGGGGAATCAGAGGTGGGGAATCAGAGCTGGGGAATCAGAGGTGGGGAATCAGAGTTGGGGAATCAGAGGCGGGGATATAGATATGGGGAAACAGAGGCTGGGAATCAGAGGCAGGGAAACAGAGGTGGGGAATCATATATGGGGAATCAGAGGAGGGGAATCAGAGGTTGGGTATCAGATGCAGGGAATCAGATGCGGGGATTCAGAGGCGGGGTATCAGAGCTGGGGAATCAGAGGTGGGGAATCAGAGTTGGGGAATCAGAGGCGGGGAATCAGATATGGGGAATCAGATGCAGGGAATCAGATGCGGGGAATCAGAGGCGGGGTATCAGAGGTGGGGAATCAGAGGCGGTGAGTCAGAGATAGGGAATCAGAGGCGGGGAATCAGAGGCAGGAAATCAGACACGGGGAATCAGAGGCGGGGAATCAGAGCTGGGGAATTAGATGCAGGGAATCAGAGTTGGGGATTCAGAGGCGGGGAATCAGATATGGGGAATCAGAGGTGGGGAATCAGAGCTGGGGAATCAGAGGTGGGGAATCAGAGTTGGGGAATCAGAGGCGGGGATATAGATATGGGGAAACAGAGGCTGGGGAATCAGAGGCGGGGAAACAGAGGCGGGGAATCAGAGGCGGGGAATCAGAGTTGGGGAATCAGAGGCGGGGAATCAGAGTCGGAGAATCAGAGGCAGGGAATCAGATGTGCGGAATCAGAGATGGGGAATCAGAGGTGGGGAATCAGAGGCGGTGAGTCAGAGATAGGGAATCAGAGGCGGTGAATCAGAGGCAGGAAATCAGACACGGGGATTCAGAGGCTGGGAATCAGACGGGGGGAATCAAAGGTGGGGAATCAGAGCTGGGGAATCAGAGGCAGGGAATCAGAGTTGGGGATTCAGAGGCGGGGAATCAGATATGGGGAAACAGAGGCGGGGAATCAGATATTGTTTATCAGAGCTGGGGAATCAGAGGCGGGGAAACAGAGGCGGGGAATCAGATATGGGGAATCAGAGGTGGGGAATCAGAGGTTGTGAATCAGAGATGGAGAATCAGATGCGGGGAATCAGAGGCCGGTAATCAGACGCGGGGAATCAGAGGCGGGGATTCAGAGCTGGGGAATCAGAGGCGGGGAATCAGAGTTGGGGAATCAGAGGCGGGGAATCAGATATGGGGAATCAGATGCAGGGAATCAGATGCGGGGAATCAGAGGCGGGGTATCAGAGGTGGGGAATCAGAGGCGGTGAGTCAGAGATAGGGAATCAGAGGCGGTGAATCAGAGGCAGGAAATCAGACACGGGGATTCAGAGGCTGGGAATCAGACGGGGGGAATCAAAGGTGGGGAATCAGAGCTGGGGAATCAGAGGCAGGGATTCAGAGTTGGGGATTCAGAGGCGGGGAATCAGATATGGGGAAACAGAGGCGGGGAATCAGAGGCAGGAAAACAGAGGCGGGGAATTAGATATGGGGAATCAGAGGTGGGGAATCAGAGGTGGTGAATCAGCGATGGGGAATCACAGGCGGAGAATCAGAGGCAGGGAATAGAACGCGGGGAATCAGAGGCAGGGAATCAGAGTTGGGGCATCAGAGGTTGGGAATAAGATATGGGGAAACAGGCGGGGAATCAGAGGCGGGGAAACAGAGGCGGGGAATCAGATATGGGGAATCAGAGGTGGGGAATCAGAGGTTGGGAATCAGAGGCAGGGAATCAGAGGCTTGGAATCAGATGCAGGGAATCAGATGCGGGGAATCAGATATGGGGAATCAGAGGTGGGGAATCAGAGGTTGGGAATCAGAGGCAGGGAATCAGAGGCTTGGAATCAGATGCAGGGAATCAGATGCGGGGAATCAGAGGCGGGGAATCAGAGCTGGGGAATCAGTGGTGGGGAATCAGAGTTGGGGAATCAGAGGCGGGGACTTAGATATTGGGAAACAGAGGCGGGGAATCAGAGGCTGGGAAACAGAGGCGGGAAATCAGATATGGGGAATCAGAGGTGGGGAATCAGAGGCAGGGAATCAGATGTGCGCAATCAGAGATGGGGAATCAGAGGCAGGGAATCAGAATCAGAAGCAGGGAATCAGAGGCCGGGAATCAGAGGCCGGAATCAGATGCCGGGAATAAGAGGCCAGGAATCAGAGGTGGGGAATCAGAGTCCGGGAATCAGAGATGGGGATTCAGAGTCGGGGAATGAGATATGGGGAATCAGAGGCGGGGAATCAGAGGCGGGGAAACAGAGGCGGGGAATCAGATATGGGGAATCAGAGGTGGCGAATCAAAGGCGGTGAATCAGAGCTGGGGAATCAGAGGCGGGGAATCAGAGTTGAGGAATCAGAGGCGGGGAATCAGAGTCGGGGAATCAGAGGCAGGGAATCAGATGTGCGGAATCAGAGATGGGGAATCAGAGGTGGGGAATCAGAGGCGGTGAGTCAGAGATAGGGAATCAGAGGCGGTGAATCAGAGGCAGGAAATCAGACACGGGGATTCATAGGCTGGGAATCAGACGGGGGGAATCAAAGGTGGGGAATCAGAGCTGGGGAATCAGAGGCAGGGAATCAGAGTTGGGGATTCAGAGGAGGGGAATCAGATATGGGGAAACAGAGGCGGGGAATCAGAGGCGGGAAAACAGAGGCGGGGAATTAGATATGGGGAATCAGAGGTGGGGAATCAGAGGTGGTGAATCAGAGATGGGGAATCACAGGCGGGGAATCAGAGGCAGGGAATAGAACGCGGGGAATCAGAGGCAGGGAATCAGAGTTGGGGCATCAGAGGTTGGGAATTAGATATGGGGAAACAGAGGCGGGGAATCAGAGGTGGGGAAACAGAGGCGGGGAATCAGATATGGGGAATCAGAGGTGGGGAATCAGAGGCAGGGAATCAGATGTGCGGAATCAGAGATGGGGAATCAGAGGCAGGGAATCAGAATCAGAAGCGGGGAATCAGATATGGGGAATCAGAGGCCAGGAATCAGATGCTGGGAATAAGAGGCCGGGAATCAGAGGTGGGGAATCAGAGTCCGGAAATCAGAGATGGGGATTCAAAGGCGGGGAATGAGATATGGAGAATCAGAGGCGGGGAATTTGAGGCGTGGAAACAGTGGTGGAGAATCAGATATGGGGAATCAGAGGTGGCGAATCAAAGGCAGTGAATCAGAGATGTGGAATCAGAGGCGGGGAATCAGAGGCAGGGAATCAAACACAGGGAATCAGAGGCGGGGAATCAGAGCTGGGGAATCAGAGGCGGGGAATCAGAGTTGGGGAATCAGAGGCGGGGAATCAGATATGGGGAAACAGGGGCCGGGAATCAGAGGCGGGGAAACAGAGGCGGGGAATCAGATATGGGGAATCAGAGGTGTGGAATCAGAGGTTGGGAAACAGAGGCGGGGAATCAGATATGGGGAATCAGAGGTGGGGAATCAGAGGTGGTGAATCAGAGATGGGGAATCACAGGCGGGGAATCAGAGGCAGGGAATAGAACGCGGGGAATCAGATGCAGGGAATTAGAGTTGGGGCATCAGAGGTTGGGAATTAGATATGGGGAAACAGAGGCGGGGAATCAGAGGCGGGGAAACAGAGTCGGGGAATCAGATATGGGGAATCAGAGGTGGGGAATCAGAGGCAGGGAGTCAGATGTGCTGAATCAGAGATGGGGATTCAGAGGCAGGGAATCAGAATCAGAAGCGGGGATCAGAGGCCGGGAATCAGAGGACGGGAATCAGATGCTGGGAATAAGAGGCCGGGAATCAGAGGTGGGGAATCAGAGTCCGGGAATCAGAGATGGGGATTCAGAGGCGGAGAATGAGATATGGAGAATCAGAGGCGGAGAATCAGACGCGGGGAAAGAGAGGTGGGGAATCAGATATGGGGAATCAGAGGTGGTGAATCAAAGGCTGTGAATCAGAGATGTGGAATCAGAGGCGGGCAATCAGAGGCAGGGAATCAAACACGGGGAATCAGAGGCGGGGAATCAGAGCTGGGGAATCAGAGGCGGGGAATCAGAGTTGAATCAGAGGCGGGGAATCAGAGGCGGGGAATCAGAGTTGGGGAATCAGAGGCGGGGAATCAGATATGGGGAATCAGATGCAGGGAATCAGATGCGGAGAATCAGAGGCGGGGTATCAGATGTGGGGAATCAGAGGCGGTGAGTCAGAGATAGGGAATCAGAGGCGGGGAATCAGAGGCAGGAAATCAGACACGGGGAATCAGAGGCGGGGAATCAGAGCTGGGGAATTAGATGCAGGGAATCAGAGTTGGGGATTCAGAGGCGGGGAATCAGATATGGGGAATCAGAGGTGGGGAATCAGAGCTGGGGAATCAGAGGCGGGGAATCAGATATGGGGAAACAGAGGCGGGGAATCAGAGGCGGGAAAACAGAGGCGGGGAATTAGATATGGGGTATCAGAGGTGGGGAATCAGAGGTGGTGAATCAGCGATGGGGAATCACAGGCGGGGAATCAGAGGCAGGGAATAGAACGCGGGGAATCAGAGGCA
This sequence comes from Narcine bancroftii, assembly GCF_036971445.1. Classification (NCBI taxonomy): domain Eukaryota; kingdom Metazoa; phylum Chordata; class Chondrichthyes; order Torpediniformes; family Narcinidae; genus Narcine; species Narcine bancroftii. The sequence continues at coordinate 8,247,280 of NW_027211893.1, forward strand.
GGGAATCAGAGTTGGGGCATCAGAGGTTGGGATTAAGATATGGGGAAACAGGCGGGGAATCAGAGGCGGGGAAACAGAGGCGGGGAATCAGATATGGGGAATCAGAGGTGGGGAATCAGAGGTTGGGAATCAGAGGCAGGGAATCAGAGGCTTGGAATCAGATGCAGGGAATCAGATGCGGGGAATCAGATATGGGGAATCAGAGGTGGGGAATCAGAGGTTGGGAATCAGAGGCAGGGAATCAGAGGCTTGGAATCAGATGCAGGGAATCAGATGCGGGGAATCAGAGGCGGGGAATCAGAGCTGGGGAATCAGTGGTGGGGAATCAGAGTTGGGGAATCAGAGGCGGGGACTTAGATATTGGGAAACAGAGGCGGGGAATCAGAGGCTGGGAAACAGAGGCGGGAAATCAGGTATGGGGAATCAGAGGTGGGGAATCAGAGGCAGGGAATCAGATGTGCGCAATCAGAGATGGGGAATCAGAGGCAGGGAATCAGAATCAGAAGCAGGGAATCAGAGGCCGGGAATCAGAGGCCGGAATCAGATGCCGGGAATAAGAGGCCGGGAATCAGAGGTGGGGAATCAGAGTCCGGGAATCAGAGATGGGGATTCAGAGTCGGGGAATGAGATATGGGGAATCAGAGGCGGGGAATCAGAGGCGGGGAAACAGAGGCGGGGAATCAGATATGGGGAATCAGAGGTGGCGAATCAAAGGCGGTGAATCAGAGCTGGGGAATCAGAGGCGGGGAATCAGAGTTGGGGAATCAGAGGCGGGGAATCAGAGTCGGGGAATCAGAGGCAGGGAATCAGATGTGCGGAATCAGAGATGGGGAATCAGAGGTGGGGAATCAGAGGCGGTGAGTCAGAGATAGGGAATCAGAGGCGGTGAATCAGAGGCAGGAAATCAGACACGGGGATTCATAGGCTGGGAATCAGACGGGGGGAATCAAAGGTGGGGAATCAGAGCTGGGGAATCAGAGGCAGGGAATCAGAGTTGGGGATTCAGAGGAGGGGAATCAGATATGGGGAAACAGAGGCGGGGAATCAGAGGCGGGAAAACAGAGGCGGGGAATTAGATATGGGGAATCAGAGGTGGGGAATCAGAGGTGGTGAATCAGAGATGGGGAATCACAGGCGGGGAATCAGAGGCAGGGAATAGAACGCGGGGAATCAGAGGCAGGGAATCAGAGTTGGGGCATCAGAGGTTGGGAATTAGATATGGGGAAACAGAGGCGGGGAATCAGAGGTGGGGAAACAGAGGCGGGGAATCAGATATGGGGAATCAGAGGTGGGGAATCAGAGGCAGGGAATCAGATGTGCGGAATCAGAGATGGGGAATCAGAGGCAGGGAATCAGAATCAGAAGCGGGGAATCAGATATGGGGAATCAGAGGCCAGGAATCAGATGCTGGGAATAAGAGGCCGGGAATCAGAGGTGGGGAATCAGAGTCCGGAAATCAGAGATGGGGATTCAAAGGCGGGGAATGAGATATGGAGAATCAGAGGCGGGGAATTTGAGGCGTGGAAACAGTGGTGGAGAATCAGATATGGGGAATCAGAGGTGGCGAATCAAAGGCAGTGAATCAGAGATGTGGAATCAGAGGCGGGGAATCAGAGGCAGGGAATCAAACACAGGGAATCAGAGGCGGGGAATCAGAGCTGGGGAATCAGAGGCGGGGAATCAGAGTTGGGGAATCAGAGGCAGGGAATCAGATATGGGGAAACAGGGGCCGGGAATCAGAGGCGGGGAAACAGAGGCGGGGAATCAGATATGGGGAATCAAAGGTGTGGAATCAGAGGTTGGGAAACAGAGGCGGGGAATCAGATATGGGGAATCAGAGGTGGGGAATCAGAGGTGGTGAATCAGAGATGGGGAATCACAGGCGGGGAATCAGAGGCAGGGAATAGAACGCGGGGAATCAGAGGCAGGGAATTAGAGTTGGGGCATCAGAGGTTGGGAATTAGATATGGGGAAACAGAGGCGGGGAATCAGAGGCGGGGAAACAGAGGCGGGGAATCAGATATGGGGAATCAGAGGTGGGGAATCAGAGGCAGGGAGTCAGATGTGCTGAATCAGAGATGGGGATTCAGAGGCAGGGAATCAGAATCAGAAGCAGGGAATCAGAGGCCGGGAATCAGAGGACGGGAATCAGATGCTGGGAATAAGAGGCCGGGAATCAGAGGTGGGGAATCAGAGTCCGGGAATCAGAGATGGGGATTCAGAGGCGGAGAATGAGATATGGAGAATCAGAGGCGGAGAATCAGACGCGGGGAAACAGAGGTGGGGAATCAGATATGGGGAATCAGAGGTGGTGAATCAAAGGCGGTGAATCAGAGATGGGGAATCAGAGGCGGGGAATCAGAGTTGAATCAGAGGCGGGGAATCAGAGGCGGGGAATCAGAGTTGGGGAATCAGAGGCGGGGAATCTGATATGGGGAATCAGATGCAGGGAATCAGATGCGGGGAATCAGAGGCGGGGTATCAGAGGTGGGGAATCAGAGGCGGTGAGTCAGAGATAGGGAATCAGAGGCGGGGAATCAGAGGCAGGAAATCAGACACGGGGAATCAGAGGCGGGGAATCAGAGCTGGGGAATTAGATGCAGGGAATCAGAGTTGGGGATTCAGAGGCGGGGAATCAGATATGGGGAATCAGAGGTGGGGAATCAGAGCTGGGGAATCAGAGGTGGGGAATCAGAGTTGGGGAATCAGAGGCGGGGATATAGATATGGGGAAACAGAGGCTGGGAATCAGAGGCAGGGAAACAGAGGTGGGGAATCATATATGGGGAATCAGAGGTGGGGAATCAGAGGTTGGGTATCAGATGCAGGGAATCAGATGCGGGGATTCAGAGGCGGGGTATCAGAGCTGGGGAATCAGAGGTGGGGAATCAGAGTTGGGGAATCAGAGGCGGGGACTTTGATATGGGGAAACAGAGGCGGGGAATCAGAGAAGTGGAAACAGAGGCGGGGAATCAGATATGGGGAATCAGAGGTGGGGAATCAGAGGCAGGGAATCAGATGTGCGGAATCAGAGATGGGGAATCAGAGGCAGGGAATCAGAATCAGAAGCAGGGAATAAGACGCGGGGAATCAGAGGCGGGGAATCAGAGCTGGGGAATCAGAGGCAGTGAATCAGAGGCGGGGAATCAGAGGCAGGGAATCGGATGTGCCGAATCAGAGATGGGGAATCAGAGGTGGGGAATCAGAGGCGGTGAATCAGACATGGGTAATCAGAGGCGGGGAATCAGAGGCAGGAAATCAGACACGGGGAATCAGAGGCGGGGAATCAGAGCTGGGAAATTAGAGGCAGGGAATCAGAGTTGGGGATTCAGAGGCGGGGAATCAGATATGGGGAAAAAGAGGCGGGGAAACAGAGGCGGGCAAATAGAGGCAGGGATCAGATATGGGGAAACAGAGGAGGGGAATCAGAGGCGGGGAAACAGAGGCGGGGAATCAGATATGGGGAATCAGAGGTGGGGAATCAGAGGTTGGGAATCAGAGGCAGGGAATCAGAGGCTGGGAATCATATGCATGGAATCAGATGCGGGGAATCAGAGGCGGGGAATCAGAGCTGGGGAATCAGAGGTGGGGAATTAAAGTTGGGGAATCAGAGTCGGGGACTTAGATATGGGGAAACAGAGGCGGGGAATCAGAGGCGGGAACAGAAGGCGGGGAATCAGATATGGGGAATCAGAGATGGGGAATCAGAGGCAGGGAATTAGATGTGCGGAATCAGAGATGGGGAATCAGAGGTGGGGAATCAGAATCAGAAGCAGGGAATCAGAGGCAGGGAATCAGAGTTGGGGATTCAGAGGCGGGGAATCAGATATGGGGAAACAGAGGCGGGGAATCAGAGGCGGGAAAACAGAGGCGGGGAATTAGATATGGGGAATCAGAGGTGGGGAATCAGAGGTGGTGAATCAGAGATGGGGAATCACAGGCGGGGAATCAGAGGCAGGGAATAGAACGCGGGGAATCAGAGGCAGGGAATCAGAGTTGGGGCATCAGAGGTTGGGAATAAGATATGGGGAAACAGAGGCGGGGAATCAGAGGCGGGGAAACAGAGGCGGGGAATCAGATATGGGGAATCAGAGGTGGGGAATCAGAGGTTGGGAATCAGAGGCAGGGAATCAGAGGCTTGGAATCAGATGCAGGGAATCAGATGCGGGGAATCAGATATGGGGAATCAGAGGTGGGGAATCAGAGGTTGGGAATCAGAGGCAGGGAATCAGAGGCTTGGAATCAGATGCAGGGAATCAGATGCGGGGAATCAGAGGCGGGGAATCAGAGCTGGGGAATCAGAGGTGGGGAATCAGAGTTGGGGAATCAGAGGCGGGGACTTAGATATTGGGAAACAGAGGCGGGGAATCAGAGGCGGGGAAACAGAGGCGGGAAATCAGATATGGGGAATCAGAGGTGGGGAATCAGAGGCAGGGAATCAGATGTGCGCAATCAGAGATGGGGAATCAGAGGCAGGGAATCAGAATCAGAAGCAGGGAATCAGAGGCCGGGAATCAGAGGCCGGAATCAGATGCCGGGAATAAGAGGCCGGGAATCAGAGGTGGGGAATCAGAGTCCGGGAATCAGAGATGGGGATTCAGAGTCGGGGAATGAGATATGGGGAATCAGAGGCGGGGAATCAGAGGCGGGGAAACAGAGGCGGGGAATCAGATATGGGGAATCAGAGGTGGCGAATCAAAGGCGGTGAATCAGAGCTGGGGAATCAGAGGCGGGGAATCAGAGTTGGGGAATCAGAGGCTGGGAATCAGAGTCGGGGAATCAGAGGCAGGGAATCAGATGTGCAAAGTCAGAGATGGGGAATCAGAGGTGGGGAATCAGAGGCGGTGAGTCAGAGATAGGGAATCAGAGGCGGAGAATCAGAGGCAGGAAATCAGACACGGGGATTCAGAGGCTGGGAATCAGACGGGGGGAATCAAAGGTGGGGAATCAGAGCTGGGGAATCAGAGGCAGGGAATCAGAGTTGGGGATTCAGAGGCGGGGAATCAGATATGGGGAAACAGAGGCGGGGAATCAGAGGCGGGAAAACAGAGGCGGGGAATTAGATATGGGGAATCAGAGGTGGGGAATCAGAGGTGGTGAATCAGAGATGGGGAATCACAGGCGGGGAATCAGAGGCAGGGAATAGAACGCGGGGAATCAGAGGCAGGGAATCAGAGTTGGGGCATCAGAGTTTGGGAATTAGATATGGGGAAACAGAGGTGGGGAATCAGAGGTGGGGAAACAGATGCGGGGAATCAGATATGGGGAATCAGAGGTGGGGAATCAGAGGCAGGGAATCAGATGTGCGGAATCAGAGATGGGGAATCAGAGGCAGGGAATCAGAATCAGAAGCGGGGAATCAGATATGTGGAATCAGAGGCCAGGAATCAGATGCTGGGAATAAGAGGCCGGGAATCAGAGGTGGGGAATCAGAGTCCGGGAATCAGAGATGGGGATTCAAAGGCGGGGAATGAGATATGGAGAATCAGAGGCGGGGAATTTGAGGCGTGGAAACAGTGGTGGGGAATCAGATATGGGGAATCAGAGGTGGCGAATCAAAGGCAGTGAATCAGAGATGGGGATTCAGAGGCGGGGAATCAGAGGCAGGGAATCAAACACAGGGAATCAGAGGCGGGGAATCAGAGCTGGGGAATCAGAGGCGGGGAATCAGAGTTGGGGAATCAGAGGCGGGGAATCAGATATGGGGAAACAGGGGCCGGGAATCAGAGGGGGGGAAACAGAGGCGGGGAATCAGATATGGGGAATCAGAGGTGTGGAATCAGAGGTTGGGAAACAGAGGCGGGGAATCAGATATGGGGAATCAGAGGTGGGGAATCAGAGGTGGTGAATCAGAGATGGGGAATCACAGGCGGGGAATCAGAGGCAGGGAATAGAACGCGGGGAATCAGAGGCAGGGAATTAGAGTTGGGGCATCAGAGGTTGGGAATTAGATATGGGGAAACAGAGGCGGGGAATCAGAGGCGGGGAAACAGAGGAGGGGAATCAGATATGGGGAATCAGAGGTGGCGAATAAAAGGCGGTGAAACAGAGATGGGGAATCAGGGCAGGGAATCAGAGGCAGGGAATCAAACACGGGGAATCAGAGCTGGGGAATCAGAGGCGGGGAATTAGAGTTGGGGAATCAGAGGAGGGGAGTCAGAGGCGGGGAAACAGGCGGGGAATCAGATATGGGGAATCAGAGGTGGGGAATCAGATGTTGGGAATCAGAGGCAGGGAATCAGAGGCGGGGAATGAGAGGCGGGGAATCAGAGGCAGGGAATCAGATGTGCGGAATCGGAGATGGGGAATCAGAGGCAGGGAATCAGAGGCGGGGAATCAGAGGCGGGGAATCAGAGGCCGGGAATCAGATATGGGGAAACAGAGGCGGGGAATCAGAGGCGGGGAAACAGAGGCGGGGATTCAGATATGGGAAATCAGAGGTGGGGAATCAGAGTTTGGGAATCAGAGGCAGGGAATCAGAGGCTTGGAATCAGATGCGGGGAATCAGATGCGGGGAATCAGAGGCGGGGAATCAGAGCTGGAGAATCAGAGGTGGGGAATCAGAGTTGGGTAATCAGAGGCGGGGACTTAGATATTGGGAAACAGAGGCGGGGAATCAGAGGCGGGGAAACAGAGGCGGGGAATCAGATATGGGGAATCAGAGGTGGGGAATCAGAGGCAGGGAATCAGATGTGCGCAATCAGAGATGGGGAATCAGAGGCAGGGAATCAGAATCAGAAGCAGGGAATCAGAGGCCGGGGATCAGAGGCCGGAATCAGATGCCGGGAATAAGAGGCCGGGAATCAGAGGTGGGGAATCAGAGTCCGGGAATCAGAGATGGAGATTCAGAGGCGGGGAATGAGATATGTGGAATCAAAGGCGGTGAATCAGAGATGGGGAATCAGAGGCCGGGAATCAGAGGCAGGGAATTAAACACGGGGAATCAGAGGCGGGGAATCAGAGGTGGGGAATCAGAGGCGGGGAATCATAGCTGGCGAATCAGAGGCGGGGAATCAGAGGTGGGGAATCAGAGGCGGGGAATCAGATATTGTTAATCAGAGCTGGGGAATCAGAGGCGGGGAAACAGAGGCGGGGAATCAGAGGCGGGGAATCAGAGTTGGGGAATCAGAGGCGGGGAATCAGAGTCGGGGAATCAGAGGCAGGGAATCAGATGTGCGGAATCAGAGATGGGGAATCAGAGGTGGGGAATCAGAGGCGGTGAGTCAGAGATAGGGAATCAGAGGCGGTGAATCAGAGGCAGGAAATCAGACACGGGGATTCAGAGGCTGGGAATCAGACGGGGAGAATCAAAGGTGGGGAATCAGAGCTGGGGAATCAGAGGCAGGGAATCAGAGTTGGGGATTCAGAGGCGGGGAATCAGATATGGGGAAACAGAGGCGGGGAATCAGAGGCGGGAAAACAGAGGCGGGGAATTAGATATGGGGAATCAGAGGTGGGGAATCAGAGGTGGTGAATCAGAGATGGGGAATCACAGGCGGGGAATCAGAGGCAGGGAATAGAACGCGGGGAATCAGAGGCAGGGAATCAGAGTTGGGGCATCAGAGGTTGGGAATTAGATATGGGGAAACAGAGGCGGGGAATCAGAGGTGGGGAAACAGAGGCGGGGAATCAGATATGGGGAATCAGAGGTGGGGAATCAGAGGCAGGGAATCAGATGTGCGGAATCAGAGATGGGGAATCAGAGGCAGGGAATCAGAATCAGAAGCGGGGAATCAGATATGGGGAATCAGAGGCCAGGAATCAGATGCTGGGAGTAAGAGGCCGGGAATCAGAGGTGGGGAATCAGAGTCCGGGAATCAGAGATGGGGATTCAAAGGCGGGGAATGAGATATGGAGAATCAGATGCGGAGAATTTGAGGCGTGGAAACAGTGGTGGGGAATCAGATATGGGGAATCAGAGGTGGCGAATCAAAGGCAGTGAATCAGAGATGGGGAATCAGAGGCGGGGAATCAGAGGCAGGGAATCAAACACAGGGAATCAGAGGCGGGGAATCAGAGCTGGGGAATCAGAGGCGGGGAATCAGAGTTGGGGAATCAGAGGCGGGGAATCAGATATGGGGAAACAGGGGCCGGGAATCAGAGGCGGGGAAACAGAGGCGGGGAATCAGATATGGGGAATCAGAGGTGTGGAATCAGAGGTTGGGAAACAGAGGCGGGGAATCAGATATGGGGAATCAGAGGTGGGGAATCAGAGGTGGTGAATCAGAGATGGGGAATCACAGGCGGGGAATCAGAGGCAGGGAATAGAACGCGGGGAATCAGAGGCAGGGATTTAGAGTTGGGGCATCAGAGGTTGGGAATTAGATATGGGGAAACAGAGGCGGGGAATCAGAGGCGGGGAAACAGAGGCGGGGAATCAGATATGGGGAATCAGTGGTGGGGAATCAGAGGCAGGGAATCAGATGTGCGGAATCAGAGATGGGGAATCAGAGGCAGGGAATCAGAATCAGAAGGGGGGAATCAGAGGCCGGGAATCAGAGGCCGGGAATCAGATGCTGGGAATAAGAGGCCGGGAATCAGAGGTGGGGAATCAGAGTCCGGGAATCAGAGATGGGGATTCAGAGGCGGAGAATGAGATATGGAGAATCAGAGGCGGGGAATCAGAGGCGGGGAAACAGAGGTGGGGAATCAGATATGGGGAATCAGAGGTGGCGAATCAAAGGCGGGGAATCAGAGTTGGGGAATCAGAGGCGGGGAATCAGAGCTGGGGAATCAGAGGCGGGGAATCAGAGTTGAATCAGAGGCGGGGAATCAGATATGGGGAAACAGGGGCGGGGAATCAGAGGCGGGGAAACAGAGGCGAGGAATCAGATATGGGGAATCAGAGGTGGGGAATTAAAGTTGGGGAATCAGAGTCGGGGACTTAGATATGGGGAAACAGAGGCGGGGAATCAGAGGCGGGAACAGAAGGCGGGGAATCAGATATGGGGAATCAGAGATGGGGAATCAGAGGCAGGGAATTAGATGTGCGGAATCAGAGATGGGGAATCAGAGGTGGGGAATCAGAATCAGAAGCAGGGAATCAGAGGCAGGGAATCAGAGTTGGGGATTCAGAGGCGGGGAATCAGATATGGGGAAACAGAGGCGGGGAATCAGAGGCGGGAAAACAGAGGCGGGGAATTAGATATGGGGAATCAGAGGTGGGGAATCAGAGCTGGGGAATCAGAGGTGGGGAATCAGAGTTGTGGAATCAGAGGCGGGGATATAGATATGGGGAAACAGAGGCTGGGAATCAGAGGCAGGGAAACAGAGGTGGGGAATAATATATGGGGAATCAGAGGTGGGGAATCAGAGGTTGGGTATCAGATGCAGGGAATCAGATGCGGGGAATCAGAGGCGGGGTATCAGAGCTGGGGAATCAGAGGTGGGGAATCAGAGGTGGGGAATCAGAGGTTGGGTATCAGATGCAGGGAATCAGATGCGGGGAATCAGAGGCGGGGTATCAGAGCTGGGGAATCAGAGGTGGGGAATCAGAGTTGGGGAATCAGAGGCGGGGACTTTGATATGGGGAAACAGAGGCGGGGAATCAGAGAAGGGGAAACAGAGGCGGGGAATCAGATATGGGGAATCAGAGGTGGGGAATCAGAGGCAGGGAATCAGATGTGCGGAATCAGAGATGGGGAATCAGAGGCAGGGAATCAGAATCAGAAGCAGCGAATAAGACGCGGGGAATCAGAGGCGGGGAATCAGAGCTGGGGAATCAGAGGCAGTGAATCAGAGGCGGGGAATCAGAGGCAGGGAATCGGATGTGCTGAATCAGAGATGGGGAATCAGAGGTGGGGAATCAGAGGCGGTGAATCAGACATGGGTAATCAGAGGCGGGGAATCAGAGGCAGGAAATCAGACACGGGGAATCAGAGGCGGGGAATCAGAGCTGGGAAATTAGAGGCAGGGAATCAGAGTTGGGGATTCAGAGGCGGGGAATCAGATATGGGGAAAAAGAGGCGGGGAAACAGAGGCGGGCAAATAGAGGCAGGGATCAGATATGGGGAAACAGAGGAGGGGAATCAGAGGCGGGGAAACAGAGGCGGGGAATCAGATATGGGGAATCAGAGGTGGGGAATCAGAGGTTGGGAATCAGAGGCAGGGAATCAGAGGCTGGGAATCATATGCATGGAATCAGATGCGGGGAATCAGAGGCGGGGAATCAGAGCTGGGGAATCAGAGGTGGGGAATCAAAGTTGGGGAATCAGAGTCGGGGACTTAGATATGGGGAAACAGAGGTGGGGAATCAGAGGCGGGGAACAGAAGGCGGGGAATCAGATATGGGGAATCAGAGATGGGGAATCAGAGGCAGGGAATTAGATGTGCGGAATCAGAGATGGGGAATCAGAGGTGGGGAATCAGAATCAGAAGCAGGGAATCAGAGGCAGGGAATCAGAGTTGGGGATTCAGAGGCGGGGAATCAGATATGGGGAAACAGAGGCGGGGAATCAGAGGCGGGAAAACAGAGGCGGGGAATTAGATATGGGGAATCAGAGGTGGGGAATCAGATGTGGTGAATCAGAGATGGGGAATCACAGGCGGGGAATCAGAGGCAGGGAATAGAACGCGGGGAATCAGAGGCAGGGAATCAGAGTTGGGGCATCAGAGGTTGGGAATAAGATATGGGGAAACAGAGGCGGGGAATCAGAGGCGGGGAAACAGAGGCGGGGAATCAGATATGGGGAATCAGAGGTGGGGAATCAGAGGTTGGGAATCAGAGGCAGGGAATCAGAGGCTTGGAATCAGATGCAGGGAATCAGATGCGGGGAATCAGATATGGGGAATCAGAGGTGGGGAATCAGAGGTTGGGAATCAGAGGCAGGGAATCAGAGGCTTGGAATCAGATGCAGGGAATCAGATGCGGGGAATCAGAGGCGGGGAATCAGAGCTGGGGAATCAGAGGTGGGGAATCAGAGTTGGGGAATCAGAGGCGGGGACTTAGATATTGGGAAACAGAGGCGGGGAATCAGAGGCGGGGAAACAGAGGCGGGAATTCAGATATGGGGAATCAGAGGTGGGGAATCAGAGGCAGGGAATCAGATGTGCGCAATCAGAGATGGGGAATCAGAGGCAGGGAATCAGAATCAGAAGCAGGGAATCAGAGGCCGGGAATCAGAGGCCGGAATCAGATGCCGGGAATAAGAGGCCGGGAATCAGAGGTGGGGAATCAGAGTCCGGGAATCAGAGATGGGGATTCAGAGTCGGGGAATGAGATATGGGGAATCAGAGGCGGGGAATCAGAGGCGGGGAAACAGAGGCGGGGAATCAGATATGGGGAATCAGAGGTGGCGAATCAAAGGCGGTGAATCAGAGCTGGGGAATCAGAGGCGGGGAATCAGAGTTGGGGAATCAGAGGCTGGGAATCAGAGTCGGGGAATCAGAGGCAGGGAATCAGATGTGCAAAATCAGAGATGGGGAATCAGAGGTGGGGAATCAGAGGCGGTGAGTCAGAGATAGGGAATCAGAGGCGGAGAATCAGAGGCAGGAAATCAGACACGGGGATTCAGAGGCTGGGAATCAGACGGGGGGAATCAAAGGTGGGGAATCAGAGCTGGGGAATCAGAGGCAAGGAATCAGAGTTGGGGATTCAGAGGCGGGGAATCAGATATGGGGAAACAGAGGCGGGGAATCAGAGGCGGGAAAACAGAGGCGGGGAATTAGATATGGGGAATCAGAGGTGGGGAATCAGAGGTGGTGAATCAGAGATGGGGAATCACAGGCGGGGAATCAGAGGCAGGGAATAGAACGCGGGGAATCAGAGGCAGGGAATCAGAGTTGGGGTATCAGAGTTTGGGAATTAGATATGGGGAAACAGAGGCGGGGAATCAGAGGTGGGGAAACAGATGCGGGGAATCAGATATGGGGAATCAGAGGTGGGGAATCAGAGGCAGGGAATCAGATGTGCGGAATCAGAGATGGGGAATCAGAGGCAGGGAATCAGAATCAGAAGCGGGGAATCAGATATGGGGAATCAGAGGCCAGGAATCAGATGCTGGGAATAAGAGGCCGGGAATCAGAGGTGGGGAATCAGAGTCCGGGAATCAGAGATGGGGATTCAAAGGCGGGGAATGAGATATGGAGAATCAGATGCGGGGAATTTGAGGCGTGGAAACAGTGGTGGGGAATCAGATATGGGGAATCAGAGGTGGCGAATCAAAGGCAGTGAATCAGAGATGGGGATTCAGAGGCGGGGAATCAGAGGCAGGGAATCAAACACAGGGAATCAGAGGCGGGGAATCAGAGATGGGGAATCAGAGGCGGGGAATCAGAGTTGGGGAATCAGAGGCGGGGAATCAGATATGGGGAAACAGGGGCCGGGAATCAGAGGGGGGGAAACAGAGGCGGGGAATCAGATATGGGGAATCAGAGGTGTGGAATCAGAGGTTGGGAAACAGAGGCGGGGAATCAGATATGGGGAATCAGAGGTGGGGAATCAGAGGTGGTGAATCAGAGATGGGGAATCACAGGCGGGGAATCAGAGGCAGGGAATAGAACGCGGGGAATCAGAGGCAGGGAATTAGAGTTGGGGCATCAGAGGTTGGGAATTAGATATGGGGAAACAGAGGCGGGGAATCAGAGGCGGGGAAACAGAGGAGGGGAATCAGATATGGGGAATCAGAGGTGGCGAATAAAAGGCGGTGAAACAGAGATGGGGAATCAGGGCAGGGAATCAGAGGCAGGGAATCAAACACGGGGAATCAGAGCTGGGGAATCAGAGGCGGGGAATTAGAGTTGGGGAATCAGAGGAGGGGAGTCAGAGGCGGGGAAACAGGCGGGGAATCAGATATGGGGAATCAGAGGTGGGTAATCAGATGTTGGGAATCAGAGGCAGGGAATCAGAGGCGGGGAATGAGAGGCGGGGAATCAGAGGCAGGGAATCAGATGTGCGGAATCGGAGATGGGGAATCAGAGGCAGGGAATCAGAGGCGGGGAATCAGAGGCGGGGAATCAGAGGCCGGGAATCAGATATGGGGAAACAGAGTCGGGGAATCAGAGGCGGGGAAACAGAGGCGGGGAATCAGATATGGGAAATCAGAGGTGGGGAATCAGAGTTTGGGAATCAGAGGCAGGGAATCAGAGGCTTGGAATCAGATGCGGGGAATCAGATGCGGGGAATCAGAGGCGGGGAATCAGAGCTGGAGAATCAGAGGTGGGGAATCAGAGTTGGGTAATCAGAGGCGGGGACTTAGATATTGGGAAACAGAGGCGGGGAATCAGAGGCGGGGAAACAGAGGCGGGGAATCAGATATGGGGAATCAGAGGTGGGGAATCAGAGGCAGGGAATCAGATGTGCGCAATCAGAGATGGGGAATCAGAGGCAGGGAATCAGAATCAGAAGCAGGGAATCAGAGGCCGGGGATCAGAGGCCGGAATCAGATGCCGGGAATAAGAGGCCGGGAATCAGAGGTGGGGAATCAGAGTCCGGGAATCAGAGATGGAGATTCAGAGGCGGGGAATGAGATATGTGGAATCAGAGGCGGGGAATCAGAGGCGGGGAAACAGAGGCGGGGAATCAGATATGGGGAATCAGAGGTGGCGAATCAAAGGCGGTGAATCAGAGATGGGGAATCAGAGGCCGGGAATCAGAGGCAGGGAATCAAACACGGGGAATCAGAGGCGGGGAATCAGAGCTGGGGAATCAGAGGCGGGGAATCATAGCTGGCGAATCAGAGGCGGGGAATCAGAGGTGGGGAATCAGAGGCGGGGAATCAGATATTGTTAATCAGAGCTGGGGAATCAGAGGCGGGGAAACAGAGGCGGGGAATCAGAGGCGGGGAATCAGAGTTGGGGAATCAGAGGCGGGGAATCAGAGTCGGGGAATCAGAGGCAGGGAATCAGATGTGCGGAATCAGAGATGGGGAATCAGAGGTGGGGAATCAGAGGCGGTGAGTCAGAGATAGGGAATCAGAGGCGGTGAATCAGAGGCAGGAAATCAGACACGGGGATTCAGAGGCTGGGAATCAGACGGGGGGAATCAAAGGTGGGGAATCAGAGCTGGGGAATCAGAGGCAGGGAATCAGAGTTGGGGATTCAGAGGCGGGGAGTCAGATATGGGGAAACAGAGGCGGGGAATCAGATATTGTTAATCAGAGCTGGGGAATCAGAGGCGGGGAAACAGAGGCGGGGAATCAGATATGGGGAATCAGAGGTGGGGAATCAGAGGTTGTGAATCAGAGATGGAGAATCAGATGCGGGGAATCAGAGGCCGGTAATCAGACGCGGGGAATCAGAGGCGGGGATTCAGAGCTGGGGAATCAGAGGCGGGGAATCAGAGTTGGGGAATCAGAGGCGGGGAATCAGATATGGGGAATCAGATGCAGGGAATCAGATGCGGGGAATCAGAGGCGGGGTATCAGAGGTGGGGAATCAGAGGCGGTGAGTCAGAGATAGGGAATCAGAGGCGGTGAATCAGAGGCAGGAAATCAGACACGGGGATTCAGAGGCTGGGAATCAGACGGGGGGAATCAAAGGTGGGGAATCAGAGCTGGGGAATCAGAGGCAGGGATTCAGAGTTGGGGATTCAGAGGCGGGGAATCAGATATGGGGAAACAGAGGCGGGGAATCAGAGGCAGGAAAACAGAGGCGGGGAATTAGATATGGGGAATCAGAGGTGGGGAATCAGAGGTGGTGAATCAGCGATGGGGAATCACAGGCGGGGAATCAGAGGCAGGGAATAGAACGCGGGGAATCAGAGGCAGGGAATCAGAGTTGGGGCATCAGAGGTTGGGAATAAGATATGGGGAAACAGGCGGGGAATCAGAGGCGGGGAAACAGAGGCGGGGAATCAGATATGGGGAATCAGAGGTGGGGAATCAGAGGTTGGGAATCAGAGGCAGGGAATCAGAGGCTTGGAATCAGATGCAGGGAATCAGATGCGGGGAATCAGATATGGGGAATCAGAGGTGGGGAATCAGAGGTTGGGAATCAGAGGCAGGGAATCAGAGGCTTGGAATCAGATGCAGGGAATCAGATGCGGGGAATCAGAGGCGGGGAATCAGAGCTGGGGAATCAGTGGTGGGGAATCAGAGTTGGGGAATCAGAGGCGGGGACTTAGATATTGGGAAACAGAGGCGGGGAATCAGAGGCTGGGAAACAGAGGCGGGAAATCAGATATGGGGAATCAGAGGTGGGGAATCAGAGGCAGGGAATCAGATGTGCGCAATCAGAGATGGGGAATCAGAGGCAGGGAATCAGAATCAGAAGCAGGGAATCAGAGGCCGGGAATCAGAGGCCGGAATCAGATGCCGGGAATAAGAGGCCGGGAATCAGAGGTGGGGAATCAGAGTCCGGGAATCAGAGATGGGGATTCAGAGTCGGGGAATGAGATATGGGGAATCAGAGGCGGGGAATCAGAGGCGGGGAAACAGAGGCGGGGAATCAGATATGGGGAATCAGAGGTGGCGAATCAAAGGCGGTGAATCAGAGCTGGGGAATCAGAGGCGGGGAATCAGAGTTGGGGAATCAGAGGCGGGGAATCAGAGTCGGGGAATCAGAGGCAGGGAATCAGATGTGCGGAATCAGAGATGGGGAATCAGAGGTGGGGAATCAGAGGCGGTGAGTCAGAGATAGGGAATCAGAGGCGGTGAATCAGAGGCAGGAAATCAGACACGGGGATTCATAGGCTGGGAATCAGACGGGGGGAATCAAAGGTGGGGAATCAGAGCTGGGGAATCAGAGGCAGGGAATCAGAGTTGGGGATTCAGAGGAGGGGAATCAGATATGGGGAAACAGAGGCGGGGAATCAGAGGCGGGAAAACAGAGGCGGGGAATTAGATATGGGGAATCAGAGGTGGGGAATCAGAGGTGGTGAATCAGAGATGGGGAATCACAGGCGGGGAATCAGAGGCAGGGAATAGAACGCGGGGAATCAGAGGCAGGGAATCAGAGTTGGGGCATCAGAGGTTGGGAATTAGATATGGGGAAACAGAGGCGGGGAATCAGAGGTGGGGAAACAGAGGCGGGGAATCAGATATGGGGAATCAGAGGTGGGGAATCAGAGGCAGGGAATCAGATGTGCGGAATCAGAGATGGGGAATCAGAGGCAGGGAATCAGAATCAGAAGCGGGGAATCAGATATGGGGAATCAGAGGCCAGGAATCAGATGCTGGGAATAAGAGGCCGGGAATCAGAGGTGGGGAATCAGAGTCCGGAAATCAGAGATGGGGATTCAAAGGCGGGGAATGAGATATGGAGAATCAGAGGCGGGGAATTTGAGGCGTGGAAACAGTGGTGGAGAATCAGATATGGGGAATCAGAGGTGGCGAATCAAAGGCAGTGAATCAGAGATGTGGAATCAGAGGCGGGGAATCAGAGGCAGGGAATCAAACACAGGGAATCAGAGGCGGGGAATCAGAGCTGGGGAATCAGTGGCGGGGAATCAGAGTTGGGGAATCAGAGGCGGGGAATCAGATATGGGGAAACAGGGGCCGGGAATCAGAGGCGGGGAAACAGAGGCGGGGAATCAGATATGGGGAATCAGAGGTGTGGAATCAGAGGTTGGGAAACAGAGGCGGGGAATCAGATATGGGGAATCAGAGGTGGGGAATCAGAGGTGGTGAATCAGAGATGGGGAATCACAGGCGGGGAATCAGAGGCAGGGAATAGAACGCGGGGAATCAGATGCAGGGAATTAGAGTTGGGGCATCAGAGGTTGGGAATTAGATATGGGGAAACAGAGGCGGGGAATCAGAGGCGGGGAAACAGAGGCGGGGAATCAGATATGGGGAATCAGAGGTGGGGAATCAGAGGCAGGGAGTCAGATGTGCTGAATCAGAGATGGGGATTCAGAGGCAGGGAATCAGAATCAGAAGCGGGGAATCAGAGGCCGGGAATCAGAGGACGGGAATCAGATGCTGGGAATAAGAGGCCGGGAATCAGAGGTGGGGAATCAGAGTCCGGGAATCAGAGATGGGGATTCAGAGGCGGAGAATGAGATATGGAGAATCAGAGGCGGAGAATCAGACGCGGGGAAAGAGAGGTGGGGAATCAGATATGGGGAATCAGAGGTGGTGAATCAAAGGCTGTGAATCAGAGATGTGGAATCAGAGGCGGGCAATCAGAGGCAGGGAATCAAACACGGGGAATCAGAGGCGGGGAATCAGAGCTGGGGAATCAGAGGCGGGGAATCAGAGTTGAATCAGAGGCGGGGAATCAGAGGCGGGGAATCAGAGTTGGGGAATCAGAGGCGGGGAATCAGATATGGGGAATCAGATGCAGGGAATCAGATGCGGAGAATCAGAGGCGGGGTATCAGATGTGGGGAATCAGAGGCGGTGAGTCAGAGATAGGGAATCAGAGGCGGGGAATCAGAGGCAGGAAATCAGACACGGGGAATCAGAGGCGGGGAATCAGAGCTGGGGAATTAGATGCAGGGAATCAGAGTTGGGGATTCAGAGGCGGGGAATCAGATATGGGGAATCAGAGGTGGGGAATCAGAGCTGGGGAATCAGACGCGGGGAATCAGATATGGGGAAACAGAGGCGGGGAATCAGAGGCGGGAAAACAGAGGCGGGGAATTAGATATGGGGTATCAGAGGTGGGGAATCAGAGGTGGTGAATCAGCGATGGGGAATCACAGGCGGGGAATCAGAGGCAGGGAATAGAACGCGGGGAATCAGAGGCAGGGAATCAGAGTTGGGGCATCAGAGGTTGGGAATAAGATATGGGGAAACAGGCGGGGAATCAGAGGCGGGGAAACAGAGGCGGGGAATCAGATATGGGGAATCAGAGGTGGGGAATCAGAGGTTGGGAATCAGAGGCAGGGAATCAGAGGCTTGGAATCAGATGCAGGGAATCAGATGCGGGGAATCAGATATGGGGAATCAGAGGTGGGGAATCAGAGGTTGGGAATCAGAGGCAGGGAATCAGAGGCTTGGAATCAGATGCAGGGAATCAGATGCGGGGAATCAGAGGCGGGGAATCAGAGCTGGGGAATCAGTGGTGGGGAATCAGAGTTGGGGAATCAGAGGCGGGGACTTAGATATTGGGAAACAGAGGCGGGGAATCAGAGGCTGGGAAACAGAGGCGGGAAATCAGGTATGGGGAATCAGAGGTGGGGAATCAGAGGCAGGGAATCAGATGTGCGCAATCAGAGATGGGGAATCAGAGGCAGGGAATCAGAATCAGAAGCAGGGAATCAGAGGCCGGGAATCAGAGGCCGGAATCAGATGCCGGGAATAAGAGGCCGGGAATCAGAGGTGGGGAATCAGAGTCCGGGAATCAGAGATGGGGATTCAGAGTCGGGGAATGAGATATGGGGAATCAGAGGCGGGGAATCAGAGGCGGGGAAACAGAGGCGGGGAATCAGATATGGGGAATCAGAGGTGGCGAATCAAAGGCGGTGAATCAGAGCTGGGGAATCAGAGGCGGGGAATCAGAGTTGGGGAATCAGAGGCGGGGAATCAGAGTCGGGGAATCAGAGGCAGGGAATCAGATGTGCGGAATCAGAGATGGGGAATCAGAGGTGGGGAATCAGAGGCGGTGAGTCAGAGATAGGGAATCAGAGGCGGTGAATCAGAGGCAGGAAATCAGACACGGGGATTCATAGGCTGGGAATCAGACGGGGGGAATCAAAGGTGGGGAATCAGAGCTGGGGAATCAGAGGCAGGGAATCAGAGTTGGGGATTCAGAGGAGGGGAATCAGATATGGGGAAACAGAGGCGGGGAATCAGAGGCGGGAAAACAGAGGCGGGGAATTAGATATGGGGAATCAGAGGTGGGGAATCAGAGGTGGTGAATCAGAGATGGGGAATCACAGGCGGGGAATCAGAGGCAGGGAATAGAACGCGGGGAATCAGAGGCAGGGAATCAGAGTTGGGGCATCAGAGGTTGGGAATTAGATATGGGGAAACAGAGGCGGGGAATCAGAGGTGGGGAAACAGAGGCGGGGAATCAGATATGGGGAATCAGAGGTGGGGAATCAGAGGCAGGGAATCAGATGTGCGGAATCAGAGATGGGGAATCAGAGGCAGGGAATCAGAATCAGAAGCGGGGAATCAGATATGGGGAATCAGAGGCCAGGAATTAGATGCTGGGAATAAGAGGCCGGGAATCAGAGGTGGGGAATCAGAGTCCGGAAATCAGAGATGGGGATTCAAAGGCGGGGAATGAGATATGGAGAATCAGAGGCGGGGAATTTGAGGCGTGGAAACAGTGGTGGAGAATCAGATATGGGGAATCAGAGGTGGCGAATCAAAGGCAGTGAATCAGAGATGTGGAATCAGAGGCGGGGAATCAGAGGCAGGGAATCAAACACAGGGAATCAGAGGCGGGGAATCAGAGCTGGGGAATCAGAGGCGGGGAATCAGAGTTGGGGAATCAGAGGCAGGGAATCAGATATGGGGATACAGGGGCCGGGAATCAGAGGCGGGGAAACAGAGGCGGGGAATCAGATATGGGGAATCAAAGGTGTGGAATCAGAGGTTGGGAAACAGAGGCGGGGAATCAGATATGGGGAATCAGAGGTGGGGAATCAGAGGTGGTGAATCAGAGATGGGGAATCACAGGCGGGGAATCAGAGGCAGGGAATAGAACGCGGGGAATCAGAGGCAGGGAATTAGAGTTGGGGCATCAGAGGTTGGGAATTAGATATGGGGAAACAGAGGCGGGGAATCAGAGGCGGGGAAACAGAGGCGGGGAATCAGATATGGGGAATCAGAGGTGGGGAATCAGAGGCAGGGAGTCAGATGTGCTGAATCAGAGATGGGGATTCAGAGGCAGGGAATCAGAATCAGAAGCAGGGAATCAGAGGCCGGGAATCAGAGGACGGGAATCAGATGCTGGGAATAAGAGGCCGGGAATCAGAGGTGGGGAATCAGAGTCCGGGAATCAGAGATGGGGATTCAGAGGCGGAGAATGAGATATGGAGAATCAGAGGCGGAGAATCAGACGCGGGGAAACAGAGGTGGGGAATCAGATATGGGGAATCAGAGGTGGTGAATCAAAGGCGGTGAATCAGAGATGGGGAATCAGAGGCGGGCAATCAGAGGCAGGGAATCAAACACGGGGAATCAGAGGCGGGGAATCAGAGCTGGGGAATCAGAGGCGGGGAATCAGAGTTGAATCAGAGGCGGGGAATCAGAGGCGGGGAATCAGAGTTGGGGAATCAGAGGCTGGGAATCTGATATGGGGAATCAGATGCAGGGAATCAGATGCGGGGAATCAGAGGCGGGGTATCAGAGGTGGGGAATCAGAGGCGGTGAGTCAGAGATAGGGAATCAGAGGCGGGGAATCAGAGGCAGGAAATCAGACACGGGGAATCAGAGGCGGGGAATCAGAGCTGGGGAATTAGATGCAGGGAATCAGAGTTGGGGATTCAGAGGCGGGGAATCAGATATGGGGAATCAGAGGTGGGGAATCAGAGCTGGGGAATCAGAGGTGGGGAATCAGAGTTGGGGAATCAGAGGCGGAGATATAGATATGGGGAAACAGAGGCTGGGAATCAGAGGCAGGGAAACAGAGGTGGGGAATCATATATGGGGAATCAGAGGTGGGGAATCAGAGGTTGGGTATCAGATGCAGGGAATCAGATGCGGGGATTCAGAGGCGGGGTATCAGAGCTGGGGAATCAGAGGTGGGGAATCAGAGTTGGGGAATCAGAGGCGGGGACTTTGATATGGGGAAACAGAGGCGGGGAATCAGAGAAGTGGAAACAGAGGCGGGGAATCAGATATGGGGAATCAGAGGTGGGGAATCAGAGGCAGGGAATCAGATGTGCGGAATCAGAGATGGGGAATCAGAGGCAGGGAATCAGAATCAGAAGCAGGGAATAAGACGCGGGGAATCAGAGGCGGGGAATCAGAGCTGGGGAATCAGAGGCAGTGAATCAGAGGCGGGGAATCAGAGGCAGGGAATCGGATGTGCCGAATCAGAGATGGGGAATCAGAGGTGGGGAATCAGAGGCGGTGAATCAGACATGGGTAATCAGAGGCGGGGAATCAGAGGCAGGAAATCAGACACGGGGAATCAGAGGCGGGGAATCAGAGCTGGGAAATTAGAGGCAGGGAATCAGAGTTGGGGATTCAGAGGCGGGGAATCAGATATGGGGAAAAAGAGGCGGGGAAACAGAGGCGGGCAAATAGAGGCAGGGATCAGATATGGGGAAACAGAGGAGGGGAATCAGAGGCGGGGAAACAGAGGCGGGGAATCAGATATGGGGAATCAGAGGTGGGGAATCAGAGGTTGGGAATCAGAGGCAGGGAATCAGAGGCTGGGAATCATATGCATGGAATCAGATGCGGGGAATCAGAGGCGGGGAATCAGAGCTGGGGAATCAGAGGTGGGGAATTAAAGTTGGGGAATCAGAGTCGGGGACTTAGATATGGGGAAACAGAGGCGGGGAATCAGAGGCGGGAACAGAAGGCGGGGAATCAGATATGGGGAATCAGAGATGGGGAATCAGAGGCAGGGAATTAGATGTGCGGAATCAGAGATGGGGAATCAGAGGTGGGGAATCAGAATCAGAAGCAGGGAATCAGAGGCAGGGAATCAGAGTTGGGGATTCAGAGGCGGGGAATCAGATATGGGGAAACAGAGGCGGGGAATCAGAGGCGGGAAAACAGAGGCGGGGAATTAGATATGGGGAATCAGAGGTGGGGAATCAGAGGTGGTGAATCAGAGATGGGGAATCACAGGCGGGGAATCAGAGGCAGGGAATAGAACGCGGGGAATCAGAGGCAGGGAATCAGAGTTGGGGCATCAGAGGTTGGGAATAAGATATGGGGAAACAGAGGCGGGGAATCAGAGGCGGGGAAACAGAGGCGGGGAATCAGATATGGGGAATCAGAGGTGGGGAATCAGAGGTTGGGAATCAGAGGCAGGGAATCAGAGGCTTGGAATCAGATGCAGGGAATCAGATGCGGGGAATCAGATATGGGGAATCAGAGGTGGGGAATCAGAGGTTGGGAATCAGAGGCAGGGAATCAGAGGCTTGGAATCAGATGCAGGGAATCAGATGCGGGGAATCAGAGGCGGGGAATCAGAGCTGGGGAATCAGAGGTGGGGAATCAGAGTTGGGGAATCAGAGGCGGGGACTTAGATATTGGGAAACAGAGGCGGGGAATCAGAGGCGGGGAAACAGAGGCGGGAAATCAGATATGGGGAATCAGAGGTGGGGAATCAGAGGCAGGGAATCAGATGTGCGCAATCAGAGATGGGGAATCAGAGGCAGGGAATCAGAATCAGAAGCAGGGAATCAGAGGCCGGGAATCAGAGGCCGGAATCAGATGCCGGGAATAAGAGGCCGGGAATCAGAGGTGGGGAATCAGAGTCCGGGAATCAGAGATGGGGATTCAGAGTCGGGGAATGAGATATGGGGAATCAGAGGCGGGGAATCAGAGGCGGGGAAACAGAGGCGGGGAATCAGATATGGGGAATCAGAGGTGGCGAATCAAAGGCGGTGAATCAGAGCTGGGGAATCAGAGGCGGGGAATCAGAGTTGGGGAATCAGAGGCTGGGAATCAGAGTCGGGGAATCAGAGGCAGGGAATCAGATGTGCAAAATCAGAGATGGGGAATCAGAGGTGGGGAATCAGAGGCGGTGAGTCAGAGATAGGGAATCAGAGGCGGAGAATCAGAGGCAGGAAATCAGACACGGGGATTCAGAGGCTGGGAATCAGACGGGGGGAATCAAAGGTGGGGAATCAGAGCTGGGGAATCAGAGGCAGGGAATCAGAGTTGGGGATTCAGAGGCGGGGAATCAGATATGGGGAAACAGAGGCGGGGAATCAGAGGTGGGAAAACAGAGGCGGGGAATTAGATATGGGGAATCAGAGGTGGGGAATCAGAGGTGGTGAATCAGAGATGGGGAATCACAGGCGGGGAATCAGAGGCAGGGAATAGAACGCGGGGAATCAGAGGCAGGGAATCAGAGTTGGGGCATCAGAGTTTGGGAATTAGATATGGGGAAACAGAGGTGGGGAATCAGAGGTGGGGAAACAGATGCGGGGAATCAGATATGGGGAATCAGAGGTGGGGAATCAGAGGCAGGGAATCAGATGTGCGGAATCAGAGATGGGGAATCAGAGGCAGGGAATCAGAATCAGAAGCGGGGAATCAGATATGTGGAATCAGAGGCCAGGAATCAGATGCTGGGAATAAGAGGCCGGGAATCAGAGGTGGGGA
The DNA here is from genome assembly GCF_036971445.1 of Narcine bancroftii. NCBI lineage: Eukaryota > Metazoa > Chordata > Chondrichthyes > Torpediniformes > Narcinidae > Narcine > Narcine bancroftii. The sequence goes on from NW_027211893.1 coordinate 8,270,404, forward strand.
ATCAGAGTCCGGGAATCAGAGATGGGGATTCAAAGGCGGGGAATGAGATATGGAGAATCAGAGGCGGGGAATTTGAGGCGTGGAAACAGTGGTGGGGAATCAGATATGGGGAATCAGAGGTGGCGAATCAAAGGCAGTGAATCAGAGATGGGGATTCAGAGGCGGGGAATCAGAGGCAGGGAATCAAACACAGGGAATCAGAGGCGGGGAATCAGAGCTGGGGAATCAGAGGCGGGGAATCAGAGTTGGGGAATCAGAGGCGGGGAATCAGATATGGGGAAACAGGGGCCGGGAATCAGAGGGGGGGAAACAGAGGCGGGGAATCAGATATGGGGAATCAGAGGTGTGGAATCAGAGGTTGGGAAACAGAGGCGGGGAATCAGATATGGGGAATCAGAGGTGGGGAATCAGAGGTGGTGAATCAGAGATGGGGAATCACAGGCGGGGAATCAGAGGCAGGGAATAGAACGCGGGGAATCAGAGGCAGGGAATTAGAGTTGGGGCATCAGAGGTTGGGAATTAGATATGGGGAAACAGAGGCGTGGAATCAGAGGCGGGGAAACAGAGGAGGGGAATCAGATATGGGGAATCAGAGGTGGCGAATAAAAGGCGGTGAAACAGAGATGGGGAATCAGGGCAGGGAATCAGAGGCAGGGAATCAAACACGGGGAATCAGAGCTGGGGAATCAGAGGCGGGGAATTAGAGTTGGGGAATCAGAGGAGGGGAGTCAGAGGCGGGGAAACAGGCGGGGAATCAGATATGGGGAATCAGAGGTGGGGAATCAGATGTTGGGAATCAGAGGCAGGGAATCAGAGGCGGGGAATGAGAGGCGGGGAATCAGAGGCAGGGAATCAGATGTGCGGAATCGGAGATGGGGAATCAGAGGCAGGGAATCAGAGGCGGGGAATCAGAGGCGGGGAATCAGAGGCCGGGAATCAGATATGGGGAAACAGAGGCGGGGAATCAGAGGCGGGGAAACAGAGGCGGGGATTCAGATATGGGAAATCAGAGGTGGGGAATCAGAGTTTGGGAATCAGAGGCAGGGAATCAGAGGCTTGGAATCAGATGCGGGGAATCAGATGCGGGGAATCAGAGGCGGGGAATCAGAGCTGGAGAATCAGAGGTGGGGAATCAGAGTTGGTGAATCAGCGATGGGGAATCACAGGCGGGGAATCAGAGGCAGGGAATAGAACGCGGGGAATCAGAGGCAGGGAATCAGAGTTGGGGCATCAGAGGTTGGGAATAAGATATGGGGAAACAGGCGGGGAATCAGAGGCGGGGAAACAGAGGCGGGGAATCAGATATGGGGAATCAGAGGTGGGGAATCAGAGGTTGGGAATCAGAGGCAGGGAATCAGAGGCTTGGAATCAGATGCAGGGAATCAGATGCGGGGAATCAGATATGGGGAATCAGAGGTGGGGAATCAGAGGTTGGGAATCAGAGGCAGGGAATCAGAGGCTTGGAATCAGATGCAGGGAATCAGATGCGGGGAATCAGAGGCGGGGAATCAGAGCTGGGGAATCAGTGGTGGGGAATCAGAGTTGGGGAATCAGAGGCGGGGACTTAGATATTGGGAAACAGAGGCGGGGAATCAGAGGCTGGGAAACAGAGGCGGGAAATCAGATATGGGGAATCAGAGGTGGGGAATCAGAGGCAGGGAATCAGATGTGCGCAATCAGAGATGGGGAATCAGAGGCAGGGAATCAGAATCAGAAGCAGGGAATCAGAGGCCGGGAATCAGAGGCCGGAATCAGATGCCGGGAATAAGAGGCCGGGAATCAGAGGTGGGGAATCAGAGTCCGGGAATCAGAGATGGGGATTCAGAGTCGGGGAATGAGATATGGGGAATCAGAGGCGGGGAATCAGAGGCGGGGAAACAGAGGCGGGGAATCAGATATGGGGAATCAGAGGTGGCGAATCAAAGGCGGTGAATCAGAGCTGGGGAATCAGAGGCGGGGAATCAGAGTTGGGGAATCAGAGGCGGGGAATCAGAGTCGGGGAATCAGAGGCAGGGAATCAGATGTGCGGAATCAGAGATGGGGAATCAGAGGTGGGGAATCAGAGGCGGTGAGTCAGAGATAGGGAATCAGAGGCGGTGAATCAGAGGCAGGAAATCAGACACGGGGATTCATAGGCTGGGAATCAGACGGGGGGAATCAAAGGTGGGGAATCAGAGCTGGGGAATCAGAGGCAGGGAATCAGAGTTGGGGATTCAGAGGAGGGGAATCAGATATGGGGAAACAGAGGCGGGGAATCAGAGGCGGGAAAACAGAGGCGGGGAATTAGATATGGGGAATCAGAGGTGGGGAATCAGAGGTGGTGAATCAGAGATGGGGAATCACAGGCGGGGAATCAGAGGCAGGGAATAGAACGCGGGGAATCAGAGGCAGGGAATCAGAGTTGGGGCATCAGAGGTTGGGAATTAGATATGGGGAAACAGAGGCGGGGAATCAGAGGTGGGGAAACAGAGGCGGGGAATCAGATATGGGGAATCAGAGGTGGGGAATCAGAGGCAGGGAATCAGATGTGCGGAATCAGAGATGGGGAATCAGAGGCAGGGAATCAGAATCAGAAGCGGGGAATCAGATATGGGGAATCAGAGGCCAGGAATCAGATGCTGGGAATAAGAGGCCGGGAATCAGAGGTGGGGAATCAGAGTCCGGAAATCAGAGATGGGGATTCAAAGGCGGGGAATGAGATATGGAGAATCAGAGGCGGGGAATTTGAGGCGTGGAAACAGTGGTGGAGAATCAGATATGGGGAATCAGAGGTGGCGAATCAAAGGCAGTGAATCAGAGATGTGGAATCAGAGGCGGGGAATCAGAGGCAGGGAATCAAACACAGGGAATCAGAGGCGGGGAATCAGAGCTGGGGAATCAGTGGCGGGGAATCAGAGTTGGGGAATCAGAGGCGGGGAATCAGATATGGGGAAACAGGGGCCGGGAATCAGAGGCGGGGAAACAGAGGCGGGGAATCAGATATGGGGAATCAGAGGTGTGGAATCAGAGGTTGGGAAACAGAGGCGGGGAATCAGATATGGGGAATCAGAGGTGGGGAATCAGAGGTGGTGAATCAGAGATGGGGAATCACAGGCGGGGAATCAGAGGCAGGGAATAGAACGCGGGGAATCAGATGCAGGGAATTAGAGTTGGGGCATCAGAGGTTGGGAATTAGATATGGGGAAACAGAGGCGGGGAATCAGAGGCGGGGAAACAGAGGCGGGGAATCAGATATGGGGAATCAGAGGTGGGGAATCAGAGGCAGGGAGTCAGATGTGCTGAATCAGAGATGGGGATTCAGAGGCAGGGAATCAGAATCAGAAGCGGGGAATCAGAGGCCGGGAATCAGAGGACGGGAATCAGATGCTGGGAATAAGAGGCCGGGAATCAGAGGTGGGGAATCAGAGTCCGGGAATCAGAGATGGGGATTCAGAGGCGGAGAATGAGATATGGAGAATCAGAGGCGGAGAATCAGACGCGGGGAAAGAGAGGTGGGGAATCAGATATGGGGAATCAGAGGTGGTGAATCAAAGGCTGTGAATCAGAGATGTGGAATCAGAGGCGGGCAATCAGAGGCAGGGAATCAAACACGGGGAATCAGAGGCGGGGAATCAGAGCTGGGGAATCAGAGGCGGGGAATCAGAGTTGAATCAGAGGCGGGGAATCAGAGGCGGGGAATCAGAGTTGGGGAATCAGAGGCGGGGAATCAGATATGGGGAATCAGATGCAGGGAATCAGATGCGGAGAATCAGAGGCGGGGTATCAGATGTGGGGAATCAGAGGCGGTGAGTCAGAGATAGGGAATCAGAGGCGGGGAATCAGAGGCAGGAAATCAGACACGGGGAATCAGAGGCGGGGAATCAGAGCTGGGGAATTAGATGCAGGGAATCAGAGTTGGGGATTCAGAGGCGGGGAATCAGATATGGGGAATCAGAGGTGGGGAATCAGAGCTGGGGAATCAGACGCGGGGAATCAGATATGGGGAAACAGAGGCGGGGAATCAGAGGCGGGAAAACAGAGGCGGGGAATTAGATATGGGGTATCAGAGGTGGGGAATCAGAGGTGGTGAATCAGCGATGGGGAATCACAGGCGGGGAATCAGAGGCAGGGAATAGAACGCGGGGAATCAGAGGCAGGGAATCAGAGTTGGGGCATCAGAGGTTGGGAATAAGATATGGGGAAACAGGCGGGGAATCAGAGGCGGGGAAACAGAGGCGGGGAATCAGATATGGGGAATCAGAGGTGGGGAATCAGAGGTTGGGAATCAGAGGCAGGGAATCAGAGGCTTGGAATCAGATGCAGGGAATCAGATGCGGGGAATCAGATATGGGGAATCAGAGGTGGGGAATCAGAGGTTGGGAATCAGAGGCAGGGAATCAGAGGCTTGGAATCAGATGCAGGGAATCAGATGCGGGGAATCAGAGGCGGGGAATCAGAGCTGGGGAATCAGTGGTGGGGAATCAGAGTTGGGGAATCAGAGGCGGGGACTTAGATATTGGGAAACAGAGGCGGGGAATCAGAGGCTGGGAAACAGAGGCGGGAAATCAGGTATGGGGAATCAGAGGTGGGGAATCAGAGGCAGGGAATCAGATGTGCGCAATCAGAGATGGGGAATCAGAGGCAGGGAATCAGAATCAGAAGCAGGGAATCAGAGGCCGGGAATCAGAGGCCGGAATCAGATGCCGGGAATAAGAGGCCGGGAATCAGAGGTGGGGAATCAGAGTCCGGGAATCAGAGATGGGGATTCAGAGTCGGGGAATGAGATATGGGGAATCAGAGGCGGGGAATCAGAGGCGGGGAAACAGAGGCGGGGAATCAGATATGGGGAATCAGAGGTGGCGAATCAAAGGCGGTGAATCAGAGCTGGGGAATCAGAGGCGGGGAATCAGAGTTGGGGAATCAGAGGCGGGGAATCAGAGTCGGGGAATCAGAGGCAGGGAATCAGATGTGCGGAATCAGAGATGGGGAATCAGAGGTGGGGAATCAGAGGCGGTGAGTCAGAGATAGGGAATCAGAGGCGGTGAATCAGAGGCAGGAAATCAGACACGGGGATTCATAGGCTGGGAATCAGACGGGGGGAATCAAAGGTGGGGAATCAGAGCTGGGGAATCAGAGGCAGGGAATCAGAGTTGGGGATTCAGAGGAGGGGAATCAGATATGGGGAAACAGAGGCGGGGAATCAGAGGCGGGAAAACAGAGGCGGGGAATTAGATATGGGGAATCAGAGGTGGGGAATCAGAGGTGGTGAATCAGAGATGGGGAATCACAGGCGGGGAATCAGAGGCAGGGAATAGAACGCGGGGAATCAGAGGCAGGGAATCAGAGTTGGGGCATCAGAGGTTGGGAATTAGATATGGGGAAACAGAGGCGGGGAATCAGAGGTGGGGAAACAGAGGCGGGGAATCAGATATGGGGAATCAGAGGTGGGGAATCAGAGGCAGGGAATCAGATGTGCGGAATCAGAGATGGGGAATCAGAGGCAGGGAATCAGAATCAGAAGCGGGGAATCAGATATGGGGAATCAGAGGCCAGGAATTAGATGCTGGGAATAAGAGGCCGGGAATCAGAGGTGGGGAATCAGAGTCCGGAAATCAGAGATGGGGATTCAAAGGCGGGGAATGAGATATGGAGAATCAGAGGCGGGGAATTTGAGGCGTGGAAACAGTGGTGGAGAATCAGATATGGGGAATCAGAGGTGGCGAATCAAAGGCAGTGAATCAGAGATGTGGAATCAGAGGCGGGGAATCAGAGGCAGGGAATCAAACACAGGGAATCAGAGGCGGGGAATCAGAGCTGGGGAATCAGAGGCGGGGAATCAGAGTTGGGGAATCAGAGGCAGGGAATCAGATATGGGGATACAGGGGCCGGGAATCAGAGGCGGGGAAACAGAGGCGGGGAATCAGATATGGGGAATCAAAGGTGTGGAATCAGAGGTTGGGAAACAGAGGCGGGGAATCAGATATGGGGAATCAGAGGTGGGGAATCAGAGGTGGTGAATCAGAGATGGGGAATCACAGGCGGGGAATCAGAGGCAGGGAATAGAACGCGGGGAATCAGAGGCAGGGAATTAGAGTTGGGGCATCAGAGGTTGGGAATTAGATATGGGGAAACAGAGGCGGGGAATCAGAGGCGGGGAAACAGAGGCGGGGAATCAGATATGGGGAATCAGAGGTGGGGAATCAGAGGCAGGGAGTCAGATGTGCTGAATCAGAGATGGGGATTCAGAGGCAGGGAATCAGAATCAGAAGCAGGGAATCAGAGGCCGGGAATCAGAGGACGGGAATCAGATGCTGGGAATAAGAGGCCGGGAATCAGAGGTGGGGAATCAGAGTCCGGGAATCAGAGATGGGGATTCAGAGGCGGAGAATGAGATATGGAGAATCAGAGGCGGAGAATCAGACGCGGGGAAACAGAGGTGGGGAATCAGATATGGGGAATCAGAGGTGGTGAATCAAAGGCGGTGAATCAGAGATGGGGAATCAGAGGCGGGCAATCAGAGGCAGGGAATCAAACACGGGGAATCAGAGGCGGGGAATCAGAGCTGGGGAATCAGAGGCGGGGAATCAGAGTTGAATCAGAGGCGGGGAATCAGAGGCGGGGAATCAGAGTTGGGGAATCAGAGGCTGGGAATCTGATATGGGGAATCAGATGCAGGGAATCAGATGCGGGGAATCAGAGGCGGGGTATCAGAGGTGGGGAATCAGAGGCGGTGAGTCAGAGATAGGGAATCAGAGGCGGGGAATCAGAGGCAGGAAATCAGACACGGGGAATCAGAGGCGGGGAATCAGAGCTGGGGAATTAGATGCAGGGAATCAGAGTTGGGGATTCAGAGGCGGGGAATCAGATATGGGGAATCAGAGGTGGGGAATCAGAGCTGGGGAATCAGAGGTGGGGAATCAGAGTTGGGGAATCAGAGGCGGAGATATAGATATGGGGAAACAGAGGCTGGGAATCAGAGGCAGGGAAACAGAGGTGGGGAATCATATATGGGGAATCAGAGGTGGGGAATCAGAGGTTGGGTATCAGATGCAGGGAATCAGATGCGGGGATTCAGAGGCGGGGTATCAGAGCTGGGGAATCAGAGGTGGGGAATCAGAGTTGGGGAATCAGAGGCGGGGACTTTGATATGGGGAAACAGAGGCGGGGAATCAGAGAAGTGGAAACAGAGGCGGGGAATCAGATATGGGGAATCAGAGGTGGGGAATCAGAGGCAGGGAATCAGATGTGCGGAATCAGAGATGGGGAATCAGAGGCAGGGAATCAGAATCAGAAGCAGGGAATAAGACGCGGGGAATCAGAGGCGGGGAATCAGAGCTGGGGAATCAGAGGCAGTGAATCAGAGGCGGGGAATCAGAGGCAGGGAATCGGATGTGCCGAATCAGAGATGGGGAATCAGAGGTGGGGAATCAGAGGCGGTGAATCAGACATGGGTAATCAGAGGCGGGGAATCAGAGGCAGGAAATCAGACACGGGGAATCAGAGGCGGGGAATCAGAGCTGGGAAATTAGAGGCAGGGAATCAGAGTTGGGGATTCAGAGGCGGGGAATCAGATATGGGGAAAAAGAGGCGGGGAAACAGAGGCGGGCAAATAGAGGCAGGGATCAGATATGGGGAAACAGAGGAGGGGAATCAGAGGCGGGGAAACAGAGGCGGGGAATCAGATATGGGGAATCAGAGGTGGGGAATCAGAGGTTGGGAATCAGAGGCAGGGAATCAGAGGCTGGGAATCATATGCATGGAATCAGATGCGGGGAATCAGAGGCGGGGAATCAGAGCTGGGGAATCAGAGGTGGGGAATTAAAGTTGGGGAATCAGAGTCGGGGACTTAGATATGGGGAAACAGAGGCGGGGAATCAGAGGCGGGAACAGAAGGCGGGGAATCAGATATGGGGAATCAGAGATGGGGAATCAGAGGCAGGGAATTAGATGTGCGGAATCAGAGATGGGGAATCAGAGGTGGGGAATCAGAATCAGAAGCAGGGAATCAGAGGCAGGGAATCAGAGTTGGGGATTCAGAGGCGGGGAATCAGATATGGGGAAACAGAGGCGGGGAATCAGAGGCGGGAAAACAGAGGCGGGGAATTAGATATGGGGAATCAGAGGTGGGGAATCAGAGGTGGTGAATCAGAGATGGGGAATCACAGGCGGGGAATCAGAGGCAGGGAATAGAACGCGGGGAATCAGAGGCAGGGAATCAGAGTTGGGGCATCAGAGGTTGGGAATAAGATATGGGGAAACAGAGGCGGGGAATCAGAGGCGGGGAAACAGAGGCGGGGAATCAGATATGGGGAATCAGAGGTGGGGAATCAGAGGTTGGGAATCAGAGGCAGGGAATCAGAGGCTTGGAATCAGATGCAGGGAATCAGATGCGGGGAATCAGATATGGGGAATCAGAGGTGGGGAATCAGAGGTTGGGAATCAGAGGCAGGGAATCAGAGGCTTGGAATCAGATGCAGGGAATCAGATGCGGGGAATCAGAGGCGGGGAATCAGAGCTGGGGAATCAGAGGTGGGGAATCAGAGTTGGGGAATCAGAGGCGGGGACTTAGATATTGGGAAACAGAGGCGGGGAATCAGAGGCGGGGAAACAGAGGCGGGAAATCAGATATGGGGAATCAGAGGTGGGGAATCAGAGGCAGGGAATCAGATGTGCGCAATCAGAGATGGGGAATCAGAGGCAGGGAATCAGAATCAGAAGCAGGGAATCAGAGGCCGGGAATCAGAGGCCGGAATCAGATGCCGGGAATAAGAGGCCGGGAATCAGAGGTGGGGAATCAGAGTCCGGGAATCAGAGATGGGGATTCAGAGTCGGGGAATGAGATATGGGGAATCAGAGGCGGGGAATCAGAGGCGGGGAAACAGAGGCGGGGAATCAGATATGGGGAATCAGAGGTGGCGAATCAAAGGCGGTGAATCAGAGCTGGGGAATCAGAGGCGGGGAATCAGAGTTGGGGAATCAGAGGCTGGGAATCAGAGTCGGGGAATCAGAGGCAGGGAATCAGATGTGCAAAATCAGAGATGGGGAATCAGAGGTGGGGAATCAGAGGCGGTGAGTCAGAGATAGGGAATCAGAGGCGGAGAATCAGAGGCAGGAAATCAGACACGGGGATTCAGAGGCTGGGAATCAGACGGGGGGAATCAAAGGTGGGGAATCAGAGCTGGGGAATCAGAGGCAGGGAATCAGAGTTGGGGATTCAGAGGCGGGGAATCAGATATGGGGAAACAGAGGCGGGGAATCAGAGGCGGGAAAACAGAGGCGGGGAATTAGATATGGGGAATCAGAGGTGGGGAATCAGAGGTGGTGAATCAGAGATGGGGAATCACAGGCGGGGAATCAGAGGCAGGGAATAGAACGCGGGGAATCAGAGGCAGGGAATCAGAGTTGGGGCATCAGAGTTTGGGAATTAGATATGGGGAAACAGAGGTGGGGAATCAGAGGTGGGGAAACAGATGCGGGGAATCAGATATGGGGAATCAGAGGTGGGGAATCAGAGGCAGGGAATCAGATGTGCGGAATCAGAGATGGGGAATCAGAGGCAGGGAATCAGAATCAGAAGCGGGGAATCAGATATGTGGAATCAGAGGCCAGGAATCAGATGCTGGGAATAAGAGGCCGGGAATCAGAGGTGGGGAATCAGAGTCCGGGAATCAGAGATGGGGATTCAAAGGCGGGGAATGAGATATGGAGAATCAGAGGCGGGGAATTTGAGGCGTGGAAACAGTGGTGGGGAATCAGATATGGGGAATCAGAGGTGGCGAATCAAAGGCAGTGAATCAGAGATGGGGATTCAGAGGCGGGGAATCAGAGGCAGGGAATCAAACACAGGGAATCAGAGGCGGGGAATCAGAGCTGGGGAATCAGAGGCGGGGAATCAGAGTTGGGGAATCAGAGGCGGGGAATCAGATATGGGGAAACAGGGGCCGGGAATCAGAGGGGGGGAAACAGAGGCGGGGAATCAGATATGGGGAATCAGAGGTGTGGAATCAGAGGTTGGGAAACAGAGGCGGGGAATCAGATATGGGGAATCAGAGGTGGGGAATCAGAGGTGGTGAATCAGAGATGGGGAATCACAGGCGGGGAATCAGAGGCAGGGAATAGAACGCGGGGAATCAGAGGCAGGGAATTAGAGTTGGGGCATCAGAGGTTGGGAATTAGATATGGGGAAACAGAGGCGTGGAATCAGAGGCGGGGAAACAGAGGAGGGGAATCAGATATGGGGAATCAGAGGTGGCGAATAAAAGGCGGTGAAACAGAGATGGGGAATCAGGGCAGGGAATCAGAGGCAGGGAATCAAACACGGGGAATCAGAGCTGGGGAATCAGAGGCGGGGAATTAGAGTTGGGGAATCAGAGGAGGGGAGTCAGAGGCGGGGAAACAGGCGGGGAATCAGATATGGGGAATCAGAGGTGGGGAATCAGATGTTGGGAATCAGAGGCAGGGAATCAGAGGCGGGGAATGAGAGGCGGGGAATCAGAGGCAGGGAATCAGATGTGCGGAATCGGAGATGGGGAATCAGAGGCAGGGAATCAGAGGCGGGGAATCAGAGGCGGGGAATCAGAGGCCGGGAATCAGATATGGGGAAACAGAGGCGGGGAATCAGAGGCGGGGAAACAGAGGCGGGGATTCAGATATGGGAAATCAGAGGTGGGGAATCAGAGTTTGGGAATCAGAGGCAGGGAATCAGAGGCTTGGAATCAGATGCGGGGAATCAGATGCGGGGAATCAGAGGCGGGGAATCAGAGCTGGAGAATCAGAGGTGGGGAATCAGAGTTGGGTAATCAGAGGCGGGGACTTAGATATTGGGAAACAGAGGCGGGGAATCAGAGGCGGGGAAACAGAGGCGGGGAATCAGATATGGGGAATCAGAGGTGGGGAATCAGAGGCAGGGAATCAGATGTGCGCAATCAGAGATGGGGAATCAGAGGCAGGGAATCAGAATCAGAAGCAGGGAATCAGAGGCCGGGGATCAGAGGCCGGAATCAGATGCCGGGAATAAGAGGCCGGGAATCAGAGGTGGGGAATCAGAGTCCGGGAATCAGAGATGGAGATTCAGAGGCGGGGAATGAGATATGTGGAATCAAAGGCGGTGAATCAGAGATGGGGAATCAGAGGCCGGGAATCAGAGGCAGGGAATTAAACACGGGGAATCAGAGGCGGGGAATCAGAGGTGGGGAATCAGAGGCGGGGAATCATAGCTGGCGAATCAGAGGCGGGGAATCAGAGGTGGGGAATCAGAGGCGGGGAATCAGATATTGTTAATCAGAGCTGGGGAATCAGAGGCGGGGAAACAGAGGCGGGGAATCAGAGGCGGGGAATCAGAGTTGGGGAATCAGAGGCGGGGAATCAGAGTCGGGGAATCAGAGGCAGGGAATCAGATGTGCGGAATCAGAGATGGGGAATCAGAGGTGGGGAATCAGAGGCGGTGAGTCAGAGATAGGGAATCAGAGGCGGTGAATCAGAGGCAGGAAATCAGACACGGGGATTCAGAGGCTGGGAATCAGACGGGGAGAATCAAAGGTGGGGAATCAGAGCTGGGGAATCAGAGGCAGGGAATCAGAGTTGGGGATTCAGAGGCGGGGAATCAGATATGGGGAAACAGAGGCGGGGAATCAGAGGCGGGAAAACAGAGGCGGGGAATTAGATATGGGGAATCAGAGGTGGGGAATCAGAGGTGGTGAATCAGAGATGGGGAATCACAGGCGGGGAATCAGAGGCAGGGAATAGAACGCGGGGAATCAGAGGCAGGGAATCAGAGTTGGGGCATCAGAGGTTGGGAATTAGATATGGGGAAACAGAGGCGGGGAATCAGAGGTGGGGAAACAGAGGCGGGGAATCAGATATGGGGAATCAGAGGTGGGGAATCAGAGGCAGGGAATCAGATGTGCGGAATCAGAGATGGGGAATCAGAGGCAGGGAATCAGAATCAGAAGCGGGGAATCAGATATGGGGAATCAGAGGCCAGGAATCAGATGCTGGGAGTAAGAGGCCGGGAATCAGAGGTGGGGAATCAGAGTCCGGGAATCAGAGATGGGGATTCAAAGGCGGGGAATGAGATATGGAGAATCAGATGCGGAGAATTTGAGGCGTGGAAACAGTGGTGGGGAATCAGATATGGGGAATCAGAGGTGGCGAATCAAAGGCAGTGAATCAGAGATGGGGAATCAGAGGCGGGGAATCAGAGGCAGGGAATCAAACACAGGGAATCAGAGGCGGGGAATCAGAGCTGGGGAATCAGAGGCGGGGAATCAGAGTTGGGGAATCAGAGGCGGGGAATCAGATATGGGGAAACAGGGGCCGGGAATCAGAGGCGGGGAAACAGAGGCGGGGAATCAGATATGGGGAATCAGAGGTGTGGAATCAGAGGTTGGGAAACAGAGGCGGGGAATCAGATATGGGGAATCAGAGGTGGGGAATCAGAGGTGGTGAATCAGAGATGGGGAATCACAGGCGGGGAATCAGAGGCAGGGAATAGAACGCGGGGAATCAGAGGCAGGGATTTAGAGTTGGGGCATCAGAGGTTGGGAATTAGATATGGGGAAACAGAGGCGGGGAATCAGAGGCGGGGAAACAGAGGCGGGGAATCAGATATGGGGAATCAGTGGTGGGGAATCAGAGGCAGGGAATCAGATGTGCGGAATCAGAGATGGGGAATCAGAGGCAGGGAATCAGAATCAGAAGGGGGGAATCAGAGGCCGGGAATCAGAGGCCGGGAATCAGATGCTGGGAATAAGAGGCCGGGAATCAGAGGTGGGGAATCAGAGTCCGGGAATCAGAGATGGGGATTCAGAGGCGGAGAATGAGATATGGAGAATCAGAGGCGGGGAATCAGAGGCGGGGAAACAGAGGTGGGGAATCAGATATGGGGAATCAGAGGTGGCGAATCAAAGGCGGGGAATCAGAGTTGGGGAATCAGAGGCGGGGAATCAGAGCTGGGGAATCAGAGGCGGGGAATCAGAGTTGAATCAGAGGCGGGGAATCAGATATGGGGAAACAGGGGCGGGGAATCAGAGGCGGGGAAACAGAGGCGAGGAATCAGATATGGGGAATCAGAGGTGGGGAATTAAAGTTGGGGAATCAGAGTCGGGGACTTAGATATGGGGAAACAGAGGCGGGGAATCAGAGGCGGGAACAGAAGGCGGGGAATCAGATATGGGGAATCAGAGATGGGGAATCAGAGGCAGGGAATTAGATGTGCGGAATCAGAGATGGGGAATCAGAGGTGGGGAATCAGAATCAGAAGCAGGGAATCAGAGGCAGGGAATCAGAGTTGGGGATTCAGAGGCGGGGAATCAGATATGGGGAAACAGAGGCGGGGAATCAGAGGCGGGAAAACAGAGGCGGGGAATTAGATATGGGGAATCAGAGGTGGGGAATCAGAGGTGGTGAATCAGAGATGGGGAATCACAGGCGGGGAATCAGAGGCAGGGAATAGAACGCGGGGAAACAGAGGCAGGGAATCAGAGTTGGGGCATCAGAGGTTGGGAATAAGATATGGGGAAACAGAGGCGGGGAATCAGAGGCGGGGAAACAGAGGCGGGGAATCAGATATGGGGAATCAGAGGTGGGGAATCAGAGGTTGGGAATCAGAGGCAGGGAATCAGAGGCTTGGAATCAGATGCAGGGAATCAGATGCGGGGAATCAGATATGGGGAATCAGAGGTGGGGAATCAGAGGTTGGGAATCAGAGGCAGGGAATCAGAGGCTTGGAATCAGATGCAGGGAATCAGATGCGGGGAATCAGAGGCGGGGAATCAGAGCTGGGGAATCAGAGGTGGGGAATCAGAGTTGGGGAATCAGAGGCGGGGACTTAGATATTGGGAAACAGAGGCGGGGAATCAGAGGCGGGGAAACAGAGGCGGTAAATCAGATATGGGGAATCAGAGGTGGGGAATCAGAGGCAGGGAATCAGATGTGCGCAATCAGAGATGGGGAATCAGAGGCAGGGAATCAGAATCAGAAGCAGGGAATCAGAGGCCGGGAATCAGAGGCCGGAATCAGATGCCGGGAATAAGAGGCCGGGAATCAGAGGTGGGGAATCAGAGTCCGGGAATCAGAGATGGGGATTCAGAGTCGGGGAATGAGATATGGGGAATCAGAGGCGGGGAATCAGAGGCGGGGAAACAGAGGCGGGGAATCAGATATGGGGAATCAGAGGTGGCGAATCAAAGGCGGTGAATCAGAGCTGGGGAATCAGAGGCGGGGAATCAGAGTTGGGGAATCAGAGGCTGGGAATCAGAGTCGGGGAATCAGAGGCAGGGAATCAGATGTGCAAAATCAGAGATGGGGAATCAGAGGTGGGGAATCAGAGGCGGTGAGTCAGAGATAGGGAATCAGAGGCGGAGAATCAGAGGCAGGAAATCAGACACGGGGATTCAGAGGCTGGGAATCAGACGGGGGGAATCAAAGGTGGGGAATCAGAGCTGGGGAATCAGAGGCAGGGAATCAGAGTTGGGGATTCAGAGGCGGGGAATCAGATATGGGGAAACAGAGGCGGGGAATCAGAGGCGGGAAAACAGAGGCGGGGAATTAGATATGGGGAATCAGAGGTGGGGAATCAGAGGTGGTGAATCAGAGATGGGGAATCACAGGCGGGGAATCAGAGGCAGGGAATAGAACGCGGGGAATCAGAGGCAGGGAATCAGAGTTGGGGCATCAGAGTTTGGGAATTAGATATGGGGAAACAGAGGCGGGGAATCAGAGGTGGGGAAACAGATGCGGGGAATCAGATATGGGGAATCAGAGGTGGGGAATCAGAGGCAGGGAATCAGATGTGCGGAATCAGAGATGGGGAATCAGAGGCAGGGAATCAGAATCAGAAGCGGGGAATCAGATATGGGGAATCAGAGGCCAGGAATCAGATGCTGGGAATAAGAGGCCGGGAATCAGAGGTGGGGAATCAGAGTCCGGGAATCAGAGATGGGGATTCAAAGGCGGGGAATGAGATATGGAGAATCAGAGGCGGGGAATTTGAGGCGTGGAAACAGTGGTGGGGAATCAGATATGGGGAATCAGAGGTGGCGAATCAAAGGCAGTGAATCAGAGATGGGGATTCAGAGGCGGGGAATCAGAGGCAGGGAATCAAACACAGGGAATCAGAGGCGGGGAATCAGAGCTGGGGAATCAGAGGCGGGGAATCAGAGTTGGGGAATCAGAGGCGGGGAATCAGATATGGGGAAACAGGGGCCGGGAATCAGAGGGGGGGAAACAGAGGCGGGGAATCAGATATGGGGAATCAGAGGTGTGGAATCAGAGGTTGGGAAACAGAGGCGGGGAATCAGATATGGGGAATCAGAGGTGGGGAATCAGAGGTGGTGAATCAGAGATGGGGAATCACAGGCGGGGAATCAGAGGCAGGGAATAGAACGCGGGGAATCAGAGGCAGGGAATTAGAGTTGGGGCATCAGAGGTTGGGAATTAGATATGGGGAAACAGAGACGGGGAATCAGAGGCGGGGAAACAGAGGAGGGGAATCAGATATGGGGAATCAGAGGTGGCGAATAAAAGGCGGTGAAACAGAGATGGGGAATCAGGGCAGGGAATCAGAGGCAGGGAATCAAACACGGGGAATCAGAGCTGGGGAATCAGAGGCGGGGAATTAGAGTTGGGGAATCAGAGGAGGGGAGTCAGAGGCGGGGAAACAGGCGGGGAATCAGATATGGGGAATCAGAGGTGGGGAATCAGATGTTGGGAATCAGAGGCAGGGAATCAGAGGCGGGGAATGAGAGGCGGGGAATCAGAGGCAGGGAATCAGATGTGCGGAATCGGAGATGGGGAATCAGAGGCAGGGAATCAGAGGCGGGGAATCAGAGGCGGGGAATCAGAGGCCGGGAATCAGATATGGGGAAACAGAGGCGGGGAATCAGAGGCGGGGAAACAGAGGCGGGGAATCAGATATGGGAAATCAGAGGTGGGGAATCAGAGTTTGGGAATCAGAGGCAGGGAATCAGAGGCTTGGAATCAGATGCGGGGAATCAGATGCGGGGAATCAGAGGCGGGGAATCAGAGCTGGAGAATCAGAGGTGGGGAATCAGAGTTGGGTAATCAGAGGCGGGGACTTAGATATTGGGAAACAGAGGCGGGGAATCAGAGGCGGGGAAACAGAGGCGGGGAATCAGATATGGGGAATCAGAGGTGGGGAATCAGAGGCAGGGAATCAGATGTGCGCAATCAGAGATGGGGAATCAGAGGCAGGGAATCAGAATCAGAAGCAGGGAATCAGAGGCCGGGGATCAGAGGCCGGAATCAGATGCCGGGAATAAGAGGCCGGGAATCAGAGGTGGGGAATCAGAGTCCGGGAATCAGAGATGGAGATTCAGAGGCGGGGAATGAGATATGTGGAATCAAAGGCGGTGAATCAGAGATGGGGAATCAGAGGCCGGGAATCAGAGGCAGGGAATCAAACACGGGGAATCAGAGGCGGGGAATCAGAGCTGGGGAATCAGAGGCGGGGAATCATAGCTGGCGAATCAGAGGCGGGGAATCAGAGGTGGGGAATCAGAGGCGGGGAATCAGATATTGTTAATCAGAGCTGGGGAATCAGAGGCGGGGAAACAGAGGCGGGGAATCAGAGGCGGGGAATCAGAGTTGGGGAATCAGAGGCGGGGAATCAGAGTCGGGGAATCAGAGGCAGGGAATCAGATGTGCGGAATCAGAGATGGGGAATCAGAGGTGGGGAATCAGAGGCGGTGAGTCAGAGATAGGGAATCAGAGGCGGTGAATCAGAGGCAGGAAATCAGACACGGGGATTCAGAGGCTGGGAATCAGACGGGGGGAATCAAAGGTGGGGAATCAGAGCTGGGGAATCAGAGGCAGGGAATCAGAGTTGGGGATTCAGAGGCGGGGAATCAGATATGGGGAAACAGAGGCGGGGAATCAGAGGCGGGAAAACAGAGGCGGGGAATTAGATATGGGGAATCAGAGGTGGGGAATCAGAGGTGGTGAATCAGAGATGGGGAATCACAGGCGGGGAATCAGAGGCAGGGAATAGAACGCGGGGAATCAGAGGCAGGGAATCAGAGTTGGGGCATCAGAGGTTGGGAATTAGATATGGGGAAACAGAGGCGGGGAATCAGAGGTGGGGAAACAGAGGCGGGGAATCAGATATGGGGAATCAGAGGTGGGGAATCAGAGGCAGGGAATCAGATGTGCAGAATCAGAGATGGGGAATCAGAGGCAGGGAATCAGAATCAGAAGCGGGGAATCAGATATGGGGAATCAGAGACCAGGAATCAGATGCTGGGAGTAAGAGGCCGGGAATCAGAGGTGGGGAATCAGAGTCCGGGAATCAGAGATGGGGATTCAAAGGCGGGGAATGAGATATGGAGAATCAGATGCGGAGAATTTGAGGCGTGGAAACAGTGGTGGGGAATCAGATATGGGGAATCAGAGGTGGCGAATCAAAGGCAGTGAATCAGAGATGGGGAATCAGAGGCGGGGAATCAGAGGCAGGGAATCAAACACAGGGAATCAGAGGCGGGGAATCAGAGCTGGGGAATCAGAGGCGGTGAATCAGAGTTGGGGAATCAGAGGCGGGGAATCAGATATGGGGAAACAGGGGCCGGGAATCAGAGGCGGGGAAACAGAGGCGGGGAATCAGATATGGGGAATCAGAGGTGTGGAATCAGAGGTTGGGAAACAGAGGCGGGGAATCAGATATGGGGAATCAGAGGTGGGGAATCAGAGGTGGTGAATCAGAGATGGGGAATCACAGGCGGGGAATCAGAGGCAGGGAATAGAACGCGGGGAATCAGAGGCAGGGAATTAGAGTTGGGGCATCAGAGGTTGGGAATTAGATATGGGGAAACAGAGGCGGGGAATCAGAGGCGGGGAAACAGAGGCGGGGAATCAGATATGGGGAATCAGAGGTGGGGAATCAGAGGCAGGGAATCAGATGTGCGGAATCAGAGATGGGGAATCAGAGGCAGGGAATCAGAATCAGAAGGGGGGAATCAGAGGCCGGGAATCAGAGGCCGGGAATTAGATGCTGGGAATAAGAGGCCGGGAATCAGAGGTGGGGAATCAGAGTCCGGGAATCAGAGATGGGGATTCAGAGGCGGAGAATGAGATATGGAGAATCAGAGGCGGGGAATCAGAGGCGGGGAAACAGAGGTGGGGAATCAGATATGGGGAATCAGAGGTGGCGAATCAAAGGCGGTGAATCAGAGATGGGGAATCAGAGGCGGGCAATCAGAGGCAGGGAATCACACACGGGGAATCAGAGGCGGGGAATCAGAGCTGGGGAATCAGAGGCGGGGAATCAGAGTTGAATCAGAGGCGGGAATCAGATATGGGGAAACAGGGGCGGGGAATCAGAGGCGGGGAAACAGAGGCGAGGAATCAGATATGGGGAATCAGAGGTGTGGAATCAGAGGTTGGGAATCAGAGGCAGGGAATCAGAGGCGGGGAAACAGAGGAGGGGAATCAGATATGGGGAATCAGAGGTGGCGAATCAAAGGCGGTGAAACAGAGATGGGTAATCAGGGCAGGGAATCAGAGGCAGGGAATCAAACACGGGGAATCAGAGCTGGGGAATCAGAGGCGGGGAATTAGAGTTGGGGAATCAGAGGAGGGGAGTCAGAGGCGGGGAAACAGGCGGGGTATCAGATATGGGGAATCAGAGGTGGGGAATCAGATGTTGGGAATCAGAGGCAGGGAATCAGAGGCGGGGAATGAGAGGCGGGGAATCAGAGGCAGGGAATCAGATGTGCGGAATCGGAGATGGGGAATCAGAGGCAGGGAATCAGAGGCGGGGAATCAGAGGCGGGGAATCAGAGGCCGGGAATCAGATATGGGGAAACAGAGGCGGGGAATCAGAGGCGGGGAAACAGAGGTGGGAAATCAGAGGTGGGGAATCAGAGGTTGAGAATCAGAGGCAGGGAATCAGAGGCTTGGAATCAGATGCAGGGAATGAGATGCGGGGAATCAGAGGCGGGGAATCAGAGCTGGAGAATCAGAGGTGGGGAATCAGAGTTGGGGAATCAGAGGCGGGGACTTAGATATTGGGAAACAGAGGCGGGGAATCAGAGGCGGGGAAACAGAGGCGGGGAATCAGATATGGGGAATCAGAGGTGGGGAATCAGAGGCAGGGAATCAGATGTGCGCAATCAGAGATGGGGTATCAGAGGCAGGGAATCAGAATCAGAAGCAGGGAATCAGAGGCCGGGGATCAGAGGCCGGAATCAGATGCGGGGAATAAGAGGCCGGGAATCAGAGGTGGGGAATCAGAGTCCGGGAATCAGAGATGGGGATTCAGAGGCGGGGAATGAGATATGTGGAATCAGAGGCGGGGAATCAGAGGCGGGGAAACAGAGGCGGGGAATCAGATATGGGGAATCAGAGGTGGCGAATCAAAGGCGGTGAATCAGACATGGGGAATCAGAGGCCGGGAATCAGAGGCAGGGAATCAAACATGGGGAATCAGAGGCGGGGAATCAGAGCTGGGGAATCAGAGGCGGGGAATCATAGCTGGCGAATCAGAGGCGGGGAATCAGAGGTGGGGAATCAGAGGCGGGGAATCAGATATTGTTAATCAGAGCTGGGGAATCAGACGCGGGGAAACAGAGGCGGGGAATCAGATATGGGGAATCAGAGGTGGGGAATCAGAGGTTGTGAATCAGAGATGGAGAATCAGAGGCGGGTAATCAGAGGCCGGTAATCAGATGCGGGGAATCAGAGGCGGGGATTCAGAGCTGGGGAATCAGAGGCGGGGAATCAGAGTTGGGGAATCAGAGGCGGGGAATCAGATATGGGGAATCAGAGGCGGGGAATCAGAGGCGGGGAAACAGAGGCGGGGAATCAGATATGGGGAATCAGAGGTGGGGAATCAGGGGCGGGGTATCAGTGGCAGGGAATCAGAGGCGGGAAATCAGAGGCCGGGAATCAGAGGCGGTGAATCAGAGGCGGGGAATCAGAGGCAGGGAATCGGATGTGCGGAATCAGAGATGGGGAATCAGAGGTGGGGAATCAGAGGCGGTGAATCAGACATGGGTAATCAGAGGCGGGGAATCAGAGGCAGGAAATCAGACATGGGGAATCAGAGGCGGGGAATCAGAGCTGGGGAATTAGATGCAGGGAATCAGAGTTGGGGATTCAGAGGCGGGGAATCAGATATGGGGAATCAGAGGTGGGGAATCAGAGGTGGGGAATCAGAGGTGGGGAATCAGAGTTGGGGAATCAGAGGCGGGGACTTAGATATGGGGAAACAGAGGCTGGGAATCAGAGGCGGGGAAACAGAGGCGGGGAATCAGATATGGGGAATCAGAGGTGGGGAATCAGAGGCAGGGAATCAGATGTGCGGTATCAGAGATGGGGAATCAGAGGCAGGGAATCAGAATCAGAAGCAGGGAATAAGACGCGGGGAATCTGAGGCGGGGAATCAGAGCTGGGGAATCAGAGGCTGTGAATCAGAGGCGGGGAATCAGAAGCAGGGAATCGGATGTGCGGAATCAGAGATGGGGAATCAGAGGTGGGGAATCAGAGGCGGTGAATCAGACATGGGTAATCAGAGGCGGGGAATCAGAGGCAGGAAATCAGACACGGGGAATCTGAGGCGGGGAATCAGAGGCGGGGAATCAGAGGCAGGGAATGGGATGTGCGGAATCAGAGATGGGGAATCAGAGGTGGGGAATCAGAGGCGGTGAATCAGACATGGGTAATCAGAGGCGGGGAATCAGAGGCAGGAAATCAGACACGGGGAATCAGAGGCGGGGAATCAGAGCTGGGGAATTAGATGCAGGGAATCAGAGTTGGGGATTCAGAGGCGGGGAATCAGATATGGGGAAACTGAGGTGGGGAATCAGAGGTTGGCAAATAGAGGCGGGGAATCAGATATGGGGAAACAGAGGCGGGGAATCAGAGGCGGGAAAACAGAGGCGGGGAATTAGATATGGGGAATCAGAGGTGGGGAATCAGAGGTGGTGAATCAGAGATGGGGAATCACAGGCGGGGAATCAGAGGCAGGGAATAGAACGCGGGGAATCAGAGGCAGGGAATCAGAGTTGGGGCATCAGAGGTTGGGAATTAGATATGGGGAAACAGAGGCGGGGAATCAGAGGTGGGGAAACAGAGGCGGGGAATCAGATATGGGGAATCAGAGGTGGGGAATCAGAGGCAGGGAATCAGATGTGCGGAATCAGAGATGGGGAATCAGAGGCAGGGAATCAGAATCAGAAGCGGGGAATCAGATATGGGGAATCAGAGGCCAGGAATCAGATGCTGGGAGTAAGAGGCCGGGAATCAGAGGCGGGGAATCAGAGGCAGGGAATCGGATGTGCGGAATCAGAGATGGGGAATCAGAGGTGGGGAATCAGAGGCGGTGAATCAGACATGGGTAATCAGAGGCGGGGAATCAGAGGCAGGAAATCAGACATGGGGAATCAGAGGCGGGGAATCAGAGCTGGGGAATTAGATGCAGGGAATCAGAGTTGGGGATTCAGAGGCGGGGAATCAGATATGGGGAATCAGAGGTGGGGAATCAGAGGTGGGGAATCAGAGGTGGGGAATCAGAGGTGGGGAATCAGAGTTGGGGAATCAGAGGCGGGGACTTAGATATGGGGAAACAGAGGCTGGGAATCAGAGGCGGGGAAACAGAGGCGGGGAATCAGATATAGGGAATCAGAGGTGGGGAATCAGAGGCAGGGAATCAGATGTGCGGTATCAGAGATGGGGAATCAGAGGCAGGGAATCAGAATCAGAAGCAGGGAATAAGACGCGGGGAATCTGAGGCGGGGAATCAGAGCTGGGGAATCAGAGGCTGTGAATCAGAGGCGGGGAATCAGAAGCAGGGAATCGGATGTGCGGAATCAGAGATGGGGAATCAGAGGTGGGGAATCAGAGGCGGTGAATCAGACATGGGTAATCAGAGGCGGGGAATCAGAGGCAGGAAATCAGACACGGGGAATCTGAGGCGGGGAATCAGAGGCGGGGAATCAGAGGCAGGGAATGGGATGTGCGGAATCAGAGATGGGGAATCAGAGGTGGGGAATCAGAGGCGGTGAATCAGACATGGGTAATCAGAGGCGGGGAATCAGAGGCAGGAAATCAGACACGGGGAATCAGAGGCGGGGAATCAGAGCTGGGGAATTAGATGCAGGGAATCAGAGTTGGGGATTCAGAGGCGGGGAATCAGATATGGGGAAACTGAGGTGGGGAATCAGAGGTTGGCAAATAGAGGCGGGGAATCAGATATGGGGAAACAGAGGCGGGGAATCAGAGGCGGGAAAACAGAGGCGGGGAATTAGATATGGGGAATCAGAGGTGGGGAATCAGAGGTGGTGAATCAGAGATGGGGAATCACAGGCGGGGAATCAGAGGCAGGGAATAGAACGCGGGGAATCAGAGGCAGGGAATCAGAGTTGGGGCATCAGAGGTTGGGAATTAGATATGGGGAAACAGAGGCGGGGAATCAGAGGTGGGGAAACAGAGGCGGGGAATCAGATATGGGGAATCAGAGGTGGGGAATCAGAGGCAGGGAATCAGATGTGCGGAATCAGAGATGGGGAATCAGAGGCAGGGAATCAGAATCAGAAGCGGGGAATCAGATATGGGGAATCAGAGGCCAGGAATCAGATGCTGGGAGTAAGAGGCCGGGAATCAGAGGTGGGGAATCAGAGTCCGGGAATCAGAGATGGGGATTCAAAGGCGGGGAATGAGATATGGAGAATCAGATGCGGGGAATTTGAGGCGTGGAAACAGTGGTGGGGAATCAGATATGGGGAATCAGAGGTGGCGAATCAAAGGCAGTGAATCAGAGATGGGGAATCAGAGGCGGGGAATCAGAGGCAGGGAATCAAACACAGGGAATCAGAGGCGGGGAATCAGAGCTGGGGAATCAGAGGCGGGGAATCAGAGTTGGGGAATCAGAGGCGGGGAATCAGATATGGGGAAACAGGGGCCGGGAATCAGAGGCGGGGAAACAGAGGCGGGGAATCAGATATGGGGAATCAGAGGTGTGGAATCAGAGGTTGGGAAACAGAGGCGGGGAATCAGATATGGGGAATCAGAGGTGGGGAATCAGAGGTGGTGAATCAGAGATGGGGAATCACAGGCGGGGAATCAGAGGCAGGGAATAGAACGCGGGGAATCAGAGGCAGGGAATTAGAGTTGGGGCATCAGAGGTTGGGAATTAGATATGGGGAAACAGAGGCGGGGAATCAGAGGCGGGGAAACAGAGGCGGGGAATCAGATATGGGGAATCAGAGGTGGGGAATCAGAGGCAGGGAATCAGATGTGCGCAATCAGAGATGGGGAATCAGAGGCAGGGAATCAGAATCAGAAGCGGGGAATCAGAGGCCGGGAATCAGAGGCCGGGAATCAGATGCTGGGAATAAGAGGCCGGGAATCAGAGGTGGGGAATCAGAGTCCGGGAATCAGAGATGGGGATTCAGAGGCGGAGAATGAGATATGGAGAATCAGAGGCGGGGAATCAGAGGCGGGGAAACAGAGGTGGGGAATCAGATATGGGGAATCAGAGGTGGCGAATCAAAGGCGGTGAATCAGAGATGGGGAATCAGAGGCGGGCAATCAGAGGCAGGGAATCAAACACGGGGAATCAGAGGCGGGGAATCAGAGCTGGGGAATCAGAGGCGGGGAATCAGAGTTGAATCAGAGGCGGGGAATCAGATATGGGGAAACAGGGGCGGGGAATCAGAGGCGGGGAAACAGAGGCGAGGAATCAGATATGGGGAATCAGAGGTGTGGAATCAGAGGTTGGGAATCAGAGGCAGGGAATCAGAGGCGGGGAAACAGAGGAGGGGAATCAGATATGGGGAATCAGAGGTGGCGAATCAAAGGCGGTGAAACAGAGATGGGGAATCAGGGCAGGGAATCAGAGGCAGGGAATCAAACACGGGGAATCAGAGCTGGGGAATCAGAGGCGGGGAATTAGAGTTGGGGAATCAGAGGAGGGGAGTCAGAGGCGGGGAAACAGGCGGGGAATCAGATATGGGGAATCAGAGGTGGGGAATCAGATGTTGGGAATCAGAGGCAGGGAATCAGAGGCGGGGAATGAGAGGCGGGGAATCAGAGGCAGGGAATCAGATGTGCGGAATCGGAGATGGGGAATCAGAGGCAGGGAATCAGAGGCGGGGAATCAGAGGCGGGGAATCAGAGGCCGGGAATCAGATATGGGGAAACAGAGGCGGGGAATCAGAGGCGGGGAAACAGAGGCGGGGAATCAGATATGGGAAATCAGAGGTGGGGAATCAGAGGTTGGGATTCAGAGGCAGGGAATCAGAGGCTTGGAATCAGATGCAGGGAATCAGATGCGGGGAATCAGAGGCGGGGAATCAGAGCTGGAGAATCAGAGGTGGGGAATCAGAGTTGGGGAATCAGAGGCGGGGACTTAGATATTGGGAAACAGAGGCGGGGAATCAGAGGCGGGGAAACAGAGGCGGGGAATCAGATATGGGGAATCAGAGGTGGGGAATCAGAGGCAGGGAATCAGATGTGCGCAATCAGAGATGGGGTATCAGAGGCAGGGAATCAGAATCAGAAGCACGGAATCAGAGGCCGGGGATCAGAGGCCGGAATCAGATGCCGGGAATAAGAGGCCGGGAATCAGAGGTGGGGAATCAGAGTCCGGGAATCAGAGATGGGGATTCAGAGGCGGGGAATGAGATATGTGGAATCAGAGGCGGGGAATCAGAGGCGGGGAAACAGAGGCGGGGAATCAGATATGGGGAATCAGAGGTGGCGAAACAAAGGCGGTGAATCAGACATGGGGAATCAGAGGCCGGGAATCAGAGGCAGGGAATCAAACATGGGGAATCAGAGGCGGGGAATCAGAGCTGGGGAATCAGAGGCGGGGAATCATAGCTGGCGAATCAGAGGCGGGGAATCAGAGGTGGGGAATCAGAGGCGGGGAATCAGATATTGTTAATCAGAGCTGGGGAATCAGACGCGGGGAAACAGAGGCGGGGAATCAGATATGGGGAATCAGAGGTGGGGAATCAGAGGTTGTGAATCAGAGATGGAGAATCAGAGGCGGGTAATCAGAGGCCGGTAATCAGACGCGGGGAATCAGAGGCGGGGATTCAGAGCTGGGGAATCAGAGGCGGGGAATCAGAGTTGGGGAATCAGAGGCGGGGAATCAGATATGGGGAATCAGAGGCGGGGAATCAGAGGCGGGGAAACAGAGGCGGGGAATCAGATATGGGGAATCAGAGGTGGGGAATCAGGGGCGGGGTATCAGTGGCAGGGAATCAGAGGCGGGAAATCAGAGGCCGGGAATCAGAGGCGGTGAATCAGAGGCGGGGAATCAGAGGCAGGGAATCGGATGTGCGGAATCAGAGATGGGGAATCAGAGGTGGGGAATTAGATGCAGGGAATCAGAGTTGGGGATTCAGAGGCGGGGAATCAGATATGGGGAATCAGAGGTGGGGAATCAGAGGTGGGGAATCAGAGGTGGGGAATCAGAGTTGGGGAATCAGAGGCGGGGACTTAGATATGGGGAAACAGAGGCTGGGAATCAGAGGCGGGGAAACAGAGGCGGGGAATCAGATATGGGGAATCAGAGGTGGGGAATCAGAGGCAGGGAATCAGATGTGCGGTATCAGAGATGGGGAATCAGAGGCAGGGAATCAGAATCAGAAGCAGGGAATAAGACGCGGGGAATCTGAGGCGGGGAATCAGAGCTGGGGAATCAGAGGCTGTGAATCAGAGGCGGGGAATCAGAAGCAGGGAATCGGATGTGCGGAATCAGAGATGGGGAATCAGAGGTGGGGAATCAGAGGCGGTGAATCAGACATGGGTAATCAGAGGCGGGGAATCAGAGGCAGGAAATCAGACACGGGGAATCTGAGGCGGGGAATCAGAGGCGGGGAATCAGAGGCAGGGAATGGGATGTGCGGAATCAGAGATGGGGAATCAGAGGTGGGGAATCAGAGGCGGTGAATCAGACATGGGTAATCAGAGGCGGGGAATCAGAGGCAGGAAATCAGACGCGGGGAATCAGAGGCGGGGAATCAGAGCTGGGGAATTAGATGCAGGGAATCAGAGTTGGGGATTCAGAGGCGGGGAATCAGATATGGGGAAACTGAGGTGGGGAATCAGAGGTTGGCAAATAGAGGCGGGGAATCAGATATGGGGAAACAGAGGCGGGGAATCAGAGGTGGGGAAACAGAGGCGGGTAATCAGATATGGGGAATCAGAGGTGGGGAATCAGAGGTTGGGAATCACAGGCAGGGAATCAGAGGCTGGGAATCAGATGCAGGGAATCAGATGCGGGGAATCAGAGGCGGGGAATCAGATCTGGGGAATCAGAGGTGGGGAATCAGAGTTGGGGAATCAGAGGCGGGGACTTAGATATGGGGAAACAGAGGCGGGGAATCAGAGGCGGGGAAACAGAGGCGGGGAATCAGATATGGGGAATCAGAGGTGGGGAATCAGAGGCAGGGAATCAGATGTGCGGAATCAGAGATGGGGAATCAGAGGCAGGGAATCAGAATCAGAAGCAGGGAATAAGACGCGGGGAATCAGAGGCGGGGAATCAGAGCTGGGGAATCAGAGGCAGTGAATCAGAGGGGGGGAATCAGAGGCAGGGAATCGGATGTGCGGAATCAGAGATGGGGAATCAGAGGTGGGGAATCAGAGGCGGTGAATCAGACATGGGTAATCAGAGGCGGGGAATCAGAGGCAGGAAATCA
Source organism: Narcine bancroftii (assembly GCF_036971445.1). Taxonomy (NCBI): domain Eukaryota; kingdom Metazoa; phylum Chordata; class Chondrichthyes; order Torpediniformes; family Narcinidae; genus Narcine; species Narcine bancroftii. The sequence continues at coordinate 8,297,046 of NW_027211893.1, forward strand.
GACACGGGGAATCAGAGGCGGGGAATCAGAGCTGGGAACTTAGAGGCAGGGAATCAGAGGCGGGCAAATAGAGGCGGGGATCAGATATGGGGAAAGAGAGGAGGGGAATCAGAGGCGGGGAAACAGAGGCGGGGAATCAGATATGGGGAATCAGAGGTGGGGAATCAGAGGTTGGGAATCGGAGGCAGGGAATCAGAGGCTGGGAATCAGATGCATGGAATCAGATGCGGGGAATCAGAGGCGGGGAATCAGAGCTGGGGAATCAGAGGTGGGGAATCAAAGTTGGGGAATCAGAGTCGGGGACTTAGATATGGGGAAACAGAGGCGGGGAATCAGAGGTGGGGAACAGAAGGCGGGGAATCAGATATGGGGAATCAGAGATGGGGAATCAGAGGCAGGGAATTAGATGTGCAGAATCAGAGATGGGGAATCAGAGGTGGGGAATCAGAATCAGAAGCAGGGAATCAGAGGCAGGGAATCAGAGTTGGGGATTCAGAGGCGGGGAATCAGATATGGGGAAACAGAGGCGGGGAATCAGAGGCGGGAAAACAGAGGCGGGGAATTAGATATGGGGAATCAGAGGTGGGGAATCAGAGGTGGTGAATCAGAGATGGGGAATCACAGGCGGGGAATCAGAGGCAGGGAATAGAACGCGGGGCATCAGAGGCAGGGAATCAGAGTTGGGGCATCAGAGGTTGGGAATTAGATATGGGGAAACAGAGGCGGCGAATCAGAGGCGGGGAAACAGAGGCGGGGAATCAGATATGGGGAATCAGAGGTGGGGAATCAGAGGTTGGGAATCAGAGGCAGGGAATCAGAGGCTTGGAATCAGATGCAGGGAATCAGATGCGGGGAATCAGATATGGGGAATCAGAGGCGGGGAATCAGAGGCGGGGAAACAGAGGCGGGGAATCAGATATGGGGAATCAGAGGTGGGGAATCAGGGGCGGGGTATCAGTGGCAGGGAATCAGAGGCGGGAAATCAGAGGCCGGGAATTAGAGGCGGTGAATCAGGGGCGGGGAATCAGAGGCAGGGAATCGGATGTGCGGAATCAGAGATGGGGAATCAGAGGTGGGGAATCAGAATCAGAAGCAGGGAATCAGAGGCCGGGAATTAGAGGACGGAATCAGATGCCGGGAATAAGAGGCCGGGAATCAGAGGTTGGGAATCAGAGTCCGGGAATCAGAGATGGGGAATCAGAGGCGGGGAATGAGATATGGGGAATCAGAGGCGGGGAATCAGAGGCGGGGAAACAGAGGCGAGGAATCAAATATGGGGATTCAGAGGTGGCGAATCAAAGGCGGTGAATCAGAGGCGGGGAATCAGAGCTGGGGAATCAGAGGCGGGGAATCAGAGTTGGGGAATCAGAGGCGGGGAATCAGAGCTGGGGAATCAGAGTCGGGGAATCAGAGGCAGGGAATCAGATGTGCGGAATCAGAGATGGGGAATCAGAGGTGGGGAATCAGAGCTGGAGAATCAGAGGTGGGGAATCAGAGTTGGGGAATCAGAGGCGGGGACTTAGATATTGGGAAACAGAGGCGGGGAATCAGAGCTGGGGAATCAGAGGTGGGGAATCAGAGTTGGGGAATCAGAGGCGGGGAATCAGATATGGGGAAACAGGGGCGGGGAATCAGAGGCGGGGAAACAGAGGCGAGGAATCAGATATGGGGAATCAGAGGTGTGGAATCAGAGGTTGGGAATCAGAGGCAGGGAATCAGAGGCGGGGAAACAGAGGCGGGGAATCAGATATGGGGAATCAGAGGTGGCGAATCAAAGGCGGTGAAACAGAGATGGGGAATCAGGGCAGGGAATCAGAGGCAGGGAATCAAACACGGGGAATCAGAGCTGGGGAATCAGAGGCGGGGAATTAGAGTTGGGGAATCCGAGGAGGGGAATCAGAGGCGGGGAAACAGGCAGGGAATCAGATATGGGGAATCAGAGGTGGGGAATCAGATGTTGGGAATCAGAGGCAGGGAATCAGAGGCGGGTAATCAGAGGCGGGGAATCAGAGGCAGGGAATCAGATGTGCGGAATCGGAGATGGGGAATCAGAGGCAGGGAATCAGAGACGGGGAATCAGAGGCGGGGAATCAGAGGCCGGGAATCAGATATGGGGAAACAGAGGCGGGGAATCAGAGGAGGGGAAACAGAGGCGGGGAATCAGATATGGGAAATCAGAGGTGGGGAATCAGAGGTTGAGAATCAGAGGCAGGGAATCAGAGGCTTGGAATCAAATGCAGGGAATCAGATGCGGGGAATCAGAGGCGGGGAATCAGAGCTGGAGAATCAGAGGTGGGGAATCAGAGATGGGGAATCAGAGGCGGGGACTTAGATATTGGGAAACAGAGGCGGGGAATCAGAGGCGGGGAAACAGAGGCGGGGAATCAGATATGGTGAATCAGAGGTGTGGAATCAGAGGCATGGAATCAGGTGTGCGCAATCAGAGATGGGGAATCAGAGGCAGGGAATCAGAATCAGAAGCAGGGAATCAGAGGCCGGGGATCAGAGGCCGGAATCAGATGCCGGGAATAAGAGGCCGGGAATCAGAGGTGGGGAATCAGAGTCCGGGAATCAGAGATGGGGATTCAGAGGCGGGGAATGAGATATGGGGAATCAGAGGCGGGGAATCAGAAGCGGGGAAACAGAGGCGGGGAATCAGATATGGGGAATCAGAGGTGGCGAATCAAAGGCGTTGAATCAGAGATGGGGAATCAGAGGCCGGGAATCAGAGGCAGGGAATCAAACACGGGGAATCAGAGGCGGGGAATCAGAGCTGGGGAATCAGAGGCGGGGAATCATAGCTGGCGAATCAGAGGCGGGGAATCAGAGGTGGGGAATCAGAGGCGGGGAATCAGATATTGTTAATCAGAGGTGTGTAATCAGAGGCGGGGAAACAGAGGCGGGGAATCAGATATGGGGAATCAGAGGTGGGGAATCAGAGGTTGTGAATCAGAGTTGAGGAATCAGAGGCGGGGAATCAGATATGGGGAATCAGAGGCGGGGAATCAGAGGCGGGGAAACAGAGGCGGGGAATCAGATATGGGGAATCAGAGGTGGGGAATCAGGGGCGGGGTATCAGTGGCAGGGAATCAGAGCCGGGAAATCAGAGGCCGGGAATCAGAGGCGGTGAATCAGAGGCGGGGAATCAGAGGCAGGGAATCGGATGTGCGGAATCAGAGATGGGGAATCAGAGGTGGGGAATCAGAGGCGGTGAATCAGACATGGGTAATCAGAGGCGGGGAATCAGAGGCAGGAAATCAGACACGGGGAATCAGAGGCGGGGAATCAGAGCTGGGGAATTAGATGCAGGGAATCAGAGTTGGGGATTCAGAGGCGGGGAATCAGATATGGGGAAACAGTGGCGGGGAATCAGAGGCGGGGAAACAGAGGCGGGGAATCAGATATGGGGAATCAGAGGTGGGGAATCAGAGCTGGGGAATCAGAGGTGGGGAATCAGAGTTGGGGAATCAGAGGCGGGGACTTAGATATGGGGAAACAGAGTCGGGGAATCAGAGGCGGGGAAACAGAGGCGGGGAATCAGATATGGGGAATCAGAGGTGGGGAATCAGAGGCAGGGAATCAGATGTGCGGAATCAGAGATGGGGAATCAGAGGCAGGGAATCAGAATCAGAAGCAGGGAATAAGACGCGGGGAATCTGAGGCGGGGAATCAGAGCTGGGGAATCAGAGGCTGTGAATCAGAGGCGGGGAATCAGAAGCAGGGAATCGGATGTGCGGAATCAGAGATGTGGAATCAGAGGTTGGGAATCAGAGGCGGTGAATCAGACATGGGTAATCAGAGGCGGGGAATCAGAGGCAGGAAATCAGACACGGGGAATCTGAGGCGGGGAATCACAGGCGGGGAATCAGAGGCAGGGAATAGAACGCGGGGCATCAGAGGCAGGGAATCAGAGTTGGGGCATCAGAGGTTGGGAATTAGATATGGGGAAACAGAGGCGGCGAATCAGAGGCGGGGAAACAGAGGCGGGGAATCAGATATGGGGAATCAGAGGTGGGGAATCAGAGGTTGGGAATCAGAGGCAGGGAATCAGAGGCTTGGAATCAGATGCAGGGAATCAGATGCGGGGAATCAGATATGGGGAATCAGAGGCGGGGAATCAGAGGCGGGGAAACAGAGGCGGGGAATCAGATATGGGGAATCAGAGGTGGGGAATCAGGGGCGGGGTATCAGTGGCAGGGAATCAGAGGCGGGAAATCAGAGGCCGGGAATTAGAGGCGGTGAATCAGGGGCGGGGAATCAGAGGCAGGGAATCGGATGTGCGGAATCAGAGATGGGGAATCAGAGGTGGGGAATCAGAATCAGAAGCAGGGAATCAGAGGCCGGGAATTAGAGGACGGAATCAGATGCCGGGAATAAGAGGCCGGGAATCAGAGGTTGGGAATCAGAGTCCGGGAATCAGAGATGGGGAATCAGAGGCGGGGAATGAGATATGGGGAATCAGAGGCGGGGAATCAGAGGCGGGGAAACAGAGGCGAGGAATCAAATATGGGGATTCAGAGGTGGCGAATCAAAGGCGGTGAATCAGAGGCGGGGAATCAGAGCTGGGGAATCAGAGGCGGGGAATCAGAGTTGGGGAATCAGAGGCGGGGAATCAGAGCTGGGGAATCAGAGTCGGGGAATCAGAGGCAGGGAATCAGATGTGCGGAATCAGAGATGGGGAATCAGAGGTGGGGAATCAGAGCTGGAGAATCAGAGGTGGGGAATCAGAGTTGGGGAATCAGAGGCGGGGACTTAGATATTGGGAAACAGAGGCGGGGAATCAGAGCTGGGGAATCAGAGGTGGGGAATCAGAGTTGGGGAATCAGAGGCGGGGAATCAGATATGGGGAAACAGGGGCGGGGAATCAGAGGCGGGGAAACAGAGACGAGGAATCAGATATGGGGAATCAGAGGTGTGGAATCAGAGGTTGGGAATCAGAGGCAGGGAATCAGAGGCGGGGAAACAGAGGCGGGGAATCAGATATGGGGAATCAGAGGTGGTGAATCAAAGGCGGTGAAACAGAGATGGGGAATCAGGGCAGGGAATCAGAGGCAGGGAATCAAACACGGGGAATCAGAGCTGGGGAATCAGAGGCGGGGAATTAGAGTTGGGGAATCCGAGGAGGGGAATCAGAGGCGGGGAAACAGGCAGGGAATCAGATATGGGGAATCAGAGGTGGGGAATCAGATGTTGGGAATCAGAGGCAGGGAATCAGAGGCGGGTAATCAGAGGCGGGGAATCAGAGGCAGGGAATCAGATGTGCGGAATCGGAGATGGGGAATCAGAGGCAGGGAATCAGAGACGGGGAATCAGAGGCGGGGAATCAGAGGCCGGGAATCAGATATGGGGAAACAGAGGCGGGGAATCAGAGGAGGGGAAACAGAGGCGGGGAATCAGATATGGGAAATCAGAGGTGGGGAATCAGAGGTTGGGAATCAGAGGCAGGGAATCAGAGGCTTGGAATCAAATGCAGGGAATCAGATGCGGGGAATCAGAGGCGGGGAATCAGAGCTGGAGAATCAGAGGTGGGGAATCAGAGATGGGGAATCAGAGGCGGGGACTTAGATATTGGGAAACAGAGGCGGGGAATCAGAGGCGGGGAAACAGAGGCGGGGAATCAGATATGGTGAATCAGAGGTGTGGAATCAGAGGCATGGAATCAGGTGTGCGCAATCAGAGATGGGGAATCAGAGGCAGGGAATCAGAATCAGAAGCAGGGAATCAGAGGCCGGGGATCAGAGGCCGGAATCAGATGCCGGGAATAAGAGGCCGGGAATCAGAGGTGGGGAATCAGAGTCCGGGAATCAGAGATGGGGATTCAGAGGCGGGGAATGAGATATGGGGAATCAGATTCGGGGAATCAGAAGCGGGGAAACAGAGGCGGGGAATCAGATATGGGGAATCAGAGGTGGCGAATCAAAGGCGTTGAATCAGAGATGGGGAATCAGAGGCCGGGAATCAGAGGCAGGGAATCAAACACGGGGAATCAGAGGCGGGGAATCAGAGCTGGGGAATCAGAGGCGGGGAATCATAGCTGGCGAATCAGAGGCGGGGAATCAGAGGTGGGGAATCAGAGGCGGGGAATCAGATATTGTTAATCAGAGGTGTGGAATCAGAGGCGGGGAAACAGAGGCGGGGAATCAGATATGGGGAATCAGAGGTGGGGAATCAGAGGTTGTGAATCAGAGTTGAGGAATCAGAGGCGGGGAATCAGATATGGGGAATCAGAGGCGGGGAATCAGAGGCGGGGAAACAGAGGCGGGGAATCAGATATGGGGAATCAGAGGTGGGGAATCAGGGGCGGGGTATCAGTGGCAGGGAATCAGAGCCGGGAAATCAGAGGCCGGGAATCAGAGGCGGTGAATCAGAGGCGGGGAATCAGAGGCAGGGAATCGGATGTGCGGAATCAGAGATGGGGAATCAGAGGTGGGGAATCAGAGGCGGTGAATCAGACATGGGTAATCAGAGGCGGGGAATCAGAGGCAGGAAATCAGACACGTGGAATCAGAGGCGGGGAATCAGAGCTGGGGAATTAGATGCAGGGAATCAGAGTTGGGGATTCAGAGGCGGGGAATCAGATATGGGGAAACAGTGGCGGGGAATCAGAGGCGGGGAAACAGAGGCGGGGAATCAGATATGGGGAATCAGAGGTGGGGAATCAGAGCTGGGGAATCAGAGGTGGGGAATCAGAGTTGGGGAATCAGAGGCGGGGACTTAGATATGGGGAAACAGAGTCGGGGAATCAGAGGCGGGGAAACAGAGGCGGGGAATCAGATATGGGGAATCAGAGGTGGGGAATCAGAGGCAGGGAATCAGATGTGCGGAATCAGAGATGGGGAATCAGAGGCAGGGAATCAGAATCAGAAGCAGGGAATAAGACGCGGGGAATCTGAGGCGGGGAATCAGAGCTGGGGAATCAGAGGCTGTGAATCAGAGGCGGGGAATCAGAAGCAGGGAATCGGATGTGCGGAATCAGAGATGTGGAATCAGAGGTTGGGAATCAGAGGCGGTGAATCAGACATGGGTAATCAGAGGCGGGGAATCAGAGGCAGGAAATCAGACACGGGGAATCTGAGGCGGGGAATCAGAGGCGGGGAATCAGAGGCAGGGAATGGGATGTGCGGAATCAGAGATGGGGAATCAGAGGTGGGGAATCAGAGGCGGTGAATCAGACATGGGTAATCAGAGGTGGGGAATCAGAGGCAGGAAATCAGACACGGGGAATCAGAGGCGGGGAATCAGAGCTGGGGAATTAGATGCAGGGAATCAGAGTTGGGGATTCTGAGGCGGGGAATCAGATATGGGGAAACTGAGGTGGGGAATCAGAGGTGGGCAAATAGAGGCGGGGAATCAGATATGGGGAAACAGAGGCGGGGAATCTGAGGCGGGGAAACAGAGGCGGGGAATCAGATATGGTAAATCAGAGGTGGGGAATCAGAGGTTGGGAATCACAGGCAGGGAATCAGAGGCTGGGAATCAGATGCAGGGAATCAGATGCGGGGAATCAGAGGCGGGGAATCAGAGCTGGGGAATCAGAGGTGGGGAATCAGAGTTGGGGAATCAGAGGCGGGGACTTAGATATGGGGAAACAAAGGCGGGGAATCAGAGGCGGGGAAACAGAGGCGGGGAATCAGATATGGGGAATCAGAGGTGGGGAATCAGAGGCAGGGAATCAGATGTGCGGAATCAGAGATGGGGAATCAGAGGCAGGGAATCAGAATGAGAAGCAGGGAATAAGACGCGGGGAATCAGAGGCGGGGAATCAGAGCTGGGGAATCAGAGGCAGTGAATCAGAGGCGGGGAATCAGAGGCAGGGAATCGGATGTGCAGAATCAGAGATGGGGAATCAGAGGTGGGGAATCAGAGGCGGTGAATCAGACATGGGTAATCAGAGGCGGGGAATCAGAGGCAGGAAATCAGACACGGGGAATCAGAGGCTGGGAATCAGAGCTGGGAAATTAGAGGCAGGGAATCAGAGTTGGGGATTCAGAGGCGGGGAATCAGATATGGGGAAACAGAGGCGGGGAATCAGAGGCGGGCAAATAGAGGCGGGGATCAGATATGGGGAAACAGAAGAGGGGAATCAGAGGCGGGGAAACAGAGGTGGGAATCAGATATGGGGAATCAGAGGTGGGGAATCAGAGGTTGGGAATCAGAGGCAGGGAATCAGAGGCTGGGAATCAGATGCATGGAATCAGATGCGGGGAATCAGAGGCGGGGAATCAGAGCTGGGGAATCAGAGGTGGGGAATCAAATTTGGGGAATCAGAGTCGGGGACTTAGATATGGGGAAACAGAGGCGGGGAATCAGAGGTGGGGAACAGAAGGCGGGGAATCAGATATAGGGAATCAGAGATGGGGAATCAGAGGCAGGGAATTAGATGTGCGGAATCAGAGATGGGGAATCAGAGGTGGGGAATCAGAATCAGAAGCAGGGAATCAGAGGCAGGGAATCAGAGTTGGGGATTCAGAGGCGGGGAATCAGATATGGGGAAACAGAGGCGGGGAATCAGAGGCGGGAAAACTGAGGCAGGGAATTAGATATGGGGAATCAGTGGTGGGGAATCAGAGGTGGTGAATCAGAGATGGGGAATAACAGGCGGGGAATCAGAGGCAGGGAATAGAACGCGGGGAATCAGAGGCAGGGAATCAGAGTTGGGGCATCAGAGGTTGGGAATTAGATATGGGGAAACAGAGGCGGGGAATCAGAGGCGGGGAAACAGACGCGGGGAATCAGATATGGGGAATCAGAGTTGGGGAATCAGAGGTTGGGAATCAGAGGCAGGGAATCAGAGGCTTGGAATCAGATGCAGGGAATCAGATGCGGGGAATCAGAGGCGGGGAATCAGAGCTGGGGAATCAGAGGCGGGGAATCAGAGTTGGGGAATCAGAGGCGGGGAATCAGATATGGGGAATCAGAGGCGGGGAATCAGAGGCGGGGAAACAGAGGCGGGGAATCAGATATGGGGAATCAGAGGTGGGGAATCAGGGGCGGGGTATCAGTGGCAGGGAATCAGAGGCGGGAAATCAGAGGCCGGGAATCAGAGGCGGTGAATCAGGGGCGGGGAATCAGAGGCAGGGAATCGGATGTGCGGAATCAGAGATGCGGAATCAGAGGTGGGGAATCAGAATCAGAAGCAGGGTATCAGAGGGCGGGAATTAGAGGCCGGAATCAGATGCCAGGAATAAGAGGCCGGGAATCAGAGGTTGGGAATCAGAGTCCGGGAATCAGAGATGGGGAATCAGAAGCGGGGAATGAGATATGGGGAATCAGAGGCGGGGAATCAGAGGCGGGGAAACAGAGGCGAGGAATCAGATATGGGGATTCAGAGGTGGCGAATCAAAGGCGGTGAATCAGAGGCAGGGAATCGGAGCTGGGGAATCAGAGGCGGGGAATCAGAGTTGGGGAATCAGAGGCGGGGAATCAGAGTTGGGGAATCAGAGGCGGGGAATCAGATATGGGGAAACAGAGGCGGGGAATCAGAGGCGGGCAAATAGAGGCGGGGATCAGATATGGGGAAACAGAAGAGGGGAATCAGAGGCGGGGAAACAGAGGCGGGAATCAGATATGGGGAATCAGAGGTGGGGAATCAGAGGTTGGGAATCAGAGGCAGGGAATCAGAGGCTGGGAATCAGATGCATGGAATCAGATGCGGGGAATCAGAGGCGGGGAATCAGAGCTGGGGAATCAGAGGTGGGGAATCAAATTTGGGGAATCAGAGTCGGGGACTTAGATATGGGGAAACAGAGGCGGGGAATCAGAGGTGGGGAACAGAAGGCGGGGAATCAGATATAGGGAATCAGAGATGGGGAATCAGAGGCAGGGAATTAGATGTGCGGAATCAGAGATGGGGAATCAGAGGTGGGGAATCAGAATCAGAAGCAGGGAATCAGAGGCAGGGAATCAGAGTTGGGGATTCAGAGGCGGGGAATCAGATATGGGGAAACAGAGGCGGGGAATCAGAGGCGGGAAAACTGAGGCGGGGAATTAGATATGGGGAATCAGTGGTGGGGAATCAGAGGTGGTGAATCAGAGATGGGGAATAACAGGCGGGGAATCAGAGGCAGGGAATAGAACGCGGGGAATCAGAGGCAGGGAATCAGAGTTGGGGCATCAGAGGTTGGGAATTAGATATGGGGAAACAGAGGCGGGGAATCAGAGGCGGGGAAACAGACGCGGGGAATCAGATATGGGGAATCAGAGTTGGGGAATCAGAGGTTGGGAATCAGAGGCAGGGAATCAGAGGCTTGGAATCAGATGCAGGGAATCAGATGCGGGGAATCAGAGGCGGGGAATCAGAGCTGGGGAATCAGAGGCGGGGAATCAGAGTTGGGGAATCAGAGGCGGGGAATCAGATATGGGGAATCAGAGGCGGGGAATCAGAGGCGGGGAAACAGAGGCGGGGAATCAGATATGGGGAATCAGAGGTGGGGAATCAGGGGCGGGGTATCAGTGGCAGGGAATCAGAGGCGGGAAATCAGAGGCCGGGAATCAGAGGCGGTGAATCAGGGGCAGGGAATCAGAGGCAGGGAATCGGATGTGCGGAATCAGAGATGCGGAATCAGAGGTGGGGAATCAGAATCAGAAGCAGGGAATCAGAGGGCGGGAATTAGAGGCCGGAATCAGATGCCAGGAATAAGAGGCCGGGAATCAGAGGTTGGGAATCAGAGTCCGGGAATCAGAGATGGGGAATCAGAAGCGGGGAATGAGATATGGGGAATCAGAGGCGGGGAATCAGAGGCGGGGAAACAGAGGCGAGGAATCAGATATGGGGATTCAGAGGTGGCGAATCAAAGGCGGTGAATCAGAGGCAGGGAATCGGAGCTGGGGAATCAGAGGCGGGGAATCAGAGTTGGGGAATCAGAGGCGGGGAATCAGAGCTGGGGAATCAGAGTCGGGGAATCAGAGGCAGGGAATCAGATGTGCGGAATCAGAGATGGGGAATCAGAGGCGGGGAATCAGAGCTGGAGAATCAGAGGTGGGGAATCAGAGTTGGGGAATCAGTGGCTGGGACTTAGATATTGGGAAACAGAGGCGGGGAATCAGAGGCGGGGAAATAGTGGCGGGGAATCAGATATGGGGAAATCAGAGGTGGGGAATCAGAGGCAGGGAATCAGATGTGCGCAATCAGAGATGGGGAATCAGAGGCAGGGAATCAGAATCAGAAGCAGGGAATCAGAGGCCGGGGATCAGAGGCCGGAATCAGATGCCGGGAATAAGAGGCCGGGAATCAGAGGTGGGGAATCAGAGTCCGGGAATCAGAGATGGGGATTCAGAGGCGGGGAATGAGATATGGTAAATCAGAGGCGGGGAATCAGAGGCGGGTAAACAGAGGCGGGGAATCAGATATGGGGAATCAGAGGTGGCGAATCAAAGGCGGTGAATCAGAGATGGGGAATCAGAGGCCGGGAATCAGAGGCAGGGAATCAAACACGGGGAATCAGAGGCGGGGAATCAGAGCTGGGGAATCAGAGGCGGGGAATCATAGCTGGCGAATCAGAGGCGGGGAATCAGAGGTGGGGAATCAGAGGCGGGGAATCAGATATTGTTAATCAGAGGTGGGGAATCAGAGGTGGGGAAACAGAGGCGGGGAATCAGATATGGGGAATCAGAGGTGGGGAATCAGAGGTTGTGAATCAGAGATGGAGAATCAGAGGCGGGGAATCAGAGGCCGGTAATCAGACGCGGGGAATCAGAGGCGGGGATTCAGAGCTGGGGAATCAGAGGCGGGGAATCAGAGTTGGGGAATCAGAGGCGGGGAATCAGATATGGGGAATCAGAGGCGGGGAATCAGAGGCGGGGAAACAGAGGCGGGGAATCAGATATGGGGAATCAGAGGTGGGGAATCAGGGGCGGGGTATCAGTGGCAGGGAATCAGAGGCGGGAAATCAGAGGCCGGGAATCAGAGGCGGTGAATCAGAGGCGGGGAATCAGAGGCAGGGAATCGGATGTGCGGAATCAGAGATGGGGAATCAGAGGTGGGGAATAAGAGGCGGTGAATCAGACATGGGTAATCAGAGGCGGGGAATCAGGGGCAGGGAATCAGACACGGGGAATCAGAGGTGGGGAATCAGAGCTGGGGAATTAGATGCAGGGAATCAGAGTTGGGGAATCAGAGGCAGGGAATCAGAGTTGGGGCATCAGAGTTTGGGAATTAGATATGGGGAAACAGAGGCGGGGAATCAGAGGTGGGGAAACAGATGCGGGGAATCAGATATGGGGAATCAGAGGTGGGGAATCAGAGGCAGGGAATCAGATGTGCGGAATCAGAGATGGGGAATCAGAGGCAGGGAATCAGAATCAGAAGCGGGGAATCAGATATGGGGAATCAGAGCTCAGGAATCAGATGCTGGGAATAAGAGGCCGGGAATCAGAGGTGGGGAATCAGAGTCCGGGAATCAGAGATGGGGATTCAAAGGCGGGGAATGAGATATGGAGAATCAGAGGCGGGGAATTTGAGGCGTGGAAACAGTGGTGGGGAATCAGATATGGGGAATCAGAGGTGGCGAATCAAAGGCAGTGAATCAGAGATGGGGATTCAGAGGCGGGGAATCAGAGGCAGGGAATCAAACACAGGGAATCAGAGGCGGGGAATCAGAGCTGGGGAATCAGAGGCGGGGAATCAGAGTTGGGGAATCAGAGGCGGGGAATCAGATATGGGGAAACAGGGGCCGGGAATCAGAGGGGGGGAAACAGAGGCGGGGAATCAGATATGGGGAATCAGAGGTGTGGAATCAGAGGTTGGGAAACAGAGGCGGGGAATCAGATATGGGGAATCAGAGGTGGGGAATCAGAGGTGGTGAATCAGAGATGGGGAATCACAGGCGGGGAATCAGAGGCAGGGAATAGAACGCGGGGAATCAGAGGCAGGGAATTAGAGTTGGGGCATCAGAGGTTGGGAATTAGATATGGGGAAACAGAGGCGGGGAATCAGAGGTGGGGAAACAGAGGCGGGTAATCAGATATGGGGAATCAGAGGTGGGGAATCAGAGGTTGGGAATCACAGGCAGGGAATCAGAGGCTGGGAATCAGATGCAGGGAATCAGATGCGGGGAATCAGAGGCGGGGAATCAGATCTGGGGAATCAGAGGTGGGGAATCAGAGTTGGGGAATCAGAGGCGGGGACTTAGATATGGGGAAACAGAGGCGGGGAATCAGAGGCGGGGAAACAGAGGCGGGGAATCAGATATGGGGAATCAGAGGTGGGGAATCAGAGGCAGGGAATCAGATGTGCGGAATCAGAGATGGGGAATCAGAGGCAGGGAATCAGAATCAGAAGCAGGGAATAAGACGCGGGGAATCAGAGGCGGGGAATCACAGCTGGGGAATCAGAGGCAGTGAATCAGAGGGGGGGAATCAGAGGCAGGGAATCGGATGTGCGGAATCAGAGATGGGGAATCAGAGGTGGGGAATCAGAGGCGGTGAATCAGACATGGGTAATCAGAGGCGGGGAATCAGAGGCAGGAAATCAGACACGGGGAATCAGAGGCGGGGAATCAGAGCTGGGAACTTAGAGGCAGGGAATCAGAGGCGGGAAAATAGAGGCGGGGATCAGATATGGGGAAAGAGAGGAGGGGAATCAGAGGCGGGGAAACAGAGGCGGGGAATCAGATATGGGGAATCAGAGGTGGGGAATCAGAGGTTGGGAATCGGAGGCAGGGAATCAGAGGCTGGGAATCAGATGCATGGAATCAGATGCGGGGAATCAGAGGCGGGGAATCAGAGCTGGGGAATCAGAGGTGGGGAATCAAAGTTGGGGAATCAGAGTCGGGGACTTAGATATGGGGAAACAGAGGCGGGGAATCAGAGGTGGGGAACAGAAGGCGGGGAATCAGATATGGGGAATCAGAGATGGGGAATCAGAGGCAGGGAATTAGATGTGCAGAATCAGAGATGGGGAATCAGAGGTGGGGAATCAGAATCAGAAGCAGGGAATCAGAGGCAGGGAATCAGAGTTGGGGATTCAGAGGCGGGGAATCAGATATGGGGAAACAGAGGCGGGGAATCAGAGGCGGGAAAACAGAGGCGGGGAATTAGATATGGGGAATCAGAGGTGGGGAATCAGAGGTGGTGAATCAGAGATGGGGAATCACAGGCGGGGAATCAGAGGCAGGGAATAGAACGCGGGGCATCAGAGGCAGGGAATCAGAGTTGGGGCATCAGAGGTTGGGAATTAGATATGGGGAAACAGAGGCGGCGAATCAGAGGCGGGGAAACAGAGGCGGGGAATCAGATATGGGGAATCAGAGGTGGGGAATCAGAGGTTGGGAATCAGAGGCAGGGAATCAGAGGCTTGGAATCAGATGCAGGGAATCAGATGCGGGGAATCAGATATGGGGAATCAGAGGCGGGGAATCAGAGGCGGGGAAACAGAGGCGGGGAATCAGATATGGGGAATCAGAGGTGGGGAATCAGGGGCGGGGTATCAGTGGCAGGGAATCAGAGGCGGGAAATCAGAGGCCGGGAATTAGAGGCGGTGAATCAGGGGCGGGGAATCAGAGGCAGGGAATCGGATGTGCGGAATCAGAGATGGGGAATCAGAGGTGGGGAATCAGAATCAGAAGCAGGGAATCAGAGGCCGGGAATTAGAGGACGGAATCAGATGCCGGGAATAAGAGGCCGGGAATCAGAGGTTGGGAATCAGAGTCCGGGAATCAGAGATGGGGAATCAGAGGCGGGGAATGAGATATGGGGAATCAGAGGCGGGGAATCAGAGGCGGGGAAACAGAGGCGAGGAATCAAATATGGGGATTCAGAGGTGGCGAATCAAAGGCGGTGAATCAGAGGCGGGGAATCAGAGCTGGGGAATCAGAGGCGGGGAATCAGAGTTGGGGAATCAGAGGCGGGGAATCAGAGCTGGGGAATCAGAGTCGGGGAATCAGAGGCAGGGAATCAGATGTGCGGAATCAGAGATGGGGAATCAGAGGTGGGGAATCAGAGCTGGAGAATCAGAGGTGGGGAATCAGAGTTGGGGAATCAGAGGCGGGGACTTAGATATTGGGAAACAGAGGCGGGGAATCAGAGCTGGGGAATCAGAGGTGGGGAATCAGAGTTGGGGAATCAGAGGCGGGGAATCAGATATGGGGAAACAGGGGCGGGGAATCAGAGGCGGGGAAACAGAGGCGAGGAATCAGATATGGGGAATCAGAGGTGTGGAATCAGAGGTTGGGAATCAGAGGCAGGGAATCAGAGGCGGGGAAACAGAGGCGGGGAATCAGATATGGGGAATCAGAGGTGGCGAATCAAAGGCGGTGAAACAGAGATGGGGAATCAGGGCAGGGAATCAGAGGCAGGGAATCAAACACGGGGAATCAGAGCTGGGGAATCAGAGGCGGGGAATTAGAGTTGGGGAATCCGAGGAGGGGAATCAGAGGCGGGGAAACAGGCAGGGAATCAGATATGGGGAATCAGAGGTGGGGAATCAGATGTTGGGAATCAGAGGCAGGGAATCAGAGGCGGGTAATCAGAGGCGGGGAATCAGAGGCAGGGAATCAGATGTGCGGAATCGGAGATGGGGAATCAGAGGCAGGGAATCAGAGACGGGGAATCAGAGGCGGGGAATCAGAGGCCGGGAATCAGATATGGGGAAACAGAGGCGGGGAATCAGAGGAGGGGAAACAGAGGCGGGGAATCAGATATGGGAAATCAGAGGTGGGGAATCAGAGGTTGGGAATCAGAGGCAGGGAATCAGAGGCTTGGAATCAAATGCAGGGAATCAGATGCGGGGAATCAGAGGCGGGGAATCAGAGCTGGAGAATCAGAGGTGGGGAATCAGAGATGGGGAATCAGAGGCGGGGACTTAGATATTGGGAAACAGAGGCGGGGAATCAGAGGCGGGGAAACAGAGGCGGGGAATCAGATATGGTGAATCAGAGGTGTGGAATCAGAGGCATGGAATCAGGTGTGCGCAATCAGAGATGGGGAATCAGAGGCAGGGAATCAGAATCAGAAGCAGGGAATCAGAGGCCGGGGATCAGAGGCCGGAATCAGATGCCGGGAATAAGAGGCCGGGAATCAGAGGTGGGGAATCAGAGTCCGGGAATCAGAGATGGGGATTCAGAGGCGGGGAATCAGAAGCGGGGAAACAGAGGCGGGGAATCAGATATGGGGAATCAGAGGTGGCGAATCAAAGGCGTTGAATCAGAGATGGGGAATCAGAGGCCGGGAATCAGAGGCAGGGAATCAAACACGGGGAATCAGAGGCGGGGAATCAGAGCTGGGGAATCAGAGGCGAGGAATCATAGCTGGCGAATCAGAGGCGGGGAATCAGAGGTGGGGAATCAGAGGCGGGGAATCAGATATTGTTAATCAGAGGTGTGGAATCAGAGGCGGGGAAACAGAGGCGGGGAATCAGATATGGGGAATCAGAGGTGGGGAATCAGAGGTTGTGAATCAGAGTTGAGGAATCAGAGGCGGGGAATCAGATATGGGGAATCAGAGGCGGGGAATCAGAGGCGGGGAAACAGAGGCGGGGAATCAGATATGGGGAATCAGAGGTGGGGAATCAGGGGCGGGGTATCAGTGGCAGGGAATCAGAGCCGGGAAATCAGAGGCCGGGAATCAGAGGCGGTGAATCAGAGGCGGGGAATCAGAGGCATGGAATCGGATGTGCGGAATCAGAGATGGGGAATCAGAGGTGGGGAATCAGAGGCGGTGAATCAGACATGGGTAATCAGAGGCGGGGAATCAGAGGCAGGAAATCAGACACGGGGAATCAGAGGCGGGGAATCAGAGCTGGGGAATTAGATGCAGGGAATCAGAGTTGGGGATTCAGAGGCGGGGAATCAGATATGGGGAAACAGTGGCGGGGAATCAGAGGCGGGGAAACAGAGGCGGGGAATCAGATATGGGGAATCAGAGGTGGGGAATCAGAGCTGGGGAATCAGAGGTGGGGAATCAGAGTTGGGGAATCAGAGGCGGGGACTTAGATATGGGGAAACAGAGTCGGGGAATCAGAGGCGGGGAAACAGAGGCGGGGAATCAGATATGGGGAATCAGAGGTGGGGAATCAGAGGCAGGGAATCAGATGTGCGGAATCAGAGATGGGGAATCAGAGGCAGGGAATCAGAATCAGAAGCAGGGAATAAGACGCGGGGAATCTGAGGCGGGGAATCAGAGCTGGGGAATCAGAGGCTGTGAATCAGAGGCGGGGAATCAGAAGCAGGGAATCGGATGTGCGGAATCAGAGATGTGGAATCAGAGGTTGGGAATCAGAGGCGGTGAATCAGACATGGGTAATCAGAGGCGGGGAATCAGAGGCAGGAAATCAGACACGGGGAATCTGAGGCGGGGAATCAGAGGCGGGGAATCAGAGGCAGGGAATGGGATGTGCGGAATCAGAGATGGGGAATCAGAGGTGGGGAATCAGAGGCGGTGAATCAGACATGGGTAATCAGAGGTGGGGAATCAGAGGCAGGAAATCAGACACGGGGAATCAGAGGCGGGGAATCAGAGCTGGGGAATTAGATGCAGGGAATCAGAGTTGGGGATTCTGAGGCGGGGAATCAGATATGGGGAAACTGAGGTGGGGAATCAGAGGTGGGCAAATAGAGGCGGGGAATCAGATATGGGGAAACAGAGGCGGGGAATCTGAGGCGGGGAAACAGAGGCGGGGAATCAGATATGGGGAATCAGAGGTGGGGAATCAGAGGTTGGGAATCACAGGCAGGGAATCAGAGGCTGGGAATCAGATGCAGGGAATCAGATGCGGGGAATCAGAGGCGGGGAATCAGAGCTGGGGAATCAGAGGTGGGGAATCAGAGTTGGGGAATCAGAGGCGGGGACTTAGATATGGGGAAACAGAGGCGGGGAATCAGAGGCGGGGAAACAGAGGCGGGGAATCAGATATGGGGAATCAGAGGTGGGGAATCAGAGGCAGGGAATCAGATGTGCGGAATCAGAGATGGGGAATCAGAGGCAGGGAATCAGAATGAGAAGCAGGGAATAAGACGCGGGGAATCAGAGGCGGGGAATCAGAGCTGGGGAATCAGAGGCAGTGAATCAGAGGCGGGGAATCAGAGGCAGGGAATCGGATGTGCAGAATCAGAGATGGGGAATCAGAGGTGGGGAATCAGAGGCGGTGAATCAGACATGGGTAATCAGAGGCGGGGAATCAGAGGCAGGAAATCAGACACGGGGAATCAGAGGCTGGGAATCAGAGCTGGGAAATTAGAGGCAGGGAATCAGAGTTGGGGATTCAGAGGCGGGGAATCAGATATGGGGAAACAGAGGCGGGGAATCAGAGGCGGGCAAATAGAGGCGGGGATCAGATATGGGGAAACAGAAGAGGGGAATCAGAGGCGGGGAAACAGAGGTGGGAATCAGATATGGGGAATCAGAGGTGGGGAATCAGAGGTTGGGAATCAGAGGCAGGGAATCAGAGGCTGGGAATCAGATGCATGGAATCAGATGCGGGGAATCAGAGGCGGGGAATCAGAGCTGGGGAATCAGAGGTGGGGAATCAAATTTGGGGAATCAGAGTCGGGCACTTAGATATGGGGAAACAGAGGCGGGGAATCAGAGGTGGGGAACAGTAGGCGGGGAATCAGATATAGGGAATCAGAGATGGGGAATCAGAGGCAGGGAATTAGATGTGCGGAATCAGAGATGGGGAATCAGAGGTGGGGAATCAGAATCAGAAGCAGGGAATCAGAGGCAGGGAATCAGAGTTGGGGATTCAGAGGCGGGGAATCAGATATGGGGAAACAGAGGCGGGGAATCAGAGGCGGGAAAACTGAGGCAGGGAATTAGATATGGGGAATCAGTGGTGGGGAATCAGAGGTGGTGAATCAGAGATGGGGAATAACAGGCGGGGAATCAGAGGCAGGGAATAGAACGCGGGGAATCAGAGGCAGGGAATCAGAGTTGGGGCATCAGAGGTTGGGAATTAGATATGGGGAAACAGAGGCGGGGAATCAGAGGCGGGGAAACAGACGCGGGGAATCAGATATGGGGAATCAGAGTTGGGGAATCAGAGGTTGGGAATCAGAGGCAGGGAATCAGAGGCTTGGAATCAGATGCAGGGAATCAGATGCGGGGAATCAGAGGCGGGGAATCAGAGCTGGGGAATCAGAGGCGGGGAATCAGAGTTGGGGAATCAGAGGCGGGGAATCAGATATGGGGAATCAGAGGCGGGGAATCAGAGGCGGGGAAACAGAGGCGGGGAATCAGATATGGGGAATCAGAGGTGGGGAATCAGGGGCGGGGTATCAGTGGCAGGGAATCAGAGGCGGGAAATCAGAGGCCGGGAATCAGAGGCGGTGAATCAGGGGCGGGGAATCAGAGGCAGGGAATCGGATGTGCGGAATCAGAGATGCGGAATCAGAGGTGGGGAATCAGAATCAGAAGCAGGGTATCAGAGGGCGGGAATTAGAGGCCGGAATCAGATGCCAGGAATAAGAGGCCGGGAATCAGAGGTTGGGAATCAGAGTCCGGGAATCAGAGATGGGGAATCAGAAGCGGGGAATGAGATATGGGGAATCAGAGGCGGGGAATCAGAGGCGGGGAAACAGAGGCGAGGAATCAGATATGGGGATTCAGAGGTGGCGAATCAAAGGCGGTGAATCAGAGGCAGGGAATCGGAGCTGGGGAATCAGAGGCGGGGAATCAGAGTTGGGGAATCAGAGGCGGGGAATCAGAGTTGGGGAATCAGAGGCGGGGAATCAGATATGGGGAAACAGAGGCGGGGAATCAGAGGCGGGCAAATAGAGGCGGGGATCAGATATGGGGAAACAGAAGAGGGGAATCAGAGGCGGGGAAACAGAGGCGGGAATCAGATATGGGGAATCAGAGGTGGGGAATCAGAGGTTGGGAATCAGAGGCAGGGAATCAGAGGCTGGGAATCAGATGCATGGAATCAGATGCGGGGAATCAGAGGCGGGGAATCAGAGCTGGGGAATCAGAGGTGGGGAATCAAATTTGGGGAATCAGAGTCGGGGACTTAGATATGGGGAAACAGAGGCGGGGAATCAGAGGTGGGGAACAGAAGGCGGGGAATCAGATATAGGGAATCAGAGATGGGGAATCAGAGGCAGGGAATTAGATGTGCGGAATCAGAGATGGGGAATCAGAGGTGGGGAATCAGAATCAGAAGCAGGGAATCAGAGGCAGGGAATCAGAGTTGGGGATTCAGAGGCGGGGAATCAGATATGGGGAAACAGAGGCGGGGAATCAGAGGCCGGAAAACTGAGGCGGGGAATTAGATATGGGGAATCAGTTGTGGGGAATCAGAGGTGGTGAATCAGAGATGGGGAATAACAGGCGGGGAATCAGAGGCAGGGAATAGAACGCGGGGAATCAGAGGCAGGGAATCAGAGTTGGGGCATCAGAGGTTGGGAATTAGATATGGGGAAACAGAGGCGGGGAATCAGAGGCGGGGAAACAGACGCGGGGAATCAGATATGGGGAATCAGAGTTGGGGAATCAGAGGTTGGGAATCAGAGGCAGGGAATCAGAGGCTTGGAATCAGATGCAGGGAATCAGATGCGGGGAATCAGAGGCGGGGAATCAGAGCTGGGGAATCAGAGGCGGGGAATCAGAGTTGGGGAATCAGAGGCGGGGAATCAGATATGGGGAATCAGAGGCGGGGAATCAGAGGCGGGGAAACAGAGGCGGGGAATCAGATATGGGGAATCAGAGGTGGGGAATCAGGGGCGGGGTATCAGTGGCAGGGAATCAGAGGCGGGAAATCAGAGGCCGGGAATCAGAGGCGGTGAATCAGGGGCGGGGAATCAGAGGCAGGGAATCGGATGTGCGGAATCAGAGATGCGGAATCAGAGGTGGGGAATCAGAATCAGAAGCAGGGAATCAGAGGGCGGGAATTAGAGGCCGGAATCAGATGCCAGGAATAAGAGGCCGGGAATCAGAGGTTGGGAATCAGAGTCCGGGAATCAGAGATGGGGAATCAGAAGCGGGGAATGAGATATGGGGAATCAGAGGCGGGGAATCAGAGGCGGGGAAACAGAGGCGAGGAATCAGATATGGGGATTCAGAGGTGGCGAATCAAAGGCGGTGAATCAGAGGCAGGGAATCGGAGCTGGGGAATCAGAGGCGGGGAATCAGAGTTGGGGAATCAGAGGCGGGGAATCAGAGCTGGGGAATCAGAGTCGGGGAATCAGAGGCAGGGAATCAGATGTGCGGAATCAGAGATGGGGAATCAGAGGCGGGGAATCAGAGCTGGAGAATCAGAGGTGGGGAATCAGAGTTGGGGAATCAGTGGCTGGGACTTAGATATTGGGAAACAGAGGCGGGGAATCAGAGGCGGGGAAATAGAGGCGGGGAATCAGATATGGGGAATCAGAGGTGGGGAATCAGAGGCAGGGAATCAGATGTGCGCAATCAGAGATGGGGAATCAAAGGCAGGGAATCAGAATCAGAAGCAGGGAATCAGAGGCCGGGGATCAGAGGCCGGAATCAGATGCCGGGAATAAGAGGCCGGGAATCAGAGGTGGGGAATCAGAGTCCGGGAATCAGAGATGGGGATTCAGAGGCGGGGAATGAGATATGGTGAATCAGAGGCGGGGAATCAGAGGCGGGTAAACAGAGGCGGGGAATCAGATATGGGGAATCAGAGGTGGCGAATCAAAGGCGGTGAATCAGAGATGGGGAATCAGAGGCCGGGAATCAGAGGCAGGGAATCAAACACGGGGAATCAGAGGCGGGGAATCAGAGCTGGGGAATCAGAGGCGGGGAATCATAGCTGGCGAATCAGAGGCGGGGAATCAGAGGTGGGGAATCAGAGGCGGGGAATCAGATATTGTTAATCAGAGGTGGGGAATCAGAGGTGGGGAAACAGAGGCGGGGAATCAGATATGGGGAATCAGAGGTGGGGAATCAGAGGTTGTGAATCAGAGATGGAGAATCAGAGGCGGGGAATCAGAGGCCGGTAATCAGACGCGGGGAATCAGAGGCGGGGATTCAGAGCTGGGGAATCAGAGGCGGGGAATCAGAGTTGGGGAATCAGAGGCGGGGAATCAGATATGGGGAATCAGAGGCGGGGAATCAGAGGCGGGGAACCAGAGGCGGGGAATCAGATATGGGGAATCAGAGGTGGGGAATCAGGGGCGGGGTATCAGTGGCAGGGAATCAGAGGCGGGAAATCAGAGGCCGGGAATCAGAGGCGGTGAATCAGAGGCGGGGAATCAGAGGCAGGGAATCGGATGTGCGGAATCAGAGATGGGGAATCAGAGGTGGGGAATAAGAGGCGGTGAATCAGACATGGGTAATCAGAGGCGGGGAATCAGGGGCAGGGAATCAGACACGGGGAATCAGAGGTGGGGAATCAGAGCTGGGGAATTAGATGCAGGGAATCAGAGTTGGGGAATCAGAGGCAGGGAATCAGAGCTGGGGAATCAGAGGTGGGGAATCAAATTTGGGGAATCAGAGTCGGGCACTTAGATATGGGGAAACAGAGGCGGGGAATCAGAGGTGGGGAACAGAAGGCGGGGAATCAGATATAGGGAATCAGAGATGGGGAATCAGAGGCAGGGAATTAGATGTGCGGAATCAGAGATGGGGAATCAGAGGTGGGGAATCAGAATCAGAAGCAGGGAATCAGAGGCAGGGAATCAGAGTTGGGGATTCAGAGGCGGGGAATCAGATATGGGGAAACAGAGGCGGGGAATCAGAGGCGGGAAAACTGAGGCAGGGAATTAGATATGGGGAATCAGTGGTGGGGAATCAGAGGTGGTGAATCAGAGATGGGGAATAACAGGCGGGGAATCAGAGGCAGGGAATAGAACGCGGGGAATCAGAGGCAGGGAATCAGAGTTGGGGCATCAGAGGTTGGGAATTAGATATGGGGAAACAGAGGCGGGGAATCAGAGGCGGGGAAACAGACGCGGGGAATCAGATATGGGGAATCAGAGTTGGGGAATCAGAGGTTGGGAATCAGAGGCAGGGAATCAGAGGCTTGGAATCAGATGCAGGGAATCAGATGCGGGGAATCAGAGGCGGGGAATCAGAGCTGGGGAATCAGAGGCGGGGAATCAGAGTTGGGGAATCAGAGGCGGGGAATCAGATATGGGGAATCAGAGGCGGGGAATCAGAGGCGGGGAAACAGAGGCGGGGAATCAGATATGGGGAATCAGAGGTGGGGAATCAGGGGCGGGGTATCAGTGGCAGGGAATCAGAGGCGGGAAATCAGAGGCCGGGAATCAGAGGCGGTGAATCAGGGGCGGGGAATCAGAGGCAGGGAATCGGATGTGCGGAATCAGAGATGCGGAATCAGAGGTGGGGAATCAGAATCAGAAGCAGGGTATCAGAGGGCGGGAATTAGAGGCCGGAATCAGATGCCAGGAATAAGAGGCCGGGAATCAGAGGTTGGGAATCAGAGTCCGGGAATCAGAGATGGGGAATCAGAAGCGGGGAATGAGATATGGGGAATCAGAGGCGGGGAATCAGAGGCGGGGAAACAGAGGCGAGGAATCAGATATGGGGATTCAGAGGTGGCGAATCAAAGGCGGTGAATCAGAGGCAGGGAATCGGAGCTGGGGAATCAGAGGCGGGGAATCAGAGTTGGGGAATCAGAGGCGGGGAATCAGAGTTGGGGAATCAGAGGCGGGGAATCAGATATGGGGAAACAGAGGCGGGGAATCAGAGGCGGGCAAATAGAGGCGGGGATCAGATATGGGGAAACAGAAGAGGGGAATCAGAGGCGGGGAAACAGAGGCGGGAATCAGATATGGGGAATCAGAGGTGGGGAATCAGAGGTTGGGAATCAGAGGCAGGGAATCAGAGGCTGGGAATCAGATGCATGGAATCAGATGCGGGGAATCAGAGGCGGGGAATCAGAGCTGGGGAATCAGAGGTGGGGAATCAAATTTGGGGAATCAGAGTCGGGGACTTAGATATGGGGAAACAGAGGCGGGGAATCAGAGGTGGGGAACAGAAGGCGGGGAATCAGATATAGGGAATCAGAGATGGGGAATCAGAGGCAGGGAATTAGATGTGCGGAATCAGAGATGGGGAATCAGAGGTGGGGAATCAGAATCAGAAGCAGGGAATCAGAGGCAGGGAATCAGAGTTGGGGATTCAGAGGCGGGGAATCAGATATGGGGAAACAGAGGCGGGGAATCAGAGGCCGGAAAACTGAGGCGGGGAATTAGATATGGGGAATCAGTTGTGGGGAATCAGAGGTGGTGAATCAGAGATGGGGAATAACAGGCGGGGAATCAGAGGCAGGGAATAGAACGCGGGGAATCAGAGGCAGGGAATCAGAGTTGGGGCATCAGAGGTTGGGAATTAGATATGGGGAAACAGAGGCGGGGAATCAGAGGCGGGGAAACAGACGCGGGGAATCAGATATGGGGAATCAGAGTTGGGGAATCAGAGGTTGGGAATCAGAGGCAGGGAATCAGAGGCTTGGAATCAGATGCAGGGAATCAGATGCGGGGAATCAGAGGCGGGGAATCAGAGCTGGGGAATCAGAGGCGGGGAATCAGAGTTGGGGAATCAGAGGCGGGGAATCAGATATGGGGAATCAGAGGCGGGGAATCAGAGGCGGGGAAACAGAGGCGGGGAATCAGATATGGGGAATCAGAGGTGGGGAATCAGGGGCGGGGTATCAGTGGCAGGGAATCAGAGGCGGGAAATCAGAGGCCGGGAATCAGAGGCGGTGAATCAGGGGCGGGGAATCAGAGGCAGGGAATCGGATGTGCGGAATCAGAGATGCGGAATCAGAGGTGGGGAATCAGAATCAGAAGCAGGGAATCAGAGGGCGGGAATTAGAGGCCGGAATCAGATGCCAGGAATAAGAGGCCGGGAATCAGAGGTTGGGAATCAGAGTCCGGGAATCAGAGATGGGGAATCAGAAGCGGGGAATGAGATATGGGGAATCAGAGGCGGGGAATCAGAGGCAGGGAAACAGAGGCGAGGAATCAGATATGGGGATTCAGAGGTGGCGAATCAAAGGCGGTGAATCAGAGGCAGGGAATCGGAGCTGGGGAATCAGAGGCGGGGAATCAGAGTTGGGGAATCAGAGGCGGGGAATCAGAGCTGGGGAATCAGAGTCGGGGAATCAGAGGCAGGGAATCAGATGTGCGGAATCAGAGATGGGGAATCAGAGGCGGGGAATCAGAGCTGGAGAATCAGAGGTGGGGAATCAGAGTTGGGGAATCAGTGGCTGGGACTTAGATATTGGGAAACAGAGGCGGGGAATCAGAGGCGGGGAAATAGAGGCGGGGAATCAGATATGGGGAATCAGAGGTGGGGAATCAGAGGCAGGGAATCAGATGTGCGCAATCAGAGATGGGGAATCAAAGGCAGGGAATCAGAATCAGAAGCAGGGAATCAGAGGCCGGGGATCAGAGGCCGGAATCAGATGCCGGGAATAAGAGGCCGGGAATCAGAGGTGGGGAATCAGAGTCCGGGAATCAGAGATGGGGATTCAGAGGCGGGGAATGAGATATGGTGAATCAGAGGCGGGGAATCAGAGGCGGGTAAACAGAGGCGGGGAATCAGATATGGGGAATCAGAGGTGGCGAATCAAAGGCGGTGAATCAGAGATGGGGAATCAGAGGCCGGGAATCAGAGGCAGGGAATCAAACACGGGGAATCAGAGGCGGGGTATCAGAGCTGGGGAATCAGAGGCGGGGAATCATAGCTGGCGAATCAGAGGCGGGGAATCAGAGGTGGGGAATCAGAGGCGGGGAATCAGATATTGTTAATCAGAGGTGGGGAATCAGAGGTGGGGAAACAGAGGCGGGGAATCAGATATGGGGAATCAGAGGTGGGGAATCAGAGGTTGTGAATCAGAGATGGAGAATCAGAGGCGGGGAATCAGAGGCCGGTAATCAGACGCGGGGAATCAGAGGCGGGGATTCAGAGCTGGGGAATCAGAGGCGGGGAATCAGAGTTGGGGAATCAGAGGCGGGGAATCAGATATGGGGAATCAGAGGCGGGGAATCAGAGGCGGGGAACCAGAGGCGGGGAATCAGATATGGGGAATCAGAGGTGGGGAATCAGGGGCGGGGTATCAGTGGCAGGGAATCAGAGGCGGGAAATCAGAGGCCGGGAATCAGAGGCGGTGAATCAGAGGCGGGGAATCAGAGGCAGGGAATCGGATGTGCGGAATCAGAGATGGGGAATCAGAGGTGGGGAATAAGAGGCGGTGAATCAGACATGGGTAATCAGAGGCGGGGAATCAGGGGCAGGGAATCAGACACGGGGAATCAGAGGTGGGGAATCAGAGCTGGGGAATTAGATGCAGGGAATCAGAGTTGGGGAATCAGAGGCAGGGAATCAGAGTTGGGGCATCAGAGTTTGGGAATTAGATATGGGGAAACAGAGGCGGGGAATCAGAGGTGGGGAAACAGATGCGGGGAATCAGATATGGGGAATCAGAGGTGGGGAATCAGAGGCAGGGAATCAGATGTGCGGAATCAGAGATGGGGAATCAGAGGCAGGGAATCAGAATCAGAAGCGGGGAATCAGATATGGGGAATCAGAGGCCAGGAATCAGATGCTGGGAATAAGAGGCCGGGAATCAGAGGTGGGGAATCAGAGTCCGGGAATCAGAGATGGGGATTCAAAGGCGGGGAAGGAGATATGGAGAATCAGAGGCGGGGAATTTGAGGCGTGGAAACAGTGGTGGGGAATCAGATATGGGGAATCAGAGGTGGCGAATCAAAGGCAGTGAATCAGAGATGGGGATTCAGAGGCGGGGAATCAGAGGCAGGGAATCAAACACAGGGAATCAGAGGCGGGGAATCAGAGCTGGGGAATCAGAGGCGGGGAATCAGAGTTGGGGAATCAGAGGCGGGGAATCAGATATGGGGAAACAGGGGCCGGGAATCAGAGGGGGGGAAACAGAGGCGGGGAATCAGATATGGGGAATCAGAGGTGTGGAATCAGAGGTTGGGAAACAGAGGCGGGGAATCAGATATGGGGAATCAGAGGTGGGGAATCAGAGGTGGTGAATCAGAGATGGGGAATCACAGGCGGGGAATCAGAGGCAGGGAATAGAACGCGGGGAATCAGAGGCAGGGAATTAGAGTTGGGGCATCAGAGGTTGGGAATTAGATATGGGGAAACAGAGGCGGGGAATCAGAGGCGGGGAAACAGAGGAGGGGAATCAGATATGGGGAATCAGAGGTGGCGAATAAAAGGCGGTGAAACAGAGATGGGGAATCAGGGCAGGGAATCAGAGGCAGGGAATCAAACACGGGGAATCAGAGCTGGGGAATCAGAGGCGGGGAATTAGAGTTGGGGAATCAGAGGAGGGGAGTCAGAGGCGGGGAAACAGGCGGGGAATCAGATATGGGGAATCAGAGGTGGGGAATCAGATGTTGGGAATCAGAGGCAGGGAATCAGAGGCGGGGAATGAGAGGCGGGGAATCAGAGGCAGGGAATCAGATGTGCGGAATCGGAGATGGGGAATCAGAGGCAGGGAATCAGAGGCGGGGAATCAGAGGCGGGGAATCAGAGGCCGGGAATCAGATATGGGGAAACAGAGGCGGGGAATCAGAGGCGGGGAAACAGAGGCGGGGAATCAGATATGGGAAATCAGAGGTGGGGAATCAGAGTTTGGGAATCAGAGGCAGGGAATCAGAGGCTTGGAATCAGATGCGGGGAATCAGATGCGGGGAATCAGAGGCGGGGAATCAGAGCTGGAGAATCAGAGGTGGGGAATCAGAGTTGGGTAATCAGAGGCGGGGACTTAGATATTGGGAAACAGAGGCGGGGAATCAGAGGCGGGGAAACAGAGGCGGGGAATCAGATATGGGGAATCAGAGGTGGGGAATCAGAGGCAGGGAATCAGATGTGCGCAATCAGAGATGGGGAATCAGAGGCAGGGAATCAGAATCAGAAGCAGGGAATCAGAGGCCGGGGATCAGAGGCCGGAATCAGATGCCGGGAATAAGAGGCCGGGAATCAGAGGTGGGGAATCAGAGTCCGGGAATCAGAGATGGAGATTCAGAGGCGGGGAATGAGATATGTGGAATCAGAGGCGGGGAATCAGAGGCGGGGAAACAGAGGCGGGGAATCAGATATGGGGAATCAGAGGTGGCGAATCAAAGGCGGTGAATCAGAGATGGGGAATCAGAGGCCGGGAATCAGAGACAGGGAATCAAACACGGGGAATCAGAGGCGGGGAATCAGAGCTGGGGAATCAGAGGCGGGGAATCATAGCTGGCGAATCAGAGGCGGGGAATCAGAGGTGGGGAATCAGAGGCGGGGAATCAGATATTGTTAATCAGAGCTGGGGAATCAGAGGCGGGGAAACAGAGGCGGGGAATCAGAGGCGGGGAATCAGAGTTGGGGAATCAGAGGCAGGGAATCAGAGTCGGGGAATCAGAGGCAGGGAATCAGATGTGCGGAATCAGAGATGGGGAATCAGAGGTGGGGAATCAGAGGCGGTGAGTAGGAGATAGGGAATCAGAGGCGGTGAATCAGAGGCAGGAAATCAGACACGGGGATTCAGAGGCTGGGAATCAGACGGGGGGAATCAAAGGTGGGGAATCAGAGCTGGGGAATCAGAGGCAGGGAATCAGAGTTGGGGATTCAGAGGCGGGGAATCAGATATGGGGAAACAGAGGCGGGGAATCAGAGGCGGGAAAACAGAGGCGGGGAATTAGATATGGGGAATCAGAGGTGGGGAATCAGAGGTGGTGAATCAGAGATGGGGAATCACAGGCGGGGAATCAGAGGCAGGGAATAGAACGCGGGGAATCAGAGGCAGGGAATCAGAGTTGGGGCATCAGAGGTTGGGAATTAGATATGGGGAAACAGAGGCGGGGAATCAGAGGTGGGGAAACAGAGGCGGGGAATCAGATATGGGGAATCAGAGGTGGGGAATCAGAGGCAGGGAATCAGATATGCGGAATCAGAGATGGGGAATCAGAGGCAGGGAATCAGAATCAGAAGCGGGGAATCAGATATGGGGAATCAGAGGCCAGGAATCAGATGCTGGGAGTAAGAGGCCGGGAATCAGAGGTGGGGAATCAGAGTCCGGGAATCAGAGATGGGGATTCAAAGGCGGGGAATGAGATATGGAGAATCAGATGCGGGGAATTTGAGGCGTGGAAACAGTGGTGGGGAATCAGATATGGGGAATCAGAGGTGGCGAATCAAAGGCAGTGAATCAGAGATGGGGAATCAGAGGCGGGGAATCAGAGGCAGGGAATCAAACACAGGGAATCAGAGGCGGGGAATCAGAGCTGGGGAATCAGAGGCGGGGATTCAGAGCTGGGGAATCAGAGGCGGGGAATCAGAGTTGGGGAATCAGAGGCGGGGAATCAGATATGGGGAATCAGAGGCGGGGAATCAGAGGCGGGGAAACAGAGGCGGGGAATCAGATATGGGGAATCAGAGGTGGGGAATCAGGGGCGGGGTATCAGTGGCAGGGAATCAGAGGCGGGAAATCAGAGGCCGGGAATCAGAGGCGGTGAATCAGAGGCGGGGAATCAGAGGCAGGGAATCGGATGTGCGGAATCAGAGATGGGGAATCAGAGGTGGGGAATCAGAGGCGGTGAATCAGACATGGGTAATCAGAGGCGGGGAATCAGGGGCAGGGAATCAGACACGGGGAATCAGAGGTGGGGAATCAGAGCTGGGGAATTAGATGCAGGGAATCAGAGTTGGGGAATCAGAGGCAGGGAATCAGAGTTGGGGCATCAGAGTTTGGGAATTAGATATGGGGAAACAGAGGCGGGGAATCAGAGGTGGGGAAACAGATGCGGGGAATCAGATATGGGGAATCAGAGGTGGGGAATCAGAGGCAGGGAATCAGATGTGCGGAATCAGAGATGGGGAATCAGAGGCAGGGAATCAGAATCAGAAGCGGGGAATCAGATATGGGGAATCAGAGGCCAGGAATCAGATGCTGGGAATAAGAGGCCGGGAATCAGAGGTGGGGAATCAGAGTCCGGGAATCAGAGATGGGGATTCAAAGGCGGGGAATGAGATATGGAGAATCAGAGGCGGGGAATTTGAGGCGTGGAAACAGTGGTGGGGAATCAGATATGGGGAATCAGAGGTGGCGAATCAAAGGCAGTGAATCAGAGATGGGGATTCAGAGGCGGGGAATCAGAGGCAGGGAATCAAACACAGGGAATCAGAGGCGGGGAATCAGAGCTGGGGAATCAGAGGCGGGGAATCAGAGTTGGGGAATCAGAGGCGGGGAATCAGATATGGGGAAACAGGGGCCGGGAATCAGAGGGGGGGAAACAGAGGCGGGGAATCAGATATGGGGAATCAGAGGTGTGGAATCAGAGGTTGGGAAACAGAGGCGGGGAATCAGATATGGGGAATCAGAGGTGGGGAATCAGAGGTGGTGAATCAGAGATGGGGAATCACAGGCGGGGAATCAGAGGCAGGGAATAGAACGCGGGGAATCAGAGGCAGGGAATTAGAGTTGGGGCATCAGAGGTTGGGAATTAGATATGGGGAAACAGAGGCGGGGAATCAGAGGCGGGGAAACAGAGGAGGGGAATCAGATATGGGGAATCAGAGGTGGCGAATAAAAGGCGGTGAAACAGAGATGGGGAATCAGGGCAGGGAATCAGAGGCAGGGAATCAAACACGGGGAATCAGAGCTGGGGAATCAGAGGCGGGGAATTAGAGTTGGGGAATCAGAGGAGGGGAGTCAGAGGCGGGGAAACAGGCGGGGAATCAGATATGGGGAATCAGAGGTGGGGAATCAGATGTTGGGAATCAGAGGCAGGGAATCAGAGGCGGGGAATGAGAGGCGGGGAATCAGAGGCAGGGAATCAGATGTGCGGAATCGGAGATGGGGAATCAGAGGCAGGGAATCAGAGGCGGGGAATCAGAGGCGGGGAATCAGAGGCCGGGAATCAGATATGGGGAAACAGAGGCGGGGAATCAGAGGCGGGGAAACAGAGGCGGGGAATCAGATATGGGAAATCAGAGGTGGGGAATCAGAGTTTGGGAATCAGAGGCAGGGAATCAGAGGCTTGGAATCAGATGCGGGGAATCAGATGCGGGGAATCAGAGGCGGGGAATCAGAGCTGGAGAATCAGAGGTGGGGAATCAGAGTTGGGTAATGAGAGGCGGGGACTTAGATATTGGGAAACAGAGGCGGGGAATCAGAGGCGGGGAAACAGAGGCGTGGAATCAGATATGGGGAATCAGAGGTGGGGAATCAGAGGCAGGGAATCAGATGTGCGCAATCAGAGATGGGGAATCAGAGGCAGGGAATCAGAATCAGAAGCAGGGAATCAGAGGCCGGGGATCAGAGGCCGGAATCAGATGCCGGGAATAAGAGGCCGGGAATCAGAGGTGGGGAATCAGAGTCCGGGAATCAGAGATGGAGATTCAGAGGCGGGGAATGAGATATGTGGAATCAGAGGCGGGGAATCAGAGGCGGGGAAACAGAGGCGGGGAATCAGATATGGGGAATCAGAGGTGGCGAATCAAAGGCGGTGAATCAGAGATGGGGAATCAGAGGCCGGGAATCAGAGGCAGGGAATCAAACACGGGGAATCAGAGGCGGGGAATCAGAGCTGGGGAATCAGAGGCGGGGAATCATAGCTGGCGAATCAGAGGCGGGGAATCAGAGGTGGGGAATCAGAGGCGGGGAATCAGATATTGTTAATCAGAGCTGGGGAATCAGAGGCGGGGAAACAGAGGCGGGGAATCAGAGGCGGGGAATCAGAGTTGGGGAATCAGAGGCGGGGAATCAGAGTCGAGGAATCAGAGGCAGGGAATCAGATGTGCGGAATCAGAGATGGGGAATCAGAGGTGGGGAATCAGAGGCGGTGAGTCAGAGATAGGGAATCAGAGGCGGTGAATCAGAGGCAGGAAATCAGACACGGGGATTCAGAGGCTGGGAATCAGACGGGGGGAATCAAAGGTGGGGAATCAGAGCTGGGGAATCAGAGGCAGGGAATCAGAGTTGGGGATTCAGAGGCGGGGAATCAGATATGGGGAAACAGAGGCGGGGAATCAGAGGCGGGGAAACAGAGGCGGGGAATTAGATATGGGGAATCAGAGGTGGGGAATCAGAGGTGGTGAATCAGAGATGGGGAATCACAGGCGGGGAATCAGAGGCAGGGAATAGAACGCGGGGAATCAGAGGCAGGGAATCAGAGTTGGGGCATCAGAGGTTGGGAATTAGATATGGGGAAACAGAGGCGGGGAATCAGAGGTGGGGAAACAGAGGCGGGGAATCAGATATGGGGAATCAGAGGTGGGGAATCAGAGGCAGGGAATCAGATGTGCGGAATCAGAGATGGGGAATCAGAGGCAGGGAATCAGAATCAGAAGCGGGGAATCAGATATGGGGAATCAGAGGCCAGGAATCAGATGCTGGGAGTAAGAGGCCGGGAATCAGAGGTGGGGAATCAGAGTCCGGGAATCAGAGATGGGGATTCAAAGGCGGGGAATGAGATATGGAGAATCAGATGCGGGGAATTTGAGGCGTGGAAACAGTGGTGGGGAATCAGATATGGGGAATCAGAGGTGGCGAATCAAAGGCAGTGAATCAGAGATGGGGAATCAGAGGCGGGGAATCAGAGGCAGGGAATCAAACACAGGGAATCAGAGGCGGGGAATCAGAGCTGGGGAATCAGAGGCGGGGAATCAGAGTTGGGGAATCAGAGGCGGGGAATCAGATATGGGGAAACAGGGGCCGGGAATCAGAGGCGGGGAAACAGAGGCGGGGAATCAGATATGGGGAATCAGAGGTGTGGAATCAGAGGTTGGGAAACAGAGGCGGGGAATCAGATATGGGGAATCAGAGGTGGGGAATCAGAGGTGGTGAATCAGAGATGGGGAATCACAGGCGGGGAATCAGAGGCAGGGAATAGAACGCGGGGAATCAGAGGCAGGGAATTAGAGTTGGGGCATCAGAGGTTGGGAATTAGATATGGGGAAACAGAGGCGGGGAATCAGAGGCGGGGAAACAGAGGCGGGGAATCAGATATGGGGAATCAGAGGTGGGGAATCAGAGGCAGGGAATCAGATGTGCGGAATCAGAGATGGGGAATCAGAGGCAGGGAATCAGAATCAGAAGGGGGGAATCAGAGGCCGGGAATCAGAGGCCGGGAATCAGATGCTGGGAATAAGAGGCCGGGAATCTGAGGTGGGGAATCAGAGTCCGGGAATCAGAGATGGGGATTCAGAGGCGGAGAATGAGATATGGAGAATCAGAGGCGGGGAATCAGAGGCGGGGAAACAGAGGTGGGGAATCAGATATGGGGAATCAGAGGTGGCGAATCAAAGGCGGTGAATCAGAGATGGGGAATCAGAGGCGGGCAATCAGAGGCAGGGAATCACACACGGGGAATCAGAGGCGGGGAATCAGAGCTGGGGAATCAGAGGCGGGAAATCAGAGTTGAATCAGAGGCGGGGAATCAGATATGGGGAAACAGGGGCGGGGAATCAGAGGCGGGGAAACAGAGGCGAGGAATCAGATATGGGGAATCAGAGGTGTGGAATCAGAGGTTGGGAATCAGAGGCAGGGAATCAGAGGCGGGGAAACTGAGGAGGGGAATCAGATATGGGGAATCAGAGGTGGCGAATCAAAGGCGGTGAAACAGAGATGGGTAATCAGGGCAGGGAATCAGAGGCAGGGAATCAAACACGGGGAATCAGAGCTGGGGAATCAGAGGCGGGAAATTAGAGTTGGGGAATCAGAGGAGGGGAGTCAGAGGCGGGGAAACAGGCGGGGAATCAGATATGGGGAATCAGAGGTGGGGAATCAGATGTTGGGAATCAGAGGCAGGGAATCAGAGGCGGGGAATGAGAGGCGGGGAATCAGAGGCAGGGAATCAGATGTGCGGAATCGGAGATGGGGAATCTGAGGCAGGGAATCAGAGGCGGGGAATCAGAGGCGGGGAATCAGAGGCCGGGAATCAGATATGGGGAAACAGAGGCGGGGAATCAGAGGCGGGGAAACAGAGGTGGGAAATCAGAGGTGGGGAATCAGAGGTTGGGAATCAGAGGCAGGGAATCAGAGGCTTGGAATCAGATGCAGGGAATCAGATGCGGGGAATCAGAGGCGGGGAATCAGAGCTGGAGAATCAGAGGTGGGGAATCAGAGTTGGGGAATCAGAGGCGGGGACTTAGATATTGGGAAACAGAGGCGGGGAATCAGAGGCGGGGAAACAGAGGCGGGGAATCAGATATGGGGAATCAGAGGTGGGGAATCAGAGGCAGGGAATCAGATGTGCGCAATCAGAGATGGGGTATCAGAGGCAGGGAATCAGAATCAGAAGCAGGGAATCAGAGGCCGGGGATCAGAGGCCGGAATCAGATGCCGGGAATAAGAGGCCGGGAATCAGAGGTGGGGAATCAGAGTCCGGGAATCAGAGATGGGGATTCAGAGGCGGGGAATGAGATATGTGGAATCAGAGGCGGGGAATCAGAGGCGGGGAAACAGAGGCGGGGAATCAGATATGGGGAATCAGAGGTGGCGAATCAAAGGCGGTGAATCAGACATGGGGAATCAGAGGCCGGGAATCAGAGGCAGGGAATCAAACATGGGGAATCAGAGGCGGGGAATCAGAGCTGGGGAATCAGAGGCGGGGAATCATAGCTGGCGAATCAGAGGCGGGGAATCAGAGGTGGGGAATCAGAGGCGGGGAATCAGATATTGTTAATCAGAGCTGGGGAATCAGACGCGGGGAAACAGAGGCGGGGAATCAGATATGGGGAATCAGAGGTGGGGAATCAGAGGTTGTGAATCAGAGATGGAGAATCAGAGGCGGGTAATCAAAGGCCGGTAATCAGACGCGGGGAATCAGAGGCGGGGATTCAGAGCTGGGGAATCAGAGGCGGGGAATCAGAGTTGGGGAATCAGAGGCGGGGAATCAGATATGGGGAATCAGAGGCGGGGAATCAGAGGCTGTGAATCAGAGGCGGGGAATCAGAAGCAGGGAATCGGATGTGCGGAATCAGAGATGGGGAATCAGAGGTGGGGAATCAGAGGCGGTGAATCAGACATGGGTAATCAGAGGCGGGGAATCAGAGGCAGGAAATCAGACACGGGGAATCTGAGGCGGGGAATCAGAGGCGGGGAATCAGAGGCAGGGAATGGGATGTGCGGAATCAGAAATGGGGAATCAGAGGTGGGGAATCAGAGGCGGTGAATCAGACATGGGTAATCAGAGGCGGGGAATCAGAGGCAGGAAATCAGACACGGGGAATCAGAGGCGGGGAATCAGAGCTGGGGAATTAGATGCAGGGAATCAGAGTTGGGGATTCAGAGGCGGGGAATCAGATATGGGGAAACTGAGGTGGGGAATCAGAGGTTGGCAAATAGAGGCGGGGAATCAGATATGGGGAAACAGAGGCGGGGAATCAGAGGCGGGAAAACAGAGGCGGGGAATTAGATATGGGGAATCAGAGGTGGGGAATCAGAGGTGGTGAATCAGAGATGGGGAATCACAGGCGGGGAATCAGAGGCAGGGAATAGAACGCGGGGAATCAGAGGCAGGGAATCAGAGTTGGGGCATCAGAGGTTGGGAATTAGATATGGGGAAACAGAGGCGGGGAATCAGAGGTGGGGAAACAGAGGCGGGGAATCAGATATGGGGAATCAGAGGTGGGGAATCAGAGGCAGGGAATCAGATGTGCGGAATCAGAGATGGGGAATCAGAGGCAGGGAATCAGAATCAGAAGCGGGGAATCAGATATGGGGAATCAGAGGCCAGGAATCAGATGCTGGGAGTAAGAGGCCGGGAATCAGAGGCGGGGAATCAGAGGCAGGGAATCGGATGTGCGGAATCAGAGATGGGGAATCAGAGGTGGGGAATCAGAGGCGGTGAATCAGACATGGGTAATCAGAGGCGGGGAATCAGAGGCAGGAAATCAGACATGGGGAATCAGAGGCGGGGAATCAGAGCTGGGGAATTAGATGCAGGGAATCAGAGTTGGGGATTCAGAGGCGGGGAATCAGATATGGGGAATCAGAGGTGGGGAATCAGAGGTGGGGAATCAGAGGTGGGGAATCAGAGTTGGGGAATCAGAGGCGGGGACTTAGATATGGGGAAACAGAGGCTGGGAATCAGAGGCGGGGAAACAGAGGCGGGGAATCAGATATGGGGAATCAGAGGTGGGGAATCAGAGGCAGGGAATCAGATGTGCGGTATCAGAGATGGGGAATCAGAGGCAGGGAATCAGAATCAGAAGCAGGGAATAAGACGCGGGGAATCTGAGGCGGGGAATCAGAGCTGGGGAATCAGAGGCTGTGAATCAGAGGCGGGGAATCAGAAGCAGGGAATCGGATGTGCGGAATCAGAGATGGGGAATCAGAGGTGGGGAATCAGAGGCGGTGAATCAGACATGGGTAATCAGAGGCGGGGAATCAGAGGCAGGAAATCAGACACGGGGAATCTGAGGCGGGGAATCAGAGGCGGGGAATCAGAGGCAGGGAATGGGATGTGCGGAATCAGAAATGGGGAATCAGAGGTGGGGAATCAGAGGCGGTGAATCAGACATGGGTAATCAGAGGCGGGGAATCAGAGGCAGGAAATCAGACACGGGGAATCAGAGGCGGGGAATCAGAGCTGGGGAATTAGATGCAGGGAATCAGAGTTGGGGATTCAGAGGCGGGGAATCAGATATGGGGAAACTGAGGTGGGGAATCAGAGGTTGGCAAATAGAGGCGGGGAATCAGATATGGGGAAACAGAGGCGGGGAATCAGAGGCGGGAAAACAGAGGCGGGGAATTAGATATGGGGAATCAGAGGTGGGGAATCAGAGGTGGTGAATCAGAGATGGGGAATCACAGGCGGGGAATCAGAGGCAGGGAATAGAACGCGGGGAATCAGAGGCAGGGAATCAGAGTTGGGGCATCAGAGGTTGGGAATTAGATATGGGGAAACAGAGGCGGGGAATCAGAGGTGGGGAAACAGAGGCGGGGAATCAGATATGGGGAATCAGAGGTGGGGAATCAGAGGCAGGGAATCAGATGTGCGGAATCAGAGATGGGGAATCAGAGGCAGGGAATCAGAATCAGAAGCGGGGAATCAGATATGGGGAATCAGAGGCCAGGAATCAGATGCTGGGAGTAAGAGGCCGGGAATCAGAGGTGGGGAATCAGAGTCCGGGAATCAGAGATGGGGATTCAAAGGCGGGGAATGAGATATGGAGAATCAGATGCGGGGAATTTGAGGCGTGGAAACAGTGGTGGGGAATCAGATATGGGGAATCAGAGGTGGCGAATCAAAGGCAGTGAATCAGAGATGGGGAATCAGAGGCGGGGAATCAGAGGCAGGGAATCAAACACAGGGAATCAGAGGCGGAGAATCAGAGCTGGGGAATCAGAGGCGGGGAATCAGAGTTGGGGAATCAGAGGCGGGGAATCAGATATGGGGAAACAGGGGCCGGGAATCAGAGGCGGGGAATCAGAGGCGGGGAAACAGATATGGGGAATCAGAGGTGGGGAATCAGAGGTGGTGAATCAGAGATGGGGAATCACAGGCGGGGAATCAGAGGCAGGGAATAGAACGCGGGGAATCAGAGGCAGGGAATTAGAGTTGGGGCATCAGAGGTTGGGAATTAGATATGGGGAAACAGAGGCGGGGAATCAGAGGCGGGGAAACAGAGGCGGGGAATCAGATATGGGGAATCAGAGATGGGGAATCAGAGGCAGGGAATCAGAATCAGAAGCGGGGAATCAGAGGCCGGGAATCAGAGGCCGTGAATCAGATGCTGGGAATAAGAGGCCGGGAATCAGAGGTGGGGAATCAGAGTCCGGGAATCAGAGATGGGGATTCAGAGGCGGAGAATGAGATATGGAGAATCAGAGGCGGGGAATCAGAGGCGGGGAAACAGAGGTGGGGAATCAGATATGGGGAATCAGAGGTGGCGAATCAAAGGCGGTGAATCAGAGATGGGGAATCAGAGGCGGGCAATCAGAGGCAGGGAATCAAACACTGGGAATCAGAGGCGGGGAATCAGAGCTGGGGAATCAGAGGCGGGGAATCAGAGTTGAATCAGAGGCGGGGAATCAGATATGGGGAAACAGGGGCGGGGAATCAGAGGCGGGGAAACAGAGGCGAGGAATCAGATATGGGGAATCAGAGGTGTGGAATCAGAGGTTGGGAATCAGAGGCAGGGAATCAGAGGCGGGGAAACAGAGGAGGGGAATCAGATATGGGGAATCAGAGGTGGCGAATCAAAGGCGGTGAAACAGAGATGGGGAATCAGGGCAGGGAATCAGAGGCAGGGAATCAAACACGGGGAATCAGAGCTGGGGAATCAGAGGCGGGGAATTAGAGTTGGGGAATCAGAGGAGGGGAGTCAGAGGCGGGGAAACAGGCGGGGAATCAGATATGGGGAATCAGAGGTGGGGAATCAGATGTTGGGAATCAGAGGCAGGGAATCAGAGGCGGGGAATGAGAGGCGGGGAATCAGAGGCAGGGAATCAGATGTGCGGAATCGGAGATGGGGAATCAGAGGCAGGGAATCAGAGGCGGGGAATCAGAGGCGGGGAATCAGAGGCCGGGAATCAGATATGGGGAAACAGAGGCGGGGAATCAGAGGCGGGGAAACAGAGGCGGGGAATCAGATATGGGAAATCAGAGGTGGGGAATCAGAGGTTGGGAATCAGAGGCAGGGAATCAGAGGCTTGGAATCAGATGCAGGGAATCAGATGCGGGGAATCAGAGGCGGGGAATCAGAGCTGGAGAATCAGAGGTGGGGAATCAGAGTTGGGGAATCAGAGGCGGGGACTTAGATATTGGGAAACAGAGGCGGGGAATCAGAGGCGGGGAAACAGAGGCGGGGAATCAGATATGGGGAATCAGAGGTGGGGAATCAGAGGCAGGGAATCAGATGTGCGCAATCAGAGATGGGGTATCAGAGGCAGGGAATCAGAATCAGAAGCACGGAATCAGAGGCCGGGGATCAGAGGCCGGAATCAGATGCCGGGAGTAAGAGGCCGGGAATCAGAGGTGGGGAATCAGAGTCCGGGAATCAGAGATGGGGATTCAGAGGCGGGGAATGAGATATGTGGAATCAGAGGCGGGGAATCAGAGGCGGGGAAACAGAGGCGGGGAATCAGATATGGGGAATCAGAGGTGGCGAATCAAAGGCGGTGAATCAGACATGGGGAATCAGAGGCCGGGAATCAGAGGCAGGGAATCAAACATGGGGAATCAGAGGCGGGGAATCAGAGCTGGGGAATCAGAGGCGGGGAATCATAGCTGGCGAATCAGAGGCGGGGAATCAGAGGTGGGGAATCAGAGGCGGGGAATCAGTTATTGTTAATCAGAGCTGGGGAATCAGACGCGGGGAAACAGAGGCGGGGAATCAGATATGGGGAATCAGAGGTGGGGAATCAGAGGTTGTGAATCAGAGATGGAGAATCAGAAGCGGGTAATCAGAGGCCGGTAATCAGACGCGGGGAATCAGAGGCGGGGATTCAGAGCTGGGGAATCAGAGGCGGGGAATCAGAGTTGGGGAATCAGAGGCGGGGA
This sequence comes from Narcine bancroftii, assembly GCF_036971445.1. Lineage (NCBI taxonomy): Eukaryota > Metazoa > Chordata > Chondrichthyes > Torpediniformes > Narcinidae > Narcine > Narcine bancroftii. Next base: position 8,336,429 of record NW_027211893.1, read on the forward strand.
ATCAGATATGGGGAATCAGAGGCGGGGAATCAGAGGCGGGGAAACAGAGGCGGGGAATCAGATATGGGGAATCAGAGGTGGGGAATCAGGGGCTGGGTATCAGTGGCAGGGAATCAGAGGCGGGAAATCAGAGGCCGGGAATCAGAGGCGGGGAATCAGAGGCAGGGAATCGGATGTGCGGAATCAGAGATGGGGAATCAGAGGTGGGGAATCAGAGGCGGTGAATCAGACATGGGTAATCAGAGGCGGGGAATCAGAGGCAGGAAATCAGACATGGGGAATCAGAGGCGGGGAATCAGAGCTGGGGAATTAGATGCAGGGAATCAGAGTTGGGGATTCAGAGGCGGGGAATCAGATATGGGGAATCAGAGATGGGGAATCAGAGGTGGGGAATCAGAGGCTGTGAATCAGATATGGGGAATCAGAGGTGTGGAATCAGAGGCTGGGAATCAGATGCATGGAATCAGATGCGGGGAATCAGAGGCGGGGAATCAGAGCTGGGGAATCAGAGGTGGGGAATCAAAGTTGGGGAATCAGAGTCGGGGACTTAGATATGGGGAAACAGAGGCGGGGAATCAGAGGTGGGGAACAGAAGGCGGGGAATCAGATATGGGGAATCACAGATGGGGAATCAGAGGCAGGGAATTAGATGTGCGGAATCAGAGATGGGGAATCAGAGGTGGGGAATCAGAATCAGAAGCAGGGAATCAGAGGCAGGGAATCAGAGTTGGGGATTCAGAGCCGGGGAATCAGATATGGGGAAACAGAGGCGGGGAATCAGAGGCGGGAAAACAGAGGCGGGGAATTAGATATGGGGAATCAGAGGTGGGGAATCAGAGGTGGTGAATCAGAGATGGGGAATCACAGGCGGGGAATCAGAGGCAGGGAATAGAACGCGGGGCATCAGAGGCAGGGAATCAGAGTTGGGGCATCAGAGGTTGGGAATTAGATATGGGGAAACAGAGGCGGCGAATCAGAGGCGGGGAAACAGAGGCGGGGAATCAGATATGGGGAATCAGAGGTGGGGAATCAGAGGTTGGGAATCAGAGGCAGGGAATCAGAGGCTTGGAATCAGATGCAGGGAATCAGATGCGGGGAATCAGATATGGGGAATCAGAGGCGGGGAATCAGAGGCGGGGAAACAGAGGCGGGGAATCAGATATGGGGAATCAGAGGTGGGGAATCAGGGGCGGGGTATCAGTGGCAGGGAATCAGAGGCGGGAAATCAGAGGCCGGGAATTAGAGGCGGTGAATGAGGGGCGGGGAATCAGAGGCAGGGAATCGGATGTGCGGAATCAGAGATGGGGAATCAGAGGTGGGGAATCAGAATCAGAAGCAGGGAATCAGAGGCCGGGAATTAGAGGACGGAATCAGATGCCGGGAATAAGAGGCCGGGAATCAGAGGTTGGGAATCAGAGTCCGGGAATCAGAGATGGGGAATCAGAGGCGGGGAATGAGATATGGGGAATCAGAGGCGGGGAATCAGAGGCGGGGAAACAGAGGCGAGGAATCAAATATGGGGATTCAGAGGTGGCGAATCAAAGGCGGTGAATCAGAGGCGGGGAATCAGAGCTGGGGAATCAGAGGCGGGGAATCAGAGTTGGGGAATCAGAGGCGGGGAATCAGAGCTGGGGAATCAGAGTCGGGGAATCAGAGGCAGGGAATCAGATGTGCGGAATCAGAGATGGGGAATCAGAGGTGGGGAATCAGAGCTGGAGAATCAGAGGTGGGGAATCAGAGTTGGGGAATCAGAGGCGGGGACTTAGATATTGGGAAACAGAGGCGGGGAATCAGAGCTGGGGAATCAGAGGCGGGGAATCAGAGTTGGGGAATCAGAGGCGGGGAATCAGATATGGGGAAACAGGGGCGGGGAATCAGAGGCGGGGAAACAGAGGCGAGGAATCAGATATGGGGAATCAGAGGTGTGGAATCAGAGGTTGGGAATCAGAGGCAGGGAATCAGAGGCGGGGAAACAGAGGCGGGGAATCAGATATGGGGAATCAGAGGTGGCGAATCAAAGGCGGTGAAACAGAGATGGGGAATCAGGGCAGGGAATCAGAGGCAGGGAATCAAACACGGTGAATCAGAGCTGGGGAATCAGAGGCGGGGAATTAGAGTTGGGGAATCCGAGGAGGGGAATCAGAGGCGGAGAAACAGGCGGGGAATCAGATATGGGGAATCAGAGGTGGGGAATCAGATGTTGGGAATCAGAGGCAGGGAATCAGAGGCGGGTAATCAGAGGCGGGGAATCAGAGGCAGGGAATCAGATGTGCGGAATCGGAGATGGGGAATCAGAGGCAGGGAATCAGAGACGGGGAATCATAGGCGGGGAATCAGAGGCCGGGAATCAGATATGGGGAAACAGAGGCGGGGAATCAGAGGAGGGGAAACAGAGGCGGGGAATCAGATATGGGAAATCAGAGGTGGGGAATCAGAGGTTGGGAATCAGAGGCAGGGAATCAGAGGCTTGGAATCAAATGCAGGGAATCAGATGCGGGGAATCAGAGGCGGGGAATCAGAGCTGGAGAATCAGAGGTGGGGAATCAGAGATGGGGAATCAGAGGCGGGGACTTAGATATTGGGAAACAGAGGCGGGGAATCAGAGGCGGGGAAACAGAGGCGGGGAATCAGATATGGTGAATCAGAGGTGGGGAATCAGAGGCATGGAATCAGGTGTGCGCAATCAGAGATGGGGAATCAGAGGCAGGGAATCAGAATCAGAAGCAGGGAATCAGAGGCCGGGGATCAGAGGCCGGAATCAGATGCCGGGAATAAGAGGCCGGGAATCAGAGGTGGGGAATCAGAGTCCGGGAATCAGAGATGGGGATTCAGAGGCGGGGAATGAGATATGGGGAATCAGAGGCGGGGAATCAGAAGCGGGGAAACAGAGGCGGGGAATCAGATATGGGGAATCAGAGGTGGCGAATCAAAGGCGTTGAATCAGAGATGGGGAATCAGAGGCCGGGAATCAGAGGCAGGGAATCAAACACGGGGAATCAGAGGCGGGGAATCAGAGCTGGGGAATCAGAGGCGGGGAATCATAGCTGGCGAATCAGAGGCGGGGAATCAGAGGTGGGGAATCAGAGGCGGGGAATCAGATATTGTTAATCAGAGGTGTGGAATCAGAGGCGGGGAAACAGAGGCGGGGAATCAGATATGGGGAATCAGAGGTGGGGAATCAGAGGTTGTGAATCAGAGTTGAGGAATCAGAGGCGGGGAATCAGATATGGGGAATCAGAGGCGGGGAATCAGAGGCGGGGAAACAGAGGCGGGGAATCAGATATGGGGAATCAGAGGTGGGGAATCAGGGGCGGGGTATCAGTGGCAGGGAATCAGAGCCGGGAAATCAGAGGCCGGGAATCAGAGGCGGTGAATCAGAGGCGGGGAATCAGAGGCAGGGAATCGGATGTGCGGAATCAGAGATGGGGAATCAGAGGTGGGGAATCAGAGGCGGTGAATCAGACATGGGTAATCAGAGGCGGGGAATCAGAGGCAGGAAATCAGACACGGGGAATCAGAGGCGGGGAATCAGAGCTGGGGAATTAGATGCAGGGAATCAGAGTTGGGGATTCAGAGGCGGGGAATCAGATATGGGGAAACAGTGGCGGGGAATCAGAGGCGGGGAAACAGAGGCGGGGAATCAGATATGGGGAATCAGAGGTGGGGAATCAGAGCTGGGGAATCAGAGGTGGGGAATCAGAGTTGGGGAATCAGAGGCGGGGACTTAGATATGGGGAAACAGAGTCGGGGAATCAGAGGCGGGGAAACAGAGGCGGGGAATCAGATATGGGGAATCAGAGGTGGGGAATCAGAGGCAGGGAATCAGATGTGCGGAATCAGAGATGGGGAATCAGAGGCAGGGAATCAGAATCAGAAGCAGGGAATAAGACGCGGGGAATCTGAGGCGGGGAATCAGAGCTGGGGAATCAGAGGCTGTGAATCAGAGGCGGGGAATCAGAAGCAGGGAATCGGATGTGCGGAATCAGAGATGTGGAATCAGAGGTTGGGAATCAGAGGCGGTGAATCAGACATGGGTAATCAGAGGCGGGGAATCAGAGGCAGGAAATCAGACACGGGGAATCTGAGGCGGGGAATCAGAGGCGGGGAATCAGAGGCAGGGAATGGGATGTGCGGAATCAGAGATGGGGAATCAGAGGTGGGGAATCAGAGGCGGTGAATCAGACATGGGTAATCAGAGGTGGGGAATCAGAGGCAGGAAATCAGACACGGGGAATCAGAGGCGGGGAATCAGAGCTGGGGAATTAGATGCAGGGAATCAGAGTTTGGGATTCTGAGGCGGGGAATCAGATATGGGGAAACTGAGGTGGGGAATCAGAGGTGGGCAAATAGAGGCGGGGAATCAGATATGGGGAAACAGAGGCGGGGAATCTGAGGCGGGGAAACAGAGGTGGGGAATCAGATATGGGGAATCAGAGGTGGGGAATCAGAGGTTGGGAATCACAGGCAGGGAATCAGAGGCTGGGAATCAGATGCAGGGAATCAGATGCGGGGAATCAGAGGCGGGGAATCAGAGCTGGGGAATCAGAGGTGGGGAATCAGAGTTGGGGAATCAGAGGCGGGGACTTAGATATGGGGAAACAGAGGCGGGGAATCAGAGGCGGGGAAACAGAGGCGGGGAATCAGATATGGGGAATCAGAGGTGGGGAATCAGAGGCAGGGAATCAGATGTGCGGAATCAGAGATGGGGAATCAGAGGCAGGGAATCAGAATCAGAAGCAGGGAATAAGACGCGGGGAATCAGAGGCGGGGAATCAGAGCTGGGGAATCAGAGGCAGTGAATCAGAGGCGGGGAATCAGAGGCAGGGAATCGGATGTGCAGAATCAGAGATGGGGAATCAGAGGTGGGGAATCAGAGGCGGTGAATCAGACATGGGTAATCAGAGGCGGGGAATCAGAGGCAGGAAATCAGACACGGGGAATCAGAGGCTGGGAATCAGAGCTGGGAAATTAGAGGCAGGGAATCAGAGTTGGGGATTCAGAGGCGGGGAATCAGATATGGGGAAACAGAGGCGGGGAATCAGAGGCGGGCAAATAGAGGCGGGGATCAGATATGGGGAAACAGAAGAGGGGAATCAGAGGCGGGGAAACAGAGGCGGGAATCAGATATGGGAAATCAGAGGTGGGGAATCAGAGGTTGGGAATCAGAGGCAGGGAATCAGAGGCTGGGAATCAGATGCATGGAATCAGATGCGGGGAATCAGAGGCGGGGAATCAGAGCTGGGGAATCAGAGGTGGGGAATCAAATTTGGGGAATCAGAGTCGGGGACTTAGATATGGGGAAACAGAGGCGGGGAATCAGAGGTGGGGAACAGAAGGCGGGGAATCAGATATGGGGAATCAGAGATGGGGAATCAGAGGCAGGGAATTAGATGTGCGGAATCAGAGATGGGGAATCAGAGGTGGGGAATCAGAATCAGAAGCAGGGAATCAGAGGCAGGGAATCAGAGTTGGGGATTCAGAGGCGGGGAATCAGATATGGGGAAACAGAGGCGGGGAATCAGAGGCGGGAAAACTGAGGCGGGGAATTAGATATGGGGAATCAGTGGTGGGGAATCAGAGGTGGTGAATCAGAGATGGGGAATCACAGGCGGGGAATCAGAGGCAGGGAATAGAACGCGGGGAATCAGAGGCAGGGAATCAGAGTTGGGGCATCAGAGGTTGGGAATTAGATATGGGGAAACAGAGGCGGGGAATCAGAGGCGGGGAAACAGACGCGGGGAATCAGATATGGGGAATCAGAGTTGGGGAATCAGAGGTTGGGAATCAGAGGCAGGGAATCAGAGGCTTGGAATCAGATGCAGGGAATCAGATGTGGGGAATCAGAGGCGGGGAATCAGAGCTGGGGAATCAGAGGCGGGGAATCAGAGTTGGGGAATCAGAGGGGGGGAATCAGATATGGGGAATCAGAGGCGGGGAATCAGAGGCGGGGAAACAGAGGCGGGGAATCAGATATGGGGAATCAGAGGTGGGGAATCAGGGGCGGGGTATCAGTGGCAGGGAATCAGAGGCGGGAAATCAGAGGCCGGGAATCAGAGGCGGTGAATCAGGGGCGGGGAATCAGAGGCAGGGAATCGGATGTGCGGAATCAGAGATGCGGAATCAGAGGTGGGGAATCAGAATCAGAAGCAGGGAATCTGAGGGCGGGAATTAGAGGCCGGAATCAGATGCCGGGAATAAGAGGCCGGGAATCAGAGGTTGGGAATCAGAGTCCGGGAATCAGAGATGGGGAATCAGAAGCGGGGAATGAGATATGGGGAATCAGAGGCGGGGAATCAGGGGCGGGGAAACAGAGGCGAGGAATCAGATATGGGGATTCAGAGGTGGCGAATCAAAGGCCTTGAATCAGAGGCAGGGAATCGGAGCTGGGGAATCAGAGGCGGGGAATCAGAGTTGGGGAATCAGAGGCGGGGAATCAGAGCTGGGGAATCAGAGTCGGGGAATCAGAGGCAGGGAATCAGATGTGCGGAATCAGAGATGGGGAATCAGAGGCGGGGAATCAGAGCTGGAGAATCAGAGGTGGGGAATCAGAGTTGGGGAATCAGTGGCTGGGACTTAGATATTGGGAAACAGAGGCGGGGAATCAGAGGCGGGGAAATAGAGGCGGGGAATCAGATATGGGGAATCAGAGGTGGGGAATCAGAGGCAGGGAATCAGATGTGCGCAATCAGAGATGGGGAATCAGAGGCAGGGAATCAGAATCAGAAGCAGGGAATCAGAGGCCGGGGATCAGAGGCCGGAATCAGATGCCGGGAATAAGAGGCCGGGAATCAGAGGTGGGGAATCAGAGTCCGGGAATCAGAGATGGGGATTCAGAGGCGGGGAATGAGATATGGTGAATCAGAGGCGGGGAATCAGAGGCGGGTAAACAGAGGCGGGGAATCAGATATGGGGAATCAGAGGTGGCGAATCAAAGGCGGTGAATCAGAGATGGGGAATCAGAGGCCGGGAATCAGAGGCAGGGAATCAAACACGGGGAATCAGAGGCGGGGAATCAGAGCTGGGGAATCAGAGGCGGGGAATCATAGCTGGCGAATCAGAGGCGGGGAATCAGAGGTGGGGAATCAGAGGCGGGGAATCAGATATTGTTAATCAGAGGTGGGGAATCAGAGGCGGGGAAACAGAGGCGGGGAATCTGATATGGGGAATCAGAGGTGGGGAATCAGAGGTTGTGAATCAGAGATGGAGAATCAGAGGCGGGGAATCAGAGGCCGGTAATCAGACGCGGGGAATCAGAGGCGGGGATTCATAGCTGGGGAATCAGAGGCGGGGTATCAGAGTTGGGGAATCAGAGGCGGGGAATCAGATATGGGGAATCAGAGGCGGGGAATCAGAGGCGGGGAAACAGAGGCGGGGAATCAGATATGGGGAATCAGAGGTGGGGAATCAGGGGCGGGGTATCAGTGGCAGGGAATCAGAGGCGGGAAATCAGAGGCGGGGAATCAGAGGCGGTGAATCAGATGCGGGGAATCAGAGGCAGGGAATCGGATGTGCGGAATCAGAGATGGGGAATCAGAGGTGGGGAATCAGAGGCGGTGAACCAGACATGGGTAATCAGAGGCGGGGAATCAGGGGCAGGGAATCAGACACGGGGAATCAGAGGTGGGGAATCAGAGCTGGGGAATTAGATGCAGGGAATCAGAGTTGGGGATTCAGAGGCGGGGAATCAGATATGGGGAAACAGTGGCGGGGAATCAGAGGCGGGGAAACAGAGGCGGGGAATCAGATATGGGGAATCAGAGGTGGGGAATCAGAGCTGGGGAATCAGAGGTGGGGAATCAGAGTTGGGGAATCAGAGGCGGGGATTTAGATATGGGGAAACAGAGGCGGGGATTCAGAGGCGGGGAAACAGAGGCGGGGAATCAGATATGGGGAATCAGAGGTGGGGAATCAGAGGCAGGGAATCAGATGTGCCGAATCAGAGATGGGGAATCAGAGGCAGGGAATCAGAATCAGAAGCAGGGAATAAGACGCGGGGAATCTGAGGCGGGGAATCAGAGCTGGGGAATCAGAGTCTGTGAATCAGAGGCGGGGAATCAGAAGCAGGGAATCGGATGTGCGGAATCAGAGATGGGGAATCAGAGGTGGGGAATCAGTGGCGGTGAATCAGACACGGGGAATCTGAGGCGGGGAATCAGAGGCGGGGAATCAGAGGCAGGGAATGGGATGTGCGGAATCAGAGATGGGGAATCAGAGGTGGGGAATCAGAGGCGGTGAATCAGATATGGGTAATCAGAGGCGTGGAATCAGAGGCAGGAAATCAGACACGGGGAATCAGAGGCGGGGAATCAGAGCTGGGGAATTAGATGCAGGGAATCAGAGTTGGGGATTCAGAGGCGGGGAATCAGATATGGGGAAACTGAGGTGGGGAATCAGAGGTGGGCAAATAGAGGCGGGGAATCAGATATGGGGAAACAGAGGCGGGGAATAAGAGGCGGGGAAACAGAGGCGGGGAATCAGATATGGGGAATCAGAGGTGGGGAATCAGAGGTTGGGAATCACAGGCAGGGAATCAGAGGCTGGGAATCAGATGCAGGGAATCAGATGCGGGGAATCAGAGGCGGGGAATCAGAGCTGGGGAATCAGAGGTGGGGAATCAGAGCTGGAGAATCAGAGGTGGGGAATCAGAGTTGGGGAATCAGAGGCGGGGACTTAGATATTGGGAAACAGAGGCGGGGAATCAGAGGCGGGGAAACAGAGGCGGGGAATCAGATATGGGGAATCAGAGGTGGGGAATCAGAGGCAGGGAATCAGATGTGCGCAATCAGAGATGGGGAATCAGAGGCAGGGAATCAGAATCAGAAGCAGGGAATCAGAGGCCGGGAATCAGAGGCCGGAATCAGATGCCGGGAATAAGAGGCCGGGAACCAGAGGTGGGGAATCAGAGTCCAGGAATCAGAGATGGGGATTCAGAGGCGGGGAATGAGATATGGGGAATCAGAGGCGGGGAATCAGAGGCGGGGAAACAGAGGCAGGGAATCAGATATGGGGAATCAGAGGTGGCGAATCAAAGGCGGTGAATCAGAGAAGGGGAATCAGAGGCGGGCAATCAGAGGCAGGGAATCAAACACGGGGAATCAGAGGCGGGGAATCAGAGCTGGGGAATCAGAGGCGGGGAATCAGGGTTGGGGAATCAGAGGCGGGGAAACAGGGGCGGGGAATCAGAGGTGGGGAAACACAGGCGGGGAATCAGATATGGGGAATCAGAGGTGTGGAATCAGAGGTTGGGAATCAGAGGCAGGGAATCAGAGGCGGGGAAACAGAGGCGGGGAATCAGATAAGGGGAATCAGAGGTGGCGAATCAAAGGCGGTGAAACAGAGATGGGGAATCAGGGCAGGGAATCAGAGGCAGGGAATCAAACACGGGGAATCAGAGCTGGGGAATCAGAGGCGGGGAATTAGAGTTGGGGAATCAGAGGAGGGGAATCAGAGGCGGGGAAACAGAGGCGGGGAATCAGATATGGGGAATCAGAGGTGGGGAATCAGATGTTGGGAATCCGAGGCAGGGAATCAGAGGCGGGGAATCAGAGGCGGGGAATCAGAGGCAGGGAATCAGATGTGCGGAATCGGAGATGGGGAATCAGAGGCAGGGAATCAGAGGCGGGGAATCAGAGGCGGGGAATCAGAGGCCGGGAATCAGATATGGGGAAACAGAGGCGGGGAATCAGAGGCGGGGAAACAGAGGCGGGGAATCAGATATGGGGAATCAGAGGTGGGGAATCAGAGGTTGGGAATCAGATGCAGGGAATCAGAGGCTTGGAATCAGATGCAGGGAATCAGATGCGGGGAATCAGAGGCGGGGAATCAGAGCTGGAGAATCAGAGGTGGGGAATCAGAGTTGGGGAATCAGAGGCGGGGACTTAGATATTGGGAAACAGAGGCGGGGAATCAGAGGCGGGGAAACAGAGGCGGGAAATCTGATATGGGGAATCAGAGGTGGGGAATCAGAGGCAGGGAATCAGATGTGCGCAATCAGAGATGGGGAATCAGAGGCAGGGAATCAGAATCAGAAGCAGGGAATCAGAGGCCAGGAATCAGAGGCCGGAATCAGATGCCGGGAATAAGAGTCCGGGAATCAGAGGTGGGGAATCAGAGTCCGGGAATCAGAGATGGGGATTCAGAGGCGGGGAATGAGATATGGGGAATCAGAGGCGGGGAATCAGAGGCGGGGAAACAGAGGCGGGGAATCAGATATGGGGAATCAGAGGTGGCGAATGAAAGGCGGTGAATCAGAGATGGGGAATCAGAGGCCGGGAATCAGAGGCAGGGAATCAAACACGGGGAATAAGAGGCGGGGAATCAGAGCTGGGGAATCAGAGGCGGGGAATCAGAGTTGGGGAATCAGAGGCGGGGAATCAGAGGCAGGGAATCAATATGGGAATTCAGAGGTGGGGAATCAGATGTTGGGAATCAGAGGCAGGGAATCAGAGGCGAGGATTCAGAGCTGGGGAATCAGAGGCGGGGAATCAGATTTGGGGAATCAGAGATGGGGAATCAGAGATGGGGAATCAGAGATGGGGAATCAGAGGCGGGGAATCAGACGCTGGGAATCAGAGGTGGTGAATCAGAGGCGGGGAATCAGAGGCGGGGAATCAGAGGCAGGGAATCAGACGCGGGGAATCAGAGGTGGGGAATCATAGCTGGCGAATCAGAGGCGGGGAATCAGAGGTGGGGAATCAGAGGCGGGGAATCAGAGTTGGGGAATCAGAGGCGGGGAATCAGATATGGGGAATCAGAGGCGGGGAATCAGAGGCGGGGAAACAGAGGCGGGGAATCAGATATGGGGAATCAGAGGTGGGGAATCAGGGGCGGGGTATCAGTGGCAGGGAATCAGAGGCGGGAAATCAGAGGCCGGGAATCAGAGGCGGTGAATCAGGTGCGGGGAATCAGAGGCAGGGAATCGGATGTGCGGAATCAGAGATGGGGAATCAGAGGTGGGGAATCAGAATCAGAAGCAGGGAATCAGAGGCCGGGAATTAGAGGCCGGAATCAGATGCCGGGAATAAGAGGCCGGGAATCAGAGGTTGGGAATCAGAGTCCGGGAATCAGAGATGGGGAATCAGAAGCGGGGAATGAGATATGGGGAATCAGAGGCGGGGAATCAGAGCTGGGGAATCAGAGTCGGGGAATCAGAGGCAGGGAATCAGATGTGCGGAATCAGAGATGGGGAATCAGAGGCGGGGAATCAGAGCTGGAGAATCAGAGGTGGGGAATCAGAGTTGGGGAATCAGTGGCTGGGACTTAGATATTGGGAAACAGAGGCGGGGAATCAGAGGCGGGGAAATAGAGGCGGGGAATCAGATATGGGGAATCAGAGGTGGGGAATCAGAGGCAGGGAATCAGATGTGCGCAATCAGAGATGGGGAATCAGAGGCAGGGAATCAGAATCAGAAGCTGGGAATCAGAGGCCGGGGATCAGAGGCCGGAATCAGATGCCGGGAATAAGAGGCCGGGAATCAGAGGTGGGGAATCAGAGTCCGGGAATCAGAGATGGGGATTCAGAGGCGGGGAATGAGATATGGTGAATCAGAGGCGGGGAATCAGAGGCGGGTAAACAGAGGCGGGGAATCAGATATGGGGAATCAGAGGTGGCGATTCAAAGGCGGTGAATCAGAGCTGGGGAATCAGAGGCGGGGAATCATAGCTGGCGAATCAGAGGCGGGGAATCAGAGGTGGGGAATCAGAGGCGGGGAATCAGATATTGTTAATCAGAGGTGGGGAATCAGAGGCGGGGAAACAGAGGCGGGGAATCAGATATGGGGAATCAGAGGTGGGGAATCAGAGGTTGTGAATCAGAGATGGAGAATCAGAGGCGGGGAATCAGAGGCCGGTAATCAGACGCGGGGAATCAGAGGCGGGGATTCAGAGCTGGGGAATCAGAGGCGGGGAATCAGAGTTGGGGAATCAGAGGCGGGGAATCAGATATGGGGAATCAGAGGCGGGGAATCAGAGGCGGGGAAACAGAGGCGGGGAATCAGATATGGGGAATCAGAGGTGGGGAATCAGGGGCGGGGTATCAGTGGCAGGGAATCAGAGGCGGGAAATCAGAGGCCGGGAATCAGAGGCGGTGAATCAGAGGCGGGGAATCAGAGGCAGGGAATCGGATGTGCGGAATCAGAGATGGGGAATCAGAGGTGGGGAATCAGAGGCGGTGAATCAGACATGGGTAATCAGAGGCGGGGAATCAGGGGCAGGGAATCAGACACGGGGAATCAGAGGTGGGGAATCAGAGCTGGGGAATTAGATGCAGGGAATCAGAGTTGGGGATTCAGAGGCGGGGAATCAGATATGGGGAAACAGTGGCGGGGAATCAGAGGCGGGGAAACAGAGGCGGGAAATCAGATATGGGGAATCAGAGGTGGGGAATCAGAGCTGGGGAATCAGAGGTGGGGAATCAGAGTTGGGGAATCAGAGGCGGGGATTTAGATATGGGGAAACAGAGGCGGGGAATCAGAGGCGGGGAAACAGAGGCGGGGAATCAGATATGGGGAATCAGAGGTGGGGAATCAGAGGCAGGGAATCAGATGTGCGGAATCAGAGATGGGGAATCAGAGGCAGGGAATCAGAATCAGAAGCAGGGAATAAGACGCGGGGAATCTGAGGCGGGGAATCAGAGCTGGGGAATCAGAGGCTGTGAATCAGAGGCGGGGAATCAGAAGCAGGGAATCGGATGTGCGGAATCAGAGATGGGGAATCAGAGGTGGGGAATCAGTGGCGGTGAATCAGACACGGGGAATCTGAGGCGGGGAATCAGAGGCGGGGAATCAGAGGCAGGGAATGGGATGTGCGGAATCAGAGATGGGGAATCAGAGGTGGGGAATCAGAGGCGGTGAATCAGATATGGGTAATCAGAGGCGTGGAATCAGAGGCAGGAAATCAGACACGGGGAATCAGAGGCGGGGAATCAGAGCTGGGTAATTAGATGCAGGGAATCAGAGTTGGGGATTCAGAGGCGGGGAATCAGATATGGGGAAACTGAAGTGGGGAATCAGAGGTGGGCAAATAGAGGCGGGGAATCAGATATGGGAAAACAGAGGCGGGGAATAAGAGGCGGGGAAACAGAGGCGGGGAATCAGATATGGGGAATCAGAGGTGGGGAATCAGAGGTTGGGAATCACAGGCAGGGAATCAGAGGCTGGGAATCAGATGCAGGGAATCAGATGCGGGGAATCAGAGGCGGGGAATCAGAGCTGGGGAATCAGAGGTGGGGAATCAGAGCTGGAGAATCAGAGGTGGGGAATCAGAGTTGGGGAATCAGAGGCGGGGACTTAGATATTGGGAAACAGAGGCGGGGAATCAGAGGCGGGGAAACAGAGGCGGGGAATCAGATATGGGGAATCAGAGGTGGGGAATCAGAGGCAGGGAATCAGATGTGCGCAATCAGAGATAGGGAATCAGAGGCAGGGAATCAGAATCAGAAGCAGGGAATCAGAGGCCGGGAATCAGAGGCCGGAATCAGATGCCGGGAATAAGAGGCCGGGAACCAGAGGTGGGGAATCAGAGTCCAGGAATCAGAGATGGGGATTCAGAGGCGGGGAATGAGATATGGGGAATCAGAGGCGGGGAATCAGAGGCGGGGAAACAGAGACAGGGAATCAGATATGGGGAATCAGAGGTGGCGAATCAAAGGCGGTGAATCAGAGAAGGGGAATCAGAGGCGGGCAATCAGAGGCAGGGAATCAAACACGGGGAATCAGAGGCGGGGAATCAGAGCTGGGGAATCAGAGGCGGGGAATCAGGGTTGGGGAATCAGAGGCGGGGAATCAGATATGGGGAAACAGGGGCGGGGAATCAGAGGTGGGGAAACACAGGCGGGGAATCAGATATGGGGAATCAGAGGTGTGGAATCAGAGGTTGGGAATCAGAGGCAGGGAATCAGAGGCGGGGAAACAGAGGCGGGGAATCAGATAAGGGGAATCAGAGGTGGCGAATCAAAGGCGGTGAAACAGAGATGGGGAATCAGGGCAGGGAATCAGAGGCAGGGAATCAAACACGGGGAATCAGAGCTGGGGAATCAGAGGCGGGGAATTAGAGTTGGGGAATCAGAGGAGGGGAATCAGAGGCGGGGAAACAGAGGCGGGGAATCAGATATGGGGAATCAGAGGTGGGGAATCAGATGTTGGGAATCCGAGGCAGGGAATCAGAGGCGGGGAATCAGAGGCGGGGAATCAGAGGCAGGGAATCAGATGTGCGGAATCGGAGATGGGGAATCAGAGGCAGGGAATCAGAGGCGGGGAATCAGAGGCGGGGAATCAGAGGCCGGGAATCAGATATGGGGAAACAGAGGCGGGGAATCAGAGGCGGGGAAACAGAGGCGGGGAATCAGATATGGGGAATCAGAGGTGGGGAATCAGAGGTTGGGAATCAGATGCAGGGAATCAGAGGCTTGGAATCAGATGCAGGGAATCAGATGCGGGGAATCAGAGGCGGGGAATCAGAGCTGGAGAATCAGAGGTGGGGAATCAGAGTTGGGGAATCAGAGGCGGGGACTTAGATATTGGGAAACAGAGGCGGGGAATCAGAGGCGGGGAAACAGAGGCGGGAAATCTGATATGGGGAATCAGAGGTGGGGAATCAGAGGCAGGGAATCAGATGTGCGCAATCAGAGATGGGGAATCAGAGGCAGGGAATCAGAATCAGAAGCAGGGAATCAGAGGCCAGGAATCAGAGGCCGGAATCAGATGCCGGGAATAAGAGTCCGGGAATCAGAGGTGGGGAATCAGAGTCCGGGAATCAGAGATGGGGATTCAGAGGCGGGGAATGAGATATGGGGAATCAGAGGCGGGGAATCAGAGGCGGGGAAACAGAGGCGGGGAATCAGATATGGGGAATCAGAGGTGGCGAATGAAAGGCGGTGAATCAGAGATGGGGAATCAGAGGCCGGGAATCAGAGGCAGGGAATCAAACACGGGGAATAAGAGGCGGGGAATCAGAGCTGGGGAATCAGAGGCGGGGAATCAGAGTTGGGGAATCAGAGGCGGGGAATCAGAGGCAGGGAATCAATATGGGAATTCAGAGGTGGGGAATCAGATGTTGGGAATCAGAGGCAGGGAATCAGAGGCGAGGATTCAGAGCTGGGGAATCAGAGGCGGGGAATCAGATTTGGGGAATCAGAGATGGGGAATCAGAGATGGGGAATCAGAGCTGGGGAATCAGAGGCGGGGAATCAGACGCTGGGAATCAGAGGTGGTGAATCAGAGGCGGGGAATCAGAGGCGGGGAATCAGAGGCAGGGAATCAGACGCGGGGAATTAGAGGTGGGGAATCATAGCTGGCGAATCAGAGGCGGGGAATCAGAGGTGGGGAATCAGAGGCGGGGAATCAGAGTTGGGGAATCAGAGGCGGGGAATCAGATATGGGGAATCAGAGGCGGGGAATCAGAGGCGGGGAAACAGAGGCGGGGAATCAGATATGGGGAATCAGAGGTGGGGAATCAGGGGCGGGGTATCAGTGGCAGGGAATCAGAGGCGGGAAATCAGAGGCCGGGAATCAGAGGCGGTGAATCAGGGGCGGGGAATCAGAGGCAGGGAATCGGATGTGCGGAATCAGAGATGGGGAATCAGAGGTGGGGAATCAGAATCAGAAGCAGGGAATCAGAGGCCGGGAATTAGAGGCCGGAATCAGATGCCGGGAATAAGAAGCCGGGAATCAGAGGTTGGGAATCAGAGTCCGGGAATCAGAGATGGGGAATCAGAAGCGGGGAATGAGATATGGGGAATCAGAGGCGGGGAATCAGAGGCGGGGAAACAGAGGCGAGGAATCAGATATGGGGATTCAGAGGTGGCGAATCAAAGGCGGTGAATCAGAGGCAGGGAATCGGAGCTGGGGAATCAGAGGCGGGGAATCACAGTTGGGGAATCAGAGGCGGGGAATCAGAGCTGGGGAATCAGAGTCGGGGAATCAGAGGCAGGGAATCAGATGTGCGGAATCAGAGATGGGGAATCAGAGGCGGGGAATCAGAGCTGGAGAATCAGAGGTGGGGAATCAGAGTTGGGGAATCAGTGGCTGGGACTTAGATATTGGGAAACAGAGGCGGGGAATCAGAGGCGGGGAAATAGAGGCGGGGAATCAGATATGGGGAATCAGAGGTGGGGAATCAGAGGCAGGGAATCAGATGTGCGCAATCAGAGATGGGGAATCAGAGGCAGGGAATCAGAATCAGAAGCAGGGAATCAGAGGCCGGGGATCAGAGGCCGGAATCAGATGCCGGGAATAAGAGGCCGGGAATCAGAGGTGGGGAATCAGAGTCCGGGATTCAGACATGGGTAATCAGAGGTGGGGAATCAGAGGCAGGAAATCAGACACGGGGAATCAGAGGCGGGGAATCAGAGCTGGGGAATTAGATGCAGGGAATCAGAGTTGGGGATTCTGAGGCGGGGAATCAGATATGGGGAAACTGATGTGGGGAATCAGAGGTGGGCAAATAGAGGCGGGGAATCAGATATGGGGAAACAGAGGCGGGGAATCTGAGGCGGGGAAACAGAGGCGGGGAATCAGATATGGGGAATCAGAGGTGGCTAATCAGAGGTTGGGAATCACAGGCAGGGAATCAGAGGCTGGGAATCAGATGCAGGGAATCAGATGCGGGGAATCAAAGGCAGGGAATCAGAGCTGGGGAATCAGAGGTGGGGAATCAGAGTTGGGGAATCAGAGGCGGGGACTTAGATATGGGGAAACAGAGGCGGGGAATCAGAGGCGGGGAAACAGAGGCGGGGAATCAGATATGGGGAATCAGAGGTGGGGAATCAGAGGCAGGGAATCAGATGTGCGGAATCAGAGATGGGGAATCAGAGGCAGGGAATCAGAATAGGAAGCAGGGAATAAGACGCGGGGAATCAGAGGCGGGGAATCAGAGCTGGGGAATCAGAGGCAGTGAATCAGAGGCGGGGTATCAGAGGCAGGGAATCGGATGTGCAGAATCAGAGATGGGGAATCAGAG
Source organism: Narcine bancroftii (assembly GCF_036971445.1). Lineage (NCBI taxonomy): Eukaryota > Metazoa > Chordata > Chondrichthyes > Torpediniformes > Narcinidae > Narcine > Narcine bancroftii. The sequence continues at coordinate 8,353,385 of NW_027211893.1, forward strand.
GTGGGGAATCAGAGGCGGTGAATCAGACATGGGTAATCAGAGGCGGGGAATCAGAGGCAGGAAATCAGACACGGGGAATCAGAGGCTGGGAATCAGAGCTGGGAAATTAGAGGCAGGGAATCAGAGTTGGGGATTCAGAGGCGGGGAATCAGATATGGGGAAACAGAGGCGGGGAATCAGAGGCGGGCAAATAGAGGCGGGGATCAGATATGGGGAAACAGAAGAGGGGAATCAGAGGCGGGGAAACAGAGGCGGGAATCAGATATGGGGAATCAGAGGTGGGGAATCAGAGGTTGGGAATCAGAGGCAGGGAATCAGAGGCTGGGAATCAGATGCATGGAATCAGATGCGGGGAATCAGAGGCGGGGAATCAGAGCTGGGGAATCAGAGGTGGGGAATCAAATTTGGGGAATCAGAGTCGGGGACTTAGATATGGGGAAACAGAGGCGGGGAATCAGAGGTGGGGAACAGAAGGCGGGGAATCAGATATGGGGAATCAGAGATGGGGAATCAGAGGCAGGGAATTAGATGTGCGGAATCAGAGATGGGGAATCAGAGGTGGGGAATCAGAATCAGAAGCAGGGAATCAGAGGCAGGGAATCAGAGTTGGGGATTCAGAGGCGGGGAATCAGATATGGGGAAACAGAGGCGGGGAATCAGAGGCGGGAAAACTGAGGCGGGGAATTAGATATGGGGAATCAGTGGTGGGGAATCAGAGGTGGTGAATCAGAGATGGGGAATCACAGGCGGGGAATCAGAGGCAGGGAATAGAACGCGGGGAATCAGAGGCAGGGAATCAGAGTTGGGGCATCAGAGGTTGGGAATTAGATATGGGGAAACAGAGGCGGGGAATCAGAGGCGGGGAAACAGACGCGGGGAATCAGATATGGGGAATCAGAGTTGGGGAATCAGAGGTTGGGAATCAGAGGCAGGGAATCAGAGGCTTGGAATCAGATGCAGGGAATCAGATGCGGGGAATCAGAGGCGGGGAATCAGAGCTGGGGAATCAGAGGCGGGGAATCAGAGTTGGGGAATCAGAGGCGGGGAATCAGATATGGGGAATCAGAGGCGGGGAATCAGAGGCGGGGAAACAGAGGCGGGGAATCAGATATGGGGAATCAGAGGTGGGGAATCAGGGGCGGGGTATCAGTGGCAGGGAATCAGAGGCGGGAAATCAGAGGCCGGGAATCAGAGGCGGTGAATCAGGGGCGGGGAATCAGAGGCAGGGAATCGGATGTGCGGAATCAGAGATGCGGAATCAGAGGTGGGGAATCAGAATCAGAAGCAGGGAATCAGAGGCCGGGAATTAGAGGCCGGAATCAGATGCCGGGAATAAGAGGCCGGGAATCAGAGGTTGGGAATCAGAGTCCGGGAATCAGAGATGGGGAATCAGAAGCGGGGAATGAGATATGGGGAATCAGAGGCGGGGAATCAGAGGCGGGGAAACAGAGGCGAGGAATCAGATATGGGGATTCAGAGGTGGCGAATCAAAGGTGGTGAATCAGAGGCAGGGAATCGGAGCTGGGGAATCAGAGGCGGGGAATCACAGTTGGGGAATCAGAGGCGGGGAATCAGAGCTGGGGAATCAGAGTCGGGGAATCAGAGGCAGGGAATCAGATGTGCGGAATCAGAGATGGGGAATCAGAGGCGGGGAATCAGAGCTGGAGAATCAGAGGTGGGGAATCAGAGTTGGGGAATCAGTGGCTGGGACTTAGATATTGGGAAACAGAGGCGGGGAATCAGAAGCGGGGAAATAGAGGCGGGGAATCAGATATGGGGAATCAGAGGTGGGGAATCAGAGGCAGGGAATCAGATGTGCACAATCAGAGATGGGGAATCAGAGGCAGGGAATCAGAATCAGAAGCAGGGAATCAGAGGCCGGGGATCAGAGGCCGGAATCAGATGCCGGGAATAAGAGGCCGGGAATCAGAGGTGGGGAATCAGAGTCCGGGAATCAGACATGGGTAATCAGAGGTGGGGAATCAGAGGCAGGAAATCAGACACGGGGAATCAGAGGCGGGGAATCAGAGCTGGGGAATTAGATGCAGGGAATCAGAGTTGGGGATTCTGAGGCGGGGAATCAGATATGGGGAAACTGATGTGGGGAATCAGAGGTGGGCAAATAGAGGCGGGGAATCAGATATGGGGAAACAGAGGCGGGGAATCTGAGGCGGGGAAACAGAGGCGGGGAATCAGATATGGGGAATCAGAGGTGGGGAATCAGAGGTTGGGAATCACAGGCAGGGAATCAGAGGCTGGGAATCAGATGCAGGGAATCAGATGCGGGGAATCAAAGGCGGGGAATCAGAGCTGGGGAATCAGAGGTGGGGAATCAGAGTTGGGGAATCAGAGGCGGGGACTTAGATATGGGGAAACAGAGGCGGGGAATCAGAGGCGGGGAAACAGAGGCGGGGAATCAGATATGGGGAATCAGAGGTGGGGAATCAGAGGCAGGGAATCAGATGTGCGGAATCAGAGATGGGGAATCAGAGGCAGGGAATCAGAATAGGAAGCAGGGAATAAGACGCGGGGAATCAGAGGCGGGGAATCAGAGCTGGGGAATCAGAGGCAGTGAATCAGAGGCGGGGAATCAGAGGCAGGGAATCGGATGTGCAGAATCAGAGATGGGGAATCAGAGGTGGGGAATCAGAGGCGGTGAATCAGACATGGGTAATCAGAGGCGGGGAATCAGAGGCAGGAAATCAGACACGGGGAATCAGAGGCTGGGAATCAGAGCTGGGAAATTAGAGGCAGGGAATCAGAGTTGGGGATTCAGAGGCGGGGAATCAGATATGGGGAAACAGAGGCGGGGAATCAGAGGCGGGCAAATAGAGGCGGGGATCAGATATGGGGAAACAGAAGAGGGGAATCAGAGGCGGGGAAACAGAGGCGGGAATCAGATATGGGGAATCAGAGGTGGGGAATCAGAGGTTGGGAATCAGAGGCAGGGAATCAGAGGCTGGGAATCAGATGCATGGAATCAGATGCGGGGAATCAGAGGCGGGGAATCAGAGCTGGGGAATCAGAGGTGGGGAATCAAATTTGGGGAATCAGAGTCGGGGACTTAGATATGGGGAAACAGAGGCGGGGAATCAGAGGTGGGGAACAGAAGGCGGGGAATCAGATATGGGGAATCAGAGATGGGGAATCAGAGGCAGGGAATTAGATGTGCGGAATCAGAGATGGGGAATCAGAGGTGGGGAATCAGAATCAGAAGCAGGGAATCAGAGGCAGGGAATCAGAGTTGGGGATTCAGAGGCGGGGAATCAGATATGGGGAAACAGAGGCGGGGAATCAGAGGCGGGAAAACTGAGGCGGGGAATTAGATATGGGGAATCAGTGGTGGGGAATCAGAGGTGGTGAATCAGAGATGGGGAATCACAGGCGGGGAATCAGAGGCAGGGAATAGAACGCGGGGAATCAGAGGCAGGGAATCAGAGTTGGGGCATCAGAGGTTGGGAATTAGATATGGGGAAACAGAGGCGGGGAATCAGAGGCGGGGAAACAGACGCGGGGAATCAGATATGGGGAATCAGAGTTGGGGAATCAGAGGTTGGGAATCAGAGGCAGGGAATCAGAGGCTTGGAATCAGATGCAGGGAATCAGATGCGGGGTATCAGAGGCGGGGAATCAGAGCTGGGGAATCAGAGGCGGGGAATCAGAGTTGGGGAATCAGAGGCGGGGAATCAGATATGGGGAATCAGAGGCGGGGAATCAGAGGCGGGGAAACAGAGGCGGGGAATCAGATATGGGGAATCAGAGGTGGGGAATCAGGGGCGGGGTATCAGTGGCAGGGAATCAGAGGCGGGAAATCAGAGGCCGGGAATCAGAGGCGGTGAATCAGGGGCGGGGAATCAGAGGCAGGGAATCGGATGTGCGGAATCAGAGATGCGGAATCAGAGGTGGGGAATCAGAATCAGAAGCAGGGAATCAGAGGGTGGGAATTAGAGGCCGGAATCAGATGCCGGGAATAAGAGGCCGGGAATCAGAGGTTGGGAATCAGAGTCCGGGAATCAGAGATGGGGAATCAGAAGCGGGGAATGAGATATGGGGAATCAGAGGCGGGGAATCAGAGGCGGGGAAACAGAGGCGAGGAATCAGATATGGGGATTCAGAGGTGGCGAATCAAAGGCGGTGAATCAGAGGCAGGGAATCGGAGCTGGGGAATCAGAGGCGGGGAATCAGAGTTGGGGAATCAGAGGCGGGGAATCAGAGCTGGGGAATCAGAGTCGGGGAATCAGAGGCAGGGAATCAGATGTGCGGAATCAGAGATGGGGAATCAGAGGCGGGGAATCAGAGCTGGAGAATCAGAGGTGGGGAATCAGAGTTGGGGAATCAGTGGCTGGGACTTAGATATTGGGAAACAGAGGCGGGGAATCAGAGGCGGGGAAATAGAGGCGGGGAATCAGATATGGGGAATCAGAGGTGGGGAATCAGAGGCAGGGAATCAGATGTGCGCAATCAGAGATGGGGAATCAGAGGCAGGGAATCAGAATCAGAAGCAGGGAATCAGAGGCCGGGGATCAGAGGCCGGAATCAGATGCCGGGAATAAGAGGCCGGGAATCAGAGGTGGGGAATCAGAGTCCGGGAATCAGAGATGGGGATTCAGAGGCGGGGAATGAGATATGGTGAATCAGACGCGGGGAATCAGAGGCGGGTAAACAGAGGCGGGGAATCAGATATGGGGAATCAGAGGTGGCGAATCAAAGGCGGTGAATCAGAGATGGGGAATCAGAGGCCGGGAATCAGAGGCAGGGAATCAAACACGGGGAATCAGAGGCGGGGAATCAGAGCTGGGGAATCAGAGGCGGGGAATCATAGCTGGCGAATCAGAGGCGGGGAATCAGAGGTGGGGAATCAGAGGCGGGGAATCAGATATTGTTAATCAGAGGTGGGGAATCAGAGGCGGGGAAACAGAGGCGGGGAATCAGATATGGGGAATCAGAGGTGGGGAATCAGAGGTTGTGAATCAGAGATGGAGAATCAGAGGCGGGGAATCAGAGGCCGGTAATCAGACGCGGGGAATCAGAGGCGGGGATTCAGAGCTGGGGAATCAGAGGCGGGGAATCAGAGTTGGGGAATCAGAGGCGGGTAATCAGATATGGGGAATCAGAGGCGGGGAATCAGAGGCGGGGAAACAGAGGCGGGGAATCAGATATGGGGAATCAGAGGTGGGGAATCAGGGGCGGGGTATCAGTGGCAGGGAATCAGAGGCGGGAAATCAGAGGCCGGGAATCAGAGGCGGTGAATCAGAGGCGGGGAATCAGAGGCAGGGAATCGGATGTGCGGAATCAGAGATGGGGAATCAGAGGTGGGGAATCAGAGGCGGTGAATCAGACATGGGTAATCAGAGGCGGGGAATCAGGGGCAGGAAATCAGACACGGGGAATCAGAGGCGGGGAATCAGAGCTGGGGAATTAGATGCAGGGAATCAGAGTTGGGGATTCAGAGGCGGGGAATCAGATATGGGGAAACAGTGGCGGGGAATCAGAGGCGGGGAAACAGAGGCGGGGAATCAGATATGGGGAATCAGAGGTGGGGAATCAGAGCTGGGGAATCAGAGGTGGGGAATCAGAGTTGGGGAATCAGAGGCGGGGATTTAGATATGGGGAAACAGAGGCGGGGAATCAGAGGCGGGGAAACAGAGGCGGGGAATCAGATATGGGGAATCAGAGGTGGGGAATCAGAGGCAGGGAATCAGATGTGCGGAATCAGAGATGGGGAATCAGAGGCAGGGAATCAGAATCAGAAGCAGGGAATAAGACGCGGGGAATCTGAGGTGGGGAATCAGAGCTGGGGAATCAGAGGCTGTGAATCAGAGGCGGGGAATCAGAAGCAGGGAATCGGATGTGCGGAATCAGAGATGGGGAATCAGAGGTGGGGAATCAGAGGCGGTGAATCAGACACGGGGAATCTGAGGCGGGGAATCAGAGGCGGGGAATCAGAGGCAGGGAATGGGATGTGCGGAATCAGAGATGGGGAATCAGAGGTGGGGAATCAGAGGCGGTGAATCAGATATGGGTAATCAGAGGCGTGGAATCAGAGGCAGGAAATCAGACACGGGGAATCAGAGGCGGGGAATCAGAGCTGGGGGATTAGATGCAGGGAATCAGAGTTGGGGATTCATAGGCGGGGAATCAGATATGGGGAAACTGAGGTGGGGAATCAGAGGTGGGCAAATAGAGGCGGGGAATCAGATATGGGGAAACAGAGGCGGGGAATCAGAGGCGGGGAAACAGAGGCGGGGAATCAGATATGGGGAATCAGAGGTGGGGAATCAGAGGTTGGGAATCACAGGCAGGGAATCAGAGGCTGGGAATCAGATGCAGGGAATCAGATGCGGGGAATCAGAGGCGGGGAATCAGAGCTGGGGAATCAGAGGTGGGGAATCTGAGCTGGAGAATCAGAGGTGGGGAATCAGAGTTGGGGAATCAGAGGCGGGGACTTAGATATTGGGAAACAGAGGCGGGGAATCAGAGGCGGGGAAACAGAGGCGGGGAATCAGATATGGGGAATCAGAGGTGGGGAATCAGAGGCAGGGAATCAGATGTGCGCAATCAGAGATGGGGAATCAGATGCAGGGAATCAGAATCAGAAGCAGGGAATCAGAGGCCGGGAATCAGAGGCCGGAATCAGATGCCGGGAATAAGAGGCCGGGAACCAGAGGTGGGGAATCAGAGTCCAGGAATCAGAGATGGGGATTCAGAGGCGGGGAATGAGATATGGGGAATCAGAGGCGGGGAATCAGAGGCGGGGAAACAGAGACAGGGAATCAGATATGGGGAATCAGAGGTGGCGAATCAAAGGCGGTGAATCAGAGAAGGGGAATCAGAGGCGGGCAATCAGAGGCAGGGAATCAAACACGGGGAATGAGAGGCGGGGAATCAGAGCTGGGGAATCAGAGGCGGGGAATCAGGGTTGGGGAATCAGAGGCGGGGAATCAGATATGGGGAAACAGGGGCGGGGAATCAGAGGTGGGGAAACACAGGCGGGGAATCAGATATGGGGAATCAGAGGTGTGGAATCAGAGGTTGGGAATCAGAGGCAGGGAATCAGAGGCGGGGAAACAGAGGCGGGGAATCAGATAAGGGGAATCAGAGGTGGCGAATCAAAGGCGGTGAAACAGAGATGGGGAATCAGGGCAGGGAATCAGAGGCAGGGAATCAAACACGGGGAATCAGAGCTGGGGAATCAGAGGCGGGGAATTAGAGTTGGGGAATCAGAGGAGGGGAATCAGAGGCGGGGAAACAGAGGCGGGGAATCAGATATGGGGAATCAGAGGTGGGGATTCAGATGTTGGGAATCCGAGGCAGGGAATCAGAGGCGGGGAATCAGAGGCGGGGAATCAGAGGCAGGGAATCAGATGTGCGGAATCGGAGATGGGGAATCAGAGGCAGGGAATCAGAGGCGGGGAATCAGAGGCGGGGAATCAGAGGCCGGGAATCAGATATGGGGAAACAGAGGCGGGGAATCAGAGGCGGGGAAACAGAGGCGGGGAATCAGATATGGGGAATCAGAGGTGGGGAATCAGAGGTTGGGAATCAGATGCAGGGAATCAGAGGCTTGGAATCAGATGCAGGGAATCAGATGCGGGGAATCAGAGGCGGGGAATCAGAGCTGGAGAATCAGAGGTGGGGAATCAGAGTTGGGGAATCAGAGGCGGGGACTTAGATATTGGGAAACAGAGGCGGGGAATCAGAGGCGGGGAAACAGAGGCGGGAAATCAGATATGGGGAATCAGAGGTGGGGAATCAGAGGCAGGGAATCAGATGTGCGCAATCAGAGATGGGGAATCAGAGGCAGGGAATCAGAATCAGAAGCAGGGAATCAGAGGACAGGAATCAGAGGCCGGAATCAGATGCCGGGAATAAGAGTCCGGGAATCAGAGGTGGGGAATCAGAGTCCGGGAATCAGAGATGGGGATTCAGAGGCGGGGAATGAGATATGGGGAATCAGAGGCGGGGAATCAGAGGCGGGGAAACAGAGGCGGGGAATCAGATATGGGGAATCAGAGGTGGCGAATGAAAGGCGGTGAATCAGAGATGGGGAATCAGAGGCCGGGAATCAGAGGCAGGGAATCAAACATGGGGAATAAGAGGCGGGGAATCAGAGTTGGGGCATCAGAGGTTGGGAATTAGATATGGGGAAACAGAGGCGGGGAATCAGAGGCGGGGAAACAGACGCGGGGAATCAGATATGGGGAATCAGAGTTGGGGAATCAGAGGTTGGGAATCAGAGGCAGGGAATCAGAGGCTTGGAATCAGATGCAGGGAATCAGATGCGGGGAATCAGAGGCGGGGAATCAGAGCTGGGGAATCAGAGGCGGGGAATCAGAGTTGGGGAATCAGAGGCGGGGAATCAGATATGGGGAATCAGAGGCGGGGAATCAGAGGCGGGGAAACAGAGGCGGGGAATCAGATATGGGGAATCAGAGGTGGGGAATCAGGGGCGGGGTATCAGTGGCAGGGAATCAGAGGCGGGAAATCAGAGGCCGGGAATCAGAGGCGGTGAATCAGGGGCGGGGAATCAGAGGCAGGGAATCGGATGTGCGGAATCAGAGATGCGGAATCAGAGGTGGGGAATCAGAATCAGAAGCAGGGAATCAGAGGGTGGGAATTAGAGGCCGGAATCAGATGCCGGGAATAAGAGGCCGGGAATCAGATGTTGGGAATCAGAGTCCGGGAATCAGAGATGGGGAATCAGAAGCGGGGAATGAGATATGGGGAATCAGAGGCGGGGAATCAGAGGCGGGGAAACAGAGGCGAGGAATCAGATATGGGGATTCAGAGGTGGCGAATCAAAGGCGGTGAATCAGAGGCAGGGAATCGGAGCTGGGGAATCAGAGGCGGGGAATCAGAGTTGGGGAATCAGAGGCGGGGAATCAGAGCTGGGGAATCAGAGTCGGGGAATCAGAGGCAGGGAATAAGATGTGCGGAATCAGAGATGGGGAATCAGAGGCGGGGAATCAGAGCTGGAGAATCAGAGGTGGGGAATCAGAGTTGGGGAATCAGTGGCTGGGACTTAGATATTGGGAAACAGATGCGGGGAATCAGAGGCGGGGAAATAGAGGCGGGGAATCAGATATGGGGAATCAGAGGTGGGGAATCAGAGGCAGGGAATCAGATGTGCGCAATCAGAGATGGGGAATCAGAGGCAGGGAATCAGAATCAGAAGCAGGGAATCAGAGGCCGGGGATCAGAGGCCGGAATCAGATGCCGGGAATAAGAGGCCGGGAATCAGAGGTGGGGAATCAGAGTCCGGGAATCAGAGATGGGGATTCAGAGGCGGGGAATGAGATATGGTGAATCAGACGCGGGGAATCAGAGGCGGGTAAACAGAGGCGGGGAATCAGATATGGGGAATCAGAGGTGGCGAATCAAAGGCGGTGAATCAGAGATGGGGAATCAGAGGCCGGGAATCAGAGGCAGGGAATCAAACACGGGGAATCAGAGGCGGGGAATCAGAGCTGGGGAATTAGATGCAGGGAATCAGAGTTGGGGATTCAGAGGCGGGGAATCAGATATGGGGAAACAGTGGCGGGGAATCAGAGGCGGGGAAACAGAGGCGGGGAATCAGATATGGGGAATCAGAGGTGGGGAATCAGAGCTGGGGAATCAGAGGTGGGGAATCAGAGTTGGGGAATCAGAGGCGGGGATTTAGATATGGGGAAACAGAGGCGGGGAATCAGAGGCGGGGAAACAGAAGCGGGGAATCAGATATGGGGAATCAGAGGTGGGGAATCAGAGGCAGGGAATCAGATGTGCGGAATCAGAGATGGGGAATCAGAGGCAGGGAATCAGAATCAGAAGCAGGGAATAAGACGCGGGGAATCTGAGGCGGGGAATCAGAGCTGGGGAATCAGAGGCTGTGAATCAGAGGCGGGGAATCAGAAGCAGGGAATCGGATGTGCGGAATCAGAGATGGGGAATCAGAGGTGGGGAATCAGAGGCGGTGAATCAGACACGGGGAATCTGAGGCGGGGAATCAGAGGCGGGGAATCAGAGGCAGGGAATGGGATGTGCGGAATCAGAGATGGGGAATCAGAGGTGGGGAATCAGAGGCGGTGAATCAGATATGGGTAATCAGAGGCGTGGAATCAGAGGCAGGAAATCAGACACGGGGAATCAGAGGCGGGGAATCAGAGCTGGGGGATTAGATGCAGGGAATCAGAGTTGGGGATTCATAGGCGGGGAATCAGATATGGGGAAACTGAGGTGGGGAATCAGAGGTGGGCAAATAGAGGCGGGGAATCAGATATGGGGAAACAGAGGCGGGGAATCAGAGGCGGGGAAACAGAGGCGGGGAATCAGATATGGGGAATCAGAGGTGGGGAATCAGAGGTTGGGAATCACAGGCAGGGAATCAGAGGCTGGGAATCAGATGCAGGGAATCAGATGCGGGGAATCAGAGGCGGGGAATCAGAGCTGGGGAATCAGAGGTGGGGAATCTGAGCTGGAGAATCAGAGGTGGGGAATCAGAGTTGGGGAATCAGAGGCGGGGACTTAGATATTGGGAAACAGAGGCGGGGAATCAGAGGCGGGGAAACAGAGGCGGGGAATCAGATATGGGGAATCAGAGGTGGGGAATCAGAGGCAGGGAATCAGATGTGCGCAATCAGAGATGGGGAATCAGATGCAGGGAATCAGAATCAGAAGCAGGGAATCAGAGGCCGGGAATCAGAGGCCGGAATCAGATGCCGGGAATAAGAGGCCGGGAACCAGAGGTGGGGAATCAGAGTCCAGGAATCAGAGATGGGGATTCAGAGGCGGGGAATGAGATATGGGGAATCAGAGGCGGGGAATCAGAGGCGGGGAAACAGAGACAGGGAATCAGATATGGGGAATCAGAGGTGGCGAATCAAAGGCGGTGAATCAGAGAAGGGGAATCAGAGGCGGGCAATCAGAGGCAGGGAATCAAACACGGGGAATCAGAGGCGGGGAATCAGAGCTGGGGAATCAGAGGCGGGGAATCAGGGTTGGGGAATCAGAGGCGGGGAATCAGATATGGGGAAACAGGGGCGGGGAATCAGAGGTGGGGAAACACAGGCGGGGAATCAGATATGGGGAATCAGAGGTGTGGAATCAGAGGTTGGGAATCAGAGGCAGGGAATCAGAGGCGGGGAAACAGAGGCGGGGAATCAGATAAGGGGAATCAGAGGTGGCGAATCAAAGGCGGTGAAACAGAGATGGGGAATCAGGGCAGGGAATCAGAGGCAGGGAATCAAACACGGGGAATCAGAGCTGGGGAATCAGAGGCGGGGAATTAGAGTTGGGGAATCAGAGGAGGGGAATCAGAGGCGGGGAAACAGAGGCGGGGAATCAGATATGGGGAATCAGAGGTGGGGATTCAGATGTTGGGAATCCGAGGCAGGGAATCAGAGGCGGGGAATCAGAGGCGGGGAATCAGAGGCAGGGAATCAGATGTGCGGAATCGGAGATGGGGAATCAGAGGCAGGGAATCAGAGGCGGGGAATCAGAGGCGGGGAATCAGAGGCCGGGAATCAGATATGGGGAAACAGAGGCGGGGAATCAGAGGCGGGGAAACAGAGGCGGGGAATCAGATATGGGGAATCAGAGGTGGGGAATCAGAGGTTGGGAATCAGATGCAGGGAATCAGAGGCTTGGAATCAGATGCAGGGAATCAGATGCGGGGAATCAGAGGCGGGGAATCAGAGCTGGAGAATCAGAGGTGGGGAATCAGAGTTGGGGAATCAGAGGCGGGGACTTAGATATTGGGAAACAGAGGCGGGGAATCAGAGGCGGGGAAACAGAGGCGGGAAATCAGATATGGGGAATCAGAGGTGGGGAATCAGAGGCAGGGAATCAGATGTGCGCAATCAGAGATGGGGAATCAGAGGCAGGGAATCAGAATCAGAAGCAGGGAATCAGAGGCCAGGAATCAGAGGCCGGAATCAGATGCCGGGAATAAGAGTCCGGGAATCAGAGGTGGGGAATCAGAGTCCGGGAATCAGAGATGGGGATTCAGAGGCGGGGAATGAGATATGGGGAATCAGAGGCGGGGAATCAGAGGCGGGGAAACAGAGGCGGGGAATCAGATATGGGGAATCAGAGGTGGCGAATGAAAGGCGGTGAATCAGAGATGGGGAATCAGAGGCCGGGAATCAGAGGCAGGGAATCAAACACGGGGAATAAGAGGCGGGGAATCAGAGCTGGGGAATCAGAGGCGGGGAATCAGAGTTGGGGAATCAGAGGCGGGGAATCAGAGGCAGGGAATCAATATGGGAATTCAGAGGTGGGGAATCAGATGTTGGGAATCAGAGGCAGGGAATCAGAGGCGAGGATTCAGAGCTGGGGAATCAGAGGCGGGGAATCAGATTTGGGGAATCAGAGATGGGGAATCAGAGATGGGGAATCAGAGATGGGGAATCAGAGGCGGGGAATCAGACGCTGGGAATCAGAGGTGGTGAATCAGAGGCGGGGAATCAGAGGCGGGGAATCAGAGGCAGGGAATCAGACGCGGGGAATCAGAGGTGGGGAATCATAGCTGGCGAATCAGAGGCGGGGAATCAGAGGTGGGGAATCAGAGGCGGGGAATCAGAGTTGGGGAATCAGAGGCGGGGAATCAGATATGGGGAATCAGAGGCGGGGAATCAGAGGCGGGGAAACAGAGGCGGGGAATCAGATATGGGGAATCAGAGGTGGGGAATCAGGGGCGGGGTATCAGTGGCAGGGAATCAGAGGCGGGAAATCAGAGGCCGGGAATCAGAGGCGGTGAATCAGGGGCGGGGAATCAGAGGCAGGGAATCGGATGTGCGGAATCAGAGATGGGGAATCAGAGGTGGGGAATCAGAATCAGAAGCAGGGAATCAGAGGCCGGGAATTAGAGGCCGGAATCAGATGCCGGGAATAAGAGGCCGGGAATCAGATGTTGGGAATCAGAGTCGGGGAATCAGAGATGGGGAATCAGAAGCGGGGAATGAGATATGGGGAATCAGAGGCGAGGAATCAGAGGCGGGGAAACAGAGGCGAGGAATCAGATATGGGGATTCAGAGGTGGCGAATCAAAGGCGGTGAATCAGAGGCAGGGAATCGGAGCTGGGGAATCAGAGGCGGGGAATCAGAGTTGGGGAATCAGAGGCGGGGAATCAGAGCTGGGGAATCAGAGTCGGGGAATCAGAGGCATGGAATCAGATGTGCGGAATCAGAGATGGGGAATCAGAGGCGGGGAATCAGAGCTGGAGAATCAGAGGTGGGGAATCAGAGTTGGGGAATCAGTGGCTGGGACTTAGATATTGGGAAACAGAGGCGGGGAATCAGAGACGGGGAAATAGAGGCGGGGAATCAGATATGGGGAATCAGAGGTGGGGAATCAGAGGCAGGGAATCAGATGTGCGCAATCAGAGATGGGGAATCAGAGGCAGGGAATCAGAATCAGAAGCAGGGAATCAGAGTCCGGGGATCAGAGGCCGGAATCAGATGCCGGGAATAAGAGGCCGGGAATCAGAGGTGGGGAATCAGAGTCCGGGAATCAGAGATGGGGATTCAGAGGCGGGGAATGAGATATGGGGAATCAGAGGCGGGGAATCAGAGGCGGGTAAACAGAGGCGGGGAATCAGATATGGGGAATCAGAGGTGGCGAATCAAAGGCGGTGAATCAGAGATGGGGAATCAGAGGCCGGGAATCAGAGGCAGGGAATCAAACACGGGGAATCAGAGGCGGGGAATCAGAGCTGGGGAATCAGAGGCGGGGAATCATAGCTGGCGAATCAGAGGCGGGGAATCAGAGGTGGGGAATCAGAGGCGGGGAATCAGATATTGTTAATCAGAGGTGGGGAATCAGAGGCGGGGAAACAGAGGCGGGGAATCAGATATGGGGAATCAGAGGTGGGGAATCAGAGGTTGTGAATCAGAGATGGAGAATCAGAGGCGGGGAATCAGAGGCCGGTAATCAGACGCGGGGAATCAGAGGCGGGGATTCAGAGCTGGGGAATCAGAGGCGGGGAATCAGAGTTGGGGAATCAGAGGCGGGGAATCAGATATGGGGAATCAGAGGCGGGGAATCAGAGGCGGGGAAACAGAGGCGGGGAATCAGATATGGGGAATCAGAGGTGGGGAATCAGGGGCTGGGTATCAGTGGCAGGGAATCAGAGGCGGGAAATCAGAGGCCGGTAATCAGAGGCGGTGAATCAGAGGCGGGGAATCAGAGGCAGGGAATCGGATGTGCGGAATCAGAGATGGGGAATCAGAGGTGGGGAATCAGAGGCGGTGAATCAGACATGGGTAATCAGAGGCGGGGAATCAGGGGCAGGAAATCAGACACGGGGAATCAGAGGCGGGGAATCAGAGTTGGGGAATCAGAGGAGGGGACTTAGATATTGGGAAACAGAGGCGGGGAATCAGATATGGGGAATCAGAGGTGGGGAATCAGATGTTAGGAATCCGAGGCAGGGAATCAGAGGCGGGGAATCAGAGGCGGGGAATCAGAGGCAGGGAATCAGATGTGCGGAATCGGAGATGGGGAATCAGAGGCAGGGAATCAGAGGCGGGGAATCAGAGGAGGGGAATCAGAGGCCGGGAATCAGATATGGGGAAACAGAGGCGGGGAATCAGAGGCGGGGAAACAGAGGCGGGGAATCAGATATGGGGTATCGGAGGTGGGGAATCAGAGGTTGGGAATCAGATGCAGGGAATCAGAGGCTTGGAATCAGATGCAGGGAATCAGATGCGGGGAATCAGAGGCGGGGAATCAGAGCTGGAGAATCAGAGGTGGGGAATCAGAGTTGGGGAATCAGAGGCGGGGACTTAGATATTGGGAAACAGAGGCGGGGAATCAGAGGCGGGGAAACAGAGGCGGGAAATCAGATATGGGGAATCAGAGGTGGGGAATCAGAGGCAGGGAATCAGATGTGCGCAATCAGAGATGGGGAATCAGAGGCAGGGAATCAGAATCAGAAGCAGGGAATCAGAGGCCAGGAATCAGAGGCCGGAATCAGATGCCGGGAATAAGAGTCCGGGAATCAGAGGTGGGGAATCAGAGTCCGGGAATCAGAGATGGGGATTCAGAGGCGGGGAATGAGATATGGGGAATCAGAGGCGGGGAATCAGAGGCGGGGAAACAGAGGCGGGGAATCAGATATGGGGAATCAGAGGTGGCGAATGAAAGGCGGTGAATCAGAGATGGGGAATCAGAGGCCGGGAATCAGAGGCAGGGAATCAAACACGGGGAATAAGAGGCGGGGAATCAGAGCTGGGGAATCAGAGGCGGGGAATCAGAGTTGGGGAATCAGAGGCGGGGAATCAGAGGCAGGGAATCAATATGGGAATTCAGAGGTGGGGAATCAGATGTTGGGAATCAGAGGCAGGGAATCAGAGGCGAGGATTCAGAGCTGGGGAATCAGAGGCGGGGAATCAGATTTGGGGAATCAGAGATGGGGAATCAGAGATGGGGAATCAGAGATGGGGAATCAGAGGCGGGGAATCAGACGCTGGGAATCAGAGGTGGTGAATCAGAGGCGGGGAATCAGAGGCGGGGAATCAGAGGCAAGGAATCAGACGCGGGGAATCAGAGGTGGGGAATCATAGCTGGCGAATCAGAGGCGGGGAATCAGAGGTGGGGAATCAGAGGCGGGGAATCAGATATTGTTAATCAGAGGTGGGGAATCAGAGGCGGGGAAACAGAGGCGGGGAATCAGATATGGGGAATCAGAGGTGGGGAATCAGAGGCCGGTAATCAGACGCGGGGAATCAGAGGCGGGGATTCAGAGCTGGGGAATCAGAGGCGGGGAATCAGAGTTGGGGAATCAGAGGCGGGGAATCAGATATGGGGAATCAGAGGCGGGGAATCAGAGGCGGGGAAACAGAGGGGGGGAATCAGATATGGGGAATCAGAGGTGGGGAATCAGGGGCGGGGTATCAGTGGCAGGGAATCAGAGGCGAGAAATCAGAGGCCGGGAATCAGAGGCGGTGAATCATAGGCGGGGAATCAGAGGCAGGGAATCGGATGTGCGGAATCAGAGATGGGGAATCAGAGGTGGGGAATCAGAGGCGGTGAATCAGACATGGGTAATCAGAGGTGGGGAATCAGAGGCAGGAAATCAGACACGGGGAATCAGAGGCAGGGAATCAGAGCTGGGGAATTAGATGCAGGGAATCAAAGTTGGGGATTCAGAGGCGGGGAATCAGATATGGGGAAACAGTGGTGGGGAATCAGAGGCGGGGAAACAGAGGCGGGGAATCAGATATGGGGAATCAGAGGTGGGTAATCAGAGCTGGGGAATCAGAGGTGGGGAATCAGAGTTGCGGAATCAGAGGCGGGGACTTAGATATGGGGAAACAGAGGTGGGGAATCAGAGGCGGGGAAACAGAGGCAGGTAATCAGATATGGGGAATCAGAGGTGGGGAATCAGAGGCAGGGAATCAGATGTGCGGAATCAGAGATGGGGAATCAGAGGCAGGGAATCAGAATCAGAAGCAGGGAATAAGACGTGGGGAATCTGAGGCGGGGAATCAGAGCTGGGGAATCAGAGGCTGTGAATCAGAGGCGGGGAATCAGAAGCAGGGAATCGGATGTGCGGAATCAGAGATGGGGAATCAGAGGTGGGGAATCAGAGGCGGTGAATCAGACATGGGTAATCAGAGGCAGGGAATCAGAGGCAGGAAATCAGACACGGGGAATCTGAGGCGGGGAATCAGAGGCGGGGAATCAGAGGCAGGGAATGGGATGTGCGGAATCAGAGATGGGGAATCAGAGGTGGGGAATCAGAGGTGGTGAATCAGACATGGGTAAACAGAGGCGGGGAATCAGAGGCAGGAAATCAGACACGGGGAATCAGAGGCGGGGAATCAGAGCTGGGGAATTAGATGCAGGGAATCAGAGTTGGGGATTCAGAGGCGAGGAATCATATATGGGGAAACTGAGGTGGGGAATCAGAGGTGGGCAAATAGAGGCGGGGAATCAGATATGGGGAAACAGAGGCGGGGAATCAGAGGCGGGGAAACAGAGGCGGGGAATTAGATATGGGGAATCAGAGGTGGGGAATCAGAGTTTGGGAATCACAGGCAGGGAATCAGAGGCTGGGTATCAGATGCAGGGAATCAGATGCGGGGAATCAGAGGCGGGGAATCAGAGCTGGGGAATCAGAGGTGGGGAATCAGAGTTGGGGAATCAGAGGCGGGGACTTAGATATTGGGAAACAGAGGCGGGGAATCAGAGAAGGGGAAACAGAGGCGGGGAATCAGATATGGGGAATCAGAGGTGGGGAATCAGAGGCAGGGAATCAGATGTGCGGAATCAGAGATGGGGAATCAGAGGCAGGGAATCAGAATCAGAAGCAGGGAATAAGACGCGGGGAATCAGAGGCGGGGAATCAGAGCTGGGGAATCAGAGGCAGTGAATCAGAGGCGGGGAATCAGAGGCAGGGAATCGGATGTGCCGAATCAGAGATGGGGAATCAGAGGTGGGGAATCAGAGGCGGTGAATCAGACATGGGTAATCAGAGGCGGGGAATCAGAGGCAGGAAATCAGACACGGGGAATCAGAGGCGGGGAATCAGAGCTGGGAAATTAGAGGCAGGGAATCAGAGTTGGGGATTCAGAGGCGGGGAATCAGATATGGGGAAAAAGAGGCGGGGAAACAGAGGCGGGCAAATAGAGGCGGGGATCAGATATGGGGAATCAGAGGTTGGGAATCAGACGCGGGGAATCAGAGGCGGGGATTCAGAGCTGGGGAATCAGAGGCGGGGAATCAGAGTTGGGGAATCAGAGGCGGGGAATCAGATATGGGGAATCAGAGGCGGGGAATCAGAGGCGGGGAAACAGAGGCGGGGAATCAGATATGGGGAATCAGAGGTGGGGAATCAGGGGCGGGGTATCAGTGGCAGGGAATCAGAGGCGGGGAATCAGAGCTGGGGAATTAGATGCAGGGAATCAGAGTTGGGGATTCAGAGGCGGGGAATCAGATATGGGGAAACAGTGGCGGGGAATCAGAGGCGGGGAAACAGAGGCGGGGAATCAGATATGGGGAATCAGAGGTGGGGAATCAGAGGTGGGGAATCAGAGGTGGGGAATCAGAGTTGGGGAATCAGAGGCGGGGATTTAGATATGGGGAAACAGAGGCGGGGAATCAGAGGCGGGGAAACAGAGGCGGGGAATCAGATATGGGGAATCAGAGGTGGGGAATCAGAGGCAGGGAATCAGATGTGCGGAATCAGAGATGGGGAATCAGAGGCAGGGAATCAGAATCTGAAGCAGGGAATGAGACGCGGGGAATCTGAGGCGGGGAATCAGAGCTGGGGAATCAGAGGCTGTGAATCAGAGGCGGGGAATCAGAAGCAGGGAATCGGATGTGCGGAATCAGAGATGGGGAATCAGAGGTGGGGAATCAGAGGCGGTGAATCAGACACGGGGAATCTGAGGCGGGGAATCAGAGGCGGGGAATCAGAGGCAGGGAATGGGATGTGCGGAATCAGAGATGGGGAATCAGAGGTGGGGAATCAGAGGCGGTGAATCAGATATGGGTAATCACAGGCGTGGAATCAGAGGCAGGAAATCAGACACGGGGAATCAGAGGCGGGGAATCAGAGCTGGGGAATTAGATGCAGGGAATCAGAGTTGGGGATTCAGAGGCGGGGAATCAGATATGGGGAAACTGAGGTGGGGAATCAGAGGTGGGCAAATAGAGGCGGGGAATCAGATATGGGGAAACAGAGGCGGGGAATCAGAGGCGGGGAAACAGAGGCGGGGAATCAGATATGGGGAATCAGAGGTGGGGAATCAGAGGTTGGGAATCACAGGCAGGGAATCAGAGGCTGGGAATCAGATGCAGGGAATCAGATGCGGGGAATCAGAGGCGGGGAATCAGAGCTGGGGAATCAGAGGTGGGGAATCAGAGCTGGAGAATCAGAGGTGGGGAATCAGAGTTGGGGAATCAGAGGCGGGGACTTAGATATTGGGAAACAGAGGCGGGGAATCAGAGGCGGGGAAACAGAGGCGGGGAATCAGATATGGGGAAAAAGAGGCGGGGAAACAGAGGCGGGCAAATAGAGGCGGGGATCAGATATGGGGAAACAGAGGAGGGGAATCAGAGGCGGGGAAACAGAGGCGGGGAATCAGATATGGGGAATCAGAGGTGGGGAATCAGAGGTTGGGAATCAGACGCGGGGAATCAGAGGCGGGGATTCAGAGCTGGGGAATCAGAGGCGGGGAATCAGAGTTGGGGAATCAGAGGCGGGGAATCAGATATGGGGAATCAGAGGCGGGGAATCAGAGGCGGGGAAACAGAGGCGGGGAATCAGATATGGGGAATCAGAGGTGGGGAATCAGGGGCGGGGTATCAGTGGCAGGGAATCAGAGGCGGGGAATCAGAGCTGGGGAATTAGATGCAGGGAATCAGAGTTGGGGATTCAGAGGCGGGGAATCAGATATGGGGAAACAGTGGCGGGGAATCAGAGGCGGGGAAACAGAGGCGGGGAATCAGATATGGGGAATCAGAGGTGGGGAATCAGAGGTGGGGAATCAGAGGTGGGGAATCAGAGTTGGGGAATCAGAGGCGGGGATTTAGATATGGGGAAACAGAGGCGGGGAATCAGAGGCGGGGAAACAGAGGCGGGGAATCAGATATGGGGAATCAGAGGTGGGGAATCAGAGGCAGGGAATCAGATGTGCGGAATCAGAGATGGGGAATCAGAGGCAGGGAATCAGAATCTGAAGCAGGGAATGAGACGCGGGGAATCTGAGGCGGGGAATCAGAGCTGGGGAATCAGAGGCTGTGAATCAGAGGCGGGGAATCAGAAGCAGGGAATCGGATGTGCGGAATCAGAGATGGGGAATCAGAGGTGGGGAATCAGAGGCGGTGAATCAGACACGGGGAATCTGAGGCGGGGAATCAGAGGCGGGGAATCAGAGGCAGGGAATGGGATGTGCGGAATCAGAGATGGGGAATCAGAGGTGGGGAATCAGAGGCGGTGAATCAGATATGGGTAATCACAGGCGTGGAATCAGAGGCAGGAAATCAGACACGGGGAATCAGAGGCGGGGAATCAGAGCTGGGGAATTAGATGCAGGGAATCAGAGTTGGGGATTCAGAGGCGGGGAATCAGATATGGGGAAACTGAGGTGGGGAATCAGAGGTGGGCAAATAGAGGCGGGGAATCAGATATGGGGAAACAGAGGCGGGGAATCAGAGGCGGGGAAACAGAGGCGGGGAATCAGATATGGGGAATCAGAGGTGGGGAATCAGAGGTTGGGAATCACAGGCAGGGAATCAGAGGCTGGGAATCAGATGCAGGGAATCAGATGCGGGGAATCAGAGGCGGGGAATCAGAGCTGGGGAATCAGATGTGGGGAATCAGAGCTGGAGAATCAGAGGTGGGGAATCAGAGTTGGGGAATCAGAGGCGGGGACTTAGATATTGGGAAACAGAGGCGGGGAATCAGAGGCGGGGAAACAGAGGCGGGGAATCAGATATGGGGAATCAGAGGTTGGGAATCAGACGCGGGGAATCAGAGGCGGGGATTCAGAGCTGGGGAATCAGAGGCGGGGAATCAGAGTTGGGGAATCAGAGGCGGGGAATCAGATATGGGGAATCAGAGGCGGGGAATCAGAGGCGGGGAAACAGAGGCGGGGAATCAGATATGGGGAATCAGAGGTGGGGAATCAGGGGCGGGGTATCAGTGGCAGGGAATCAGAGGCGGGGAATCAGAGCTGGGGAATTAGATGCAGGGAATCAGAGTTGGGGATTCAGAGGCGGGGAATCAGATATGGGGAAACAGTGGCGGGGAATCAGAGGCGGGGAAACAGAGGCGGGGAATCAGATATGGGGAATCAGAGGTGGGGAATCAGAGGTGGGGAATCAGAGGTGGGGAATCAGAGTTGGGGAATCAGAGGCGGGGATTTAGATATGGGGAAACAGAGGCGGGGAATCAGAGGCGGGGAAACAGAGGCGGGGAATCAGATATGGGGAATCAGAGGTGGGGAATCAGAGGCAGGGAATCAGATGTGCGGAATCAGAGATGGGGAATCAGAGGCAGGGAATCAGAATCTGAAGCAGGGAATGAGACGCGGGGAATCTGAGGCGGGGAATCAGAGCTGGGGAATCAGAGGCTGTGAATCAGAGGCGGGGAATCAGAAGCAGGGAATCGGATGTGCGGAATCAGAGATGGGGAATCAGAGGTGGGGAATCAGAGGCGGTGAATCAGACACGGGGAATCTGAGGCGGGGAATCAGAGGCGGGGAATCAGAGGCAGGGAATGGGATGTGCGGAATCAGAGATGGGGAATCAGAGGTGGGGAATCAGAGGCGGTGAATCAGATATGGGTAATCACAGGCGTGGAATCAGAGGCAGGAAATCAGACACGGGGAATCAGAGGCGGGGAATCAGAGCTGGGGAATTAGATGCAGGGAATCAGAGTTGGGGATTCAGAGGCGGGGAATCAGATATGGGGAAACTGAGGTGGGGAATCAGAGGTGGGCAAATAGAGGCGGGGAATCAGATATGGGGAAACAGAGGCGGGGAATCAGAGGCGGGGAAACAGAGGCGGGGAATCAGATATGGGGAATCAGAGGTGGGGAATCAGAGGTTGGGAATCACAGGCAGGGAATCAGAGGCTGGGAATCAGATGCAGGGAATCAGATGCGGGGAATCAGAGGCGGGGAATCAGAGCTGGGGAATCAGAGGTGGGGAATCAGAGCTGGAGAATCAGAGGTGGGGAATCAGAGTTGGGGAATCAGAGGCGGGGACTTAGATATTGGGAAACAGAGGCGGGGAATCAGAGGCGGGGAAACAGAGGCGGGGAATCAGATATGGGGAATCAGAGGTGGGGGATCAGAGGCAGGGAATCAGATGTGCGCAATCAGAGATGGGGAATCAGAGGCAGGGAATAAGAATCAGAAGCAGGGAATCAGAGGCCGGGAATCAGAGGCCGGAATCAGATGCCGGGAATAAGAGGCCGGGAACCAGAGGTGGGGAATCAGAGTCCAGGAATCAGAGATGGGGATTCAGAGGCGGGGAATGAGATATGGGGAATCAGAGGCGGGGAATCAGAGGCGGGGAAACAGAGACAGGGAATCAGATATGGGGAATCAGAGGTGGCGAATCAAAGGCGGTGAATCAGAGAAGGGGAATCAGAGGCGGGCAATCAGAGGCAGGGAATCAAACACGGGGAATCAGAGGCGGGGAATCAGAGCTGGGGAATCAGAGGCGGGGAATCAGGGTTGGGGAATCAGAGGCGGGGAATCAGATATGGGGAAACAGGGGCGGGGAATCAGAGGTGGGGAAACACAGGCGGGGAATCAGATATGGGGAATCAGAGGTGTGGAATCAGAGGTTGGGAATCAGAGGCAGGGAATCAGAGGCGGGGAAACAGAGGCGGGGAATCAGATAAGGGGAATCAGAGGTGGCGAATCAAAGGCGGTGAAACAGAGATGGGGAATCAGGGCAGGGAATCAGAGGCAGGGAATCAAACACGGGGAATCAGAGCTGGGGAATCAGAGGCGGGGAATTAGAGTTGGGGAATCAGAGGAGGGGAATCAGAGGCGGGGAAACAGAGGCGGGGAATCAGATATGGGGAATCAGAGGTGGGGAATCAGATGTTGGGAATCCGAGGCAGGGAATCAGAGGCGGGGAATCAGAGGCGGGGATCAGAGGCAGGGAATCAGATGTGCGGAATCGGAGATGGGGAATCAGAGGCAGGGAATCAGAGGCGGGGAATCAGAGGCGGGGAATCAGAGGCCGGGAATCAGATATGGGGAAACAGAGGCGGGGAATCAGAGGCGGGGAAACAGAGGCGGGGAATCAGATATGGGGAATCAGAGGTGGGGAATCAGAGGTTGGGAATCAGATGCAGGGAATCAGAGGCTTGGAATCAGATGCAGGGAATCAGATGCGGGGAATCAGAGGCGGGGAATCAGAGCTGGAGAATCAGAGGTGGGGAATCAGAGTTGGGGAATCAGAGGCGGGGACTTAGATATTGGGAAACAGAGGCGGGGAATCAGAGGCGGGGAAACAGAGGCGGGAAATCAGATATGGGGAATCAGAGGTGGGGAATCAGAGGCAGGGAATCAGATGTGCGCAATCAGAGATGGGGAATCAGAGGCAGGGAATCAGAATCAGAAGCAGGGAATCAGAGGCCAGGAATCAGAGGCCGGAATCAGATGCCGGGAATAAGAGTCCGGGAATCAGAGGTGGGGAATCAGAGTCCGGGAATCAGAGATGGGGATTCAGAGGCGGGGAATGAGATATGGGGAATCAGAGGCGGGGAATCGGAGGCGGGGAAACAGAGGCGGGGAATCAGATATGGGGAATCAGAGGTGGCGAATGAAAGGCGGTGAATCAGAGATGGGGAATCAGAGGCCGGGAATCAGAGGCAGGGAATCAATCACGGGGAATAAGAGGCGGGGAATCAGAGCTGGGGAATCAGAGGCGGGGAATCAGAGTTGGGGAATCAGAGGCGGGGAATCAGAGGCAGGGAATCAATATGGGAATTCAGAGGTGGGGAATCAGATGTTGGGAATCAGAGGCAGGGAATCAGAGGCGAGGATTCAGAGCTGGGGAATCAGAGGCGGGGAATCAGATTTGGGGAATCAGAGATGGGGAATCAGAGATGGGGAATCAGAGATGGGGAATCAGAGGCGGGGAATCAGACGCTGGGAATCAGAGATGGTGAATCAGAGGCGGGGAATCAGAGGCGGGGAATCAGAGGCAGGGAATCAGACGCGGGGAATCAGAGGTGGGGAATCATAGCTGGCGAATCAGAGGCGGGGAATCAGAGGTGGGGAATCAGAGGCGGGGAATCAGATATTGTTAATCAGAGGTGGGGAATCAGAGGCGGGGAAACAGAGGCGGGGAATCAGATATGGGGAATCAGAGGTGGGGAATCAGAGGCCGGTAATCAGACGCGGGGAATCAGAGGCGGGGATTCAGAGCTGGGGAATCAGAGGCGGAGAATCAGAGTTGGGGAATCAGAGGCGGGGAATCAGATATGGGGAATCAGAGGTGGCGAATCAAAGGCGGTGAATCAGAGATGGGGAATCAGAGGCCGGGAATCAGAGGCAGGGAATCAAACACGGGGAATCAGAGGCGGGGAATCAGAGCTGGGGAATCAGAGGCGGGGAATCATAGCTGGCGAATCAGAGGCGGGGAATCAGAGGTGGGGAATCAGAGGCGGGGAATCAGATATTGTTAATCAGAGGTGGGGAATCAGAGGCGGGGAAACAGAGGCGGGGAATCAGATATGGGGAATCAGAGGTGGGGAATCAGAGGTTGTGAATCAGAGATGGAGAATCAGAGGCGGGGAATCAGAGGCCGGTAATCAGACGCGGGGAATCAGAGGCGGGGATTCAGAGCTGGGGAATCAGAGGCGGGGAATCAGAGTTGGGGAATCAGAGGCGGGGAATCAGATATGGGGAATCAGAGGCGGGGAATCAGAGGCGGGGAAACAGAGGCGGGGAATCAGATATGGGGAATCAGAGGTGGGGAATCAGGGGCGGGGTATCAGTGGCAGGGAATCAGAGGCGGGAAATCAGAGGCCGGTAATCAGAGGCGGTGAATCAGAGGCGGGGAATCAGAGGCAGGGAATCGGATGTGCGGAATCAGAGATGGGGAATCAGAGGTGGGGAATCAGAGGCGGTGAATCAGACATGGGTAATCAGAGGCGGGGAATCAGGGGCAGGAAATCAGACACGGGGAATCAGAGGCGGGGAATCAGAGTTGGGGAATCAGAGGAGGGGACTTAGATATTGGGAAACAGAGGCGGGGAATCAGATATGGGGAATCAGAGGTGGGGAATCAGATGTTAGGAATCCGAGGCAGGGAATCAGAGGCGGGGAATCAGAGGCGGGGAATCAGAGGCAGGGAATCAGATGTGCGGAATCGGAGATGGGGAATCAGAGGCAGGGAATCAGAGGCGGGGAATCAGAGGAGGGGAATCAGAGGCCGGGAATCAGATATGGGGAAACAGAGGCGGGGAATCAGAGGCGGGGAAACAGAGGCGGGGAATCAGATATGGGGAATCGGAGGTGGGGAATCAGAGGTTGGGAATCAGATGCAGGGAATCAGAGGCTTGGAATCAGATGCAGGGAATCAGATGCGGGGAATCAGAGGCGGGGAATCAGAGCTGGAGAATCAGAGGTGGGGAATCAGAGTTGGGGAATCAGAGGCGGGGACTTAGATATTGGGAAACAGAGGCGGGGAATCAGAGGCGGGGAAACAGAGGCGGGAAATCAGATATGGGGAATCAGAGGTGGGGAATCAGAGGCAGGGAATCAGATGTGCGCAATCAGAGATGGGGAATCAGAGGCAGGGAATCAGAATCAGAAGCAGGGAATCAGAGGCCAGGAATCAGAGGCCGGAATCAGATGCCGGGAATAAGAGTCCGGGAATCAGAGGTGGGGAATCAGAGTCCGGGAATCAGAGATGGGGATTCAGAGGCGGGGAATGAGATATGGGGAATCAGAGGCGGGGAATCAGAGGCGGGGAAACAGAGGCGGGGAATCAGATATGGGGAATCAGAGGTGGCGAATGAAAGGCGGTGAATCAGAGATGGGGAATCAGAGGCCGGGAATCAGAGGCAGGGAATCAAACACGGGGAATAAGAGGCGGGGAATCAGAGCTGGGGAATCAGAGGCGGGGAATCAGAGTTGGGGAATCAGAGGCGGGGAATCAGAGGCAGGGAATCAATATGGGAATTCAGAGGTGGGGAATCAGATGTTGGGAATCAGAGGCAGGGAATCAGAGGCGAGGATTCAGAGCTGGGGAATCAGAGGCGGGGAATCAGATTTGGGGAATCAGAGATGGGGAATCAGAGATGGGGAATCAGAGATGGGGAATCAGAGGCGGGGAATCAGACGCTGGGAATCAGAGGTGGTGAATCAGAGGCGGGGAATCAGAGGCGGGGAATCAGAGGCAAGGAATCAGACGCGGGGAATCAGAGGTGGGGAATCATAGCTGGCGAATCAGAGGCGGGGAATCAGAGGTGGGGAATCAGAGGCGGGGAATCAGATATTGTTAATCAGAGGTGGGGAATCAGAGGCGGGGAAACAGAGGCGGGGAATCAGATATGGGGAATCAGAGGTGGGGAATCAGAGGCCGGTAATCAGACGCGGGGAATCAGAGGCGGGGATTCAGAGCTGGGGAATCAGAGGCGGGGAATCAGAGTTGGGGAATCAGAGGCGGGGAATCAGATATGGGGAATCAGAGGCGGGGAATCAGAGGCGGGGAAACAGAGGGGGGGAATCAGATATGGGGAATCAGAGGTGGGGAATCAGGGGCGGGGTATCAGTGGCAGGGAATCAGAGGCGAGAAATCAGAGGCCGGGAATCAGAGGCGGTGAATCATAGGCGGGGAATCAGAGGCAGGGAATCGGATGTGCGGAATCAGAGATGGGGAATCAGAGGTGGGGAATCAGAGGCGGTGAATCAGACATGGGTAATCAGAGGCGGGGAATCAGAGGCAGGAAATCAGACACGGGGAATCAGAGGCAGGGAATCAGAGCTGGGGAATTAGATGCAGGGAATCAAAGTTGGGGATTCAGAGGCGGGGAATCAGATATGGGGAAACAGTGGTGGGGAATCAGAGGCGGGGAAACAGAGGCGGGGAATCAGATATGGGGAATCAGAGGTGGGTAATCAGAGCTGGGGAATCAGAGGTGGGGAATCAGAGTTGCGGAATCAGAGGCGGGGACTTAGATATGGGGAAACAGAGGTGGGGAATCAGAGGCGGGGAAACAGAGGCAGGTAATCAGATATGGGGAATCAGAGGTGGGGAATCAGAGGCAGGGAATCAGATGTGCGGAATCAGAGATGGGGAATCAGAGGCAGGGAATCAGAATCAGAAGCAGGGAATAAGACGTGGGGAATCTGAGGCGGGGAATCAGAGCTGGGGAATCAGAGGCTGTGAATCAGAGGCGGGGAATCAGAAGCAGGGAATCGGATGTGCGGAATCAGAGATGGGGAATCAGAGGTGGGGAATCAGAGGCGGTGAATCAGACATGGGTAATCAGAGGCAGGGAATCAGAGGCAGGAAATCAGACACGGGGAATCTGAGGCGGGGAATCAGAGGCGGGGAATCAGAGGCAGGGAATGGGATGTGCGGAATCAGAGATGGGGAATCAGAGGTGGGGAATCAGAGGTGGTGAATCAGACATGGGTAAACAGAGGCGGGGAATCAGAGGCAGGAAATCAGACACGGGGAATCAGAGGCGGGGAATCAGAGCTGGGGAATTAGATGCAGGGAATCAGAGTTGGGGATTCAGAGGCGAGGAATCATATATGGGGAAACTGAGGTGGGGAATCAGAGGTGGGCAAATAGAGGCGGGGAATCAGATATGGGGAAACAGAGGCGGGGAATCAGAGGCGGGGAAACAGAGGCGGGGAATTAGATATGGGGAATCAGAGGTGGGGAATCAGAGTTTGGGAATCACAGGCAGGGAATCAGAGGCTGGGTATCAGATGCAGGGAATCAGATGCGGGGAATCAGAGGCGGGGAATCAGAGCTGGGGAATCAGAGGTGGGGAATCAGAGTTGGGGAATCAGAGGCGGGGACTTAGATATTGGGAAACAGAGGCGGGGAATCAGAGAAGGGGAAACAGAGGCGGGGAATCAGATATGGGGAATCAGAGGTGGGGAATCAGAGGCAGGGAATCAGATGTGCGGAATCAGAGATGGGGAATCAGAGGCAGGGAATCAGAATCAGAAGCAGGGAATAAGACGCGGGGAATCAGAGGCGGGGAATCAGAGCTGGGGAATCAGAGGCAGTGAATCAGAGGCGGGGAATCAGAGGCAGGGAATCGGATGTGCCGAATCAGAGATGGGGAATCAGAGGTGGGGAATCAGAGGCGGTGAATCAGACATGGGTAATCAGAGGCGGGGAATCAGAGGCAGGAAATCAGACACGGGGAATCAGAGGCGGGGAATCAGAGCTGGGAAATTAGAGGCAGGGAATCAGAGTTGGGGATTCAGAGGCGGGGAATCAGATATGGGGAAAAAGAGGCGGGGAAACAGAGGCGGGCAAATAGAGGCGGGGATCAGATATGGGGAATCAGAGGTTGGGAATCAGACGCGGGGAATCAGAGGCGGGGATTCAGAGCTGGGGAATCAGAGGCGGGGAATCAGAGTTGGGGAATCAGAGGCGGGGAATCAGATATGGGGAATCAGAGGCGGGGAATCAGAGGCGGGGAAACAGAGGCGGGGAATCAGATATGGGGAATCAGAGGTGGGGAATCAGGGGCGGGGTATCAGTGGCAGGGAATCAGAGGCGGGGAATCAGAGCTGGGGAATTAGATGCAGGGAATCAGAGTTGGGGATTCAGAGGCGGGGAATCAGATATGGGGAAACAGTGGCGGGGAATCAGAGGCGGGGAAACAGAGGCGGGGAATCAGATATGGGGAATCAGAGGTGGGGAATCAGAGGTGGGGAATCAGAGGTGGGGAATCAGAGTTGGGGAATCAGAGGCGGGGATTTAGATATGGGGAAACAGAGGCGGGGAATCAGAGGCGGGGAAACAGAGGCGGGGAATCAGATATGGGGAATCAGAGGTGGGGAATCAGAGGCAGGGAATCAGATGTGCGGAATCAGAGATGGGGAATCAGAGGCAGGGAATCAGAATCTGAAGCAGGGAATGAGACGCGGGGAATCTGAGGCGGGGAATCAGAGCTGGGGAATCAGAGGCTGTGAATCAGAGGCGGGGAATCAGAAGCAGGGAATCGGATGTGCGGAATCAGAGATGGGGAATCAGAGGTGGGGAATCAGAGGCGGTGAATCAGACACGGGGAATCTGAGGCGGGGAATCAGAGGCGGGGAATCAGAGGCAGGGAATGGGATGTGCGGAATCAGAGATGGGGAATCAGAGGTGGGGAATCAGAGGCGGTGAATCAGATATGGGTAATCACAGGCGTGGAATCAGAGGCAGGAAATCAGACACGGGGAATCAGAGGCGGGGAATCAGAGCTGGGGAATTAGATGCAGGGAATCAGAGTTGGGGATTCAGAGGCGGGGAATCAGATATGGGGAAACTGAGGTGGGGAATCAGAGGTGGGCAAATAGAGGCGGGGAATCAGATATGGGGAAACAGAGGCGGGGAATCAGAGGCGGGGAAACAGAGGCGGGGAATCAGATATGGGGAATCAGAGGTGGGGAATCAGAGGTTGGGAATCACAGGCAGGGAATCAGAGGCTGGGAATCAGATGCAGGGAATCAGATGCGGGGAATCAGAGGCGGGGAATCAGAGCTGGGGAATCAGAGGTGGGGAATCAGAGCTGGAGAATCAGAGGTGGGGAATCAGAGTTGGGGAATCAGAGGCGGGGACTTAGATATTGGGAAACAGAGGCGGGGAATCAGAGGCGGGGAAACAGAGGCGGGGAATCAGATATGGGGAAAAAGAGGCGGGGAAACAGAGGCGGGCAAATAGAGGCGGGGATCAGATATGGGGAAACAGAGGAGGGGAATCAGAGGCGGGGAAACAGAGGCGGGGAATCAGATATGGGGAATCAGAGGTGGGGAATCAGAGGTTGGGAATCAGACGCGGGGAATCAGAGGCGGGGATTCAGAGCTGGGGAATCAGAGGCGGGGAATCAGAGTTGGGGAATCAGAGGCGGGGAATCAGATATGGGGAATCAGAGGCGGGGAATCAGAGGCGGGGAAACAGAGGCGGGGAATCAGATATGGGGAATCAGAGGTGGGGAATCAGGGGCGGGGTATCAGTGGCAGGGAATCAGAGGCGGGGAATCAGAGCTGGGGAATTAGATGCAGGGAATCAGAGTTGGGGATTCAGAGGCGGGGAATCAGATATGGGGAAACAGTGGCGGGGAATCAGAGGCGGGGAAACAGAGGCGGGGAATCAGATATGGGGAATCAGAGGTGGGGAATCAGAGGTGGGGAATCAGAGGTGGGGAATCAGAGTTGGGGAATCAGAGGCGGGGATTTAGATATGGGGAAACAGAGGCGGGGAATCAGAGGCGGGGAAACAGAGGCGGGGAATCAGATATGGGGAATCAGAGGTGGGGAATCAGAGGCAGGGAATCAGATGTGCGGAATCAGAGATGGGGAATCAGAGGCAGGGAATCAGAATCTGAAGCAGGGAATGAGACGCGGGGAATCTGAGGCGGGGAATCAGAGCTGGGGAATCAGAGGCTGTGAATCAGAGGCGGGGAATCAGAAGCAGGGAATCGGATGTGCGGAATCAGAGATGGGGAATCAGAGGTGGGGAATCAGAGGCGGTGAATCAGACACGGGGAATCTGAGGCGGGGAATCAGAGGCGGGGAATCAGAGGCAGGGAATGGGATGTGCGGAATCAGAGATGGGGAATCAGAGGTGGGGAATCAGAGGCGGTGAATCAGATATGGGTAATCACAGGCGTGGAATCAGAGGCAGGAAATCAGACACGGGGAATCAGAGGCGGGGAATCAGAGCTGGGGAATTAGATGCAGGGAATCAGAGTTGGGGATTCAGAGGCGGGGAATCAGATATGGGGAAACTGAGGTGGGGAATCAGAGGTGGGCAAATAGAGGCGGGGAATCAGATATGGGGAAACAGAGGCGGGGAATCAGAGGCGGGGAAACAGAGGCGGGGAATCAGATATGGGGAATCAGAGGTGGGGAATCAGAGGTTGGGAATCACAGGCAGGGAATCAGAGGCTGGGAATCAGATGCAGGGAATCAGATGCGGGGAATCAGAGGCGGGGAATCAGAGCTGGGGAATCAGAGGTGGGGAATCAGAGCTGGAGAATCAGAGGTGGGGAATCAGAGTTGGGGAATCAGAGGCGGGGACTTAGATATTGGGAAACAGAGGCGGGGAATCAGAGGCGGGGAAACAGAGGCGGGGAATCAGATATGGGGAATCAGAGGTTGGGAATCAGACGCGGGGAATCAGAGGCGGGGATTCAGAGCTGGGGAATCAGAGGCGGGGAATCAGAGTTGGGGAATCAGAGGCGGGGAATCAGATATGGGGAATCAGAGGCGGGGAATCAGAGGCGGGGAAACAGAGGCGGGGAATCAGATATGGGGAATCAGAGGTGGGGAATCAGGGGCGGGGTATCAGTGGCAGGGAATCAGAGGCGGGGAATCAGAGCTGGGGAATTAGATGCAGGGAATCAGAGTTGGGGATTCAGAGGCGGGGAATCAGATATGGGGAAACAGTGGCGGGGAATCAGAGGCGGGGAAACAGAGGCGGGGAATCAGATATGGGGAATCAGAGGTGGGGAATCAGAGGTGGGGAATCAGAGGTGGGGAATCAGAGTTGGGGAATCAGAGGCGGGGATTTAGATATGGGGAAACAGAGGCGGGGAATCAGAGGCGGGGAAACAGAGGCGGGGAATCAGATATGGGGAATCAGAGGTGGGGAATCAGAGGCAGGGAATCAGATGTGCGGAATCAGAGATGGGGAATCAGAGGCAGGGAATCAGAATCTGAAGCAGGGAATGAGACGCGGGGAATCTGAGGCGGGGAATCAGAGCTGGGGAATCAGAGGCTGTGAATCAGAGGCGGGGAATCAGAAGCAGGGAATCGGATGTGCGGAATCAGAGATGGGGAATCAGAGGTGGGGAATCAGAGGCGGTGAATCAGACACGGGGAATCTGAGGCGGGGAATCAGAGGCGGGGAATCAGAGGCAGGGAATGGGATGTGCGGAATCAGAGATGGGGAATCAGAGGTGGGGAATCAGAGGCGGTGAATCAGATATGGGTAATCACAGGCGTGGAATCAGAGGCAGGAAATCAGACACGGGGAATCAGAGGCGGGGAATCAGAGCTGGGGAATTAGATGCAGGGAATCAGAGTTGGGGATTCAGAGGCGGGGAATCAGATATGGGGAAACTGAGGTGGGGAATCAGAGGTGGGCAAATAGAGGCGGGGAATCAGATATGGGGAAACAGAGGCGGGGAATCAGAGGCGGGGAAACAGAGGCGGGGAATCAGATATGGGGAATCAGAGGTGGGGAATCAGAGGTTGGGAATCACAGGCAGGGAATCAGAGGCTGGGAATCAGATGCAGGGAATCAGATGCGGGGAATCAGAGGCGGGGAATCAGAGCTGGGGAATCAGAGGTGGGGAATCAGAGCTGGAGAATCAGAGGTGGGGAATCAGAGTTGGGGAATCAGAGGCGGGGACTTAGATATTGGGAAACAGAGGCGGGGAATCAGAGGCGGGGAAACAGAGGCGGGGAATCAGATATGGGGAATCAGAGGTGGGGGATCAGAGGCAGGGAATCAGATGTGCGCAATCAGAGATGGGGAATCAGAGGCAGGGAATAAGAATCAGAAGCAGGGAATCAGAGGCCGGGAATCAGAGGCCGGAATCAGATGCCGGGAATAAGAGGCCGGGAACCAGAGGTGGGGAATCAGAGTCCAGGAATCAGAGATGGGGATTCAGAGGCGGGGAATGAGATATGGGGAATCAGAGGCGGGGAATCAGAGGCGGGGAAACAGAGACAGGGAATCAGATATGGGGAATCAGAGGTGGCGAATCAAAGGCGGTGAATCAGAGAAGGGGAATCAGAGGCGGGCAATCAGAGGCAGGGAATCAAACACGGGGAATCAGAGGCGGGGAATCAGAGCTGGGGAATCAGAGGCGGGGAATCAGGGTTGGGGAATCAGAGGCGGGGAATCAGATATGGGGAAACAGGGGCGGGGAATCAGAGGTGGGGAAACACAGGCGGGGAATCAGATATGGGGAATCAGAGGTGTGGAATCAGAGGTTGGGAATCAGAGGCAGGGAATCAGAGGCGGGGAAACAGAGGCGGGGAATCAGATAAGGGGAATCAGAGGTGGCGAATCAAAGGCGGTGAAACAGAGATGGGGAATCAGGGCAGGGAATCAGAGGCAGGGAATCAAACACGGGGAATCAGAGCTGGGGAATCAGAGGCGGGGAATTAGAGTTGGGGAATCAGAGGAGGG
This sequence comes from Narcine bancroftii, assembly GCF_036971445.1. Taxonomy (NCBI): domain Eukaryota; kingdom Metazoa; phylum Chordata; class Chondrichthyes; order Torpediniformes; family Narcinidae; genus Narcine; species Narcine bancroftii. The sequence goes on from NW_027211893.1 coordinate 8,386,224, forward strand.
GAATCAGAGGCGGGGAAACAGAGGCGGGGAATCAGATATGGGGAATCAGAGGTGGGGAATCAGATGTTGGGAATCCGAGGCAGGGAATCAGAGGCGGGGAATCAGAGGCGGGGATCAGAGGCAGGGAATCAGATGTGCGGAATCGGAGATGGGGAATCAGAGGCAGGGAATCAGAGGCGGGGAATCAGAGGCGGGGAATCAGAGGCCGGGAATCAGATATGGGGAAACAGAGGCGGGGAATCAGAGGCGGGGAAACAGAGGCGGGGAATCAGATATGGGGAATCAGAGGTGGGGAATCAGAGGTTGGGAATCAGATGCAGGGAATCAGAGGCTTGGAATCAGATGCAGGGAATCAGATGCGGGGAATCAGAGGCGGGGAATCAGAGCTGGAGAATCAGAGGTGGGGAATCAGAGTTGGGGAATCAGAGGCGGGGACTTAGATATTGGGAAACAGAGGCGGGGAATCAGAGGCGGGGAAACAGAGGCGGGAAATCAGATATGGGGAATCAGAGGTGGGGAATCAGAGGCAGGGAATCAGATGTGCGCAATCAGAGATGGGGAATCAGAGGCAGGGAATCAGAATCAGAAGCAGGGAATCAGAGGCCAGGAATCAGAGGCCGGAATCAGATGCCGGGAATAAGAGTCCGGGAATCAGAGGTGGGGAATCAGAGTCCGGGAATCCGAGATGGGGATTCAGAGGCGGGGAATGAGATATGGGGAATCAGAGGCGGGGAATCGGAGGCGGGGAAACAGAGGCGGGGAATCAGATATGGGGAATCAGAGGTGGCGAATGAAAGGCGGTGAATCAGAGATGGGGAATCAGAGGCCGGGAATCAGAGGCAGGGAATCAATCACGGGGAATAAGAGGCGGGGAATCAGAGCTGGGGAATCAGAGGCGGGGAATCAGAGTTGGGGAATCAGAGGCGGGGAATCAGAGGCAGGGAATCAATATGGGAATTCAGAGGTGGGGAATCAGATGTTGGGAATCAGAGGCAGGGAATCAGAGGCGAGGATTCAGAGCTGGGGAATCAGAGGCGGGGAATCAGATTTGGGGAATCAGAGATGGGGAATCAGAGATGGGGAATCAGAGATGGGGAATCAGAGGCGGGGAATCAGACGCTGGGAATCAGAGATGGTGAATCAGAGGCGGGGAATCAGAGGCGGGGAATCAGAGGCAGGGAATCAGACGCGGGGAATCAGAGGTGGGGAATCATAGCTGGCGAATCAGAGGCGGGGAATCAGAGGTGGGGAATCAGAGGCGGGGAATCAGATATTGTTAATCAGAGGTGGGGAATCAGAGGCGGGGAAACAGAGGCGGGGAATCAGATATGGGGAATCAGAGGTGGGGAATCAGAGGCCGGTAATCAGACGCGGGGAATCAGAGGCGGGGATTCAGAGCTGGGGAATCAGAGGCGGAGAATCAGAGTTGGGGAATCAGAGGCGGGGAATCAGATATGGGGAATCAGAGGTGGCGAATCAAAGGCGGTGAATCAGAGATGGGGAATCAGAGGCCGGGAATCAGAGGCAGGGAATCAAACACGGGGAATCAGAGGCGGGGAATCAGAGCTGGGGAATCAGAGGCGGGGAATCATAGCTGGCGAATCAGAGGCGGGGAATCAGAGGTGGGGAATCAGAGGCGGGGAATCAGATATTGTTAATCAGAGGTGGGGAATCAGAGGCGGGGAAACAGAGGCGGGGAATCAGATATGGGGAATCAGAGGTGGGGAATCAGAGGTTGTGAATCAGAGATGGAGAATCAGAGGCGGGGAATCAGAGGCCGGTAATCAGACGCGGGGAATCAGAGGCGGGGATTCAGAGCTGGGGAATCAGAGGCGGGGAATCAGAGTTGGGGAATCAGAGGCGGGGAATCAGATATGGGGAATCAGAGGCGGGGAATCAGAGGCGGGGAAACAGAGGCGGGGAATCAGATATGGGGAATCAGAGGTGGGGAATCAGGGGCGGGGTATCAGTGGCAGGGAATCAGAGGCGGGAAATCAGAGGCCGGTAATCAGAGGCGGTGAATCAGAGGCGGGGAATCAGAGGCAGGGAATCGGATGTGCGGAATCAGAGATGGGGAATCAGAGGTGGGGAATCAGAGGCGGTGAATCAGACATGGGTAATCAGAGGCGGGGAATCAGGGGCAGGAAATCAGACACGGGGAATCAGAGGCGGGGAATCAGAGTTGGGGAATCAGAGGAGGGGACTTAGATATTGGGAAACAGAGGCGGGGAATCAGATATGGGGAATCAGAGGTGGGGAATCAGATGTTAGGAATCCGAGGCAGGGAATCAGAGGCGGGAATCAGAGGCGGGGAATCAGAGGCAGGGAATCAGATGTGCGGAATCGGAGATGGGGAATCAGAGGCAGGGAATCAGAGGCGGGGAATCAGAGGAGGGGAATCAGAGGCCGGGAATCAGATATGGGGAAACAGAGGCGGGGAATCAGAGGCGGGGAAACAGAGGCGGGGAATCAGATATGGGGAATCGGAGGTGGGGAATCAGAGGTTGGGAATCAGATGCAGGGAATCAGAGGCTTGGAATCAGATGCAGGGAATCAGATGCGGGGAATCAGAGGCGGGGAATCAGAGCTGGAGAATCAGAGGTGGGGAATCAGAGTTGGGGAATCAGAGGCGGGGACTTAGATATTGGGAAACAGAGGCGGGGAATCAGAGGCGGGGAAACAGAGGCGGGAAATCAGATATGGGGAATCAGAGGTGGGGAATCAGAGGCAGGGAATCAGATGTGCGCAATCAGAGATGGGGAATCAGAGGCAGGGAATCAGAATCAGAAGCAGGGAATCAGAGGCCAGGAATCAGAGGCCGGAATCAGATGCCGGGAATAAGAGTCCGGGAATCAGAGGTGGGGAATCAGAGTCCGGGAATCAGAGATGGGGATTCAGAGGCGGGGAATGAGATATGGGGAATCAGAGGCGGGGAATCAGAGGCGGGGAAACAGAGGCGGGGAATCAGATATGGGGAATCAGAGGTGGCGAATGAAAGGCGGTGAATCAGAGATGGGGAATCAGAGGCCGGGAATCAGAGGCAGGGAATCAAACACGGGGAATAAGAGGCGGGGAATCAGAGCTGGGGAATCAGAGGCGGGGAATCAGAGTTGGGGAATCAGAGGCGGGGAATCAGAGGCAGGGAATCAATATGGGAATTCAGAGGTGGGGAATCAGATGTTGGGAATCAGAGGCAGGGAATCAGAGGCGAGGATTCAGAGCTGGGGAATCAGAGGCGGGGAATCAGATTTGGGGAATCAGAGATGGGGAATCAGAGATGGGGAATCAGAGATGGGGAATCAGAGGCGGGGAATCAGACGCTGGGAATCAGAGGTGGTGAATCAGAGGCGGGGAATCAGAGGCGGGGAATCAGAGGCAAGGAATCAGACGCGGGGAATCAGAGGTGGGGAATCATAGCTGGCGAATCAGAGGCGGGGAATCAGAGGTGGGGAATCAGAGGCGGGGAATCAGATATTGTTAATCAGAGGTGGGGAATCAGAGGCGGGGAAACAGAGGCGGGGAATCAGATATGGGGAATCAGAGGTGGGGAATCAGAGGCCGGTAATCAGACGCGGGGAATCAGAGGCGGGGATTCAGAGCTGGGGAATCAGAGGCGGGGAATCAGAGTTGGGGAATCAGAGGCGGGGAATCAGATATGGGGAATCAGAGGCGGGGAATCAGAGGCGGGGAAACAGAGGGGGGAATCAGATATGGGGAATCAGAGGTGGGGAATCAGGGGCGGGGTATCAGTGGCAGGGAATCAGAGGCGAGAAATCAGAGGCCGGGAATCAGAGGCGGTGAATCATAGGCGGGGAATCAGAGGCAGGGAATCGGATGTGCGGAATCAGAGATGGGGAATCAGAGGTGGGGAATCAGAGGCGGTGAATCAGACATGGGTAATCAGAGGCGGGGAATCAGAGGCAGGAAATCAGACACGGGGAATCAGAGGCAGGGAATCAGAGCTGGGGAATTAGATGCAGGGAATCAAAGTTGGGGATTCAGAGGCGGGGAATCAGATATGGGGAAACAGTGGTGGGGAATCAGAGGCGGGGAAACAGAGGCGGGGAATCAGATATGGGGAATCAGAGGTGGGTAATCAGAGCTGGGGAATCAGAGGTGGGGAATCAGAGTTGCGGAATCAGAGGCGGGGACTTAGATATGGGGAAACAGAGGTGGGGAATCAGAGGCGGGGAAACAGAGGCAGGTAATCAGATATGGGGAATCAGAGGTGGGGAATCAGAGGCAGGGAATCAGATGTGCGGAATCAGAGATGGGGAATCAGAGGCAGGGAATCAGAATCAGAAGCAGGGAATAAGACGTGGGGAATCTGAGGCGGGGAATCAGAGCTGGGGAATCAGAGGCTGTGAATCAGAGGCGGGGAATCAGAAGCAGGGAATCGGATGTGCGGAATCAGAGATGGGGAATCAGAGGTGGGGAATCAGAGGCGGTGAATCAGACATGGGTAATCAGAGGCAGGGAATCAGAGGCAGGAAATCAGACACGGGGAATCTGAGGCGGGGAATCAGAGGCGGGGAATCAGAGGCAGGGAATGGGATGTGCGGAATCAGAGATGGGGAATCAGAGGTGGGGAATCAGAGGTGGTGAATCAGACATGGGTAAACAGAGGCGGGGAATCAGAGGCAGGAAATCAGACACGGGGAATCAGAGGCGGGGAATCAGAGCTGGGGAATTAGATGCAGGGAATCAGAGTTGGGGATTCAGAGGCGGGGAATCATATATGGGGAAACTGAGGTGGGGAATCAGAGGTGGGCAAATAGAGGCACGGAATCAGATATGGGGAAACAGAGGCGGGGAATCAGAGGCGGGGAAACAGAGGCGGGGAATTAGATATGGGGAATCAGAGGTGGGGAATCAGAGTTTGGGAATCACAGGCAGGGAATCAGAGGCTGGGTATCAGATGCAGGGAATCAGATGCGGGGAATCAGAGGCGGGGAATCAGAGCTGGGGAATCAGAGGTGGGGAATCAGAGTTGGGGAATCAGAGGCGGGGACTTAGATATTGGGAAACAGAGGCGGGGAATCAGAGAAGGGGAAACAGAGGCGGGGAATCAGATATGGGGAATCAGAGGTGGGGAATCAGAGGCAGGGAATCAGATGTGCGGAATCAGAGATGGGGAATCAGAGGCAGGGAATCAGAATCAGAAGCAGGGAATAAGACGCGGGGAATCAGAGGCGGGGAATCAGAGCTGGGGAATCAGAGGCAGTGAATCAGAGGCGGGGAATCAGAGGCAGGGAATCGGATGTGCCGAATCAGAGATGGGGAATCAGAGGTGGGGAATCAGAGGCGGTGAATCAGACATGGGTAATCAGAGGCGGGGAATCAGAGGCAGGAAATCAGACACGGGGAATCAGAGGCGGGGAATCAGAGCTGGGAAATTAGAGGCAGGGAATCAGAGTTGGGGATTCAGAGGCGGGGAATCAGATATGGGGAAAAAGAGGCGGGGAAACAGAGGCGGGCAAATAGAGGCGGGGATCAGATATGGGGAAACAGAGGAGGGGAATCAGAGGCGGGGAAACAGAGGCGGGGAATCAGATATGGGGAATCAGAGGTGGGGAATCAGAGGTTGGGAATCAGACGCGGGGAATCAGAGGCGGGGATTCAGAGCTGGGGAATCAGAGGCGGGGAATCAGAGTTGGGGAATCAGAGGCGGGGAATCAGATATGGGGAATCAGAGGCGGGGAATCAGAGGCGGGGAAACAGAGGCGGGGAATCAGATATGGGGAATCAGAGGTGGGGAATCAGGGGCGGGGTATCAGTGGCAGGGAATCAGAGGCGGGGAATCAGAGCTGGGGAATTAGATGCAGGGAATCAGAGTTGGGGATTCAGAGGCGGGGAATCAGATATGGGGAAACAGTGGCGGGGAATCAGAGGCGGGGAAACAGAGGCGGGGAATCAGATATGGGGAATCAGAGGTGGGGAATCAGAGGTGGGGAATCAGAGGTGGGGAATCAGAGTTGGGGAATCAGAGGCGGGGATTTAGATATGGGGAAACAGAGGCGGGGAATCAGAGGCGGGGAAACAGAGGCGGGGAATCAGATATGGGGAATCAGAGGTGGGGAATCAGAGGCAGGGAATCAGATGTGCGGAATCAGAGATGGGGAATCAGAGGCAGGGAATCAGAATCTGAAGCAGGGAATGAGACGCGGGGAATCTGAGGCGGGGAATCAGAGCTGGGGAATCAGAGGCTGTGAATCAGAGGCGGGGAATCAGAAGCAGGGAATCGGATGTGCGGAATCAGAGATGGGGAATCAGAGGTGGGGAATCAGAGGCGGTGAATCAGACACGGGGAATCTGAGGCGGGGAATCAGAGGCGGGGAATCAGAGGCAGGGAATGGGATGTGCGGAATCAGAGATGGGGAATCAGAGGTGGGGAATCAGAGGCGGTGAATCAGATATGGGTAATCACAGGCGTGGAATCAGAGGCAGGAAATCAGACACGGGGAATCAGAGGCGGGGAATCAGAGCTGGGGAATTAGATGCAGGGAATCAGAGTTGGGGATTCAGAGGCGGGGAATCAGATATGGGGAAACTGAGGTGGGGAATCAGAGGTGGGCAAATAGAGGCGGGGAATCAGATATGGGGAAACAGAGGCGGGGAATCAGAGGCGGGGAAACAGAGGCGGGGAATCAGATATGGGGAATCAGAGGTGGGGAATCAGAGGTTGGGAATCACAGGCAGGGAATCAGAGGCTGGGAATCAGATGCAGGGAATCAGATGCGGGGAATCAGAGGCGGGGAATCAGAGCTGGGGAATCAGAGGTGGGGAATCAGAGCTGGAGAATCAGAGGTGGGGAATCAGAGTTGGGGAATCAGAGGCGGGGACTTAGATATTGGGAAACAGAGGCGGGGAATCAGAGGCGGGGAAACAGAGGCGGGGAATCAGATATGGGGAATCAGAGGTGGGGGATCAGAGGCAGGGAATCAGATGTGCGCAATCAGAGATGGGGAATCAGAGGCAGGGAATAAGAATCAGAAGCAGGGAATCAGAGGCCGGGAATCAGAGGCCGGAATCAGATGCCGGGAATAAGAGGCCGGGAACCAGAGGTGGGGAATCAGAGTCCAGGAATCAGAGATGGGGATTCAGAGGCGGGGAATGAGATATGGGGAATCAGAGGCGGGGAATCAGAGGCGGGGAAACAGAGACAGGGAATTAGATATGGGGAATCAGAGGTGGCGAATCAAAGGCGGTGAATCAGAGAAGGGGAATCAGAGGCGGGCAATCAGAGGCAGGGAATCAAACACGGGGAATCAGAGGCGGGGAATCAGAGCTGGGGAATCAGAGGCGGGGAATCAGGGTTGGGGAATCAGAGGCGGGGAATCAGATATGGGGAAACAGGGGCGGGGAATCAGAGGTGGGGAAACACAGGCGGGGAATCAGATATGGGGAATCAGAGGTGTGGAATCAGAGGTTGGGAATCAGAGGCAGGGAATCAGAGGCGGGGAAACAGAGGCGGGGAATCAGATAAGGGGAATCAGAGGAGGGGAATCAGAGGCGGGGAAACAGAGGCGGGGAATCAGATATGGGGAATCAGAGGTGGGGAATCAGATGTTGGGAATCCGAGGCAGGGAATCAGAGGCGGGGAATCAGAGGCGGGGATCAGAGGCAGGGATTCAGATGAGCGGAATCGGAGATGGGGAATCAGAGGCAGGGAATCAGAGGCGGGGAATCAGAGGCGGGGAATCAGAGGCCGGGAATCAGATATGGGGAAACAGAGGCGGGGAATCAGAGGCGGGGAAACAGAGGCGGGGAATCAGATATGGGGAATCAGAGGTGGGGAATCAGAGGTTGGGAATCAGATGCAGGGAATCAGAGGCTTGGAATCAGATGCAGGGAATCAGATGCGGGGAATCAGAGGCGGGGAATCAGAGCTGGAGAATCAGAGGTGGGGAATCAGAGTTGGGGAATCAGAGGCGGGGACTTAGATATTGGGAAACAGAGGCGGGGAATCAGAGGCGGGGAAACAGAGGCGGGAAATCAGATATGGGGAATCAGAGGTGGGGAATCAGAGGCAGGGAATCAGATGTGCGCAATCAGAGATGGGGAATCAGAGGCAGGGAATCAGAATCAGAAGCAGGGAATCAGAGGCCAGGAATCAGAGGCCGGAATCAGATGCCGGGAATAAGAGTCCGGGAATCAGAGGTGGGGAATCAGAGTCCGGGAATCAGAGATGGGGATTCAGAGGCGGGGAATGAGATATGGGGAATCAGAGGCGGGGAATCGGAGGCGGGGAAACAGAGGCGGGGAATCAGATATGGGGAATCAGAGGTGGCGAATGAAAGGCGGTGAATCAGAGATGGGGAATCAGAGGCCGGGAATCAGAGGCAGGGAATCAATCACGGGGAATAAGAGGCGGGGAATCAGAGCTGGGGAATCAGAGGCGGGGAATCAGAGTTGGGGAATCAGAGGCGGGGAATCAGAGGCAGGGAATCAATATGGGAATTCAGAGGTGGGGAATCAGATGTTGGGAATCAGAGGCAGGGAATCAGAGGCGAGGATTCAGAGCTGGGGAATCAGAGGCGGGGAATCAGATTTGGGGAATCAGAGATGGGGAATCAGAGATGGGGAATCAGAGATGGGGAATCAGAGGCGGGGAATCAGACGCTGGGAATCAGAGATGGTGAATCAGAGGCGGGGAATCAGAGGCGGGGAATCAGAGGCAGGGAATCAGACGCGGGGAATCAGAGGTGGGGAATCATAGCTGGCGAATCAGAGGCGGGGAATCAGAGGTGGGGAATCAGAGGCGGGGAATCAGATATTGTTAATCAGAGGTGGGGAATCAGAGGCGGGGAAACAGAGGCGGGGAATCAGATATGGGGAATCAGAGGTGGGGAATCAGAGGCCGGTAATCAGACGCGGGGAATCAGAGGCGGGGATTCAGAGCTGGGGAATCAGAGGCGGAGAATCAGAGTTGGGGAATCAGAGGCGGGGAATCAGATATGGGGAATCAGAGGCGGGGAATCAGAGGCGGGGAAACAGAGGCGGGGAATCAGATATGGGAAATCAGAGGTGGGGAATCAGGGGCGGGGTATCAGTGGCAGGGAATCAGAGGCGGGAAATCAGAGGCCGGGAATCAGAGGCGGTGAATCAGAGGCGGGGAATCAGAGGCAGGGAATCGGATGTGCGGAATCAGAGATGGGGAATCAGAGGTGGGGAATCAGAGGCGGTGAATCAGACATGGGTAATCAGAGGCGGGGAATCAGAGGCAGGAAATCAGACACGGGGAATCAGAGGCAGGGAATTAGAGCTGGGGAATTAGATGCAGGGAATCAAAGTTGGGGATTCAGAGGTGGGGAATCAGATATGGGGAAACAGTGGCGGGGAATCAGAGGCGGGGAAACAGAGGCGGGGAATCAGATATGGGGAATCAGAGGTGGGTAATCAGAGCTGGGGAATCAGAGGTGGGGAATCAGAGTTGCGGAATCAGAGGCGGGGACTTAGATATGAGGAAACAGAGGCGGGGAATCAGAGGTGGCGAAACAGAGGCAGGGAATCAGATATGGGGAATCAGAGGTGGGGAATCAGAGGCAGGGAATCAGATGTGCGGAATCAGAGATGGGGAATCAGAGGCAGGGAATCAGAATCAGAAGCAGGGAATAAGACGCGGGGAATCTGAGGCGGGGAATCAGAGCTGGGGAATCAGAGGCTGTGAATCAGAGGCGGGGAATCAGAAGCAGGGAATCGGATGTGCGGAATCAGAGATGGGGAATCAGAGGTGGGGAATCAGAGGCGGTGAATCAGACATGGGTAATCAGAGGCAGGGAATCAGAGGCAGGAAATCAGACACGGGGAATCTGAGGCGGGGAATCAGAGTTGGGGATTCAGAGGCGGGGAATCATATATGGGGAAACTGAGGTGGGGAATCAGAGGTGGGCAAATAGAGGCGGGGAATCAGATATGGGGAAACAGAGGTGGGGAATCAGAGGCGGGCAAACAGAGGGGGGGAATCAGATATGGGGAATCAGAGGTGGGGAATCAGAGTTTGGGAATCACAGGCAGGGAATCAGAGGCTGGGTATCAGATGCAGGGAATCAGATGCGGGGAATCAGAGGCGGGGAATCAGAGCTGGGGAATCAGAGGTGGGGAATCAGAGTTGGGGAATCAGAGGCGGGGACTTAGATATGGGGAAACAGAGGCGGGGAATCAGAGAAGGGGAAACAGAGGCGGGGAATCAGATATGGGGAATCAGAGGTGGGGAATCAGAGGCAGGGAATCAGATGTGCGGAATCAGAGATGGGGAATCAGAGGCAGGGAATCAGAATCAGAAGCAGGGAATAAGACGCGTGGAATCAGAGGCGGGGAATCAGAGCTGGGGAATCAGAGGCAGTGAATCAGAGGCGGGGAATCAGAGGCAGGGAATCGGATGTGCCGAATCAGAGATGGGGAATCAGAGGTGGGGAATCAGAGGCGGTGAATCAGACATGGGTAATCAGAGGCGGGGAATCAGATGCAGGAAATCAGACACGGGGAATCAGAGGCGGGGAATTAGAGCTGGGAAATTAGAGGCAGGGAATCAGAGTTGGGGATTCAGAGGCGGGGAATCAGATATGGGGAAAAAGAGACGGGGAAACAGAGGCGGGCAAATAGAGGCGGGGATCAGATATGGGGAAACAGAGGAGGGGAATCAGAGGCGGGGAAACAGAGGCGGGGAATCAGATATGGGGAATCAGAGGTGGGGAATCAGAGGTTGGGAATCAGACGCAGGGAATCAGAGGCGGGGATTCAGAGCTGGGGAATCAGAGGCGGGGAATCAGAGTTGGGGAATCAGAGGCGGGGAATCAGATATGGGGAATCAGAGGCGGGGAATCAGAGGCGGGGAAACAGAGGCGGGGAATCAGATATGGGGAATCAGAGGTGGGGAATCAGGGGCGGGGAATCAGTGGCAGGGAATCAGAGGCGGGAAATCAGAGGCCGGGAATCAGAGGCGGTGAATCAGAGGCGGGGAATCAGAGGCAGGGAATCGGATGTGCGGAATCAGAGATGGGGAATCAGAGGTGGGGAATCAGAGGCGGTGAATCAGACATGGGTAATCAGAGGCGGGGAATCAGGGGCAGGAAATCAGACACGGGGAATCAGAGGCGGGGAATCAGAGCTGGGGAATTAGATGCAGGGAATCAGAGTTGGGGATTCAGAGGCGGGGAATCAGATATGGGGAAACAGTGGCGGGGAATCAGAGATGGGGAATCAGAGGTGGGGAATCAGAGCTGGGGAATCAGAGGTGGGGAATCAGAGTTGGGGAATCAGAGGCGGGAATTTAGATATGGGGAAACAGAGGCGGGGAATCAGAGGCGGGGAAACAGAGGCGGGGAATCAGATATGGGGAATCAGAGTAGGGGAATCAGAGGCAGGGAATCAGATGTGCGGAATCAGAGATGGGGAATCAGAGGCAGGGAATCAGAATCAGAAGCAGGGAATAAGACGCGGGGAATCTGAGGCGGGGAATCAGAGCTGGGGAATCAGAGGCTGTGAATCAGAGGCGGGGAATCAGAAGCAGGGAATCGGATGTGCGGAATCAGAGATGGGGAATCAGAGGTGGGGAATCAGAGGCGGTGAATCAGACACGGGGAATCTGAGGCGGGGAATCAGAGGCGGGGAATCAGAGGCAGGGAATGGGATGTGCGGAATCAGAGATGGGGAATCAGAGGTGGGGAATCAGAGGCGGTGAATCAGATATGGGTAATCAGAGGCGTGGATTCAGAGGCAGGAAATCAGACACGGGGAATCAGAGGCGGGGAATCAGAGCTGGGGAATTAGATGCAGGGAATCAGAGTTGGGGATTCAGAGGCGGGGAATCAGATATGGGGAAACTGAGGTGGGGAATCAGAGGTGGGCAAATAGAGGCGGGGAATCAGATATGGGGAATCAGAGGTGGGGAATCAGAGGTTGGGAATCAGACGCGGGGAATCAGAGGCGGGGATTCAGAGCTGGGGAATCAGAGGCGGGGAATCAGAGTTGGGGAATCAGAGGCGGGGAATCAGATATGGGGAATCAGAGGCGGGGAATCAGAGGCGGGGAAACAGAGGCGGGGAATCAGATATGGGGAATCAGAGGTGGGGAATCAGGGGCGGGGTATCAGTGGCAGGGAATCAGAGGCGGGAAATCAGAGGCCGGGAATCAGAGGCGGTGAATCAGAGGCGGGGAATCAGAGGCAGGGAATCGGATGTGCGGAATCAGAGATGGGGAATCAGAGGTGGGGAATCAGAGGCGGTGAATCAGACATGGGTAATCAGAGGCGGGGAATCAGGGGCAGGAAATCAGACACGGGGAATCAGAGGCGGGGAATCAGAGCTGGGGAATTAGATGCAGGGAATCAGAGTTGGGGATTCAGAGGCGGGGAATCAGATATGGGGAAACAGTGGCGGGGAATCAGAGGCGGGGAAACAGAGGCGTGGAATCAGATATGGGGAATCAGAGGTGGGGAATCAGAGCTGGGGAATCAGAGGTGGGGAATCAGAGTTGGGGAATCAGAGGCGGGGATTTAGATATGGGGAAACAGAGGCGGGGAATCAGAGGCGGGGAAACAGAGGCGGGGAATCAGATATGGGGAATCAGAGGTGGGGAATCAGAGGCAGGGAATCAGATGTGCGGAATCAGAGATGGGGAATCAGAGGCAGGGAATCAGAATCAGAAGCAGGGAATAAGACGCGGGGAATCTGAGGCGGGGAATCAGAGCTGGGGAATCAGAGGCTGTGAATCAGAGGCGGGGAATCAGAAGCAGGGAATCGGATGTGCGGAATCAGAGATGGGGAATCAGAGGTGGGGAATCAGAGGCGGTGAATCAGACACGGGGAATCTGAGGCGGGGAATCAGAGGCGGGGAATCAGAGGCAGGGAATGGGATGTGCAGAATCAGAGATGGGGAATCAGAGGTGGGGAATCAGAGGCGGTGAATCAGATATGGGTAATCAGAGGCGTGGATTCAGAGGCAGGAAATCAGACACGGGGAATCAGAGGCGGGGAATCAGAGCTGGGGAATTAGATGCAGGGAATCAGAGTTGGGGATTCAGAGGCGGGGAATCAGATATGGGGAATCAGAGGTGGGGAATCAGAGCTGGGGAATCAGAGGTGGGGAATCAGAGGCGGGGAATCAGAGGCAGGGAATCCATATGGGAATTCAGAGGTGGGGTATCAGATGTTGGGAATCAGAGGCAGGGAATCAGAGGCGAGGATTCAGAGCTGGGGAATCAGAGGCGGGGAATCAGATTTGGGGAATCAGAGATGGGGAATCAGAGATGGGGAATCAGAGATGGGGAATCAGAGGCGGGGAATCAGACGCTGGGAATCAGAGGTGGTGAATCAGAGGCGGGGAATCAGAGGCGGGGAATCAGAGGCAGGGAATCAGACGCGGGGAATCAGAGGTGGGGAATCATAGCTGGCGAATCAGAGGCGGGGAATCAGAGGTTGGGAATCAGAGGCGGGGAATCAGATATTGTTAATCAGAGGTGGGGAATCAGAGGCGGGGAAACAGATATGGGGACACAGGGGCGGGGAATCAGAGGTGGGGAAACACAGGCGGGGAATCAGATATGGGGAATCAGAGGTGTGGAATCAGAGGTTGGGAATCAGAGACAGGGAATCAGAGGCGGGGAAACAGAGGCGGGGAATCAGATAAGGGGAATCAGAGGTGGCGAAGCAAAGGCGGTGAAACAGAGATGGGGAATCAGGGCAGGGAATCAGAGGCAGGGAATCAAACACGGGGAATCAGAGCTGGGGAATCAGAGGCGGGGAATTAGAGTTGGGGAATCAGAGGATGGGAATCAGAGGCGGGGAAACAGAGGCGGGGAATCAGATATGAGGAATCAGAGGTGGGGAATCAGATGTTGGGAATCCGAGGCAGGGAATCAGAGGCGGGGAATCAGAGGCGGGGAATCAGAGGCAGGGAATCAGATGTGCGGAATCGGAGATGGGGAATCAGAGGCAGGGAAACAGAGGCGGGGAATCAGATATGGGGAATCAGAGGTGGGGAATCAGAGGTTGGGAATCAGATGCAGGGAATCAGAGGCTTGGAATCAGATGCAGGGAATCAGATGCGGGGAATCAGAGGCGGGGAATCAGAGCTGGAGAATCAGAGGTGGGGAATCAGAGTTGGGGAATCAGAGGAGGGGACTTAGATATTGGGAAACAGAGGCGGGGAATCAGAGGCGGGGAAACAGAGGCGGGAAATCAGATATGGGGAATCAGAGGTTGGGAATCAGATGCAGGGAATCAGAGGCTTGGAATCAGATGCAGGGAATCAGATGCGGGGAATCAGAGGCGGGGAATCAGAGCTGGAGAATCAGAGGTGGGGAATCAGAGTTGGGGAATCAGAGGCGGGGACTTAGATATTGGGAAACAGAGGCGGGGAATCAGAGGCGGGGAAACAGAGGCGGGAAATCAGATATGGGGAATCAGAGGTGGGGAATCAGAGGCAGGGAATCAGATGTGCGCAATCAGAGATGGGGAATCAGAGGCAGGGAATCAGAATCAGAAGCAGGGAATCAGAGGCCAGGAATCAGAGGCCGGAATCAGATGCCGGGAATAAGAGTCCGGGAATCAGAGGTGGGGAATCAGAGTCCGGGAATCAGAGATGGGGATTCAGAGGCGGGGAATGAGATATGGGGAATCAGAGGCGGGGAATCAGAGGCGGGGAAACAGAGGCGGGGAATCAGATATGGGGAATCAGAGGTGGCGAATGAAAGGCGGTGAATCAGAGATGGGGAATCAGAGGCCGGGAATCAGAGGCAGGGAATCAAACACGGGGAATAAGAGGCGGGGAATCAGAGCTGGGGAATCAGAGGCGGGGAATCAGAGTTGGGGAATCAGAGGCGGGGAATCAGAGGCAGGGAATCAATATGGGAATTCAGAGGTGGGGAATCAGATGTTGGGAATCAGAGGCAGGGAATCAGAGGCGAGGATTCAGAGCTGGGGAATCAGAGGCGGGGAATCAGATTTGGGGAATCAGAGATGGGGAATCAGAGATGGGGAATCAGAGATGGGGAATCAGAGGCGGGGAATCAGACGCTGGGAATCAGAGGTGGTGAATCAGAGGCGGGGAATCAGAGGCGGGGAATCAGAGGCAGGGAATCAGACGCGGGGAATCAGAGGTGGGGAATCATAGCTGGCGAATCAGAGGCGGGGAATCAGAGATTGGGAATCAGAGGCGGGGAATCAGATATTGTTAATCAGAGGTGGGGAATCAGAGGCGGGGAAACAGAGGCGGGGAATCAGATATGGGGAATCAGAGGTGGGGAATCAGAGGCCGGTAATCAGACACGGGGAATCAGAGGCGGGGATTCAGAGCTGGGGAATCAGAGGCGGGGAATCAGAGTTGGGGAATCAGAGGCGGGGAATCAGATATGGGGAATCAGAGGCGGGGAATCAGAGGCGGGGAAACAGAGGCGGGGAATCAGATATGGGGAATCAGAGGTGGGGAATCAGGGGCGGGGTATCAGTGGCAGGGAATCAGAGGCGGGAAATCAGAGGCCGGGAATCAGAGGCGGTGAATCAGAGGCGGGGAATCAGAGGCAGGGAATCGGATGTGCGGAATCAGAGATGGGGAATCAGAGGTGGGGAATCAGAGGCGGTGAATCAGACATGGGTAATCAGAGGCGGGGAATCAGAGGCAGGAAATCAGACACGGGGAATCAGAGGCGGGGAATCAGAGCTGGGGAATTAGATGCAGGGAATCAGAGTTG
Source organism: Narcine bancroftii (assembly GCF_036971445.1). Classification (NCBI taxonomy): domain Eukaryota; kingdom Metazoa; phylum Chordata; class Chondrichthyes; order Torpediniformes; family Narcinidae; genus Narcine; species Narcine bancroftii. The sequence continues at coordinate 8,401,915 of NW_027211893.1, forward strand.
GGGATTCAGAGGCGGGGAATCAGATATGGGGAAACAGTGGCGGGGAATCAGAGGCGGGGAAACAGAGGCGGGGAATCAGATATGGGGAATCAGAGGTGGGTAATCAGAGCTGGGGAATCAGAGGTGGGGAATCAGAGTTGCGGAATCAGAGGCGGGGACTTAGATATGGGGAAACAGAGGCGAGGAATCAGAGGCGGGGAAACAGAGGCAGGGAATCAGATATGGGGAATCAGAGGTGGGGAATCAGAGGCAGGGAATCAGATGTGCGGAATCAGAGATGGGGAATCAGAGGCAGGGAATCAGAATCAGAAGCAGGGAATAAGACGCGGGGAATCTGAGGCGGGGAATCAGAGCTGGGGAATCAGAGGCTGTGAATCAGAGGCGGGGAATCAGAAGCAGGGAATCGGATGTGCGGAATCAGAGATGGGGAATCAGAGGTGGGGAATCAGAGGCGGTGAATCAGACATAGGTAATCAGAGGCAGGGAATCAGAGGCAGGAAATCAGACACGGGGAATCTGAGGCGGGGAATCAGAGGCGGGGAATCAGAGGCAGGGAATGGGATGTGCAGAATCAGAGATGGGGAATCAGAGGTGGGGAATCAGAGGTGGTGAATCAGACATGGGTAAACAGAGGCGGGGAATCAGAGGCAGGAAATCAGACACGGGGAATCAGAGGCGGGGAATCAGAGCTGGGGAATTAGATGCAGGGAATCAGAGTTGGGGATTCAGAGGCGGGGAATCATATATGGAGAAACTGAGGTGGGGAATCAGAGGTGGGCAAATAGAGGCGGGGAATCAGATATGGGGAAACAGAGGCGGGGAATCAGAGGCGGGGAAACAGAGGCGGGGAATCAGATATGGGGAATCAGAGGTGGGGAATCAGAGTTTGGGAATCACAGGCAGGGAATCAGAGGCTGGGTATCAGATGCAGGGAATCAGATGCGGGGAATCAGAGGCGGGGAATCAGAGCTGGGGAATCAGAGGTGGGGAATCAGAGTTGGGGAATCAGAGGTGGGGACTTAGATATGGGGAAACAGAGGCGGGGAATCAGAGAAGGGGAAACAGAGGCGGGGAATCAGATATGGGGAATCAGAGGTGGGGAATCAGAGGCAGGGAATCAGATGTGCGGAATCAGAGATGGGGAATCAGAGGCAGGGAATCAGAATCAGAAGCAGGGAATAAGACGCGGGGAATCAGAAGCGGGGAATCAGAGCTGGGGAATCAGAGGCAGTGAATCAGAGGCGGGGATTCAGAGGCAGGGAATCGGATGTGCCGAATCAGAGATGGGGAATCAGAGGTGGGGAATCAGAGGCGGTGAATCAGACATGGGTAATCAGAGGCGGGGAATCAGAGGCAGGAAATCAGACACGGGGAATCAGAGGCGGGGAATCAGAGCTGGGAAATTAGAGGCAGGGAATCAGAGTTGGGGATTCAGAGGCAGGGAATCAGATATGGGGAAAAAGAGGCGGGGAAACAGAGGCGGGCAAATAGAGGCGGGGATCAGATATGGGGAAACAGAGGAGGGGAATCAGAGGCGGGGAAACAGAGGCGGGGAATCAGATATGGGGAATCAGAGGTGGGGAATCAGAGGTTGGGAATCAGAGGCAGGGAATCAGAGGCTGGGAATCATATGCATGGAATCAGATGCGGGGAATCAGAGGCGGGGAATCAGAGCTGGGGAATCAGAGGTGGGGAATCAAAGTTGGGGAATCGGAGATGGGGAATCTGAGGCAGGGAATCAGAGGCGGGGAATCAGAGGCGGGGAATCAGAGGCCGGGAATCAGATATGGGGAAACAGAGGCGGGGAATCAGAGGCGGGGAAACAGAGGCGGGGAATCAGATATGGGGAATCAGAGGCGGGGACTTAGATATTGGGAAACAGAGGCGGGGAATCAGAGGCGGGGAAACAGAGGCGGGAAATCAGATATGGGGAATCAGAGGTGGGGAATCAGAGGCAGGGAATCAGATGTGCGCAATCAGAGATGGGGAATCAGAGGTGGTGAATCAGAGATGGGGAATCACAGGCGTGGAATCAGAGGCAGGGAATAGAACGCGGGGAATCAGAGGCAGGGAATCAGAGTTGGGGCATCAGAGGTTGGGAATTAGATATGGGGAAACAGAGGCGGGGAATCAGAGGCGGGGAAACAGAGGCGGGGAATCAGATATGGGGAATCAGAGGTGGGGAATCAGAGGTTGGGAATCAGAGGCAGGGAATCAGAGGCTTGGAATAAGATGCAGGGAATCAGATGTGGGGAATCAGATATGGGGAATCAGAGGTGGGGAATCTGAGGTTGGGAATCAGAGGCAGGGAATCAGAGGCTTGTAATCAGATGCAGGGAATCAGATGCGGGGAATCAGAGGCGGGGAATCATAGCTGGAGAATCAGAGGTGGGGAATCAGAGTTGGGGAATCAGAGGCAGGGACTTAGATATTGGGAAACAGAGGCGGGGAATCAGAGGCGGGGAAACAGAGGCGGGAAATCAGATATGGGGAATCAGAGGTGGGGAATCAGAGGCAGGGAATCAGATGTGCGCAATCAGAGATGGGGAATCAGAGGCAGGGAATCAGAATCAGAAGCAGGGAATCAGAGGCCGGGAATCAGAGGCCGGAATCAGATGACGGGAATAAGAGGCCGGGAATCAGAGGTGGGGAATCAGAGTCCGGGAATCAGAGATGGGGATTCAGAGTCGGGGAATGAGATATGGGGAATCAGAGGCGGGGAATCAGAGGCGGGGAAACAGAGGCTGGGAATCAGATATGGGGAATCAGAGGTGGCGAATCAAAGGCGGTGAATCAGAGCTGGGGAATCAGAGGCGGGGAATCAGAGTTGGGGAATCAGAGGCGGGGAATCAGAGCTGGGGAATCAGAGTCGGGGAATCAGAGGCAGGGAATCAGATGTGCGGAATCAGAGATGGGGAATCAGAGGTGGGGAATCAGAGGCGGTGAGTCAGAGATGGGGAATCAGAGGCGGTGAATCAGAGGCAGGAAATCAGACACGGGGATTCAGAGGCTGGGAATCAGACGGTGGGAATCAAAGGTGGGGAATCAGAGCTGGGGAATCAGAGGCAGGGAATCAGAGTTGGGGATTCAGAGGCGGGGAATCAGATATGGGGAAACAGAGGCGGGGAATCAGAGGCGGGAAAACAGAGGCGAGGAATTAGATATGGGGAATCAGAGGTGGGGAATCAGAGGTGGTGAATCAGAGATGGGGAATCACAGGCGGGGAATCAGAGGCAGGGAATAGAACGCGGGGAATCAGAGGCAGGGAATCGGAGTTGGGGCATCAGAGGTTGGGAATTAGATATGGGGAAACAGAGGCGGGGAATCAGAGGTGGGGAAACAGAGGCGGGGAATCAGATATGGGGATTCAGAGGTGGGGGATCAGAGGCAGGGAATCAGATGTGCGGAATCAGAGATGGGGAATCAGAGACAGGGAATCAGTATCAGAAGCGGGGAATCAGATATGGGGAATCAGAGGCCAGGAATCAGATGCTGGGAATAAGAGGCCGGGAATCAGAGGTGGGGAATCAGAGTCCGGGAATCAGAGATGGGGATTCAAAGGCGGGGAATGAGATATGGAGAATCAGAGGCGGGGAATTTGAGGCGTGGAAACAGTGGTGGGGAATCAGAGGTGGGGAATCAAAGTTGGGGAATCGGAGATGGGGAATCTGAGGCAGGGAATCAGAGGCGGGGAATCAGACACGGGGAATCTGAGGCGGGGAATCAGAGGCGGGGAATCAGAGGCAGGGAATGGGATGTGCGGAATCAGAGATGGGGAATCAGAGGTGGGGAATCAGAGGCGGTGAATCAGATATGGGTAATCAGAGGCGTGGATTCAGAGGCAGGAAATCAGACACGGGGAATCAGAGGCGGGGAATCAGAGCTGGGGAATTAGATGCAGGGAATCAGAGTTGGGGATTCAGAGGCGGGGAATCAGATATGGGGAAACTGAGGTGGGGAATCAGAGGTGGGCAAATAGAGGCGGGGAATCAGATATGGGGAATCAGAGGTGGGGAATCAGAGGTTGGGAATCAGACGCGGGGAATCAGAGGCGGGGATTCAGACCTGGGGAATCAGAGGCGGGGAATCAGAGTTGGGGAATCAGAGGCGGGGAATCAGATATGGGGAATCAGAGGCGGGGAATCAGAGGCGGGGAAACAGAGGCGGGGAATCAGATATGGGGAATCAGAGGTGGGGAATCAGGGGCGGGGTATCAGTGGCAGGGAATCAGAGGCGGGAAATCAGAGGCCGGGAATCAGAGGCGGTGAATCAGAGGCGGGGAATCAGAGGCAGGGAATCGGATGTGCGGAATCAGAGATGGGGAATCAGAGGTGGGGAATCAGAGGCGGTGAATCAGACATGGGTAATCAGAGGCGGGGAATCAGGGGCAGGAAATCAGACACGGGGAATCAGAGGCGGGGAATCAGAGCTGGGGAATTAGATGCAGGGAATCAGAGTTGGGGATTCAGAGGCGGGGAATCAGATATGGGGAAACAGTGGCGGGGAATCAGAGGCGGGGAAACAGAGGCGTGGAATCAGATATGGGGAATCAGAGGTGGGGAATCAGAGCTGGGGAATCAGAGGTGGGGAATCAGAGTTGGGGAATCAGAGGCGGGGATTTAGATATGGGGAAACAGAGGCGGGGAATCAGAGGCGGGGAAACAGAGGCGGGGAATCAGATATGGGGAATCAGAGGTGGGGAATCAGAGGCAGGGAATCAGATGTGCGGAATCAGAGATGGGGAATCAGAGGCAGGGAATCAGAATCAGAAGCAGGGAATAAGACGCGGGGAATCTGAGGCGGGGAATCAGAGCTGGGGAATCAGAGGCTGTGAATCAGAGGCGGGGAATCAGAAGCAGGGAATCGGATGTGCGGAATCAGAGATGGGGAATCAGAGGTGGGGAATCAGAGGCGGTGAATCAGACACGGGGAATCAAAGGCGGGGAATCAGAGGCGGGGAATCAGAGGCAGGGAATGGGATGTGCAGAATCAGAGATGGGGAATCAGAGGTGGGGAATCAGAGGCGGTGAATCAGATATGGGTAATCAGAGGCGTGGATTCAGAGGCAGGAAATCAGACACGGGGAATCAGAGGCGGGGAATCAGAGCTGGGGAATTAGATGCAGGGAATCAGAGTTGGGGATTCAGAGGCGGGGAATCAGATATGGGGAATCAGAGGTGGGGAATCAGAGCTGGGGAATCAGAGGTGGGGAATCAGAGGCGGGGAATCAGAGGCAGGGAATCCATATGGGAATTCAGAGGTGGGGTATCAGATGTTGGGAATCAGAGGCAGGGAATCAGAGGCGAGGATTCAGAGCTGGGGAATCAGAGGCGGGGAATCAGATTTGGGGAATCAGAGATGGGGAATCAGAGATGGGGAATCAGAGATGGGGAATCAGAGGCGGGGAATCAGACGCTGGGAATCAGAGGTGGTGAATCAGAGGCGGGGAATCAGAGGCGGGGAATCAGAGGCAGGGAATCAGACGCGGGGAATCAGAGGTGGGGAATCATAGCTGGCGAATCAGAGGCGGGGAATCAGAGGTTGGGAATCAGAGGCGGGGAATCAGATATTGTTAATCAGAGGTGGGGAATCAGAGGCGGGGAAACAGATATGGGGACACAGGGGCGGGGAATCAGAGGTGGGGAAACACAGGCGGGGAATCAGATATGGGGAATCAGAGGTGTGGAATCAGAGGTTGGGAATCAGAGACAGGGAATCAGAGGCGGGGAAACAGAGGCGGGGAATCAGATAAGGGGAATCAGAGGTGGCGAAGCAAAGGCGGTGAAACAGAGATGGGGAATCAGGGCAGGGAATCAGAGGCAGGGAATCAAACACGGGGAATCAGAGCTGGGGAATCAGAGGCGGGGAATTAGAGTTGGGGAATCAGAGGATGGGAATCAGAGGCGGGGAAACAGAGGCGGGGAATCAGATATGAGGAATCAGAGGTGGGGAATCAGATGTTGGGAATCCGAGGCAGGGAATCAGAGGCGGGGAATCAGAGGCGGGGAATCAGAGGCAGGGAATCAGATGTGCGGAATCGGAGATGGGGAATCAGAGGCAGGGAAACAGAGGCGGGGAATCAGATATGGGGAATCAGAGGTGGGGAATCAGAGGTTGGGAATCAGATGCAGGGAATCAGAGGCTTGGAATCAGATGCAGGGAATCAGATGCGGGGAATCAGAGGCGGGGAATCAGAGCTGGAGAATCAGAGGTGGGGAATCAGAGTTGGGGAATCAGAGGAGGGGACTTAGATATTGGGAAACAGAGGCGGGGAATCAGAGGCGGGGAAACAGAGGCGGGAAATCAGATATGGGGAATCAGAGGTTGGGAATCAGATGCAGGGAATCAGAGGCTTGGAATCAGATGCAGGGAATCAGATGCGGGGAATCAGAGGCGGGGAATCAGAGCTGGAGAATCAGAGGTGGGGAATCAGAGTTGGGGAATCAGAGGCGGGGACTTAGATATTGGGAAACAGAGGCGGGGAATCAGAGGCGGGGAAACAGAGGCGGGAAATCAGATATGGGGAATCAGAGGTGGGGAATCAGAGGCAGGGAATCAGATGTGCGCAATCAGAGATGGGGAATCAGAGGCAGGGAATCAGAATCAGAAGCAGGGAATCAGAGGCCAGGAATCAGAGGCCGGAATCAGATGCCGGGAATAAGAGTCCGGGAATCAGAGGTGGGGAATCAGAGTCCGGGAATCAGAGATGGGGATTCAGAGGCGGGGAATGAGATATGGGGAATCAGAGGCGGGGAATCAGAGGCGGGGAAACAGAGGCGGGGAATCAGATATGGGGAATCAGAGGTGGCGAATGAAAGGCGGTGAATCAGAGATGGGGAATCAGAGGCCGGGAATCAGAGGCAGGGAATCAAACACGGGGAATAAGAGGCGGGGAATCAGAGCTGGGGAATCAGAGGCGGGGAATCAGAGTTGGGGAATCAGAGGCGGGGAATCAGAGGCAGGGAATCAATATGGGAATTCAGAGGTGGGGAATCAGATGTTGGGAATCAGAGGCAGGGAATCAGAGGCGAGGATTCAGAGCTGGGGAATCAGAGGCGGGGAATCAGATTTGGGGAATCAGAGATGGGGAATCAGAGATGGGGAATCAGAGATGGGGAATCAGAGGCGGGGAATCAGACGCTGGGAATCAGAGGTGGTGAATCAGAGGCGGGGAATCAGAGGCGGGGAATCAGAGGCAGGGAATCAGACGCGGGGAATCAGAGGTGGGGAATCATAGCTGGCGAATCAGAGGCGGGGAATCAGAGATTGGGAATCAGAGGCGGGGAATCAGATATTGTTAATCAGAGGTGGGGAATCAGAGGCGGGGAAACAGAGGCGGGGAATCAGATATGGGGAATCAGAGGTGGGGAATCAGAGGCCGGTAATCAGACACGGGGAATCAGAGGCGGGGATTCAGAGCTGGGGAATCAGAGGCGGGGAATCAGAGTTGGGGAATCAGAGGCGGGGAATCAGATATGGGGAATCAGAGGCGGGGAATCAGAGGCGGGGAAACAGAGGCGGGGAATCAGATATGGGGAATCAGAGGTGGGGAATCAGGGGCGGGGTATCAGTGGCAGGGAATCAGAGGCGGGAAATCAGAGGCCGGGAATCAGAGGCGGTGAATCAGAGGCGGGGAATCAGAGGCAGGGAATCGGATGTGCGGAATCAGAGATGGGGAATCAGAGGTGGGGAATCAGAGGCGGTGAATCAGACATGGGTAATCAGAGGCGGGGAATCAGAGGCAGGAAATCAGACACGGGGAATCAGAGGCGGGGAATCAGAGCTGGGGAATTAGATGCAGGGAATCAGAGTTGGGGATTCAGAGGCGGGGAATCAGATATGGGGAAACAGTGGCGGGGAATCAGAGGCGGGGAAACAGAGGCGGGGAATCAGATATGGGGAATCAGAGGTGGGTAATCAGAGCTGGGGAATCAGAGGTGGGGAATCAGAGTTGCGGAATCAGAGGCGGGGACTTAGATATGGGGAAACAGAGGCGAGGAATCAGAGGCGGGGAAACAGAGGCAGGGAATCAGATATGGGGAATCAGAGGTGGGGAATCAGAGGCAGGGAATCAGATGTGCGGAATCAGAGATGGGGAATCAGAGGCAGGGAATCAGAATCAGAAGCAGGGAATAAGACGCGGGGAATCTGAGGCGGGGAATCAGAGCTGGGGAATCAGAGGCTGTGAATCAGAGGCGGGGAATCAGAAGCAGGGAATCGGATGTGCGGAATCAGAGATGGGGAATCAGAGGTGGGGAATCAGAGGCGGTGAATCAGACATAGGTAATCAGAGGCAGGGAATCAGAGGCAGGAAATCAGACACGGGGAATCTGAGGCGGGGAATCAGAGGCGGGGAATCAGAGGCAGGGAATGGGATGTGCAGAATCAGAGATGGGGAATCAGAGGTGGGGAATCAGAGGTGGTGAATCAGACATGGGTAAACAGAGGCGGGGAATCAGAGGCAGGAAATCAGACACGGGGAATCAGAGGCGGGGAATCAGAGCTGGGGAATTAGATGCAGGGAATCAGAGTTGGGGATTCAGAGGCGGGGAATCATATATGGAGAAACTGAGGTGGGGAATCAGAGGTGGGCAAATAGAGGCGGGGAATCAGATATGGGGAAACAGAGGCGGGGAATCAGAGGCGGGGAAACAGAGGCGGGGAATCAGATATGGGGAATCAGAGGTGGGGAATCAGAGTTTGGGAATCACAGGCAGGGAATCAGAGGCTGGGTATCAGATGCAGGGAATCAGATGCGGGGAATCAGAGGCGGGGAATCAGAGCTGGGGAATCAGAGGTGGGGAATCAGAGTTGGGGAATCAGAGGTGGGGACTTAGATATGGGGAAACAGAGGCGGGGAATCAGAGAAGGGGAAACAGAGGCGGGGAATCAGATATGGGGAATCAGAGGTGGGGAATCAGAGGCAGGGAATCAGATGTGCGGAATCAGAGATGGGGAATCAGAGGCAGGGAATCAGAATCAGAAGCAGGGAATAAGACGCGGGGAATCAGAAGCGGGGAATCAGAGCTGGGGAATCAGAGGCAGTGAATCAGAGGCGGGGATTCAGAGGCAGGGAATCGGATGTGCCGAATCAGAGATGGGGAATCAGAGGTGGGGAATCAGAGGCGGTGAATCAGACATGGGTAATCAGAGGCGGGGAATCAGAGGCAGGAAATCAGACACGGGGAATCAGAGGCGGGGAATCAGAGCTGGGAAATTAGAGGCAGGGAATCAGAGTTGGGGATTCAGAGGCAGGGAATCAGATATGGGGAAAAAGAGGCGGGGAAACAGAGGCGGGCAAATAGAGGCGGGGATCAGATATGGGGAAACAGAGGAGGGGAATCAGAGGCGGGGAAACAGAGGCGGGGAATCAGATATGGGGAATCAGAGGTGGGGAATCAGAGGTTGGGAATCAGAGGCAGGGAATCAGAGGCTGGGAATCATATGCATGGAATCAGATGCGGGGAATCAGAGGCGGGGAATCAGAGCTGGGGAATCAGAGGTGGGGAATCAAAGTTGGGGAATCGGAGATGGGGAATCTGAGGCAGGGAATCAGAGGCGGGGAATCAGAGGCGGGGAATCAGAGGCCGGGAATCAGATATGGGGAAACAGAGGCGGGGAATCAGAGGCGGGGAAACAGAGGCGGGGAATCAGATATGGGGAATCAGAGGCGGGGACTTAGATATTGGGAAACAGAGGCGGGGAATCAGAGGCGGGGAAACAGAGGCGGGAAATCAGATATGGGGAATCAGAGGTGGGGAATCAGAGGCAGGGAATCAGATGTGCGCAATCAGAGATGGGGAATCAGAGGTGGTGAATCAGAGATGGGGAATCACAGGCGTGGAATCAGAGGCAGGGAATAGAACGCGGGGAATCAGAGGCAGGGAATCAGAGTTGGGGCATCAGAGGTTGGGAATTAGATATGGGGAAACAGAGGCGGGGAATCAGAGGCGGGGAAACAGAGGCGGGGAATCAGATATGGGGAATCAGAGGTGGGGAATCAGAGGTTGGGAATCAGAGGCAGGGAATCAGAGGCTTTGAATAAGATGCAGGGAATCAGATGTGGGGAATCAGATATGGGGAATCAGAGGTGGGGAATCTGAGGTTGGGAATCAGAGGCAGGGAATCAGAGGCTTGTAATCAGATGCAGGGAATCAGATGCGGGGAATCAGAGGCGGGGAATCATAGCTGGAGAATCAGAGGTGGGGAATCAGAGTTGGGGAATCAGAGGCAGGGACTTAGATATTGGGAAACAGAGGCGGGGAATCAGAGGCGGGGAAACAGAGGCGGGAAATCAGATATGGGGAATCAGAGGTGGGGAATCAGAGGCAGGGAATCAGATGTGCGCAATCAGAGATGGGGAATCAGAGGCAGGGAATCAGAATCAGAAGCAGGGAATCAGAGGCCGGGAATCAGAGGCCGGAATCAGATGACGGGAATAAGAGGCCGGGAATCAGAGGTGGGGAATCAGAGTCCGGGAATCAGAGATGGGGATTCAGAGTCGGGGAATGAGATATGGGGAATCAGAGGCGGGGAATCAGAGGCGGGGAAACAGAGGCTGGGAATCAGATATGGGGAATCAGAGGTGGCGAATCAAAGGCGGTGAATCAGAGCTGGGGAATCAGAGGCGGGGAATCAGAGTTGGGGAATCAGAGGCGGGGAATCAGAGCTGGGGAATCAGAGTCGGGGAATCAGAGGCAGGGAATCAGATGTGCGGAATCAGAGATGGGGAATCAGAGGTGGGGAATCAGAGGCGGTGAGTCAGAGATGGGGAATCAGAGGCGGTGAATCAGAGGCAGGAAATCAGACACGGGGATTCAGAGGCTGGGAATCAGACGGTGGGAATCAAAGGTGGGGAATCAGAGCTGGGGAATCAGAGGCAGGGAATCAGAGTTGGGGATTCAGAGGCGGGGAATCAGATATGGGGAAACAGAGGCGGGGAATCAGAGGCGGGAAAACAGAGGCGAGGAATTAGATATGGGGAATCAGAGGTGGGGAATCAGAGGTGGTGAATCAGAGATGGGGAATCACAGGCGGGGAATCAGAGGCAGGGAATAGAACGCGGGGAATCAGAGGCAGGGAATCGGAGTTGGGGCATCAGAGGTTGGGAATTAGATATGGGGAAACAGAGGCGGGGAATCAGAGGTGGGGAAACAGAGGCGGGGAATCAGATATGGGGAATCAGAGGTGGGGGATCAGAGGCAGGGAATCAGATGTGCGGAATCAGAGATGGGGAATCAGAGACAGGGAATCAGTATCAGAAGCGGGGAATCAGATATGGGGAATCAGAGGCCAGGAATCAGATGCTGGGAATAAGAGGCCGGGAATCAGAGGTGGGGAATCAGAGTCCGGGAATCAGAGATGGGGATTCAAAGGCGGGGAATGAGATATGGAGAATCAGAGGCGGGGAATTTGAGGCGTGGAAACAGTGGTGGGGAATCAGAGGTGGGGAATCAAAGTTGGGGAATCGGAGATGGGGAATCTGAGGCAGGGAATCAGAGGCGGGGAATCAGAGGCGGGGAATCAGAGGCCGGGAATCAGATATGGGGAAACAGAGGCGGGGAATCAGAGGCGGGGAAACAGAGGCGGGGAATCAGATATGGGGAATCAGAGGCGGGGACTTAGATATTGGGAAACAGAGGCGGGGAATCAGAGGCGGGGAAACAGAGGCGGGAAATCAGATATGGGGAATCAGAGGTGGGGAATCAGAGGCAGGGAATCAGATGTGCGCAATCAGAGATGGGGAATCAGAGGTGGTGAATCAGAGATGGGGAATCACAGGCGTGGAATCAGAGGCAGGGAATAGAACGCGGGGAATCAGAGGCAGGGAATCAGAGTTGGGGCATCAGAGGTTGGGAATTAGATATGGGGAAACAGAGGCGGGGAATCAGAGGCGGGGAAACAGAGGCGGGGAATCAGATATGGGGAATCAGAGGTGGGGAATCAGAGGTTGGGAATCAGAGGCAGGGAATCAGAGGCTTGGAATAAGATGCAGGGAATCAGATGTGGGGAATCAGATATGGGGAATCAGAGGTGGGGAATCTGAGGTTGGGAATCAGAGGCAGGGAATCAGAGGCTTGTAATCAGATGCAGGGAATCAGATGCGGGGAATCAGAGGCGGGGAATCATAGCTGGAGAATCAGAGGTGGGGAATCAGAGTTGGGGAATCAGAGGCAGGGACTTAGATATTGGGAAACAGAGGCGGGGAATCAGAGGCGGGGAAACAGAGGCGGGAAATCAGATATGGGGAATCAGAGGTGGGGAATCAGAGGCAGGGAATCAGATGTGCGCAATCAGAGATGGGGAATCAGAGGCAGGGAATCAGAATCAGAAGCAGGGAATCAGAGGCCGGGAATCAGAGGCCGGAATCAGATGACGGGAATAAGAGGCCGGGAATCAGAGGTGGGGAATCAGAGTCCGGGAATCAGAGATGGGGATTCAGAGTCGGGGAATGAGATATGGGGAATCAGAGGCGGGGAATCAGAGGCGGGGAAACAGAGGCTGGGAATCAGATATGGGGAATCAGAGGTGGCGAATCAAAGGCGGTGAATCAGAGCTGGGGAATCAGAGGCGGGGAATCAGAGTTGGGGAATCAGAGGCGGGGAATCAGAGCTGGGGAATCAGAGTCGGGGAATCAGAGGCAGGGAATCAGATGTGCGGAATCAGAGATGGGGAATCAGAGGTGGGGAATCAGAGGCGGTGAGTCAGAGATGGGGAATCAGAGGCGGTGAATCAGAGGCAGGAAATCAGACACGGGGATTCAGAGGCTGGGAATCAGACGGTGGGAATCAAAGGTGGGGAATCAGAGCTGGGGAATCAGAGGCAGGGAATCAGAGTTGGGGATTCAGAGGCGGGGAATCAGATATGGGGAAACAGAGGCGGGGAATCAGAGGCGGGAAAACAGAGGCGAGGAATTAGATATGGGGAATCAGAGGTGGGGAATCAGAGGTGGTGAATCAGAGATGGGGAATCACAGGCGGGGAATCAGAGTTGGGGAATCAGAGGTGTGGAATCAGAGGTTGGGAATCAGAGGCAGGGAATCAGAGGCGGGGAAACAGAGGAGGGGAATCAGATATGGGGAATCAGAGGTGGCGAATCAAAGGCGGTGAAACAGAGATGGGGAATCAGGGCAGGGAATCAGAGGCAGGGAATCAAACACGGGGAATCAGAGCTGGGGAATCAGAGGCGGGGAATTAGAGTTGGGGAATCAGAGGAGGGGAGTCAGAGGCGGGGAAACAGGCGGGGAATCAGATATGGGGAATCAGAGGTGGGGAATCAGATGTTGGGAATCAGAGGCAGGGAATCAGAGGCGGGGAATCAGAGGCGGGGAATCAGAGGCAGGGAATCAGATGTGCGCAATCGGAGATGGGGAATCAGAGGAAGGGAATCAGAGGCGGGGAATCAGAGGCGGGGAATCAGAGGCCGGGAATCAGATATGGGGAAACAGAGGCGGGGAATCAGAGGCGGGGAAACAGAGGCGGGGAATCAGATATGGGAAATCAGAGGTGGGGAATCAGAGGTTGGGAATCAGAGGCAGGGAATCAGAGGCTTGGAATCAGATGCAGGGAATCAGATGTGGGGAATCAGAGGCGGGGAATCAGAGCTGGAGAATCAGAGGTGGGGAACCAGAGTTGGGGAATCAGAGGCGGGGACTTAGATATTGGGAAACAGAGGCGGGGAATCAGAGGCGGGGAAACAGAGGTGGGGAATCAGATATGGGGAATCAGAGGTGGGGAATCAGAGGCAGGGAATCAGATGTGCGCAATCAGAGATAGGGAATCAGAGGCAGGGAATCAGAATCAGAAGCAGGGAATCAGAGGCCGGGATCAGAGGCCGGAATCAGATGCCGGGAATAAGAGGCCGGGAATCAGAGGTGGGGAATCAGAGTCCGGGAATCAGAGATGGGGATTCAGAGGCGGGGAATGAGATATGGGGAATCAGAAGCGGGGAATCAGAGGCGGGGAAACAGAGGCGGGGAATCAGATATGGGGAATCAGAGGTGGCGAATCAAAGGCGGTGAATCAGAGATGGGGAATCAGAGGCCGGGAATCAGAGGCAGGGAATCAAACACGGGGAATCAGAGGCGGGGAATCAGAGCTGGGGAATCAGAGGCGGGGAATCATAGCTGGCGAATCAGAGGCGGGGAATCAGAGGTGGGGAATCAGAGGCGGGGAATCTGATATTGTTAATCAGAGCTGGGGAATCAGAGGCGGGGAAACAGAGGCGGGGAATCAGATATGGGCAATCAGAGGTGGGGAATCAGAGGTTGTGAATCAGAGATGGAGAATCAGAGGCGGGGAATCAGAGGCCGGTAATCAGACGCGGGGAATCAGAGGCGGGGATTCAGAGCTGGGGAATCAGAGGCGGGGAATCAGAGTTGGGGAATCAGAGGCGGGGAATCAGATATGGGGAATCAGAGGCGGGGAAACAGAGGCGGGGAATCAGATATGGGGAATCAGAGGTGGGGAATCAGAAGCGGGGTATCAGTGGCAGGGAATCAGAGGCGGGAAATCAGAGGCCGGGAATCAGAGGCGGTGAATCAGAGGCGGGGAATCAGAGGCAGGGAATCGGATGTGCGGAATCAGAGATGGGGAATCAGAGGTGGGGAATCAGAGGCGGTGAATCAGACATGGGTAATCAGAGGCGGGGAATCAGAGGCAGGAAATCAGACACGGGGAATCAGAGGCGGGGAATCAGAGCTGGGGAATTTGATGCAGGGAATCAGAGTTGGGGATTCAGAGGCGGGGAATCAGATATGGGGAATCAGAGGTGGGGAATCAGAGCTGTGGAATCAGAGGTGGGGAATCAGAGTTGGGGAATCAGAGGCGGGGACTTAGATATGGGGAAACAGAGGCGGGGAATCAGAGGCGGGGAAACAAAGGCGGGGAATCAGATATTGGGAATCAGAGGTGGGGAATCAGAGGCAGGGAATCAGATGTGCGGTATCAGAGATGGGGAATCAGAGGCAGGGAATCAGAATCAGAAGCAGGGAATAAGACGCGGGGAATCTGAGGCGGGGAATCAGAGCTGGGGAATCAGAGGCTGTGAATCAGAGGCGGGGAATCAGAAGCAGGGAATCGGATGTGCGGAATCAGAGATGGGGAATCAGAGGTGGGGAATCAGAGGCGGTGAATCAGACATGGGTAATCAGAGGCGGGGAATCAGAGGCAGGAAATCAGACACGGGGAATCTGAGGCGGGGAATCAGAGGCGGGGAATCAGAGGCAGGGAATGGGATGTGCGGAATCAGAGATGGGGAATCAGAGGTGGGGAATCAGAGGCGGTGAATCAGACATGGGTAATCAGAGGCGGGGAATCAGAGGCAGGAAATCAGACACGGGGAATCAGAGGCGGGGAATCAGAGCTGGGGAATTAGATGCAGGGAATCAGAGTTGGGGATTCAGAGGCGGGGAATCAGATATGGGGAAACTGAGGTGGGGAATCAGAGGTGGGCAAATAGAGGCGGGGAATCAGATATGGGGAAACAGAGGCGGGGAATCAGAGGTGGGGAAACAGAGGCGGGGAATCAGATATGGGGAATCAGAGGTGGGGAATCAGAGGTTGGGAATCACAGGCAGGGAATCAGAGGCTGGGAATCAGATGCAGGGAATCAGATGCGGGGAATCAGAGGCGGGGAATCAGAGCTGGGGAATCAGAGGTGGGGAATCAGAGTTGGGGAATCAGAGGCGGGGACTTAGATATGGGGAAACAGAGGCGGGGAATCAGAGGCGGGGAAACAGAGGCGGGGAATCAGATATGGGGAATCAGAGGTGGGGAATCAGAGGCAGGGAATCAGATGTGCGGAATCAGAGATGGGGAATCAGAGGCAGGAAATCAGAATCAGAAGCAGGGAATAAGACGCGGGGAATCTGAGGCGGGGAATCAGAGCTGGGGAATCAGAGGCTGTGAATCAGAGGCGGGGAATCAGAAGCAGGGAATCGGATGTGCGGAATCAGAGATGGGGAATCAGAGGCAGGGAATCAGATGTGCGGAATCAGAGATGGGGAATCAGAGGTGGGGAATCAGAGGCGGTGAGTCAGAGATGGGGAATCAGAGGCGGTGAATCAGAGGCAGGAAATCAGACACGGGGATTCAGAGGCTGGGAATCAGACGGGGGGAATCAAAGGTGGGGAATCAGAGCTGGGGAATCAGAGGCAGCGAATCAGAGTTGGGGATTCAGAGGCGGGGAATCAGATATGGGGAAACAGAGGCGGGGAATCAGAGGCGGGAAAACAGAGGCGAGGAATTAGATATGGGGAATCAGAGGTGGGGAATCAGAGGTGGTGAATCAGAGATGGGGAATCACAGGCGGGGAATCAGAGGCAGGGAATAGAACGCGGGGAATCAGAGGCAGGGAATCGGAGTTGGGGCATCAGAGGTTGGGAATTAGATATGGGGAAACAGAGGCGGGGAATCAGAGGTGGGGAAACAGAGGCGGGGAATCAGATATGGGGAATCAGAGGTGGGGGATCAGAGGCAGGGAATCAGATGTGCGGAATCAGAGATGGGGAATCAGAGGCAGGGAATCAGAATCAGAAGCGGGGAATCAGATATGGGGAATCAGAGGCCAGGAATCAGATGCTGGGAATAAGAGGCCGGGAATCAGAGGTGGGGAATCAGAGTCCGGGAATCAGAGATGGGGATTCAAAGGCGGGGAATGAGATATGGAGAATCAGAGGCGGGGAATTTGAGGCGTGGAAACAGTGGTGGGGAATCAGATATTGGGAATCAGAGGTGGCGAATCAAAGGCAGTGAATCAGAGATGGGGAATCAGAGGCGGGGAATCAGAGGCAGGGAATCAAACACAGGGAATCAGAGGCGGGGAATCAGAGCTGGGGAATCAGAGGCGGGGAATCTGAGTTGGGGAATCAGAGGCGGGGAATCAGATATGGGGAAACAGGGGCCGGGAATCAGAGGCGGGGAAACAGAGGCGGGGAATCAGATATGGGGAATCAGAGGTGTGGAATCAGAGGTTGGGAAACAGAGGCGGGGAATCAGATATGGGGAATCAGAGGTGGGGAATCAGAGGTGGGGAATCAGAGATGGGGAATCACAGGCGTGGAATCAGAGGCAGGGAATAGAACGCGGGGAATCAGAGGCAGGGAATTAGAGTTGGGGCATCAGAGGTTGGGAATTAGATATGGGGAAACAGAGGCAGGGAATCAGAGGCGGGGAAACAGAGGCGGGGAATCAGATATGGGGAATCAGAGGTGGGGAATCAGAGGCAGGGAATCAGATGTGCGGAATCAGAGATGGGGAATCAGAGGCAGGGAATCAGAATCAGAAGCGGGGAATCAGAGGCCGGGAATCAGAGGCCGGGAATCAGATGCTGGGAATAAGAGGCCGGGAATCAGAGGTGGGGAATCAGAGTCCGGGAATAAGAGATGGGGATTCAGAGGCGGAGAATGAGATATGGAGAATCAGAGGCGGGGAATCAGAGGCGGGGAAACAGAGGTGGGGAATCAGATATAGGGAATCAGAGGTGGCGAATCAAAGGCGGTGAATCAGAGATGGGGAATCAGAGGCGGGCAATCAGAGGCAGGGAATCAAACATGGGGAATCAGAGGCGGGGAATCAGAGCTGGGGAATCAGAGGCGGGGAATCAGAGTTGGGGAATCAGAGGTGTGGAATCAGAGGTTGGGAATCAGAGGCAGGGAATCAGAGGCGGGGAAACAGAGGAGGGGAATCAGATATGGGGAATCAGAGGTGGCGAATCAAAGGCGGTGAAACAGAGATGGGGAATCAGGGCAGGGAATCAGAGGCAGGGAATCAAACACGGGGAATCAGAGCTGGGGAATCAGAGGCGGGGAATTAGAGTTGGGGAATCAGAGGAGGGGAGTCAGAGGCGGGGAAACAGGCGGGGAATCAGATATGGGGAATCAGAGGTGGGGAATCAGATGTTGGGAATCAGAGGCAGGGAATCAGAGGCGGGGAATCAGAGGCGGGGAATCAGAGGCAGGGAATCAGATGTGCGGAATCGGAGATGGGGAATCAGAGGCAGGGAATCAGAGGCGGGGAATCAGAGGCGGGGAATCAGAGGCCGGGAATCAGATATGGGGAAACAGAGGCGGGGAATCAGAGGTGGGGAAACAGAGGCGGGGAATCAGATATGGGAAATCAGAGGTGGGGAATCAGAGGTTGGGAATCACAGGCAGGGAATCAGAGGCTGGGAATCAAATGCAGGGAATCAGATGCGGGGAATCAGGGGCGGGGAATCAGAGCTGGGGAATCAGAGGTGGGGAATCAGAGTTGGGGAATCAGAGGCGGGGACTTAGATATGGGGAAACAGAGGCGGGGAATCAGAGCTGGAGAATCAGAGGTGGGGAATCAGGGTTGGGGAATCAGAGGCGGGGACTTAGATATTGGGAAACAGAGGCGGGGAATCAAAGGCGGGGAAACAGAGGCGGGGAATCAGAAGCAGGGAATCGGATGTGCGGAATCAGAGATGGGGAATCAGAGGTGGGGAATCAGAGGCGGTGAATCAGACATGGGTAATCAGAGGCGTGGAATCAGAGGCAGGAAATCAGACACGGGGAATCAGAGGAGGGGAATCAGAGCTGGGGAATTAGATGCAGGGAATCAGAGTTGGGGATTCAGAGGCGGGGAATCAGATATGGGGAAACTGAGGTGGGGAATCAGAGGTGGGCAAATAGAG
Organism: Narcine bancroftii; assembly: GCF_036971445.1. Lineage (NCBI taxonomy): Eukaryota > Metazoa > Chordata > Chondrichthyes > Torpediniformes > Narcinidae > Narcine > Narcine bancroftii. Next base: position 8,420,569 of record NW_027211893.1, read on the forward strand.
GCGGGGAATCAGATATGTGGAAACAGAGGCGGGGAATCAGAGGCGGGGAAACAGAGGCGGGGAATCAGATATGGGGAATCAGAGGTGGGGAATCAGAGGTTGGGAATCACAGGCAGGGAATCAGAGGCTGGGAATCAAATGCAGGGAATCAGATGCGGGGAATCAGAGGCGGGGAATCAGAGCTGGGGAATCAGAGGTGGGGAATCAGAGTTGGGGAATCAGAGGCGGGGACTTAGATATGGGGAAACAGAGGCGGGGAATCAGAGCTGGAGAATCAGAGGTGGGGAATCAGGGTTGGGGAATCAGAGGCGGGGACTTAGATATTGGGAAACAGAGGCGGGGAATCAGAGGCGGGGAAACAGAGGCGGGGAATCAGAAGCAGGGAATCGGATGTGCGGAATCAGAGATGGGGAATCAGAGGTGGGGAATCAGAGGCGGTGAATCAGACATGGGTAATCAGAGGCAGGGAATCAGAGGCAGGAAATCAGACACGGGGAATCTGAGGCGGGGAATCAGAGGCGGGGAATCAGAGGCAGGGAATGGGATGTGCGGAATCAGAGATGGGGAATCAGAGGTGGGGAATCAGAGGTGGTGAATCAGACATGGGTAAACAGAGGCGGGGAATCAGAGGCAGGAAATCAGACACGGGGAATCAGAGGCGGGGAATCAGAGCTGGGGAATTAGATGCAGGGAATCAGAGTTGGGGATTCAGAGGCGGGGAATCATATATGGGGAAACTGAGGTGGGGAATCAGAGGTGGGCAAATAGAGGCGGGGTATCAGATATGGGGAAACAGAGGCGGGGAATCAGAGGCGGGGAAACAGAGGCGGGGAATCAGATATGGGGAATCAGAGGTGGGGAATCAGAGTTTGGGAATCACAGGCAGGGAATCAGAGGCTGGGTATCAGATGCAGGGAATCAGATGCGGGGAATCAGAGGCGGGGAATCAGAGCTGGGGAATCAGAGGCGGGGAATCTGAGTTGGGGAATCAGAGGCGGGGAATCAGATATGGGGAAACAGGGGCCGGGAATCAGAGGCGGGGAAACAGAGGCGGGGAATCAGATATGGGGAATCAGAGGTGTGGAATCAGAGGTTGGGAAACAGAGGCGGGGAATCAGATATGGGGAATCAGAGGTGGGGAATTAGAGGTGGTGAATCAGAGATGGGGAATCACAGGCGTGGAATCAGAGGCAGGGAATAGAACGCGGGGAATCAGAGGCAGGGAATTAGAGTTGGGGCATCAGAGGTTGGGAATTAGATATGGGGAAACAGAGGCAGGGAATCAGAGGCGGGGAAACAGAGGCGGGGAATCAGATATGGGGAATCAGAGGTGGGGAATCAGAGGCAGGGAATCAGATGTGCGGAATCAGAGATGGGGAATCAGAGGCAGGGAATCAGAATCAGAAGCGGGGAATCAGAGGCCGGGAATCAGAGGCCGGGAATCAGATGCTGGGAATAAGAGGCCGGGAATCAGAGGTGGGGAATCAGAGTCCGGGAATAAGAGATGGGGATTCAGAGGCGGAGAATGAGATATGGAGAATCAGAGGCGGGGAATCAGAGGCGGGGAAACAGAGGTGGGGAATCAGATATGGGGAATCAGAGGTGGCGAATCAAAGGCGGTGAATCAGAGGCGGGGAATCAGAGCTGGGGAATCAGAGGCGGGGAATCAGAGTTGGGGAATCAGAGGCGGGGAATCAGAGGAGGGGAGTCAGAGGCGGGGAAACAGGCGGGGAATCAGATATGGGGAATCAGAGGTGGGGAATCAGATGTTGGGAATCAGAGGCAGGGAATCAGAGGCGGGGAATCAGAGGCGGGGAATCAGAGGCAGGGAATCAGATGTGCGGAATCGGAGATGGGGAATCAGAGGCAGGGAATCAGAGGCGGGGAATCAGAGGCGGGGAATCAGAGGCCGGGAATCAGATATGGGGAAACAGAGGCGGGGAATCAGAGGCGGGGAAACAGAGGCGGGGAATCAGATATGGGAAATCAGAGGTGGGGAATCAGAGGTTGGGAATCAGAGGCAGGGAATCAGAGGCTTGGAATCAGATGCAGGGAATCAGATGCGGGGAATCAGAGGCGGGGAATCAGAGCTGGAGAATCAGAGGTGGGGAATCAGAGTTGGGGAATCAGAGGCGGGGACTTAGATATTGGGAAACAGAGGCGGGGAATAAGAGGCGGGGAAACAGAGGCGGGGAATCAGATATGGGGAATCAGAGGTGGGGAATCAGAGGCAGGGAATCAGATGTGCGCAATCAGAGATGGGGAATCAGAGGCAGGGAATCAGAATCAGAAGCAGGGAATCAGAGGCCGGGGATCAGAGGCCGGAATCAGATGCCGGGAATAAGAGGCCGGGAATCAGAGGTGGGGAATCAGAGTCCGGGAATCAGAGATGGGGATTCAGAGGCGGGGAATGAGATATGGGGAATCAGAAGCGGGGAATCAGAGGCGGGGATAGAGAGGCGGGGAATCAGATATGGGGAATCAGAGGTGGCGAATCAAAGGCGGTGAATCAGAGATGGGGAATCAGAGGCCGGGAATCAGAGGCAGGGAATCAAACACGGGGAATCAGAGGCGGGGAATCAGAGCTGGGGAATCAGAGGCGGGGAATCAGAGCTGGCGAATCAGAGGCGGGGAATCAGAGGTGGGGAATCAGAGGCGGGGAATCAGATGTTGTTAATCAGAGCTGGGGAATCAGATGTGGGGAAACAGAGGCGGGGAATCAGATATGGGCAATCAGAGGTGGGGAATCAGAGGTTGTGAATCAGAGATGGAGAATCAGAGGCGGGGAATCAGAGGCCGGTAATCAGACGCGGGGATTCAGAGGCGGGGATTCAGAGCTGGGGAATCAGAGGCGGGGAATCAGAGTTGGGGAATCAGAGGCGGGGAATCAGATATTGGGAATCAGAGGCGGGGAATCAGAGGCGGGGAAACAGAGGCGGGGAATCAGATATGGGGAATCAGAGGTGGGGAATCAGGTGCGGGGTATCAGTGGCAGGGAATCAGAGGCGGGAAATCAGAGGCGGGGAATCAGAGGCGGTGAATCAGAGGCGGGGAATCAGAGGCAGGGAATCGGATGTGCGGAATCAGAGATGGGGAATCAGAGGTGGGGAATCAGAGGCGGTGAATCAGACATGGGTAATCAGAGGCGGGGAATCAGAGGCAGGAAATCAGACACGGGGAATCAGAGGCGGGGAATCAGAGCTGGGGAATTAGATGCAGGGAATCAGAGTTGGGGATTCAGAGGCGGGGAATCAGATATGGGGAATCAGAGGTGGGGAATCAGAGGTGGGGAATCAGAGGTGGGGAATCAAAGTTGGGGAATCAGAGGCGGGGACTTAGATATGGGGAAACAGAGGCGGGGAATCAGAGGCGGGGTAACAGAGGCGGGCAATCAGATATTGGGAATCAGAGGTGGGGAATCCGAGGCAGGGAATCAGATGTGCGGTATCAGAGATGGGGAATCAGAGGCAGGGAATAAGAATCAGAAGCAGGGAATAAGACGCGGGGAATCTGAGGCGGGGAATCAGAGCTGGGGAATCAGAGGCTGTGAATCAGAGGCGGGGAATCAGAAGCAGGGAATCGGATGTGAGGAATCAGAGATGGGGAATCAGAGGTGGGGAATCAGAGGCGGTGAATCAGACATGGGTAATCAGAGGCGGGGAATCAGAGGCAGGAAATCAGACACGGGGAATCTGAGGCGGGGAATCAGAGGCAGGGAATCAGAGGCAGGGAATGGGATGTGCGGAATCAGAGATGGGGAATCAGAGGTGGTGAATCAGAGGCGGTGAATCAGACATGGGTAATCAGAGGCGGGGAATCAGAGGCAGGAAATCAGACACGGGGAATCAGAGGCGGGGAATCAGAGCTGGGGAATTAGATGCAGGGAATCAGAGTTGGGAATTCAGAGGCGGGGAATCAGATATGGGGAAACTGAGGTGGGGAATCAGAGGTGGGCAAATAGAGGAGGGGAATCAGATATGGGGAAACAGAGGCGGGGAATCAGAGGTGGGGAAACAGAGGCGGGGAATCAGATATGGGGAATCAGAGGTGGGGAATCAGAGGTTGGGAATCACAGGCAGGGAATCAGAGGCTGGGAATCAGATGCAGGGAATCAGATGCGGGGAATCAGAGGCGGGGAATCAGAGCTGGGGAATCAGAGGTGGGGAATCAGAGTTGGGGAATCAGAGGCGGGGACTTAGATATGGGGAAACAGAGGCGGGGAATCAGAGGCGGGGAAACAGAGGCGGGGAATCAGATATGGGGAATCTGAGGTGGGGAATCAGAGGCAGGGAATCAGATGTGCGGAATCAGAGATGGGGAATCAGAGGCAGGGAATCAGAATCAGAAGCAGGGAATAAGACGCGGGGAATCTGAGGCGGGGAATCAGAGCTGGGGAATCAGAGGCTGTGAATCAGAGGCGGGGAATCAGAAGCAGGGAATCGGATGTGCGGAATCAGAGATGGGGAATCAGAGGTGGGGAATCAGAGGCGGTGAATCAGACACGGGGAATCTGAGGCGGGGAATCAGAGGCGGGGAATCAGAGGCAGGGAATGGGATGTGCGGAATCAGAGATGGGGAATCAGAGGTGGGGAATCAGAGGCGGTGAATCAGACATGGGTAATCAGAGGCGTGGAATCAGAGGCAGGAAATCAGACACGGGGAATCAGAGGCGGGGAATCAGAGCTGGGGAATTAGATGCAGGGAATCAGAGTTGGGGATTCAGAGGCGGGGAATCAGATATGGGGAAACTGAGGTGGGGAATCAGAGGTGGGCAAATAGAGGCGGGGAATCAGATATGTGGAAACAGAGGCGGGGAATCAGAGGCGGGGAAACAGAGGCGGGGAATCAGATATGGGGAATCAGAGGTGGGGAATCAGAGTTGGGGAATCAGAGGCGGGGACTTAGATATGGGGAAACAGAGGCGGGGAATCAGAGCTGGAGAATCAGAGGTGGGGAATCAGAGTTGGGGAATCAGAGGTGGGGACTTAGATATTGGGAAACAGAGGCGGGGAATCAGAGGCGGGGAAACAGAGGCGGGGAATCAGAAGCAGGGAATCGGATGTGCGGAATCAGAGATGGGGAATCAGAGGTGGGGAATCAGAGGCGGTGAATCAGACATGGGTAATCAGAGGCAGGGAATCAGAGGCAGGAAATCAGACACGGGGAATCTGAGGCGGGGAATCAGAGGCGGGGAATCAGAGGCAGGGAATGGGATGTGCGGAATCAGAGATGGGGAATCAGAGGTGGGGAATCAGAGGTGGTGAATCAGACATGGGTAAACAGAGGCGGGGAATCAGAGGCAGGAAATCAGACACGGGGAATCAGAGGCGGGGAATCAGAGCTGGGGAATTAGATGCAGGGAATCAGAGTTGGGGATTCAGAGGCGGGGAATCATATATGGGGAAACTGAGGTGGGGAATCAAAGGTGGGCAAATAGAGGCGGGGAATCAGATATGGGGAAACAGAGGCGGGAAATCAGAGGCGGGGAAACAGAGGCGGGGAATCAGATATGGGGAATCAGAGGTGGGGAATCAGAGTTTGGGAATCACAGGCAGGGAATCAGAGGCTGGGTATCAGATGCAGGGAATCAGATGCGGGGAATCAGAGGCGGGGAATCAGAGCTGGGGAATCAGAGGTGGGGAATCAGAGTTGGGGAATCAGAGGCGGGGACTTAGATATGGGGAAACAGAGGCGGGGAATCAGAGAAGGGGAAACAGAGGCGGGGAATCAGATATGGGGAATCAGAGGTGGGGAATCAGAGGCAGGGAATCAGATGTGCGGAATCAGAGATGGGGAATCAGAGGCAGGGAATCAGAATCAGAAGCAGGGAATAAGACGCGGGGAATCAGAGGCGGGGAATCTGAGCTGGGGAATCAGAGGCAGTGAATCAGAGGCGGGGAATCAGAGGCAGGGAATCGGATGTGCCGAATCAGAGATGGGGAATCAGAGGTGGGGAATCAGAGGCGGTGAATCAGACATGGGTAATCATAGGCGGGGAATCAGAGGCAGGAAATCAGACACGGGGAATCAGAGGCGGGGAATCAGAGCTGGGAAATTAGAGGCAGGGAATCAGAGTTGGGGATTCAGAGGCGGGGAATCAGATATGGGGAAAAAGAGGCGGGGAAACAGAGGCGGGCAAATAGAGGCGGGGATCAGATATGGGGAAACAGAGGAGGGGAATCAGAGGCGGGGAAACAGAGGCGGGGAATCAGATATGGGGAATCAGAGGTGGGGAATCAGAGGTTGGGAATCAGAGGCAGGGAATCAGAGGCTGGGAATCATATGCATGGAATCAGATGCGGGGAATCAGAGGCGGGGAATCAAAGCTGGGGAATCAGAGGTGGGGAATCAGAGGCAGGGACTTAGATATGGGGAAACAGAGGCGGGGAATCAGAGGCGGGGAACAAAAGGCGGGGAATCAGATATGGGGAATCAGAGATGGGGAATCAGAGGCAGGGAAATAGATGTGCGGAATCAGAGATGGGGAATCAGAGGTGGGGAATCAGAATCAGAAGCAGGGAATCAGAGGCAGGGAATCAGAGTTGGGGATTCAGAGGCGGGGAATCAGATATTGTTAATCAGAGCTGGGGAATCAGAGGCGGGGAAACAGAGGCGGGGAATCAGATATGGGCAATCAGAGGTGGGGAATCAGAGGTTGTGAATCAGAGATGGAGAATCAGAGGCGGGGAATCAGAGGCCGGTAATCAGACGCGGGGAATCAGAGGCGGGGATTCAGAGCTGGGGAATCAGAGGCGGGGAATCAGAGTTGGGGAATCAGAGGCGGGGAATCAGATATGGGGAATCAGAGGCGGGGAATCAGAGGCGGGGAAACAGAGGCGGGGAATCAGATATGGGGAATCAGAGGTGGGGAATCAGGTGCGGGGTATCAGTGGCAGGGAATCAGAGGCGGGAAATCAGAGGCCGGGAATCAGAGGCGGTGAATCAGAGGCGGGGAATCAGAGGCAGGGAATCGGATGTGCGGAATCAGAGATGGGGAATCAGAGGTGGGGAATCAGAGGCGGTGAATCAGACATGGGTAATCAGAGGCGGGGAATCAGAGGCAGGAAATCAGACACGGGGAATCAGAGGCGGGGAATCAGAGCTGGGGAATTAGATGCAGGGAATCAGAGTTGGGGATTCAGAGGCGGGGAATCAGATATGGGGAATCAGAGGTGGGGAATCAGAGCTGGGGAATCAGAGGTGGGGAATCAGAGTTGGGGAATCAGAGGCGGGGACTTAGATATGGGGAAACAGAGGCGGGGAATCAGAGGCGGGGAAACAGAGGCGGGGAATCAGATATTGGGAATCAGAGGTGGGGAATCAGAGGCAGGGAATCAGATGTGCGGTATCAGAGATGGGGAATCAGAGGCAGGGAATAAGATTCAGAAGCAGGGAATAAGACGCGGGGAATCTGAGGCGGGGAATCAGAGCTGGGGAATCAGAGGCTGTGAATCAGAGGCGGGGAATCAGATGCAGGGAATCAGAGGCGGGGAATCAGATATGGGGAATCAGAGGCGGGGAATCAGAGGCGGGGAAACAGAGGCGGGGAATCAGATATGGGGAATCAGAGGTGGGGAATCAGGTGCGGGGTATCAGTGGCAGGGAATCAGAGGCGGGAAATCAGAGGCCGGGAATCAGAGGCGGTGAATCAGAGGCGGGGAATCAGAGGCAGGGAATCGGATGTGCGGAATCAGAGATGGGGAATCAGAGGTGGGGAATCAGAGGCGGTGAATCAGACATGGGTAATCAGAGGCGGGGAATCAGAGGCAGGAAATCAGACACGGGGAATCAGAGGCGGGGAATCAGAGCTGGGGAATTAGATGCAGGGAATCAGAGTTGGGGATTCAGAGGCGGGGAATCAGATATGGGGAATCAGAGGTGGGGAATCAGAGCTGGGGAATCAGAGGTGGGGAATCAGAGTTGGGGAATCAGAGGCGGGGACTTAGATATGGGGAAACAGAGGCGGGGAATCAGAGGCGGGGAAACAGAGGCGGGGAATCAGATATTGGGAATCAGAGGTGGGGAATCAGAGGCAGGGAATCAGATGTGCGGTGTCAGAGATGGGGAATCAGAGGCAGGGAATAAGATTCAGAAGCAGGGAATAAGACGCGGGGAATCTGAGGCGGGGAATCAGAGCTGGGGAATCAGAGGCTGTGAATCAGAGGCGGGGAATCAGATGCAGGGAATCGGATGTGCGGAATCAGAGATGGGGAATCAGAGGTGGGGAATCAGAGGCGGTGAATCAGACATGGGTAATCAGAGGCGGGGAATCAGAGGCAGGAAATCAGACACGGGGAATCTGAGGCGGGGAATCAGAGGCGGGGAATCAGAGGCAGGGAATGGGATGTGCGGAATCAGAGATGGGGAATCAGAGGTGGGGAATCAGAGGCGGTGAATCAGACATGGGTAATCAGAGGCGGGGAATCAGAGGCAGGAAATCAGACACGGGGAATCAGAGGCGGGGAATCAGAGCTGGGGAATTAGATGCAGGGAATCAGAGTTGGGGATTCAGAGGCGGGGAATCAGATATGGGGAAACTGAGGTGGGGAATCAGAGGTGGGCAAATAGAGGCGGGGAATCAGATATGGGGAAACAGAGGCGGGGAATCAGAGGTGGGGAAACAGAGGCGGGGAATCAGATATGGGGAATCAGAGGTGGGGAATCAGAGGTTGGGAATCACAGGCTGGGAATCAGATGCAGGGAATCAGATGCGGGGAATCAGAGGCGGGGAATCAGAGCTGGGGAATCAGAGGTGGGGAATCAGAGTTGGGGAATAAGAGGCGGGGACTTAGATATGGGGAAACAGAGGCGGGGAATCAGAGGCGGGGAAACAGAGGCGGGGAATCAGATATGGGGAATCAGAGGTGGGGAATCAGAGGCAGGGAATCAGATGTGCGGAATCAGAGATGGGGAATCAGAATCAGAAGCAGGGAATAAGACGCGGGGAATCTGAGGCGGGGAATCAGAGCTGGGGAATCAGAGGCTGTGAATCAGAGGCGGGGAATCAGAAGCAGGGAATCGGATGTGCGGAATCAGAGATGGGGAATCAGAGGTGGGGAATCAGAGGCGGGGAATCAGACACGGGGAATCTGAGGCGGGGAATCAGAGGCGGGGAATCAGAGGCAGGGAATGGGATGTGCAGAATCAGAGATGGGGAATCAGAGGTGGGGAATCAGAGGCGGTGAATCAGACATGGGTAATCAGCGGCGGGGAATCAGAGTTGGGGAATTAGATGCAGGGAATCAGAGTTGGGGATTCAGAGGCGGGGAATCAGATATGGGGAAACTGAGGTGGGGAATCAGAGGTGGGCAAATAGAGGCGGGGAATCAGATATGTGGAAACAGAGGCGGGGAATCAGAGGCGGGGAAACAGAGGCGGGGAATCAGATATGGGGAATCAGAGGTGGGGAATCAGAGGTTGGGAATCACAGGCAGGGAATCAGAGGCTGGGAATCAAATGCAGGGAATCAGATGCGGGGAATCAGAGGCGGGGAATCAGAGCTGGGGAATCAGAGGTGGGGAATCAGAGTTGGGGAATCAGAGGCGGGGACTTAGATATGGGGAAACAGAGGCGGGGAATCAGAGCTGGAGAATCAGAGGTGGGGAATCAGAGTTGGGGAATCAGAGGTGGGGACTTAGATATTGGGAAACAGAGGCGGGGAATCAGAGGCGGGGAAACAGAGGCGGGGAATCAGAAGCAGGGAATCGGATGTGCGGAATCAGAGATGGGGAATCAGAGGTGGGGAATCAGAGGCGGTGAATCAGACATGGGTAATCAGAGGCAGGGAATCAGAGGCAGGAAATCAGACACGGGGAATCTGAGGCGGGGAATCAGAGGCGGGGAATCAGAGGCAGGGAATGGGATGTGCGGAATCAGAGATGGGGAATCAGAGGTGGGGAATCAGAGGTGGTGAATCAGACATGGGTAAACAGAGGCGGGGAATCAGAGGCAGGAAATCAGACACGGGGAATCAGAGGCGGGGAATCAGAGCTGGGGAATTAGATGCAGGGAATCAGAGTTGGGGATTCAGAGGCGGGGAATCATATATGGGGAAACTGAGGTGGGGAATCAGAGGTGGGCAAATAGAGGCGGGGAATCAGATATGGGGAAACAGAGGCGGGGAATCAGAGGCGGGGAAACAGAGGCGGGGAATCAGATATGGGGAATCAGAGGTGGGGAATCAGAGTTTGGGAATCACCGGCAGGGAATCAGAGGCTGGGTATCAGATGCAGGGAATCAGATGTGGGGAATCAGAGGCGGGGAATCAGAGCTGGGGAATCAGAGGTGGGGAATCAGAGTTGGGGAATCAGAGGCGGGGACTTAGATATGGGGAAACAGAGGCGGGGAATCAGAGAAGGGGAAACAGAGGCGGGGAATCAGATATGGGGAATCAGAGGTGGGGAATCAGAGGCAGGGAATCAGATGTGCGGAATCAGAGATGGGGAATCAGAGGCAGGGAATCAGAATCAGAAGCAGGGAATAAGACGCGGGGAATCAGAGGCGGGGAATCAGAGCTGGGGAATCAGAGGCAGTGAATCAGAGGCGGGGAATCAGAGGCAGGGAATCGGATGTGCCGAATCAGACATGGGTAATCATAGGCGGGGAATCAGAGGCAGGAAATCAGACACGGGGAATCAGAGGCGGGGAATCAGAGCTGGGAAATTAGAGGCAGGGAATCAGAGTTGGGGATTCAGAGGCGGGGAATCAGATATGGGGAAAAAGAGTCGGGGAAACAGAGGCGGGCAAATAGAGGCGGGGATCAGATATGGGGAAACAGAGGAGGGGAATCAGAGGCGGGGAAACAGAGGCGGGGAATCAGATATGGGGAATCAGAGGTGGGGAATCAGAGGTTGGGAATCAGAGGCAGGGAATCAGAGGCTGGGAATCATATGCATGGAATCAGATGCGGGGAATCAGAGGCGGGGAATCAAAGCTGGGGAATCAGAGGTGGGGAATCAGAGGCAGGGACTTAGATATGGGGAAACAGAGGCGGGGAATCAGAGGCGGGGAACAAAAGGCGGGGAAGCAGATATGGGGAATCAGAGATGGGGAATCAGAGGCAGGGAAATAGATGTGCGGAATCAGAGATGGGGAATCAGAGGTGGGGAATCAGAATCAGAAGCAGGGAATCAGAGGCAGGGAATCAGAGTTGGGGATTCAGAGGCGGGGAATCAGATATGGGGAAACAGAGGCGGGGAATCAGAGGCGGGAAAACAGAGGCGGGGAATTAGATATGGGGAATCAGAGGTGGGGAATCAGAGGTGGTGAATCAGAGATGGGGAATCACAGGCGTGGAATCAGAGGCAGGGAATAGAACGCTGGGAATCAGAGGCAGGGAATCAGAGTTGGGGCATCAGAGGTTGGGAATTAGATATGGGGAAACAGAGGCGGGGAATCAGAGGCGGGGAAACAGAGGCGGGGAATCAGATATGGGGAATCAGAGGTGGGGAATCAGAGGTTGGGAATCAGAGGCAGGGAATCAGAGGCTTGGAATAAGATGCAGGGAATCAGATGTGGGGAATCAGATATGGGGAATCAGAGGTGGGGAATCTGAGGTTGGGAATCAGAGGCAGGGAATCAGAGGCTTGGAATCAGATGCAGGGAATCAGATGCGGGGAATCAGAGGCGGGGAATCATAGCTGGAGAATCAGAGGTGGGGAATCAGAGTTGGGGAATCAGAGGCAGGGACTTAGATATTGGGAAACAGAGGCGGGGAATCAGAGGCGGGGAAACAGGCGGGAAATCAGACATGGGGAATCAGAGGTGGGGAATCAGAGGCAGGGAATCAGGTGTGCGCAATCAGAGATGGGGAATCAGAGGCAGGGAATCAGAATCAGAAGCAGGGAATCAGAGGCCGGGAATCAGAGGCCGGAATCAGATGACGGGAATAAGAGGCCGGGAATCAGAGGTGGGGAATCAGAGTCCGGGAATCAGAGATGGGGATTCAGAGTCGGGGAATGAGATATGGGGAATCAGAGGCGGGGAATCAGAGGCGGGGAAACAGAGGCGGGGAATCAGATATGGGGAATCAGAGGTGGCGAATCAAAGGCGGTGAATCAGAGCTGGGGAATCAGAGGCGGGGAATCAGAGTTGGGGAATCAGAGGCGGGGAATCAGAGCTGGGGAATCAGAGTCGGGGAATCAGAGGCAGGGAATCAGATGTGCGGAATCAGAGATGGGGAATCAGAGGTGGGGAATCAGAGGCGGTGAGTCAGAGATGGGGAAACAGAGGCGGTGAATCAGAGGCAGGAAATCAGACACGGGGATTCAGAGGCTGGGAATCAGACGGGGGGAATCAAAGGTGGGGAATCAGAGCTGGGGAATCAGAGGCAGGGAATCAGAGTTGGGGATTCAGAGGCGGGGAATCAGATATGGGGAAACAGAGGCGGGGAATCAGAGGTGGGAAAACAGAGGCGAGGAATTAGATATGGGGAATCAGAGGTGGGGAATCAGAGGTGGTGAATCAGAGATGGGGAATCACAGGCGGGGAATCAGAGGCAGGGAATAGAACGCGGGGAATCAGAGGCAGGGAATCGGAGTTGGGGCATCAGAGGTTGGGAATTAGATATGGGGAAACTGAGGTGGGGAATCAGAGGTGGGCAAATAGAGGCGGGGAATCAGATATGGGGAAACAGAGGCGGGGAATCAGAGGTGGGGAAACAGAGGCGGGGAATCAGATATGGGGAATCAGAGGTGGGGAATCAGAGGTTGGGAATCACAGGCAGGGAATCAGAGGCTGGGAATCAGATGCAGGGAATCAGATGCGGGGAATCAGAGGCGGGGAATCAGAGCTGGGGAATCAGAGATGGGGAATCAGAGTTGGGGAATCAGAGGCGGGGACTTAGATATGGGGAAACAGAGGCGGGGAATCAGAGGCGGGGAAACAGAGGCGGGGAATCAGATATGGGGAATCAGAGGTGGGGAATCAGAGGCAGGGAATCAGATGTGCGGAATCAGAGATGGGGAATCAGAGGCAGGGAATCAGAATCAGAAGCAGGGAATAAGACGCGGGGAATCTGAGGCGGGGAATCAGAGCTGGGGAATCAGAGGCTGTGAATCAGAGGCGGGGAATCAGAAGCAAGGAATCGGATGTGCGGAATCAGAGATGGGGAATCAGAGGTGGGGAATCAGAGGCGGTGAATCAGACACGGGGAATCTGAGGCGGGGAATCAGAGGCGGGGAATCAGAGGCAGGGAATGGGATGTGCGGAATCAGAGATGGGGAATCAGAGGTGGGGAATCAGAGGCGGTGAATCAGACATGGGTAATCAGAGGCGTGGAATCAGAGGCCGGAAATCAGACACGGGGAATCAGAGGCGGGGAATCAGAGCTGGGGAATTAGATGCAGGGAATCAGAGTTGGGGATTCAGAGGCGGGGAATCAGATATGGGGAAACTGAGGTGGGGAATCAGAGGTGGGCAAATAGAGGCGGGGAATCAGATATGTGGAAACAGAGGCGGGGAATCAGAGGCGGGGAAACAGAGGCGGGGAATCAGATATGGGGAATCAGAGGTGGGGAATCAGAGGTTGGGAATCACAGGCAGGGAATCAGAGGCTGGGAATCAAATGCAGGGAATCAGATGCGGGGAATCAGAGGCGGGGAATCAGAGCTGGGGAATCAGAGGTGGGGAATCAGAGTTGGGGAATCAGAGGCGGGGACTTAGATATGGGGAAACAGAGGCGGGGAATCAGAGCTGGAGAATCAGAGGTGGGGAATCAGAGTTGGGGAATCAGAGGTGGGGACTTAGATATTGGGAAACAGAGGCGGGGAATCAGAGGCGGGGAAACAGAGGCGGGGAATCAGAAGCAGGGAATCGGATGTGCGGAATCAGATATGGGGAATCAGAGGTGGGGAATCAGAGGCGGTGAATCAGACATGGGTAATCAGAGGCAGGGAATCAGAGGCAGGAAATCAGACACGGGGAATCTGAGGCGGGGAATCAGAGGCGGGGAATCAGAGGCAGGGAATGGGATGTGCGGAATCAGAGATGGGGAATCAGAGGTGGGGAATCAGAGGTGGTGAATCAGACATGGGTAAACAGAGGCGGGGAATCAGAGGCAGGAAATCAGACACGGGGAATCAGAGGCGGGGAATCAGAGCTGGGGAATTAGATGCAGGGAATCAGAGTTGGGGATTCAGAGGCGGGGAATCATATATGGGGAAACTGAGGTGGGGAATCAAAGGTGGGCAAATAGAGGCGGGGAATCAGATATGGGGAAACAGAGGCGGGAAATCAGAGGCGGGGAAACAGAGGCGGGGAATCAGATATGGGGAATCAGAGGTGGGGAATCAGAGTTTGGGAATCACAGGCAGGGAATCAGAGGCTGGGTATCAGATGCAGGGAATCAGATGCGGGGAATCAGAGGCGGGGAATCAGAGCTGGGGAATCAGAGGTGGGGAATCAGAGTTGGGGAATCAGAGGCGGGGACTTAGATATGGGGAAACAGAGGCGGGGAATCAGAGAAGGGGAAACAGAGGCGGGGAATCAGATATGGGGAATCAGAGGTGGGGAATCAGAGGCAGGGAATCAGATGTGCGGAATCAGAGATGGGGAATCAGAGGCAGGGAATCAGAATCAGAAGCAGGGAATAAGACGCGGGGAATCAGAGGCGGGGAATCTGAGCTGGGGAATCAGAGGCAGTGAATCAGAGGCGGGGAATCAGAGGCAGGGAATCGGATGTGCCGAATCAGAGATGGGGAATCAGAGGTGGGGAATCAGAGGCGGTGAATCAGACATGGGTAATCATAGGCGGGGAATCAGAGGCAGGAAATCTGACACGGGGAATCAGAGGCGGGGAATCAGAGCTGGGAAATTAGAGGCAGGGAATCAGAGTTGGGGATTCAGAGGCGGGGAATCAGATATGGGGAAAAAGAGGCGGGGAAACAGAGGCGGGCAAATAGAGGCGGGGATCAGATATGGGGAAACAGAGGAGGGGAATCAGAGGCGGGGAAACAGAGGCGGGGAATCAGATATGGGGAATCAGAGGTGGGGAATCAGAGGTTGGGAATCAGAGGCAGGGAATCAGAGGCTGGGAATCATATGCATGGAATCAGATGCGGGGAATCAGAGGCGGGGAATCAAAGCTGGGGAATCAGAGGTGGGGAATCAGAGGCAGGGACTTAGATATGGGGAAACAGAGGCGGGGAATCAGAGGCGGGGAACAAAAGGCGGGGAATCAGATATGGGGAATCAGAGATGGGGAATCAGAGGCAGGGAAATAGATGTGCGGAATCAGAGATGGGGAATCAGAGGTGGGGAATCAGAATCAGAAGCAGGGAATCAGAGGCAGGGAATCAGAGTTGGGGATTCAGAGGCGGGGAATCAGATATTGTTAATCAGAGCTGGGGAATCAGAGGCGGGGAAACAGAGGCGGGGAATCAGATATGGGCAATCAGAGGTGGGGAATCAGAGGTTGTGAATCAGAGATGGAGAATCAGAGGCGGGGAATCAGAGGCCGGTAATCAGACGCGGGGAATCAGAGGCGGGGATTCAGAGCTGGGGAATCAGAGGCGGGGAATCAGAGTTGGGGAATCAGAGGCGGGGAATCAGATATGGGGAATCAGAGGCGGGGAATCAGAGGCGGGGAAACAGAGGCGGGGAATCAGATATGGGGAATCAGAGGTGGGGAATCAGAGTCCGGGAATCAGAGATGGGGATTCAGAGTCGGGGAATGAGATATGGGGAATCAGAGGCGGTGAATCAGAGGCGGGGAATCAGAGGCAGGGAATCGGATGTGCGGAATCAGAGATGGGGAATCAGAGGTGGGGAATCAGAGGCGGTGAATCAGACATGGGTAATCAGAGGCGGGGAATCAGAGGCAGGAAATCAGACACGGGGAATCAGAGGCGGGGAATCAGAGCTGGGGAATTAGATGCAGGGAATCAGAGTTGGGGATTCAGAGGCGGGGAATCAGATATGGGGAATCAGAGGTGGGGAATCAGAGCTGGGGAATCAGAGGTGGGGAATCAGAGTTGGGGAATCAGAGGCGGGGACTTAGATATGGGGAAACAGAGGCGGGGAATCAGAGGCGGGGAAACAGAGGCGGGGAATCAGATATTGGGAATCAGAGGTGGGGAATCAGAGGCAGGGAATCAGATGTGCGGTATCAGAGATGGGGAATCAGAGGCAGGGAATAAGATTCAGAAGCAGGGAATAAGACACGGGGAATCTGAGGCGGGGAATCAGAGCTGGGGAATCAGAGGCTGTGAATCAGAGGCGGGGAATCAGATGCAGGGAATCGGATGTGCGGAATCAGAGATGGGGAATCAGAGGTGGGGAATCAGAGGCGGTGAATCAGACATGGGTAATCAGAGGCGGGGAATCAGAGGCAGGAAATCAGACACGGGGAATCTGAGGCGGGGAATCAGAGGCGGGGAATCAGAGGCAGGGAATGGGATGTGCGGAATCAGAGATGGGGAATCAGAGGTGGGGAATCAGAGGCGGTGAATCAGACATGGGTAATCAGAGGCGGGGAATCAGAGGCAGGAAATCAGACACGGGGAATCAGAGGCGGGGAATCAGAGCTGGGGAATTAGATGCAGGGAATCAGAGTTGGGGATTTAGAGGCGGGGAATCAGATATGGGGAAACTGAGGTGGGGAATCAGAGGTGGGCAAATAGAGGCGGGGAATCAGATATGGGGAAACAGAGGCGGGGAATCAGAGGTGGGGAAACAGAGGCGGGGAATCAGATATGGGGAATCAGAGGTGGGGAATCAGAGGTTGGGAATCACAGGCTGGGAATCAGATGCAGGGAATCAGATGCGGGGAATCAGAGGCGGGGAATCAGAGCTGGGGAATCAGAGGTGGGGAATCAGAGTTGGGGAATCAGAGGCGGGGACTTAGATATGGGGAAACAGAGGCGGGGAATCAGAGGCGGGGAAACAGAGGTGGGGAATCAGATATGGGGAATCAGAGGTGGGGAATCAGAGGCAGGGAATCAGATGTGCGGAATCAGAGATGGGGAATCAGAGGCAGGGAATCAGAATCAGAAGCAGGGAATAAGACGCGGGGAATCTGAGGCGGGGAATCAGAGCTGGGGAATCAGAGGCTGTGAATCAGAGGCGGGGAATCAGAAGCAGGGAATCGGATGTGCGGAATCAGAGATGGGGAATCAGAGGTGGGGAATCAGAGGCGGGGAATCAGACACGGGGAATCTGAGGCGGGGAATCAGAGGCGGGGAATCAGAGGCAGGGAATGGGATGTGCAGAATCAGAGATGGGGAATCAGAGGTGGGGAATCAGAGGCGGTGAATCAGACATGGGTAATCAGAGGCGGGGAATCAGAGTTGGGGAATTAGATGCAGGGAATCAGAGTTGGGGATTCAGAGGCGGGGAATCAGATATGGGGAAACTGAGGTGGGGAATCAGAGGTGGGCAAATAGAGGCGGGGAATCAGATATGTGGAAACAGAGGCGGGGAATCAGAGGCGGGGAAACAGAGGCGGGGAATCAGATATGGGGAATCAGAGGTGGGGAATCAGAGGTTGGGAATCACAGGCAGGGAATCAGAGGCTGGGAATCAAATGCAGGGAATCAGATGCGGGGAATCAGAGGCGGGGAATCAGAGCTGGGGAATCAGAGGTGGGGAATCAGAGTTGGGGAATCAGAGGCGGGGACTTAGATATGGGGAAACAGAGGCGGGGAATCAGAGCTGGAGAATCAGAGGTGGGGAATCAGAGTTGGGGAATCAGAGGTGGGGACTTAGATATTGGGAAACAGAGGCGGGGAATCAGAGGCGGGGAAACAGAGGCGGGGAATCAGAAGCAGGGAATCGGATGTGCGGAATCAGAGATGGGGAATCAGAGGTGGGGAATCAGAGGCGGTGAATCAGACATGGGTAATCAGAGGCAGGGAATCAGAGGCAGGAAATCAGACACGGGGAATCTGAGGCGGGGAATCAGAGGCGGGGAATCAGAGGCAGGGAATGGGATGTGCGGAATCAGAGATGGGGAATCAGAGGTGGGGAATCAGAGGTGGTGAATCAGACATGGGTAAACAGAGGCGGGGAATCAGAGGCAGGAAATCAGACACGGGGAATCACAGGCGGGGAATCAGAGCTGGGGAATTAGATGCAGGGAATCAGAGTTGGGGATTCAGAGGCGGGGAATCATATATGGGGAAACTGAGGTGGGGAATCAGAGGTGGGCAAATAGAGGCGGGGAATCAGATATGGGGAAACAGAGGCGGGGAATCAGAGGCGGGGAAACAGAGGCGGGGAATCAGATATGGGGAATCAGAGGTGGGGAATCAGAGTTTGGGAATCACCGGCAGGGAATCAGAGGCTGGGTATCAGATGCAGGGAATCAGATGCGGGGAATCAGAGGCGGGGAATCAGAGCTGGGGAATCAGAGGTGGGGAATCAGAGTTGGGGAATCAGAGGCGGGGACTTAGATATGGGGAAACAGAGGCGGGGAATCAGAGAAGGGGAAACAGAGGCGGGGAATCAGATATGGGGAATCAGAGGTGGGGAATCAGAGGCAGGGAATCAGATGTGCGGAATCAGAGATGGGGAATCAGAGGCAGGGAATCAGAATCAGAAGCAGGGAATAAGACGCGGGGAATCAGAGGCGGGGAATCAGAGCTGGGGAATCAGAGGCAGTGAATCAGAGGCGGGGAATCAGAGGCAGGGAATCGGATGTGCCGAATCAGACATGGGTAATCATAGGCGGGGAATCAGAGGCAGGAAATCAGACACGGGGAATCAGAGGCGGGGAATCAGAGCTGGGAAATTAGAGGCAGGGAATCAGAGTTGGGTATTCAGAGGCGGGGAATCAGATATGGGGAAAAAGAGTCGGGGAAACAGAGGCGGGCAAATAGAGGCGGGATCAGATATGGGGAAACAGAGGAGGGGAATCAGAGGCGGGGAAACAGAGGCGGGGAATCAGATATGGGGAATCAGAGGTGGGGAATCAGAGGTTGGGAATCAGAGGCAGGGAATCAGAGGCTGGGAATCATATGCATGGAATCAGATGCGGGGAATCAGAGGCGGGGAATCAAAGCTGGGGAATCAGAGGTGGGGAATCAGAGGCAGGGACTTAGATATGGGGAAACAGAGGCGGGGAATCAGAGGCGGGGATCAAAAGGCGGGGAATCAGATATGGGGAATCAGAGATGGGGAATCAGAGGCAGGGAAATAGATGTGCGGAATCAGAGATGGGGAATCAGAGGTGGGGAATCAGAATCAGAAGCAGGGAATCAGAGGCAGGGAATCAGAGTTGGGGATTCAGAGGCGGGGAATCAGATATGGGGAAACAGAGGCGGGGAATCAGAGGCGGGAAAACAGAGGCGGGGAATTAGATATGGGGAATCAGAGGTGGGGAATCAGAGGTGGTGAATCAGAGATGGGGAATCACAGGCGTGGAATCAGAGGCAGGGAATAGAACGCTGGGAATCAGAGGCAGGGAATCAGAGTTGGGGCATCAGAGGTTGGGAATTAGATATGGGGAAACAGAGGCGGGGAATCAGAGGCGGGGAAACAGAGGCGGGGAATCAGATATGGGGAATCAGAGGTGGGGAATCAGAGGTTGGGAATCAGAGGCAGGGAATCAGAGGCTTGGAATAAGATGCAGGGAATCAGATGTGGGGAATCAGATATGGGGAATCAGAGGTGGGGAATCTGAGGTTGGGAATCAGAGGCAGGGAATCAGAGGCTTGGAATCAGATGCAGGGAATCAGATGCGGGGAATCAGAGGCGGGGAATCATAGCTGGAGAATCAGAGATGGGGATTCAGAGTCGGGGAATGAGATATGGGGAATCAGAGGCGGGGAATCAGAGGCGGGGAAACAGAGGCGGGGAATCAGATATGGGGAATCAGAGGTGGCGAATCAAAGGCGGTGAATCAGAGCTGGGGAATCAGAGGCGGGGAATCAGAGTTGGGGAATCAGAGGCGGGGAATCAGAGCTGGGGAATCAGAGTCGGGGAATCAGAGGCAGGGAATCAGATGTGCGGAATCAGAGATGGGGAATCAGAGGTGGGGAATCAGAGGCGGTGAGTCAGAGATGGGGAATCAGAGGCGGTGAATCAGAGGCAGGAAATCAGACACGGGGATTCAGAGGCTGGGAATCAGACGGGGGGAATCAAAGGTGGGGAATCAGAGCTGGGGAATCAGAGGCAGGGAATCAGAGTTGGGGATTCAGAGGCGGGGAATCAGATATGGGGAAACAGAGGCGGGGAATCAGAGGTGGGAAAACAGAGGCGAGGAATTAGATATGGGGAATCAGAGGTGGGGAATCAGAGGTGGTGAATCAGAGATGGGGAATCACAGGCGGGGAATCAGAGGCAGGGAATAGAACGCGGGGAATCAGAGGCAGGGAATCGGAGTTGGGGCATCAGAGGTTGGGAATTAGATATGGGGAAACAGAGGCGGGGAATCAGAGGTGGGGAAACAGAGGCGGGGAATCAGATATGGGGAATCAGAGGTGGGGGATCAGAGGCAGGGAATCAGATGTGCGGAATCAGAGATGGGGAATCAGAGGCAGGGAATCAGAATCAGAAGCGGGGAATCAGATATGGGGAATCAGAGGCCAGGAATCAGATGCTGGGAATAAGAGGCCGGGAATCAGAGGTGGGGAATCAGAGTCCGGGAATCAGAGATGGGGATTCAAAGGCGGGGAATGAGATATGGAGAATCAGAGGCGGGGAATTTGAGGCGTGGAAACAGTGGTGGGGAATCAGATATGGGGAATCAGAGGTGGCGAATCAAAGGCAGTGAATCAGAGATGGGGAATCAGAGACGGGGAATCAGAGGCAGGGAATCAAACACAGGGAATCAGAGGCGGGGAATCAGAGCTGGGGAATCAGAGGCGGGGAATCTGAGTTGGGGAATCAGAGGCGGGGAATCAGATATGGGGAAACAGGGGCCGGGAATCAGAGGCGGGGAAACAGAGGCGGGGAATCAGATATGGGGAATTTGAGGTGTGGAATCAGAGGTTGGGAAACAGAGGCGGGGAATCAGAGGCGGGGAAACAGAGGCGGGGAATCAGATATGGGGAATCAGAGGTGGGGAATCAGAGGTTGGGAATCAGAGGCAGGGAATCAGAGGCTTGGAATAAGATGCAGGGAATCAGATGTGGGGAATCAGATGTGGGGAATCAGAGGTGGGGAATCTGAGGTTGGGAATCAGAGGCAGGGAATCAGAGGCTTGGAATCAGATGCAGGGAATCAGATGCGGGGTATCAGAGGCGGGGAATCATAGCTGGAGAATCAGAGGTGGGGAATCAGAGTTGGGGAATCAGAGGCAGGGACTTAGATATTGGGAAACAGAAGCGGGGAATCAGAGGCGGGGAAACAGAGGCGGGAAATCAGATATGGGGAATCAGAGGTGGGGAATCTGAGGCAGGGAATCAGGTGTGCGCAATCAGAGATGGGGAATCAGAGGCAGGGAATCAGAATCAGAAGCAGGGAATCAGAGGCCGGGAATCAGAGGCCGGAATCAGATGACGGGAATAAGAGGCCGGGAATCAGAGGTGGGGAATCAGAGTCCGGGAATCAGAGATGGGGATTCAGAGTCGGGGAATGAGATATGGGGAATCAGAGGCGGGGAATCAGAGGCGGGGAAACAGAGGCGGGGAATCAGATATGGGGAATCAGAGGTGGCGAATCAAAGGCGGTGAATCAGAGCTGGGGAATCAGAGGCGGGGAATCAGAGTTGGGGAATCAGAGGCGGGGAATCAGAGCTGGGGAATCAGAGTCGGGGAATCAGAGGCAGGGAATCAGATGTGCGGAATCAGAGATGGGGAATCAGAGGTGGGGAATCAGAGGCGGTGAGTCAGAGATGGGGAATCAGAGGCGGTGAATCAGAGGCAGGAAATCAGACACGGGGATTCAGAGGCTGGGAATCAGACGGGGGGAATCAAACGTGGGGAATCAGAGCTGGGGAATCAGAGGCAGGGAATCAGAGTTGGGGATTCAGAGGCGGGGAATCAGATATGGGGAAACAGAGGCGGGGAATCAGAGGTGGGAAAACAGAGGCGAGGAATTAGATATGGGGAATCAGAGGTGGGGAATCAGAGGTGGTGAATCAGAGATGGGGAATCACAGGCGGGGAATCAGAGGCAGGGAATAGAACGCGGGGAATCAGAGGCAGGGAATCGGAGTTGGGGCATCAGAGGTTGGGAATTAGATATCGGGAAACAGAGGCGGGGAATCAGAGGTGGGGAAACAGAGGCGGGGAATCAGATATGGGGAATCAGAGGTGGGGGATCAGAGGCAGGGAATCAGATGTGCGGAATCAGAGATGGGGAATCAGAGGCAGGGAATCAGAATCAGAAGCGGGGAATCAGATATGGGGAATCAGAGGCCAGGAATCAGATGCTGGGAATAAGAGGCCGGGAATCAGAGGTGGGGAATCAGAGTCCGGGAATCAGAGATGGGGATTCAAAGGCGGGGAATGAGATATGGAGAATCAGAGGCGGGGAATTTGAGGCGTGGAAACAGTGGTGGGGAATCAGATATGGGGAATCAGAGGTGGCGAATCAAAGGCAGTGAATCAGAGATGGGGAATCAGAGACGGGGAATCAGAGGCAGGGAATCAAACACAGGGAATCAGAGGCGGGGAATCAGAGCTGGGGAATCAGAGGCGGGGAATCTGAGTTGGGGAATCAGAGGCGGGGAATCAGATATGGGGAAACAGGGGCCGGGAATCAGAGGCGGGGAAACAGAGGCGGGGAATCAGATATGGGGAATTTGAGGTGTGGAATCAGAGGTTGGGAAACAGAGGCGGGGAATCAGAGGCGGGGAAACAGAGGCGGGGAATCAGATATGGGGAATCAGAGGTGGGGAATCAGAGGTTGGGAATCAGAGGCAGGGAATCAGAGGCTTGGAATAAGATGCAGGGAATCAGATGTGGGGAATCAGATATGGGGAATCAGAGGTGGGGAATCTGAGGTTGGGAATCAGAGGCAGGGAATCAGAGGCTTGGAATCAGATGCAGGGAATCAGATGCGGGGTATCAGAGGCGGGGAATCATAGCTGGAGAATCAGAGGTGGGGATTCAGAGTTGGGGAATCAGAGGCAGGGACTTAGATATTGGGAAACAGAAGCGGGGAATCAGAGGCGGGGAAACAGAGGCGGGAAATCAGATATGGGGAATCAGAGGTGGGGAATCAGAGGCAGGGAATCAGATGTGCGCAATCAGAGATGGGGAATCAGAGGCAGGGAATCAGAATCAGAAGCAGGGAATCAGAGGCCGGGAATCAGAGGCCAGAATCAGATGACGGGAATAAGAGGCCGGGAATCAGAGGTGGGGAATCAGAGTCCGGGAATCAGAGATGGGGATTCAGAGTCGGGGAATGAGATATGGGGAATCAGAGGCGGGGAATCAGAGGCGGGGAAACAGAGGCGGGGAATCAGATAAGGGGAATCAGAGGTGGCGAATCAAAGGCGGTGAATCAGAGCTGGGGAATCAGAGGCGGGGAATCAGAGTTGGGGAATCAGAGGCAGGGAATCAGAGCTGGGGAATCAGAGTCGGGGAATCAGAGGCAGGGAATCAGATGTGCGGAATCAGAGATGGGGAATCAGAGGCAGGGAATCAGAGTTGGGGATTCAGAGGCGGGGAATCAGATATGGGGAAACAGAGGCGGGGAATCAGAGGTGGGAAAACAGAGTCGAGGAATTAGATATGGGGAATCAGAGGTGGGGAATCAGAGGTGGTGAATCAGAGATGGGGAATCACAGGCGGGGAATCAGAGGCAGGGAATAGAACGCGGGGAATCAGAGGGAGGGAATCGGAGTTGGGGCATCAGAGGTTGGGAATTAGATATTGGGAAACAGAGGCGGGGAATCAGAGGTGGGGAAACAGAGGCGGGGAATCAGATATGGGGAATCAGAGGTGGGGGATCAGAGGCAGGGAATCAGATGTGCGGAATCAGAGATGGGGAATCAGAGGCAGGGAATCAGAATCAGAAGCGGGGAATCAGATATGGGGAATCAGAGGCCAGGAATCAGATGCTGGGAATAAGAGGCCGGGAATCAGAGGTGGGGAATCAGAGTCCGGGAATCAGAGATGGGGATTCAAAGGCGGGGAATGAGATATGGAGAATCAGAGGCGGGGAATTTGAGGCGTGGAAACAGTGGTGGGGAATCAGATATGGGGAATCAGAGGTGGCGAATCAAAGGCAGTGAATCAGAGATGGGGAATCAGAGGCGGGGAATCAGAGGCAGGGAATCAAACACAGGGAATCAGAGGCGGGGAATCAGAGCTGGGGAATCAGAGGCGGGGAATCTGAGTTGGGGAATCAGAGGTGGGGAATCAGATATGGGGAAACAGGGGCCGGGAATCAGAGGCGGGGAAACAGAGGCGGGGAATCAGATATGGGGAATCAGAGGTGTGGAATCAGAGGTTGGGAAACAGAGGCGGGGAATCAGATATGGGGAATCAGAGGTGGGGAATCAGAGGTGGTGAATCAGAGATGGGGAATCACAGGCGTGGAATCAGAGGCAGGGAATAGAACGCGGGGAATCAGAGGCAGGGAATTAGAGTTGGGGCATCAGAGGTTGGGAATTAGATATGGGGAAACAGAGGCAGGGAATCAGAGGCGGGGAAACAGAGGTGGGGAATCAGATATGGGGAATCAGAGGTGGGGAATCAGAGGCAGGGAATCAGATGTGCGGAATCAGAGATGGGGAATCAGAGGCAGGGAATCAGAATCAGAAGCGGGGAATCAGAGGCCGGGAATCAGAGGCCGGGAATCAGATGCTGGGAATAAGAGGCCGGGAATCAGAGGTGGGGAATCAGAGTCCGGGAATCAGAGATGGGGATTCAGAGGCGGAGAATGAGATATGGAGAATCAGAGGCGGGGAATCAGAGGCGGGGAAACAGAGGTGGGGAATCAGATATGGGGAACCAGAGGTGGCGAATCAAAGGCGGTGAATCAGAGATGGGGAATCAGAGGCGGGCAATCAGAGGCAGGGAATCAAACACGGGGAATCAGAGGCGGGGAATCAGAGCTGGGGAATCAGAGGCGGTGAATCAGAGTTGGGGAATCAGAGGCGGGGAATCAGATATGGGGAAACAGGGGCGGGGAATCAGAGGCGGGGAAACAAGAGGCGAGGAATCAGATATGGGGAATCAGAGGTGTGGAATCAGAGGTTGGGAATCAGAGGCAGGGAATCAGAGGCGGGGAAACAGAGGAGGGGAATCAGATATGGGTAATCAGAGGTGGCGAATCAAAGGCGGTGAAACAGAGATGGGGAATCAGGGCAGGGAATCAGAGGCAGGGAATCAAACACGGGGAATCAGAGCTGGGGAATCAGAGGCGGGGAATTAGAGTTGGGGAATCAGAGGAGGGGAGTCAGAGGCGGGGAAACAGGCGGGGAATCAGATATGGGGAATCAGAGGTGGGGAATCAGATGTTGGGAATCAGAGGCAGGGAATAAGAGGCGGGGAATCAGAGGCGGGGAATCAGAGGCAGGGAATCAGATGTGCGGAATCGGAGATGGGGAATCAGAGGCAGGGAATCAGAGGCGGGGAATCAGAGGTGGGGAATCAGAGGCCGGGAATAAGATATGGGGAAACAGAGGCGGGGAATCAGAGGCGGGGAAACAGAGGCGGGGAATCAGATATGGGAAATCAGAGGTGGGGAATCAGAGGTTGGGAATCAGAGGCAGGGAATCAGAGGCTTGGAATCAGATGCAGGGAATCAGATGCGGGGAATCAGAGGCGGGGAATCAGAGCTGGAGAATCAGAGGTGGGGAACCAGAGTTGGGGAATCAGAGGCGGGGACTTAGATATTGGGAAACAGAGGCGGGGAATCAGAGGCGGGGAAACAGAGGCGGGGAATCAGATATGGGGAATCAGAGGTGGGGAATCAGAGGCAGGGAATCAGATGTGCGCAATCAGAGATGGGGAATCAGAGGCAGGGAATCAGAATCAGAAGCAGGGAATCAGAGGCCGGGGATCAGAGGCCGGAATCAGATGCCGGGAATAAGAGGCCGGGAATCAGAGGTGGGGAATCAGAGTCCGGGAATCAGAGATGGGGATTCAGAGGCGGGGAATGAGATATGGGGAATCAGAAGCAGGGAATCAGAGGCGGGGAAACAGAGGCGGGGAATCAGATATGGGGAATCAGAGGTGGCGAATCAAAGGCGGTGAATCAGAGATGGGGAATCAGAGGCCGGGAATCAGAGGCAGGGAATCAAACACGGGGAATCAGAGGCGGGGAATCAGAGCTGGGGAATCAGAGGCGGGGAATCATAGCTGGCGAATCAGAGGCGGGGAATCAGAGGTGGGGAATCAGAGGCGGGGAATCAGATATTGTTAATCAGAGCTGGGGAATCAGAGGCGGGGAAACAGAGGCGGGGAATCAGATATGGGCAATCAGATGTGGGGAATCAGAGGTTGTGAATCAGAGATGGAGAATCAGAGGCGGGGAATCAGAGGCCGGTAATCAGACGCGGGGAATCAGAGGCGGGGATTCAGAGCTGGGGAATCAGAGGTGGGGAATCAGAGTTGGGGAATCAGAGGCGGGGAATCAGATATGGGGAATCAGAGGCGGGGAATCAGAGGCGGGGAAACAGAGGCGGGGAATCAGATATGGGGAATCAGAGGTGGGGAATCAGGTGCGGGGTATCAGTGGCAGGGAATCAGAGGCGGGAAATCAGAGGCCGGGAATCAGAGGCGGTGAATCAGAGGCGGGGAATCAGAGGCAGGGAATCGGATGTGCGGAATCAGAGATGGGGAATCAGAGGTGGGGAATCAGAGGCGGTGAATCAGACATGGGTAATCAGAGGCGGGGAATCAGAGGCAGGAAATCAGACACGGGGAATCAGAGGCGGGGAATCAGAGCTGGGGAATTAGATGCAGGGAATCAGAGTTGGGGATTCAGAGGCGGGGAATCAGATATGGGGAATCAGAGGTGGGGAATCAGAGCTGGGGAATCAGAGGTGGGGAATCAGAGTTGGGCAATCAGAGGCGGGGACTTAGATATGGGGAAACAGAGGCGGGGAATCAGAGGCAGGGAAACAGAGGCGGGGAATCAGATATTGGGAATTAGAGGTGGGGAATCAGAGGCAGGGAATCAGATGTGCGGTATCAGAGATGGGGAATCAGAGGCAGGGAATCAGAATCAGAAGCAGGGAATAAGACGCGGGGAATCTGAGGCGGGGAATCAGAGCTGGGGAATCAGAGGCTGTGAATCAGAGGCGGGGAATCAGAAGCAGGGAATCGGATGTGCGGAATCAGAGATGGGGAATCAGAGGTGGGGAATCAGAGGCGGTGAATCAGACATGTGTAATCAGAGGCGGGGAATCAGAGGCAGGAAATCAGACACGGGGAATCTGAAGCGGGGAATCAGAGGCGGGGAATCAGAGGCAGGGAATGGGATGTGCGGAATCAGAGATGGGGAATCAGAGGTGGGGAATCAGAGGCGGTGAATCAGACATGGGTAATCAGAGGCGGGGAATCAGAGGCAGGAAATCAGACACGGGGAATCAGAGGCGGGGAATCAGAGCTGGGGAATTAGATGCAGGGAATCAGAGTTGGGGATTCAGAGGCGGGGAATCAGATATGGGGAAACTGAGGTGGGGAATCAGAGGTGGGCAAATAGAGGCGGAAAATCAGATATGGGGAAACAGAGGCGGGGAATCAGAGGTGGGGAAACAGAGGCGGGGAATCAGATATGGGGAATCAGAGGTGGGGAATCAGAGGTTGGGAATCACAGGCAGGGAATCAGAGGCTGGGAATCAGATGCAGGGAATCAGATGCGGGGAATCAGAGGCGGGGAATCAGAGCTGGGGAATCAGAGGTGGGGAATCAGAGTTGGGGAATCAGAGGCGGGGACTTAGATATGGGGAAACAGAGGCGGGGAATCAGAGGCGGGGAAACAGAGGCGGGGAATCAGATATGGGGAATCAGAGGTGGGGAATCAGAGGCAGGGAATCAGATGTGCGGAATCAGAGATGGGGAATCAGAGGCAGGGAATCAGAATCAGAAGCAGGGAATAAGACGCGGGGAATCTGAGGCGGGGAATCAGAGCTGGGGAATCAGAGGCTGTGAATCAGAGGCGGGGAATCAGAAGCAGGGAATCGGATGTGCGGAATCAGAGATGGGGAATCAGAGGTGGGGAATCAGAGGCGGTGAATCAGACACAGGGAATCTGAGGCGGCGAATCAGAGGCGGGGAATCAGAGGCAGGGAATGGGATGTGCGGAATCAGAGATGGGGAATCAGAGGTGGGGAATCAGAGGCGGTGAATCAGACATGGGTAATCAGAGGCGTGGAATCAGAGGCAGGAAATCAGACACGGGGAATCAGAGGCGGGGAATCAGAGCTGGGGAATTAGATGCAGGGAATCAGAGTTGGGGATTCAGAGGCGGGGAATCAGATATGGGGAAACTGAGGTGGGGAATCAGAGGTGGGCAAATAGAGGCGGGGAATCAGATATGGGGAAACAGAGGCGGGGAATCAGAGGCGGGGAAACAGAGGCGGGGAATCAGATATGGGGAATCAGAGGTGGGGAATCAGAGGTTGGGAATCACAGGCAGGGAATCAGAGGCTGGGAATCAGATGCAGGGAATCAGATGCGGGGAATCAGAGGCGGGGAATCAGAGCTGGGGAATCAGAGGTGGGGAATCAGAGTTGGGGAATCAGAGGCGGGGACTTAGATATGGGGAAACAGAGGTGGGGAATCAGAGCTGGAGAATCAGAGGTGGGGAATCAGAGTTGGGGAATCAGAGGCGGGGACTTAGATATTGGGAAACAGAAGCGGGGAATCAGAGGCGGGGAAACAGAGGCGGGGAATCAGATATGGGGAATCAGAGGGGGGGAATCAGAGGCAGGGAATCAGATGTGCGCAATCAGAGATGGGAATCAGAGGCAGGGAATCAGAATCAGAAGCAGGGAATCAGAGGCCGGGAATCAGAGGCCGGAATCAGATGCCGGGAATAAGAGGCCGGGAATCAGAGGTGGGGAATCAGAGTCCGGGAATCAGAGATGGGGATTCAGAGGCGGAGAATGAGATATGGGGAATCAGAGGCGGGGAATCAGAGGCGGGGAAACAGAGACAGGGAATCAGATATGGGGAATCAGAGGTGGCGAATCAAAGGCGGTGAATCAGAGATGGGGAATCAGAGGCGGGCAATCAGAGGCAGGGAATCAAACACGGGGAATCAGAGGCGGGGAATCAGAGCTGGGGAATCAGAGGCGGGGAATCAGGGTTGGGGAATCAGAGGCGGGGAATCAGATATGGGGAAACAGGGACGGGGAATCAGAGGTGGGGAAACACAGGCGGGGAATCAGATATGGGGAATCAGAGGTGTGGAATCAGAGGTTGGGAATCAGAGGCAGGGAATCAGAGGCGGGGAAACAGAGGCGGGGAATCAGATAAGGGGAATCAGAGGTGGCGAATCAAAGGCGGTGAAACAGAGATGGGGAATCAGGGCAGGGAATCAGAGGCAGGGAATCAAACACGGGGAATCAGAGCTGGGGAATCAGAGGCGGGGAATTAGAGTTGGGGAATCAGAGGAGGGGAATCAGAGTTGGGGAATCAGAGGCGGGGAATCAGATATGGGGAAACAGGGGCGGGGAATCAGAGGCGGGGAAACAAGAGGCGAGGAATCAGATATGGGGAATCAGAGGTGGCGAATCAAAGGCGGTGAATCAGAGATGGGGTATCAGAGGCGGGCAATCAGAGGCAGGGAATCAAACACGGGGAATCAGAGGCGGGGAATCAGAGCTGGGGAATCAGAGGCGGGGAATCAGAGTTGGGCAATCAGAGGCGGGGATTCAGATATGGGGAAACAGGGGCGGGGAATCAGAGGCGGGGAAACAAGAGGCGAGGAATCAGATATGGGGAATCAGAGGTGTGGAATCAGAGGTTGGGAATCAGAGGCAGGGAATCAGAGGCGGGGAAACAGAGGAGGGGAATCAGATATGGGGAATCAGAGGTGGCGAATCAAAGGCGGTGAAACAGAGATGGGGAATCAGGGCAGGGAATCAGAGGCAGGGAATCAAACACTGGGAATCAGAGCTGGGGAATCAGAGGCGGGGAATTAGAGTTGGGGAATCAGAGGAGGGGAGTCAGAGGCGGGGAAACAGGCGGGGAATCAGATATGGGGAATCAGAGGTGGGGAATCAGATGTTGGGAATCAGAGGCAGGGAATCAGAGGCGGGTAATCAGAGGCGGGGAATCAGAGGCAGGGAATCAGATGTGCGGAATCGGAGATGGGGAATCAGAGGCGGGGAATCAGAGGCGGGGAATCAGAGGCGGGGAATCAGAGGCCGGGAATCAGATATGGGGAAACAGAGGCGGGGAATCAGAGGCGGGGAAACAGAGGCGGGGAATCAGATATGGGAAATCAGAGGTGGGGAATCAGAGGCGGGGAATCAGAGCTGGAGAATCAGAGGTGGGGAATCAGAGTTGGGGATTCAGAGGCGGGGAATCAGATATGGGGAAACTGAGGTGGGGAATCAGAGGTGGGCAAATAGAGGCGGGGAATCAGATATGGGGAAACAGAGGCGGGGAATCAGAGGCGGGGAAACAGAGGCGGGGAATCAGATATGGGGAATCAGAGGTGGGGAATCAGAGGTTGGGAATCACAGGCAGGGAATCAGAGGCTGGGAATCAGATGCAGGGAATCAGATGCGGGGAATCAGAGGCGGGGAATCAGAGCTGGGGAATCAGAGGTGGGGAATCAGAGTTGGGGAATCAGAGGCGGGGACTTAGATATGGGGAAACAGAGGCGGGGAATCAGAGCTGGAGAATCAGAGGTGGGGAATCAGAGTTGGGGAATCAGAGGCGGGGACTTAGATATTGGGAAACAGAAGCGGGGAATCAGAGGCGGGGAAACAGAGGCGGGGAATCAGATATGGGGAATCAGAGGTGGGGAATCAGAGGCAGGGAATCAGATGTGCGCAATCAGAGATGGGGAATCAGAGGCAGGGAATCAGAATCAGAAGCAGGGAATCAGAGGCCGGGAATCAGAGGCCGGAATCAGATGCCGGGAATAAGAGGCCGGGAATCAGAGGTGGGGAATCAGAGTCCGGGAATCAGAGATGGGGATTCAGAGGCGGAGAATGAGATATGGGGAATCAGAGGCGGGGAATCAGAGGCGGGGAAACAGAGACAGGGAATCAGATATGGGGAATCAGAGGTGGCGAATCAAAGGCGGTGAATCAGAGATGGGGAGTCAGAGGCGGGCAATCAGAGGCAGGGACTCAAACACGGGGAATCAGAGGCGGGGAATCAGAGCTGGGGAATCAGAGGCGGGGAATCAGGGTTGGGGAATCAGAGGCGGGGAATCAGATATGGGGAAACAGGGACGGGGAATCAGAGGTGGGGAAACACAGGCGGGGAATCAGATATGGGGAATCAGAGGTGTGGAATCAGAGGTTGGGAATAAGAGGCAGGGAATCAGAGGCGGGGAAACAGAGGCGGGGAATCAGATAAGGGGAATCAGAGGTGGCGAATCAAAGGCGGTGAAACAGAGATGGGGAATCAGGGCAGGGAATCAGAGGCAGGGAATCAAACACGGGGAATCAGAGCTGGGGAATCAGAGGCGGGGAATTAGAGTTGGGGAATCAGAGGAGGGGAATCAGAGTTGGGGAATCAGAGGCGGGGAATCAGATATGGGGAAACAGGGGCGGGGAATCAGAGGCGGGGAAACAAGAGGCGAGGAATCAGATATGGGGAATCAGAGGTGGCGAATCAAAGGCGGTGAATCAGAGATGGGGAATCAGAGGCGGGCAATCAGAGGCAGGGAATCAAACACGGGGAATCAGAGGCGGGGAATCAGAGCTGGGGAATCAGAGGCGGGGAATCAGAGTTGGGGAATCAGAGGCGGGGAATCAGATATGGGGAAACAGGGGCGGGGAATCAGAGGCGGGGAAACAAGAGTCGAGGAATCAGATATGGGGAATCAGAGGTGTGGAATCAGAGGTTGGGAATCAGAGGCAGGGAATCAGAGGCGGGGAAACAGAGGAGGGGAATCAGATATGGGGAATCAGAGGTGGCGAATCAAAGGCGGTGAAACAGAGATGGGGAATCAGGGCAGGGAATCAGAGGCAGGGAATCAAACACGGGGAATCAGAGCTGGGGAATCAGAGGCGGGGAATTAGAGTTGGGGAATCAGAGGAGGGGAGTCAGAGGCGGGGAAACAGGCGGGGAATCAGATATGGGGAATCAGAGGTGGGGAATCAGATGTTGGGAATCAGAGGCAGGGAATCAGAGGCGGGGAATCAGAGGCGGGGAATCAGAGGCAGGGAATCAGATGTGCGGAATCGGAGATGGGGTATCAGAGGCAGGGAATCAGAGGCGGGGAATCAGAGGCGGGGAATCAGAGGCCGGGAATCAGATATGGGGAAACAGAGGCGGGGAATCAGAGGCGGGGAAACAGAGGCGGGGAATCAGATATGGGAAATCAGAGGTGGGGAATCAGAGGCGGGGAATCAGAGCTGGAGAATCAGAGGTGGGGAATCAGAGTTGGGGAATCAGAGGCGGGGACTTAGATATTGGGAAACAGAGGCGGGGAATCAGAGGCGGGGAAACAGAGGCGGGGAATCAGATATGGGGAATCAGAGGTGGGGAATCAGAGGCAGGGAATCAGATGTGCGCAATCAGAGATGGGGAATCAGAGGCAGGGAATCAGAATCAGAAGCAGGGAATCAGAGGCCGGGGATCAGAGGCCGGAATCAGATGCCGGGAATAAGAGGCCGGGAATCAGAGGTGGGGAATCAGAGTCCGGGAATCAGAGATGGGGATTCAGAGGCGGGGAATGAGATATGGGGAATCAGAAGCGGGGAATCAGAGGCGGGGAAACAGAGGCGGGGAATCAGATATGGGGAATCAGAGGTGGCGAATCAAAGGCGGTGAATCAGATATGGGGAATCAGAGGCCGGGAATCAGAGGCAGGGAATCAAACACGGGGAATCAGAGGCGGGGAATCAGAGCTGGGGAATCAGAGGCGGGGAATCATAGCTGGCGAATCAGAGGCGGGGAATCAGAGGTGGGGAATCAGAGGCGGGGAATCAGATATTGTTAATCAGAGCTGGGGAATCAGAGGCGGGGAAACAGAGGCGGGGAGTCAGATATGGGCAATCAGAGGTGGGGAATCAGAGGTTGTGAATCAGAGATGGAGAATCAGAGGCGGGGAATCAGAGGCCGGTAATCAGACGCGGGGAATCAGAGGCGGGGATTCAGAGCTGGGGAATCAGAGGCGGGGAATCAGAGTTGGGGAATCAGAGGCGGGGAATCAGATATGGGGAATCAGAGGCGGGGAATCAGAGGCGGGGAAACAGAGGCGGGGAATCAGATATGGGGAATCAGAGGTGGGGAATCAGGTGCGGGGTATCAGTGGCAGGGAATCAGAGGCGGGAAATCAGAGGCCGGGAATCAGAGGCGGTGAATCAGAGGCGGGGAATCAGAGGCAGGGAATCGGATGTGCGGAATCAGAGATGGGGAATCAGAGGTGGGGAATCAGAGGCGGTGAATCAGACCTGGGTAATCTGAGGCGGGGAATCAGAGGCAGGAAATCAGACACGGGGAATCAGAGGCGGGGAATCAGAGCTGGGGAATCAGAGGTGGGGAATCAGAGTTGGGGAATCAGAGGCGGGGACTTAGATATGGGGAAACAGAAGCGGGGAATCAGAGGCGGGGAAACAGAGGCGGGGAATCAGATATTGGGAATCAGAGGTGGGGAATCAGAGGCAGGGAATCAGATGTGCGGTATCAGAGATGGGGAATCAGAGGCAGGGAATCAGAATCAGAAGCAGGGAATAAGACGCGGGGAATCTGAGGTGGGGAATCAGAGCTGGGGAATCAGAGGCTGTGAATCAGAGGCGGGGAATCAGAAGCAGGGAATCGGATGTGCGGAATCAGAGATGGGGAATCAGAGGTGGGGAATCAGAGGCGGTGAATCAGACATGGGTAATCAGAGGCGGGGTATCAGAGGCAGGAAATCAGACACGGGGAATCTGAGGCGGGGAATCAGAGGCGGGGAATCAGAGGCAGGGAATGGGATGTGCGGAATCAGAGATGGGGAATCAGAGGTGGGGAATCAGAGGCGGTGAATCAGACATGGGTAATCAGAGGCGGGGAATCAGAGGCAGGAAATCAGACACGGAGAATCAGAGGCGGGGAACCAGAGCTGGGGAATTAGATGCAGGGAATCAGAGTTGGGGATTCAGAGGCGGGGAATCAGATATGGGGAAACTGAGGTGGGGAATCAGAGGTGGGCAAATAGAGGCGGGGAATCAGATATGGGGAAACAGAGGCGGGGAATCAGAGGTGGGGAAACAGAGGCGGGGAATCAGATATGGGGAATCAGAGGTGGGGAATCAGAGGTTGGGAATCACAGGCAGGGAATCAGAGGCTGGGAATCAGATGCAGGGAATCAGATGCGGGGAATCAGAGGCGGGGAATCAGAGCTGGGGAATCAGAGGTGGGGAATCAGAGTTGGGGAATCAGAGGCGGGGACTTAGATATGGGGAAACAGAGGCGGGGAATCAGAGGCGGGGAAACAGAGGCGGGGAATCAGATATGGGGAATCAGAGGTGGGGAATCAGAGGCAGGGAATCAGATGTGCGGAATCAGAGATGGGGAATCAGAGGCAGGGAATCAGAATCAGAAGCAGGGAATAAGACGCGGGGAATCTGAGGCGGGGAATCAGAGCTGGGGAATCAGAGGCTGTGAATCAGAGGCGGGGAATCAGAAGCAGGGAATCGGATGTGCGGAATCAGAGATGGGGAATCAGAGGTGGGGAATCAGAGGCGGTGAATCAGACACGGGGAATCTGAGGCGGGGAATCAGAGGCGGGGAATCAGAGGCAGGGAATGGGATGTGCGGAATCAGAGATGGGGAATCAGAGGTGGGGAATCAGAGGCGGTGAATCAGACATGGGTAATCAGAGGCGTGGAATCAGAGGCAGGAAATCAGACACGGGGAATCAGAGGCGGGGAATCAGAGCTGGGGAATTAGATGCAGGGAATCAGAGTTGGGGATTCAGAGGCGGGGAATCAGATATGGGGAAACTGAGGTGGGGAATCAGAGGTGGGCAAATAGAGGCGGGGAATCAGATATAGGGAAACAGAGGCGGGGAATCAGAGGCGGGGAAACAGAGGCGGGGAATCAGATATGGGGAATCAGAGGTGGGGAATCAGAGGTTGGGAATCACAGGCAGGGAATCAGAGGCTGGGAATCAGATGCAGGGAATCAGATGCGGGGAATCAGAGGCGGGGAACCAGATCTGGGGAATCAGAGGTGGGGAATCAGAGTTGGGGAATCAGAGGCGGGGACTTAGATATTGGGAAACAGAGGCGGGGAATCAGAGGCGGGGAAACAGAGGCGGGGAATCAGATATGGGGAATCAGAGGTGGGGAATCAGAGGCAGGGAATCAGATGTGCGCAATCAGAGATGGGGAATCAGAGGCAGGGAATCAGAATCAGAAGCAGGGAATCAGAGGCCGGGAATCAGAGGCCGGAATCAGATGCCGGGAATAAGAGGCCGGGAATCAGAGGTGGGGAATCAGAGTCCGGGAATCAGAGATGGGGATTCAGAGGCGGGGAATGAGATATGGGGAATCAGATATGGGGAATCAGAGGTGGCGAATCAAAGGCGGTGAATCAGAGATGGGGAATCAGAGGCGGGCAATCAGAGGCAGGGAATCAAACACGGGGAATCAGAGGCGGGGAATCAGAGCTGGGGAATCAGAGGCGGGGAATCAGGGTTGGGGAATCAGAGGCGGGGAATCAGATATGGGGAAACAGGGGCGGGGAATCAGAGGTGGGGAAACACAGGCGGGGAATCAGATATGGGGAATCAGAGGTGTGGAATCAGAGGTTGGGAATCAGAGGCAGGGAATCAGAGGCGGGGAAACAGAGGCGGGGAATCAGATAAGGGGAATCAGAGGTGGCGAATCAAAGGCGGTGAAACAGAGATGGGGAATCAGGGCAGGGAATCAGAGGCAGGGAATCAAACACGGGGAATCAGAGCTGGGGAATCAGAGGCGGGGAATTAGAGTTGGGGAATCAGAGGAGGGGAATCAGAGGCGGGGAAACAGAGGCGGGGAATCAGAGGCAGGGAATCAGATGTTCGGAATCAGAGATGGGGAATCAGAGGCAGGGAATCAGAATCAGAAGCAGGGAATAAGACGCGGGGAATCTGAGGCGGGGAATCAGAGCTGTGGAATCAGAGGCTGTGAATCAGAGGCGGGGAATCAGAAGCAGGGAATCGGATGTGCGGAATCAGAGATGGGGAATCAGAGGTGGGGAATCAGAGGCGGTGAATCAGACACGGGGAATCTGAGGCGGGGAATCAGAGGCGGGGAATCAGAGGCAGGGAATGGGATGTGCGGAATCAGAGATGGGGAATCAGAGGTGGGGAATCAGAGGCGGTGAATCAGACATGGGTAATCAGAGGCGTGGAATCAGAGGCAGGAAATGAGACACGGGGAATCAGAGGCGGGGAATCAGAGCTGGGGAATTAGATGCAGGGAATCAGAGTTGGGGATTCAGAGGCGGGGAATCAGATATGGGGAAACTGAGGTGGGGAATCAGAGGTGGGCAAATAGAGGCGGGGAATCAGATATGGGGAAACAGAGGCGGGGAATCAGAGGCGGGGAAACAGAGGCGGGGAATCAGATATGGGGAATCAGAGGTGGGGAATCAGAGGTTGGGAATCACAGGCAGGGAATCAGAGGCTGGGAATCAGATGCAGGGAATCAGATGCGGGGAATCAGAGGCGGGGAATCAGAGCTGGGGAATCAGAGGTGGGGAATCAGAGTTGGGGAATCAGAGGCGGGGACTTAGATATGGGGAAACAGAGGCGGGGAATCAGAGCTGGAGAATCAGAGGTGGGGAATCAGAGTTGGGGAATCAGAGGCGGGGACTTAGATATTGGGAAACAGAGGCGGGGAATCAGAGGCGGGGAAACAGAGGTGGGGAATCAGATATGGGGAATCAGAGGTGGGGAATCAGAGGCAGGGAATCAGATGTGCGCAATCAGAGATGGGGAATCAGAGGCAGGGAATCAGAATCAGAAGCAGGGAATCAGAGGCCGGGAATCAGAGGCCGGAATCAGATGCCGGGAATAAGAGGCCGGGAATCAGAGGTGGGGAATCAGAGTCCGGGAATCAGAGATGGGGATTCAGAGGCGGGGAATGAGATATGGGGAATCAGATATGGGGAATCAGAGGTGGCGAATCAAAGGCGGTGAATCAGAGATGGGGAATCAGAGGCGGGCAATCAGAGGCAGGGAATCAAACACGGGGAATCAGAGGCGGGGAATCAGAGCTGGGGAATCAGAGGCGGGGAATCAGGGTTGGGGTATCAGAGGCGGGGAATCAGATATGGGGAAACAGGGGCGGGGAATCAGAGGTGGGGAAACACAGGCGGGGAATCAGATATGGGGAATCAGAGATGTGGAATCAGAGGTTGGGAATCAGAGGCAGGGAATCAGAGGCGGGGAAACCGAGGCGGGGAATCAGATAAGGGGAATCAGAGGTGGCGAATCAAAGGCGGTGAAACAGAGATGGGGAATCAGGGCAGGGAATCAGAGGCAGGGAATCAAACACGGGGAATCAGAGCTGGGGAATCAGAGGCGGGGAATTAGAGTTGGGGAATCAGAGGAGGGGAATCAGAGGCGGGGAAACAGAGGCGGGGAATCAGATATGGGGAATCAGAGGTGGGGAATCAGATGTTGGGAATCAGAGGCAGGGAATCAGAGGCGGGGAATCAGAGGCGGGGAATCAGAGGCAGGGAATCAGATGTGCGGAATCGGAGATGGGGAATCAGAGGCAGGGAATCAGAGGCGGGGAATCAGAGGCGGGCAATCAGAGGCAGGGAATCAAACACGGGGAATCAGAGGCGGGGAATCAGAGCTGGGGAATCAGAGGCGGGGAATCAGAGTTGGGGAATCAGAGGCGGGGAATCAGATATGGGGAAACAGGGGCGGGGAATCAGAGGCGGGGAAACAAGAGGCGAGGTATCAGATATGGGGAATCAGAGGTGTGGAATCAGAGGTTGGGAATCAGAGGCAGGGAATCAGAGGCGGGGAAACAGAGGAGGGGAATCAGATATGGGGAATCAGAGGTGGCGAAACAAAGACGGTGAAACAGAGATGGGGAATCAGGGCAGGGAATCAGAGGCAGGGAATCAAACACGGGGAATCAGAGCTGGGGAATCAGAGGCGGGGAATTAGAGTTGGGGAATCAGAGGAGGGGAATCAGAGGCGGTGAATCAGACATGGGTAATCAGAGGCGTGGAATCAGAGGCAGGAAATCAGACACGGGGAATCAGAGGCGGGGAATCAGAGCTGGGGAATTAGATGCAGGGAATCAGAGTTGGGGATTCAGAGGCGGGGAATCAGATATGGGGAAACTGAGGTGGGGAATCAGAGGTGGGCAAATAGAGGCGGGGAATCAGATATAGGGAAACAGAGGCGGGGAATCAGAGGCGGGGAAACAGAGGCGGGGAATCAGATATGGGGAATCAGAGGTGGGGAATCAGAGGTTGGGAATCACAGGCAGGGAATCAGAGGCTGGGAATCAGATGCAGGGAATCAGATGCGGGGAATCAGAGGCGGGGAATCAGAGCTGGGGAATCAGAGGTGGGGAATCAGAGTTGGGGAATCAGAGGCGGGGACTTAGATATGGGGAAACAGAGGCGGGGAATCAGAGCTGGAGAATCAGAGGTGGGGAATCAGAGTTGGGGAATCAGAGGCGGGGACTTAGATATTGGGAAACAGAGGCGGGGAATCAGAGGCGGGGAAACAGAGGCGGGGAATCAGATATGGGGAATCAGAGGTGGGGAATCAGAGGCAGGGAATCAGATGTGCGCAATCAGAGATGGGGAATCAGAGGCAGGGAATCAGAATCAGAAGCAGGGAATCAGAGGCCGGGAATCAGAGGCCGGAATCAGATGCCGGGAATAAGAGGCCGGGAATCAGAGGTGGGGAATCAGAGTCCGGGAATCAGAGATGGGGATTCAGAGGCGGGGAATGAGATATGGGGAATCAGATATGGGGAATCAGAGGTGGCGAATCAAAGGCGGTGAATCAGAGATGGGGAATCAGAGGCGGGCAATCAGAGGCAGGGAATCAAACACGGGGAATCAGAGGCGGGGAATCAGAGCTGGGGAATCAGAGGCGGGGAATCAGGGTTGGGGAATCAGAGGCGGGGAATCAGATATGGGGAAACAGGGGCGGGGAATCAGAGGTGGGGAAACACAGGAGGGGAATCAGATATGGGGAATCAGAGGTGTGGAATCAGAGGTTGGGAATCAGAGGCAGGGAATCAGAGGCGGGGAAACAGAGGCGGGGAATCAGATAAGGGGAATCAGAGGTGGCGAATCAAAGGCGGTGAAACAGAGATGGGGAATCAGGGCAGGGAATCAGAGGCAGGGAATCAAACACGGGGAATCAGAGCTGGGGAATCAGAGGCGGGGAATTAGAGTTGGGGAATCAGAGGAGGGGAATCAGAGGCGGGGAAACAGAGGCGGGGAATCAGAGGCAGGGAATCAGATGTGCGGAATCAGAGATGGGGAATCAGAGGCAGGGAATCAGAATCAGAAGCAGGGAATAAGACGCGGGGAATCTGAGGCGGGGAATCAGAGCTGTGGAATCAGAGGCTGTGAATCAGAGGCGGGGAATCAGAAGCAGGGAATCGGATGTGCGGAATCAGAGATGGGGAATCAGAGGTGGGGAATCAGAGGCGGTGAATCAGACACGGGGAATCTGAGGCGGGGAATCAGAGGCGGGGAATCAGAGGCAGGGAATGGGATGTGCGGAATCAGAGATGGGGAATCAGAGGTGGGGAATCAGAGGCGGTGAATCAGACATGGGTAATCAGAGGCGTGGAATCAGAGGCAGGAAATCAGACACGGGGAATCAGAGGCGGGGAATCAGAGCTGGGGAATTAGATGCAGGGAATCAGAGTTGGGGATTCAGAGGAGGGGAATCAGATATGGGGAAACTGAGGTGGGGAATCAGAGGTGGGCAAATAGAGGCGGGGAATCAGATATGGGGAAACAGAGGCGGGGAATCAGAGGCGGGGAAACAGAGGCGGGGAATCAGATATGGGGAATCAGAGGTGGGGAATCAGAGGTTGGGAATCACAGGCAGGGAATCAGAGGCTGGGAATCAGATGCAGGGAATCAGATGCGGGGAATCAGAGGCGGGGAATCAGAGCTGGGGAATCAGAGGTGGGGAATCAGAGTTGGGGAATCAGAGGCGGGGACTTAGATATGGGGAAACAGAGGCGGGGAATCAGAGCTGGAGAATCAGAGGTGGGGAATCAGAGTTGGGGAATCAGAGGCGGGGACTTAAATATTGGGAAACAGAGGCGGGGAATCAGAGGCGGGGAAACAGAGGTGGGGAATCAGATATGGGGAATCAGAGGTGGGGAATCAGAGGCAGGGAATCAGATGTGCGCAATCAGAGATGGGGAATCAGAGGCAGGGAATCAGAATCAGAAGCAGGGAATCAGAGGCCGGGAATCAGAGGCCGGAATCAGATGCCGGGAATAAGAGGCCGGGAATCAGAGGTGGGGAATCAGAGTCCGGGAATCAGAGATGGGGATTCAGAGGCGGGGAATGAGATATGGGGAATCAGATATGGGGAATCAGTGGTGGCGAATCAAAGGCGGTGAATCAGAGATGGGGAATCAGAGGCGGGCAATCAGAGGCAGGGAATCAAACACGGGGAATCAGAGGCGGGGAATCAGATCTGGGGAATCAGAGGCGGGGAATCAGGGTTGGGGTATCAGAGGCGGGGAATCAGATATGGGGAAACAGGGGCGGGGAATCAGAGGTGGGGAAACACAGGCGGGGAATCAGATATGGGGAATCAGAGATGTGGAATCAGAGGTTGGGAATCAGAGGCAGGGAATCAGAGGCGGGGAAACCGAGGCGGGGAATCAGATAAGGGGAATCAGAGGTGGCGAATCAAAGGCGGTGAAACAGAGATGGGGAATCAGGGCAGGGAATCAGAGGCAGGGAATCAAACACGGGGAATCAGAGCTGGGGAATCAGAGGCGGGGAATTAGAGTTGGGGAATCAGAGGAGGGGAATCAGAGGCGGGGAAACAGAGGCGGGGAATCAGATATGGGGAATCAGAGGTGGGGAATCAGATGTTGGGAATCAGAGGCAGGGAATCAGAAGCGGGGAATCAGAGGCGGGGAATCAGAGGCAGGGAATCAGATGTGCGGAATCGGAGATGGGGAATCAGAGGCAGGGAATCAGAGGCGGGGAATCAGAGGCGGGCAATCAGAGGCAGGGAATCAAACACGGGGAATCAGAGGCGGGGAATCAGAGCTGGGGAATCAGAGGCGGGGAATCAGAGTTGGGGAATCAGAGGCGGGGAATCAGATATGGGGAAACAGGGGCGGGGAATCAGAGGCGGGGAAACAAGAGGCGAGGAATCAGATATGGGGAATCAGAGGTGTGGAATCAGAGGTTGGGAATCAGAGGCAGGGAATCAGAGGCGGGGAAACAGAGGAGGGGAATCAGATATGGGGAATCAGAGGTGGCGAAACAAAGGCGGTGAAACAGAGATGGGGAATCAGGGCAGGGAATCAGAGGCAGGGAATCAAACACGGGGAATCAGAGCTGGGGAATCAGAGGCGGGGAATTAGAGTTGGGGAATCAGAGGAGGGGAGTCAGAGGCGGGGAAACAGGCGGGGAATCAGATATGGGGAATCAGAGGTGGGGAATCAGATATGGGGAAACAGGGGCGGGGAATCAGAGGCGGGGAAACAAGAGGCGAGGAATCAGATATGGGGAATCAGAGGTGTGGAATCAGAGGTTGGGAATCAGAGGCAGGGAATCAGAGGCGGGGAAACAGAGGAGGGGAATCAGATATGGGGAATCAGAGGTGGCGAAACAAAGGCGGTGAAACAGAGATGGGGAATCAGGGCAGGGAATCAGAGGCAGGGAATCAAACACGGGGAATCAGAGCTGGGGAATCAGAGGCGGGGAATTAGAGTTGGGGAATCAGAGGAGGGGAATCAGAGGCGGTGAATCAGACATGGGTAATCAGAGGCGTGGAATCAGAGGCAGGAAATCAGACACGGGGAATCAGAGGCGGGGAATCAGAGCTGGGGAATTAGATGCAGGGAATCAGAGTTGGGGATTCAGAGGCGGGGAATCAGATATGGGGAAACTGAGGTGGGGAATCAGAGGTGGGCAAATAGAGGCGGGGAATCAGATATAGGGAAACAGAGGCGGGGAATCAGAGGCGGGGAAACAGAGGCGGGGAATCAGATATGGGGAATCAGAGGTGGGGAATCAGAGGTTGGGAATCACAGGCAGGGAATCAGAGGCTGGGAATCAGATGCAGGGAATCAGATGCGGGGAATCAGAGGCGGGGAATCAGAGCTGGGGAATCAGAGGTGGGGAATCAGAGTTGGGGAATCAGAGGCGGGGACTTAGATATGGGGAAACAGAGGCGGGGAATCAGAGCTGGAGAATCAGAGGTGGGGAATCAGAGTTGGGGAATCAGAGGCGGGGACT
This sequence comes from Narcine bancroftii, assembly GCF_036971445.1. Lineage (NCBI taxonomy): Eukaryota > Metazoa > Chordata > Chondrichthyes > Torpediniformes > Narcinidae > Narcine > Narcine bancroftii. The sequence goes on from NW_027211893.1 coordinate 8,463,002, forward strand.
TAGATATTGGGAAACAGAGGCGGGGAATCAAAGGCGGGGAAACAGAGGCGGGGAATCAGATATGGGGAATCAGAGGTGGGGAATCAGAGGCAGGGAATCAGATGTGCGCAATCAGAGATGGGGAATCAGAGGCAGGGAATCAGAATCAGAAGCAGGGAATCAGAGGCCGGGAATCAGAGGCCGGAATCAGATGCCGGGAATAAGAGGCCGGGAATCAGAGGTGGGGAATCAGAGGCGGGGAATGAGATATGGGGAATCAGATATGGGGAATCAGAGGTGGCGAATCAAAGGCGGTGAATCAGAGATGGGGAATCAGAGGCGGGCAATCAGAGGCAGGGAATCAAACACGGGGAATCAGAGGCGGGGAATCAGAGCTGGGGAATCAGAGGCGGGGAATCAGGGTTGGGGAATCAGAGGCGGGGAATCAGATATGGGGAAACAGGGGCGGGGAATCAGAGGTGGGGAAACACAGGCGGGGAATCAGATATGGGGAATCAGAGGTGTGGAATCAGAGGTTGGGAATCAGAGGCAGGGAATCAGAGGCGGGGAAACAGAGGCGGGGAATCAGATAAGGGGAATCAGAGGTGGCGAATCAAAGGCGGTGAAACAGAGATGGGAAATCAGGGCAGGGAATCAGAGGCAGGGAATCAAACACGGGGAATCAGAGCTGGGGAATCAGAGGCGGGGAATTAGAGTTGGGGAATCAGAGGAGGGGAATCAGAGGCGGGGAAACAGAGGCGGGGAATCAGAGGCAGGGAATCAGATGTGCGGAATCAGAGATGGGGAATCAGAGGCAGGGAATCAGAATCAGAAGCAGGGAATAAGACGCGGGGAATCTGAGGCGGGGAATCAGAGCTGTGGAATCAGAGGCTGTGAATCAGAGGCGGGGAATCAGAAGCAGGGAATCGGATGTGCGGAATCAGAGATGGGGAATCAGAGGTGGGGAATCAGAGGCGGTGAATCAGACACGGGGAATCTGAGGCGGGGAATCAGAGGCGGGGAATCAGAGGCAGGGAATGGGATGTGCGGAATCAGAGATGGGGAATCAGAGGTGGGGAATCAGAGGCGGTGAATCAGACATGGGTAATCAGAGGCGTGGAATCAGAGGCAGGAAATCAGACACGGGGAATCAGAGGCGGGGAATCAGAGCTGGGGAATTAGATGCAGGGAATCAGAGTTGGGGATTCAGAGGCGGGGAATCAGATATGGGGAAACTGAGGTGGGGAATCAGAGGTGGGCAAATAGAGGCGGGGAATCAGATATGGGGAAACAGAGGCGGGGAATCAGAGGCGGGGAAACAGAGGCGGGGAATCAGATATGGGGAATCAGAGGTGGGGAATCAGAGGTTGGGAATCACAGGCAGGGAATCAGAGGCTGGGAATCAGATGCAGGGAATCAGATGCGGGGAATCAGAGGCGGGGAATCAGAGCTGGGGAATCAGAGGTGGGGAATCTGAGTTGGGGAATCAGAGGCGGGGACTTAGATATGGGGAAACAGAGGCGGGGAATCAGAGCTGGAGAATCAGAGGTGGGGAATCAGAGTTGGGGAATCAGAGGCGGGGACTTAGATATTGGGAAACAGAGGCGGGGAATCAGAGGCGGGGAAACAGAGGTGGGGAATCAGATATGGGGAATCAGAGGTGGGGAATCAGAGGCAGGGAATCAGATGTGCGCAATCAGAGATGGGGAATCAGAGGCAGGGAATCAGAATCAGAAGCAGGGAATCAGAGGCCGGGAATCAGAGGCCGGAATCAGATGCCGGGAATAAGAGGCCGGGAATCAGAGGTGGGGAATCAGAGTCCGGGAATCAGAGATGGGGATTCAGAGGCGGGGAATGAGATATGGGGAATCAGATATGGGGAATCAGAGGTGGCGAATCAAAGGCGGTGAATCAGAGATGGGGAATCAGAGGCGGGCAATCAGAGGCAGGGAATCAAACACGGGGAATCAGAGGCGGGGAATCAGAGCTGGGGAATCAGAGGCGGGGAATCAGGGTTGGGGTATCAGAGGCGGGGAATCAGATATGGGGAAACAGGGGCGGGGAATCAGAGGTGGGGAAACACAGGCGGGGAATCAGATATGGGGAATCAGAGATGTGGAATCAGAGGTTGGGAATCAGAGGCAGGGAATCAGAGGCGGGGAAACCGAGGCGGGGAATCAGATAAGGGGAATCAGAGGTGGCGAATCAAAGGCGGTGAAACAGAGATGGGGAATCAGGGCAGGGAATCAGAGGCAGGGAATCAAACACGGGGAATCAGAGCTGGGGAATCAGAGGCGGGGAATTAGAGTTGGGGAATCAGAGGAGGGGAATCAGAGGCGGGGAAACAGAGGCGGGGAATCAGATATGGGGAATCAGAGGTGGGGAATCAGATGTTGGGAATCAGAGGCAGGGAATCAGAGGCGGGGAATCAGAGGCGGGGAATCAGAGGCAGGGAATTAGATGTGCGGAATCGGAGATGGGGAATCAGAGGCAGGGAATCAGAGGCGGGGAATCAGAGGCGGGCAATCAGAGGCAGGGAATCAAACACGGGGAATCAGAGGCGGGGAATCAGAGCTGGGGAATCAGAGGCGGGGAATCAGAGTTGGGGAATCAGAGGCGGGGAATCAGATATGGGGAAACAGGGGCGGGGAATCAGAGGCGGGGAAACAAGAGGCGAGGAATCAGATATGGGGAATCAGAGGTGTGGAATCAGAGGTTGGGAATCAGAGGCAGGGAATCAGAGGCGGCGAAACAGAGGAGGGGAATCAGATATGGGGAATCAGAGGTGGCGAAACAAAGGCGGTGAAACAGAGATGGGGAATCAGGGCAGGGAATCAGAGGCAGGGAATCAAACACGGGGAATCAGAGCTGGGGAATCAGAGGCGGGGAATTAGAGTTGGGGAATCAGAGGAGGGGAGTCAGAGGCGGGGAAACAGGCGGGGAATCAGATATGGGGAATCAGAGGTGGGGAATCAGATGTTGGGAATCAGAGGCAGGGAATCAGAGGCGGGGAATCAGAGGCGGGGAATCAGAGGCAGGGAATCAGATGTGCGGAATCGGAGATGGGGAATCAGAGGCAGGGAATCAGAGGCGGGGAATCAGAGGCGGGGAATCAGAGGCCGGGAATCCGATATGGGGAAACAGAGGCGGGGAATCAGAGGCGGGGAAACAGAGGCGGGGAATCAGATATGGGAAATCAGAGGTGGGGAATCAGAGGTTGGGAATCAGAGGCAGGGAATCAGAGGCTTGGAATCAGATGCAGGGAATCAGATGCGGGGAATCAGAGGCGGGGAATCAGAGCTGGAGAATCAGAGGTGGGGAATCAGAGTTGGGGAATCAGAGGCGGGGACTTAGATATTGGGAAACAGAGGCGGGGAATCAGAGGCGGGGAAACAGAGGCGGGGAATCAGATATGGGGAATCAGAGGTGGGGAATCAGAGGCAGGGAATCAGATGTGCGCAATCAGAGATGGGGAATCAGAGGCAGGGAATCAGAATCAGAAGCAGGGAATCAGAGGCCGGGGATCAGAGGCCGGAATCAGATGCCGGGAATAAGAGGCCGGGAATCAGAGGTGGGGAATCAGAGTCCGGGAATCAGAGATGGGGATTCAGAGGCGGGGAATGAGATATGGGGAATCAGAAGCGGGGAATCAGAGGCGGGGAAACAGAGGCGGGGAATCAGATATGGGGAATCAGAGGTGGCGAATCAAAGGCGGTGAATCAGAGATGGGGAATCAGAGGCCGGGAATCAGAGGCAGGGAATCAAACACGGGGAATCAGAGGCGGGGAATCAGAGCTGGGGAATCAGAGGCGGGGAATCATAGCTGGCGAATCAGAGGCGGGGAATCAGAGGTGGGGAATCAGAGGCGGGGAATCAGATATTGTTAATCAGAGCTGGGGAATCAGAGGCGGGGAAACAGAGGCGGGGAATCAGATATGGGCAATCAGAGGTGGGGAATCAGAGGTTGTGAATCAGAGATGGAGAATCAGAGGCGGGGAATCAGAGGCCGGTAATCAGACGCGGGGAATCAGAGGTGGGGATTCAGAGCTGGGGAATCAGAGGCGGGGAATCAGAGTTGGGGAATCAGAGGCGGGGAATCAGATATGGGGAATCAGAGGCGGGGAATCAGAGGCGGGGAAACAGAGGCGGGGAATCAGATATGGGGAATCAGAGGTGGGGAATCAGGTGCGGGGTATCAGTGGCAGGGAATCAGAGGCGGGAAATCAGAGGCCGGGAATCAGAGGTGGTGAATCAGAGGCGGGGAATCAGAGGCAGGGAATCGGATGTGCGGAATCAGAGATGGGGAATCAGAGGTGGGGAATCAGAGGCGGTGAATCAGACATGGGTAATCAGAGGCGGGGAATCAGAGGCAGGAAATCAGACACGGGGAATCAGAGGCGGGGAATCAGAGCTGGGGAATCAGAGGTGGGGAATCAGAGTTGGGGAATCAGAGGCGGGGTCTTAGATATGGGGAAACAGAGGCGGGGAATCAGAGGCGGGGAAACAGAGGCGGGGAATCAGATATTGGGAATCAGAGGTGGGGAATCAGAGGCAGGGAATCAGATGTGCGGTATCAGAGATGGGGAATCAGAGGCAGGGAATCAGAATCAGAAGCAGGGAATAAGACGCGGGGAATCTGAGGCGGGGAATCAGAGCTGGGGAATCAGAGGCTGTGAATCAGAGGCGGGGAATCAGAAGCAGGGAATCGGATGTGCGGAATCAGAGATGGGGAATCAGAGGTGGGGAATCAGAGGCGGTGAATCAGACATGGGTAATCAGAGGCGGGGAATCAGAGGCAGGAAATCAGACACGGGGAATCTGAGGCGGGGAATCAGAGGCGGGGAATCAGAGGCAGGGAATGGGATGTGCGGAATCAGAGATGGGGAATCAGAGGTGGGGAATCAGAGGCGGTGAATCAGACATGGGTAATCAGAGGCGGGGAATCAGAGGCAGGAAATCAGACACGGGGAATAAGAGGCGGGGAATCAGAGCTGGGGAATTAGATGCAGGGAATCAGAGTTGGGGATTCAGAGGCGGGGAATCAGATATGGGGAAACTGAGGTGGGGAATCAGAGGTGGGCAAATAGAGGCGGGGAATCAGATATGGGGAAACAGAGGCGGGGAATCAGAGGTGGGGAAACAGAGGCGGGGAATCAGATATGGGGAATCAGAGGTGGGGAATCAGAGGTTGGGAATCAGAGGTGGGGAATCGGAGATGGGGAATCAGAGGCAGGGAAACAGAGGCTGGGAATCAGATGCAGGGAATCAGATGCGGGGAATCAGAGGCGGGGAATCAGAGCTGGGGAATCAGAGGTGGGGAATCAGAGTTGGGGAATCAGAGGCGGGGACTTAGATATGGGGAAACAGAGGCGGGGAATCAGAGGCGGGGAAACAGAGGCGGGGATTCAGATATGGGGAATCAGAGGTGGGGAATCAGAGGCAGGGAATCAGATGTGCGGAATCAGAGATGGGGAATCAGAGGCAGGGAATCAGAATCAGAAGCAGGGAATAAGACGCGGGGAATCTGAGGCGGGGAATCAGAGCTGGGGAATCAGAGGCTGTGAATCAGAGGCGGGGAATCAGAAGCAGGGAATCGGATGTGCGGAATCAGAGATGGGGAATCAGAGGTGGGGAATCAGAGGCGGTGAATCAGACACGGGGAATCTGACGCGGGGAATCAGAGGCGGGGAATCAGAGGCAGGGAATGGGATGTGCGGAATCAGAGATGGGGAATCAGAGGTGGGGAATCAGAGGCGGTGAATCAGACATGGGTAATCAGAGGCGTGGAATCAGAGGCAGGAAATCAGACACGGGGAATCAGAGGCGGGGAATCAGAGCTGGGGAATTAGATGCAGGGAATCAGAGTTGGGGATTCAGAGGCGGGGAATCAGATATGGGGAAACTGAGGTGGGGAATCAGAGTTGGGGATTCAGAGGCGGGGAATCAGATATGGGGAAACTGAGGTGGGGAATCAGAGGCGGGGAAACAGAGGCGGGGAATCAGATATGGGGATTCAGAGGTGGGGAATCAGAGGTTGGGAATCACAGGCAGGGAATCAGAGGCTGGGAATCAGATGCAGGGAATCAGATGCGGTGAATCAGAGGCGGGGAATCAGAGCTGGGGAATCAGAGGTGGGGAATCAGAGTTGGGGAATCAGAGGCGGGGACTTAGATATTGGGAAACAGAGGCGGGGAATCAGAGGCGGGGAAACAGAGGCGGGGAATCAGATATGGGGAATCAGAGGTGGGGAATCAGAGGCAGGGAATCAGATGTGCGCAATCAGAGATGGGGAATCAGAGGCAGGGAATCAGAATCAGAAGCAGGGAATCAGAGGCCGGGAATCAGAGGCCGGAATCAGATGCCGGGAATAAGAGGCCGGGAATCAGAGGTGGGGAATCAGAGTCCGGGAATCAGAGATGGGGATTCAGAGGCGGGGAATGAGATATGGGGAATCAGAGGCGGGGAATCAGAGGCGGGGAAACAGAGACAGGGAATCAGATATGGGGAATCAGAGGTGGCGAATCAAAGGCGGTGAATCAGAGATGGGGAATCAGAGGCGGGCAATCAGAGGCAGGGAATCAAACACGGGGAATCAGAGGCGGGGAATCAGAGCTGGGGAATCAGAGGCGGGGAATCAGGGTTGGGGAATCAGAGGCGGGGAATCAGATATGGGGAAACAGGGGCGGGGAATCAGAGGTGGGGAAACACAGGCGGGGAATCAGATATGGGGAATCAGAGGTGTGGAATCAGAGGTTGGGAATCAGAGGCAGGGAATCAGAGGCGGGGAAACAGAGGCGGGGAATCAGATAAGGGGAATCAGAGGTGGCGAATCAAAGGCGGTGAAACAGAGATGGGGAATCAGGGCAGGGAATCAGAGGCAGGGAATCAAACACGGGGAATCAGAGCTGGGGAATCAGAGGCGGGGAATTAGAGTTGGGGAATCAGAGGAGGGGAATCAGAGGCGGGGAAACAGAGGCGGGGAATCAGATATGGGGAATCAGAGGTGGGGAATCAGATGTTGGGAATCAGAGGCAGGGAATCAGAGGCGGGGAATCAGAGGCGGGGAATCAGAGGCAGGGAATCAGATGTGCGGAATCGGAGATGGGGAATCAGAGGCAGGGAATCAGAGGCGGGGAATCAGAGGCGGGGAATCAGAGGCCGGGAATCAGATATGGGGAAACAGAGGCGGGGAATCAGAGGCGGGGAAACAGAGGTGGGGAATCAGATATGGGGAATCAGCGGTGGGGAATCAGAGGTTGGGAATCAGATGCAGGGAATCAGAGGCTTGGAATCAGATGCAGGGAATCAGATGCGGGGAATCAGAGGCGGGGAATCAGAGCTGGAGAATCAGAGGTGGGGAATCAGAGTTGGGGAATCAGAGGCGGGGAATCAGATATTGGGAAACAGAGGCGGGGAATCAGAGGCGGGGAAACAGAGGCTGGAAATCAGATATGGGGAATCAGAGGTGGGGAATCAGAGGCAGGGAATCAGATGTGCGCAATCAGAGATGGGGAATCAGAGGCAGGGAATCAGAATCAGAAGCAGGGAATCAGAGGCCAGGAATCAGAGGCCGGAATCAGATGCCGGGAATAAGAGTCAAGGAATCAGAGGTGGGGAATCAGAGTCCGGGAATCAGAGATGGGGATTCAGAGGCGGGGAATGAGATATGGGGAATCAGAGGCGGGGAATCAGAGGCGGGGAAACAGAGGCGGGGAATCAGAGGCGGGGAATCAGAGGTGGCGAATGAAAGGCGGTGAATCAGAGATGGGGAATCAGAGGCCGGGAATCAGAGGCAGGGAATCAAACACGGGGAATAAGAGGCGGGGAATCAGAGCTGGGGAATCAGAGGCGGGGAATCAGAGTTGGGGAATCAGAGGCAGGGAATCAGAGGCAGGAAATCAATATGGGAATTCAGAGGTGCGGAATCAGATGTTGGGAATCAGAGGCAGGGAATCAGAGGCGAGGATTCAGAGCTGGGGAATCAGAGGCGGGGAATCAGAATTGGGGAATCAGAGATGGGGAATCAGAGATGGGGAATCAGAGATGGGGAATCAGAGGCGGGGAATCAGACGCTGGGAATCAGAGGTGGTGAATCAGAGATGTGGAATCAGAGGCGGGGAATCAGAGGCAGGGAATCAGACGCGGGGAATCAGACGTGGGGAATCATAGCTGGCGAATCAGAGGCGGGGAATCAGAGGTGGGGAATCAGAGGCGGGGAATCAGATATTGTTAATCAGAGGTGGGGAATCAGAGGCGGGGAAACAGAGGCGGGGAATCAGATATGGGGAATCAGAGGTGGGGAATCAGAGGCCGGTAATCAGACGCGGGGAATCAGAGGCGGGGATTCAGAGCTGGGGAATCAGAGGCGGGGAATCAGAGTTGGGGAATCAGAGGTGGGGAATCAGATATGGGGAATCAGAGGCGGGGAATCAGAGGCGGGGAAACAGAGGCGGGGAATCAGATATTGGGAATCAGAGGTGGGGAATCAGGGGCGGGGTATCAGTGGCAGGGAATCAGAGGCGGGAAATCAGAGGCCGGGAATCAGAGGCGGTGAATCAGAGGCGGTGAATCAGAGGCGGGGAATCAGAGGCAGGGAATCTGATGTGCGGAATCAGAGATGGGGAATCAGAGGTGGGGAATCAGAGGCGGTGAATCAGACATGGGTAATCAGAGGCGGGGAATCAGAGGCAGGAAATCAGACACGGGGAATCAGATATGGGGAATCAGAGGTGGGGAATCAGAGGTGGTGAATCAGAGATGGGGAATCACAGGCGGGGAATCAGAGGCAGGGAATAGAACGCGGGGAATCAGAGGCAGGGAATTAGAGTTGGGGCATCAGAGGTTGGGAATTAGATATGGGGAAACAGAGGCGGGGAATCAGAGGCGGGGAAACAGAGGCGGGGAATCAGATATGGGGAATCAGAGGTGGGGAATCAGAGGCAGGGAATCAGATGTGCGGAATCAGAGATGGGGAATCAGAGGCAGGGAATCAGAATCAGAAGCGGGGAATCAGAGGCCGGGAATCAGAGGCCGGGAATCAGATGCTGGGAATAAGAGGCCGGGAATCAGAGGTGGGGAATCAGAGTCCGGGAATCAGAGATGGGGATTCAGAGGCGGAGAATGAGATATGGAGAATCAGAGGCGGGGAATCAGAGGCGGGGAAACAGAGGTGGGGAATCAGATATGGGGAATCAGTGGTGGCGAATCAAAGGCGGTGAATCAGAGATGGGGAATCAGAGGCGGGCAATCAGAGGCAGGGAATCAAACACGGGGAATCAGAGGCGGGGAATCAGAGCTGGGGAATCAGAGGCGGGGAATCAGAGTTGGGGAATCAGAGGCGGGGAATCAGATATGGGGAAACAGGGGCGGGGAATCAGAGGTGGGGAATCAGAGTCCGGGAATCAGAGATGGGGATTCAGAGGCGGGGAATGAGATATGGGGAATCAGAGGCGGGGAATCAGAGGCGGGGAAACAGAGACAGGGAATCAGATATGGGGAATCAGAGGTGGCGAATCAAAGGCGGTGAATCAGAGATGGGGAATCAGAGGCGGGCAATCAGAGGCAGGGAATCAAACACGGGGAATCAGAGGCGGGGAATCAGAGCTGGGGAATCAGAGGCGGGGAATCAGGGTTGGGGAATCAGAGGCGGGGAATCAGATATGGGGAAACAGGGGCGGGGAATCAGAGGTGGGGAAACACAGGCGGGGAATCAGATATGGGGAATCAGAGCTGGGGAATCAGAGGCGGGGAATCAGGGTTGGGGAATCAGAGGCGGTGAAACAGAGATGGGGAATCAGGGCAGGGAATCAGAGGCAGGGAATCAAACACGGGGAATCAGAGCTGGGGAATCAGAGGCGGGGAATTAGAGTTGGGGAATCAGAGGAGGGGAATCAGAGGCGGGGAAACAGAGGCGGGGAATCAGATATGGGGAATCAGAGGTGGGGAATCAGATGTTGGGAATCAGAGGCAGGGAATCAGAGGCGGGGAATCAGAGGCGGGGAATCAGAGGCAGGGAATCAGATGTGCGGAATCGGAGATGGGGAATCAGAGGCAGGGAATCAGAGGCGGGGAATCAGAGGCGGGGAATCAGAGGCCGGGAATCAGATATGGGGAAACAGAGGCGGGGAATCAGAGGCGGGGAAACAGAGGTGGGGAATCAGATATGGGGAATCAGCGGTGGGGAATCAGAGGTTGGGAATCAGATGCAGGGAATCAGAGGCTTGGAATCAGATGCAGGGAATCAGATGCGGGGAATCAGAGGCGGGGAATCAGAGCTGGAGAATCAGAGGTGGGGAATCAGAGTTGGGGAATCAGAGGCGGGGAATCAGATATTGGGAAACAGAGGCGGGGAATCAGAGGCGGGGAAACAGAGGCTGGAAATCAGATATGGGGAATCAGAGGTGGGGAATCAGAGGCAGGGAATCAGATGTGCGCAATCAGAGATGGGGAATCAGAGGCAGGGAATCAGAATCAGAAGCAGGGAATCAGAGGCCAGGAATCAGAGGCCGGAATCAGATGCCGGGAATAAGAGTCAAGGAATCAGAGGTGGGGAATCAGAGTCCGGGAATCAGAGATGGGGATTCAGAGGCGGGGAATGAGATATGGGGAATCAGAGGCGGGGAATCAGAGGCGGGGAAACAGAGGCGGGGAATCAGAGGCGGGGAATCAGAGGTGGCGAATGAAAGGCGGTGAATCAGAGATGGGGAATCAGAGGCCGGGAATCAGAGGCAGGGAATCAAACACGGGGAATAAGAGGCGGGGAATCAGAGCTGGGGAATCAGAGGCGGGGAATCAGAGTTGGGGAATCAGAGGCGGGGAATCAGAGGCAGGAAATCAATATGGGAATTCAGAGATGCGGAATCAGATGTTGGGAATCAGAGGCAGGGAATCAGAGGCGAGGATTCAGAGCTGGGGAATCAGAGGCGGGGAATCAGAATTGGGGAATCAGAGATGGGGAATCAGAAATGGGGAATCAGAGATGGGGAATCAGAGGCGGGGAATCAGACGCTGGGAATCAGAGGTGGTGAATCAGAGATGTGGAATCAGAGGCGGGGAATCAGAGGCAGGGAATCAGACGCGGGGAATCAGACGTGGGGAATCATAGCTGGCGAATCAGAGGCGGGGAATCAGAGGTGGGGAATCAGAGGCGGGGAATCAGATATTGTTAATCAGAGGTGGGGAATCAGAGGCGGGGAAACAGAGGCGGGGAATCAGATATGGGGAATCAGAGGTGGGGAATCAGAGGCCGGTAATCAGACGCGGGGAATCAGAGGCGGGGATTCAGAGCTGGGGAATCAGAGGCGGGGAATCAGAGTTGGGGAATCAGAGGCGGGGAATCAGATATGGGGAATCAGAGGCGGGGAATCAGAGGCGGGGAAACAGAGGCGGGGAATCAGATATTGGGAATCAGAGGTGGGGAATCAGGGGCGGGGTATCAGTGGCAGGGAATCAGAGGCGGGAAATCAGAGGCCGGGAATCAGAGGCGGTGAATCAGAGGCGGTGAATCAGAGGCGGGGAATCAGAGGCAGGGAATCTGATGTGCGGAATCAGAGATGGGGAATCAGAGGTGGGGAATCAGAGGCGGTGAATCAGACATGGGTAATCAGAGGCGGGGAATCAGAGGCAGGAAATCAGACACGGGGAATCAGATATGGGGAATCAGAGGTGGGGAATCAGAGGTGGTGAATCAGAGATGGGGAATCACAGGCGGGGAATCAGAGGCAGGGAATAGAACGCGGGGAATCAGAGGCAGGGAATTAGAGTTGGGGCATCAGAGGTTGGGAATTAGATATGGGGAAACAGAGGCGGGGAATCAGAGGCGGGGAAACAGAGGCGGGGAATCAGATATGGGGAATCAGAGGTGGGGAATCAGAGGCAGGGAATCAGATGTGCGGAATCAGAGATGGGGAATCAGAGGCAGGGAATCAGAATCAGAAGCGGGGAATCAGAGGCCGGGAATCAGAGGCCGGGAATCAGATGCTGGGAATAAGAGGCCGGGAATCAGAGGTGGGGAATCAGAGTCCGGGAATCAGAGATGGGGATTCAGAGGCGGAGAATGAGATATGGAGAATCAGAGGCGGGGAATCAGAGGCGGGGAAACAGAGGTGGGGAATCAGATATGGGGAATCAGTGGTGGCGAATCAAAGGCGGTGAATCAGAGATGGGGAATCAGAGGCGGGCAATCAGAGGCAGGGAATCAAACACGGGGAATCAGAGGCGGGGAATCAGAGCTGGGGAATCAGAGGCGGGGAATCAGAGTTGGGGAATCAGAGGCGGGGAATCAGATATGGGGAAACAGGGGCGGGGAATCAGAGGCGGGGAAACAAGAGGCGAGGAATCAGATATGGGGAATCAGAGGTGTGGAATCAGAGGTTGGGAATCAGAGGCAGGGAATCAGAGGCGGGGAAACAGAGGACGGGAATCAGATATGGGGAATCAGAGGTGGCGAATCAAAGGCGGTGAAACAGAGATGGGGAATCAGAGGCGGGCAATCAGAGGCAGGGAATCAAACACGGGGAATCAGAGCTGGGGAATCAGAGGTGGGGAATCAGAGGCGGTGAATCAGACATGGGTAATCAGAGGCGTGGAATCAGAGGCAGGAAATCAGACACGGGGAATCAGAGGCGGGGAATCAGAGCTGGGGAATTAGATGCAGGGAATCAGAGTTGGGGATTCAGAGGCGGGGAATCAGATATGGGGAAACTGAGGTGGGGAATCAGAGTTGGGGATTCAGAGGCGGGGAATCAGATATGGGGAAACTGAGGTGGGGAATCAGAGGCGGGGAAACAGAGGCGGGGAATCAGATATGGGGAATCAGAGGTGGGGAATCAGAGGTTGGGAATCACAGGCAGTGAATCAGAGGCTGGGAATCAGATGCAGGGAATCAGATGCGGGGAATCAGAGGCGGGGAATCAGAGCTGGGGAATCAGAGGTGGGGAATCAGAGTTGGGGAATCAGAGGCGGGGACTTAGATATTGGGAAACAGAGGCGGGGAATCAGAGGCGGGGAAACAGAGGCGGGGAATCAGATATGGGGAATCAGAGGTGGGGAATAAGAGGCAGGGAATCAGATGTGCGCAATCAGAGATGGGGAATCAGAGACAGGGAATCAGAATCAGAAGCAGGGAATCAGAGGCCGGGAATCAGAGGCCGGAATCAGATGCCGGGAATAAGAGGCCGGGAATCAGAGGTGGGGAATCAGAGTCCGGGAATCAGAGATGGGGATTCAGAGGCGGGGAATGAGATATGGGGAATCAGAGGCGGGGAATCAGAGGCGGGGAAACAGAGACAAGGAATCAGATATGGGGAATCAGAGGTGGGGAATCAGATGTTGGGAATCAGAGGCAGGGAATCAGAGGCGGGGAATCAGAGGCGGGGAATCAGAGGCAGGGAATTAGATGTGCGGAATCGGAGATGGGGAATCAGAGGCAGGGAATCAGAGGCGGGGAATCAGAGGCGGGCAATCAGAGGCAGGGAATCAAACACGGGGAATCAGAGGCGGGGAATCAGAGCTGGGGAATCAGAGGCGGGGAATCAGAGTTGGGGAATCAGAGGCGGGGAATCAGATATGGGGAAACAGGGGCGGGGAATCAGAGGCGGGGAAACAAGAGGCGAGGAATCAGATATGGGGAATCAGAGGTGTGGAATCAGAGGTTGGGAATCAGAGGCAGGGAATCAGAGGCGGGGAAACAGAGGAGGGGAATCAGATATGGGGAATCAGAGGTGGCGAAACAAAGGCGGTGAAACAGAGATGGGGAATCAGGGCAGGGAATCAGAGGCAGGGAATCAAACACGGGGAATCAGAGCTGGGGAATCAGAGGCGGGGAATTAGAGTTGGGGAATCAGAGGAGGGGAGTCAGAGGCGGGGAAACAGGCGGGGAATCAGATATGGGGAATCAGAGGTGGGGAATCAGATGTTGGGAATCAGAGGCAGGGAATCAGAGGCGGGGAATCAGAGGCGGGGAATCAGAGGCAGGGAATCAGATGTGCGGAATCGGAGATGGGGAATCAGAGGCAGGGAATCAGAGGCGGGGAATCAGAGGCGGGGAATCAGAGGCCGGGAATCCGATATGGGGAAACAGAGGCGGGGAATCAGAGGCGGGGAAACAGAGGCGGGGAATCAGATATGGGAAATCAGAGGTGGGGAATCAGAGGTTGGGAATCAGAGGCAGGGAATCAGAGGCTTGGAATCAGATGCAGGGAATCAGATGCGGGGAATCAGAGGCGGGGAATCAGAGCTGGAGAATCAGAGGTGGGGAATCAGAGTTGGGGAATCAGAGGCGGGGACTTAGATATTGGGAAACAGAGGCGGGGAATCAGAGGCGGGGAAACAGAGGCGGGGAATCAGATATGGGGAATCAGAGGTGGGGAATCAGAGGCAGGGAATCAGATGTGCGCAATCAGAGATGGGGAATCAGAGGCAGGGAATCAGAATCAGAAGCAGGGAATCAGAGGCCGGGGATCAGAGGCCGGAATCAGATGCCGGGAATAAGAGGCCGGGAATCAGAGGTGGGGAATCAGAGTCCGGGAATCAGAGATGGGGATTCAGAGGCGGGGAATGAGATATGGGGAATCAGAAGCGGGGAATCAGAGGCGGGGAAACAGAGGCGGGGAATCAGATATGGGGAATCAGAGGTGGCGAATCAAAGGCGGTGAATCAGAGATGGGGAATCAGAGGCCGGGAATCAGAGGCAGGGAATCAAACACGGGGAATCAGAGGCGGGGAATCAGAGCTGGGGAATCAGAGGCGGGGAATCATAGCTGGCGAATCAGAGGCGGGGAATCAGAGGTGGGGAATCAGAGGCGGGGAATCAGATATTGTTAATCAGAGCTGGGGAATCAGAGGCGGGGAAACAGAGGCGGGGAATCAGATATGGGCAATCAGAGGTGGGGAATCAGAGGTTGTGAATCAGAGATGGAGAATCAGAGGCGGGGAATCAGAGGCCGGTAATCAGACGCGGGGAATCAGAGGTGGGGATTCAGAGCTGGGGAATCAGAGGCGGGGAATCAGAGTTGGGGAATCAGAGGCGGGGAATCAGATATGGGGAATCAGAGGCGGGGAATCAGAGGCGGGGAAACAGAGGCGGGGAATCAGATATGGGGAATCAGAGGTGGGGAATCAGGTGCGGGGTATCAGTGGCAGGGAATCAGAGGCGGGAAATCAGAGGCCGGGAATCAGAGGTGGTGAATCAGAGGCGGGGAATCAGAGGCAGGGAATCGGATGTGCGGAATCAGAGATGGGGAATCAGAGGTGGGGAATCAGAGGCGGTGAATCAGACATGGGTAATCAGAGGCGGGGAATCAGAGGCAGGAAATCAGACACGGGGAATCAGAGGCGGGGAATCAGAGCTGGGGAATCAGAGGTGGGGAATCAGAGTTGGGGAATCAGAGGCGGGGTCTTAGATATGGGGAAACAGAGGCGGGGAATCAGAGGCGGGGAAACAGAGGCGGGGAATCAGATATTGGGAATCAGAGGTGGGGAATCAGAGGCAGGGAATCAGATGTGCGGTATCAGAGATGGGGAATCAGAGGCAGGGAATCAGAATCAGAAGCAGGGAATAAGACGCGGGGAATCTGAGGCGGGGAATCAGAGCTGGGGAATCAGAGGCTGTGAATCAGAGGCGGGGAATCAGAAGCAGGGAATCGGATGTGCGGAATCAGAGATGGGGAATCAGAGGTGGGGAATCAGAGGCGGTGAATCAGACATGGGTAATCAGAGGCGGGGAATCAGAGGCAGGAAATCAGACACGGGGAATCTGAGGCGGGGAATCAGAGGCGGGGAATCAGAGGCAGGGAATGGGATGTGCGGAATCAGAGATGGGGAATCAGAGGTGGGGAATCAGAGGCGGTGAATCAGACATGGGTAATCAGAGGCGGGGAATCAGAGGCAGGAAATCAGACACGGGGAATAAGAGGCGGGGAATCAGAGCTGGGGAATTAGATGCAGGGAATCAGAGTTGGGGATTCAGAGGCGGGGAATCAGATATGGGGAAACTGAGGTGGGGAATCAGAGGTGGGCAAATAGAGGCGGGGAATCAGATATGGGGAAACAGAGGCGGGGAATCAGAGGTGGGGAAACAGAGGCGGGGAATCAGATATGGGGAATCAGAGGTGGGGAATCAGAGGTTGGGAATCAGAGGTGGGGAATCGGAGATGGGGAATCAGAGGCAGGGAAACAGAGGCTGGGAATCAGATGCAGGGAATCAGATGCGGGGAATCAGAGGCGGGGAATCAGAGCTGGGGAATCAGAGGTGGGGAATCAGAGTTGGGGAATCAGAGGCGGGGACTTAGATATGGGGAAACAGAGGCGGGGAATCAGAGGCGGGGAAACAGAGGCGGGGATTCAGATATGGGGAATCAGAGGTGGGGAATCAGAGGCAGGGAATCAGATGTGCGGAATCAGAGATGGGGAATCAGAGGCAGGGAATCAGAATCAGAAGCAGGGAATAAGACGCGGGGAATCTGAGGCGGGGAATCAGAGCTGGGGAATCAGAGGCTGTGAATCAGAGGCGGGGAATCAGAAGCAGGGAATCGGATGTGCGGAATCAGAGATGGGGAATCAGAGGTGGGGAATCAGAGGCGGTGAATCAGACACGGGGAATCTGACGCGGGGAATCAGAGGCGGGGAATCAGAGGCAGGGAATGGGATGTGCGGAATCAGAGATGGGGAATCAGAGGTGGGGAATCAGAGGCGGTGAATCAGACATGGGTAATCAGAGGCGTGGAATCAGAGGCAGGAAATCAGACACGGGGAATCAGAGGCGGGGAATCAGAGCTGGGGAATTAGATGCAGGGAATCAGAGTTGGGGATTCAGAGGCGGGGAATCAGATATGGGGAAACTGAGGTGGGGAATCAGAGTTGGGGATTCAGAGGCGGGGAATCAGATATGGGGAAACTGAGGTGGGGAATCAGAGGCGGGGAAACAGAGGCGGGGAATCAGATATGGGGATTCAGAGGTGGGGAATCAGAGGTTGGGAATCACAGGCAGGGAATCAGAGGCTGGGAATCAGATGCAGGGAATCAGATGCGGGGAATCAGAGGCGGGGAATCAGAGCTGGGGAATCAGAGGTGGGGAATCAGAGTTGGGGAATCAGAGGCGGGGACTTAGATATTGGGAAACAGAGGCGGGGAATCAGAGGCGGGGAAACAGAGGCGGGGAATCAGATATGGGGAATCAGAGGTGGGGAATCAGAGGCAGGGAATCAGATGTGCGCAATCAGAGATGGGGAATCAGAGGCAGGGAATCAGAATCAGAAGCAGGGAATCAGAGGCCGGGAATCAGAGGCCGGAATCAGATGCCGGGAATAAGAGGCCGGGAATCAGAGGTGGGGAATCAGAGTCCGGGAATCAGAGATGGGGATTCAGAGGCGGGGAATGAGATATGGGGAATCAGAGGCGGGGAATCAGAGGCGGGGAAACAGAGACAGGGAATCAGATATGGGGAATCAGAGGTGGCGAATCAAAGGCGGTGAATCAGAGATGGGGAATCAGAGGCGGGCAATCAGAGGCAGGGAATCAAACACGGGGAATCAGAGGCGGGGAATCAGAGCTGGGGAATCAGAGGCGGGGAATCAGGGTTGGGGAATCAGAGGCGGGGAATCAGATATGGGGAAACAGGGGCGGGGAATCAGAGGTGGGGAAACACAGGCGGGGAATCAGATATGGGGAATCAGAGGTGTGGAATCAGAGGTTGGGAATCAGAGGCAGGGAATCAGAGGCGGGGAAACAGAGGCGGGGAATCAGATAAGGGGAATCAGAGGTGGCGAATCAAAGGCGGTGAAACAGAGATGGGGAATCAGGGCAGGGAATCAGAGGCAGGGAATCAAACACGGGGAATCAGAGCTGGGGAATCAGAGGCGGGGAATTAGAGTTGGGGAATCAGAGGAGGGGAATCAGAGGCGGGGAAACAGAGGCGGGGAATCAGATATGGGGAATCAGAGGTGGGGAATCAGATGTTGGGAATCAGAGGCAGGGAATCAGAGGCGGGGAATCAGAGGCGGGGAATCAGAGGCAGGGAATCAGATGTGCGGAATCGGAGATGGGGAATCAGAGGCAGGGAATCAGAGGCGGGGAATCAGAGGCGGGGAATCAGAGGCCGGGAATCAGATATGGGGAAACAGAGGCGGGGAATCAGAGGCGGGGAAACAGAGGTGGGGAATCAGATATGGGGAATCAGCGGTGGGGAATCAGAGGTTGGGAATCAGATGCAGGGAATCAGAGGCTTGGAATCAGATGCAGGGAATCAGATGCGGGGAATCAGAGGCGGGGAATCAGAGCTGGAGAATCAGAGGTGGGGAATCAGAGTTGGGGAATCAGAGGCGGGGAATCAGATATTGGGAAACAGAGGCGGGGAATCAGAGGCGGGGAAACAGAGGCTGGAAATCAGATATGGGGAATCAGAGGTGGGGAATCAGAGGCAGGGAATCAGATGTGCGCAATCAGAGATGGGGAATCAGAGGCAGGGAATCAGAATCAGAAGCAGGGAATCAGAGGCCAGGAATCAGAGGCCGGAATCAGATGCCGGGAATAAGAGTCAAGGAATCAGAGGTGGGGAATCAGAGTCCGGGAATCAGAGATGGGGATTCAGAGGCGGGGAATGAGATATGGGGAATCAGAGGCGGGGAATCAGAGGCGGGGAAACAGAGGCGGGGAATCAGAGGCGGGGAATCAGAGGTGGCGAATGAAAGGCGGTGAATCAGAGATGGGGAATCAGAGGCCGGGAATCAGAGGCAGGGAATCAAACACGGGGAATAAGAGGCGGGGAATCAGAGCTGGGGAATCAGAGGCGGGGAATCAGAGTTGGGGAATCAGAGGCGGGGAATCAGAGGCAGGAAATCAATATGGGAATTCAGAGGTGCGGAATCAGATGTTGGGAATCAGAGGCAGGGAATCAGAGGCGAGGATTCAGAGCTGGGGAATCAGAGGCGGGGAATCAGAATTGGGGAATCAGAGATGGGGAATCAGAGATGGGGAATCAGAGATGGGGAATCAGAGGCGGGGAATCAGACGCTGGGAATCAGAGGTGGTGAATCAGAGATGTGGAATCAGAGGCGGGGAATCAGAGGCAGGGAATCAGACGCGGGGAATCAGACGTGGGGAATCATAGCTGGCGAATCAGAGGCGGGGAATCAGAGGTGGGGAATCAGAGGCGGGGAATCAGATATTGTTAATCAGAGGTGGGGAATCAGAGGCGGGGAAACAGAGGCGGGGAATCAGATATGGGGAATCAGAGGTGGGGAATCAGAGGCCGGTAATCAGACGCGGGGAATCAGAGGCGGGGATTCAGAGCTGGGGAATCAGAGGCGGGGAATCAGAGTTGGGGAATCAGAGGTGGGGAATCAGATATGGGGAATCAGAGGCGGGGAATCAGAGGCGGGGAAACAGAGGCGGGGAATCAGATATTGGGAATCAGAGGTGGGGAATCAGGGGCGGGGTATCAGTGGCAGGGAATCAGAGGCGGGAAATCAGAGGCCGGGAATCAGAGGCGGTGAATCAGAGGCGGTGAATCAGAGGCGGGGAATCAGAGGCAGGGAATCTGATGTGCGGAATCAGAGATGGGGAATCAGAGGTGGGGAATCAGAGGCGGTGAATCAGACATGGGTAATCAGAGGCGGGGAATCAGAGGCAGGAAATCAGACACGGGGAATCAGATATGGGGAATCAGAGGTGGGGAATCAGAGGTGGTGAATCAGAGATGGGGAATCACAGGCGGGGAATCAGAGGCAGGGAATAGAACGCGGGGAATCAGAGGCAGGGAATTAGAGTTGGGGCATCAGAGGTTGGGAATTAGATATGGGGAAACAGAGGCGGGGAATCAGAGGCGGGGAAACAGAGGCGGGGAATCAGATATGGGGAATCAGAGGTGGGGAATCAGAGGCAGGGAATCAGATGTGCGGAATCAGAGATGGGGAATCAGAGGCAGGGAATCAGAATCAGAAGCGGGGAATCAGAGGCCGGGAATCAGAGGCCGGGAATCAGATGCTGGGAATAAGAGGCCGGGAATCAGAGGTGGGGAATCAGAGTCCGGGAATCAGAGATGGGGATTCAGAGGCGGAGAATGAGATATGGAGAATCAGAGGCGGGGAATCAGAGGCGGGGAAACAGAGGTGGGGAATCAGATATGGGGAATCAGTGGTGGCGAATCAAAGGCGGTGAATCAGAGATGGGGAATCAGAGGCGGGCAATCAGAGGCAGGGAATCAAACACGGGGAATCAGAGGCGGGGAATCAGAGCTGGGGAATCAGAGGCGGGGAATCAGAGTTGGGGAATCAGAGGCGGGGAATCAGATATGGGGAAACAGGGGCGGGGAATCAGAGGTGGGGAATCAGAGTCCGGGAATCAGAGATGGGGATTCAGAGGCGGGGAATGAGATATGGGGAATCAGAGGCGGGGAATCAGAGGCGGGGAAACAGAGACAGGGAATCAGATATGGGGAATCAGAGGTGGCGAATCAAAGGCGGTGAATCAGAGATGGGGAATCAGAGGCGGGCAATCAGAGGCAGGGAATCAAACACGGGGAATCAGAGGCGGGGAATCAGAGCTGGGGAATCAGAGGCGGGGAATCAGGGTTGGGGAATCAGAGGCGGGGAATCAGATATGGGGAAACAGGGGCGGGGAATCAGAGGTGGGGAAACACAGGCGGGGAATCAGATATGGGGAATCAGAGCTGGGGAATCAGAGGCGGGGAATCAGGGTTGGGGAATCAGAGGCGGTGAAACAGAGATGGGGAATCAGGGCAGGGAATCAGAGGCAGGGAATCAAACACGGGGAATCAGAGCTGGGGAATCAGAGGCGGGGAATTAGAGTTGGGGAATCAGAGGAGGGGAATCAGAGGCGGGGAAACAGAGGCGGGGAATCAGATATGGGGAATCAGAGGTGGGGAATCAGATGTTGGGAATCAGAGGCAGGGAATCAGAGGCGGGGAATCAGAGGCGGGGAATCAGAGGCAGGGAATCAGATGTGCGGAATCGGAGATGGGGAATCAGAGGCAGGGAATCAGAGGCGGGGAATCAGAGGCGGGGAATCAGAGGCCGGGAATCAGATATGGGGAAACAGAGGCGGGGAATCAGAGGCGGGGAAACAGAGGTGGGGAATCAGATATGGGGAATCAGCGGTGGGGAATCAGAGGTTGGGAATCAGATGCAGGGAATCAGAGGCTTGGAATCAGATGCAGGGAATCAGATGCGGGGAATCAGAGGCGGGGAATCAGAGCTGGAGAATCAGAGGTGGGGAATCAGAGTTGGGGAATCAGAGGCGGGGAATCAGATATTGGGAAACAGAGGCGGGGAATCAGAGGCGGGGAAACAGAGGCTGGAAATCAGATATGGGGAATCAGAGGTGGGGAATCAGAGGCAGGGAATCAGATGTGCGCAATCAGAGATGGGGAATCAGAGGCAGGGAATCAGAATCAGAAGCAGGGAATCAGAGGCCAGGAATCAGAGGCCGGAATCAGATGCCGGGAATAAGAGTCAAGGAATCAGAGGTGGGGAATCAGAGTCCGGGAATCAGAGATGGGGATTCAGAGGCGGGGAATGAGATATGGGGAATCAGAGGCGGGGAATCAGAGGCGGGGAAACAGAGGCGGGGAATCAGAGGCGGGGAATCAGAGGTGGCGAATGAAAGGCGGTGAATCAGAGATGGGGAATCAGAGGCCGGGAATCAGAGGCAGGGAATCAAACACGGGGAATAAGAGGCGGGGAATCAGAGCTGGGGAATCAGAGGCGGGGAATCAGAGTTGGGGAATCAGAGGCGGGGAATCAGAGGCAGGAAATCAATATGGGAATTCAGAGATGCGGAATCAGATGTTGGGAATCAGAGGCAGGGAATCAGAGGCGAGGATTCAGAGCTGGGGAATCAGAGGCGGGGAATCAGAATTGGGGAATCAGAGATGGGGAATCAGAAATGGGGAATCAGAGATGGGGAATCAGAGGCGGGGAATCAGACGCTGGGAATCAGAGGTGGTGAATCAGAGATGTGGAATCAGAGGCGGGGAATCAGAGGCAGGGAATCAGACGCGGGGAATCAGACGTGGGGAATCATAGCTGGCGAATCAGAGGCGGGGAATCAGAGGTGGGGAATCAGAGGCGGGGAATCAGATATTGTTAATCAGAGGTGGGGAATCAGAGGCGGGGAAACAGAGGCGGGGAATCAGATATGGGGAATCAGAGGTGGGGAATCAGAGGCCGGTAATCAGACGCGGGGAATCAGAGGCGGGGATTCAGAGCTGGGGAATCAGAGGCGGGGAATCAGAGTTGGGGAATCAGAGGCGGGGAATCAGATATGGGGAATCAGAGGCGGGGAATCAGAGGCGGGGAAACAGAGGCGGGGAATCAGATATTGGGAATCAGAGGTGGGGAATCAGGGGCGGGGTATCAGTGGCAGGGAATCAGAGGCGGGAAATCAGAGGCCGGGAATCAGAGGCGGTGAATCAGAGGCGGTGAATCAGAGGCGGGGAATCAGAGGCAGGGAATCTGATGTGCGGAATCAGAGATGGGGAATCAGAGGTGGGGAATCAGAGGCGGTGAATCAGACATGGGTAATCAGAGGCGGGGAATCAGAGGCAGGAAATCAGACACGGGGAATCAGATATGGGGAATCAGAGGTGGGGAATCAGAGGTGGTGAATCAGAGATGGGGAATCACAGGCGGGGAATCAGAGGCAGGGAATAGAACGCGGGGAATCAGAGGCAGGGAATTAGAGTTGGGGCATCAGAGGTTGGGAATTAGATATGGGGAAACAGAGGCGGGGAATCAGAGGCGGGGAAACAGAGGCGGGGAATCAGATATGGGGAATCAGAGGTGGGGAATCAGAGGCAGGGAATCAGATGTGCGGAATCAGAGATGGGGAATCAGAGGCAGGGAATCAGAATCAGAAGCGGGGAATCAGAGGCCGGGAATCAGAGGCCGGGAATCAGATGCTGGGAATAAGAGGCCGGGAATCAGAGGTGGGGAATCAGAGTCCGGGAATCAGAGATGGGGATTCAGAGGCGGAGAATGAGATATGGAGAATCAGAGGCGGGGAATCAGAGGCGGGGAAACAGAGGTGGGGAATCAGATATGGGGAATCAGTGGTGGCGAATCAAAGGCGGTGAATCAGAGATGGGGAATCAGAGGCGGGCAATCAGAGGCAGGGAATCAAACACGGGGAATCAGAGGCGGGGAATCAGAGCTGGGGAATCAGAGGCGGGGAATCAGAGTTGGGGAATCAGAGGCGGGGAATCAGATATGGGGAAACAGGGGCGGGGAATCAGAGGCGGGGAAACAAGAGGCGAGGAATCAGATATGGGGAATCAGAGGTGTGGAATCAGAGGTTGGGAATCAGAGGCAGGGAATCAGAGGCGGGGAAACAGAGGACGGGAATCAGATATGGGGAATCAGAGGTGGCGAATCAAAGGCGGTGAAACAGAGATGGGGAATCAGAGGCGGGCAATCAGAGGCAGGGAATCAAACACGGGGAATCAGAGCTGGGGAATCAGAGGTGGGGAATCAGAGGCGGTGAATCAGACATGGGTAATCAGAGGCGTGGAATCAGAGGCAGGAAATCAGACACGGGGAATCAGAGGCGGGGAATCAGAGCTGGGGAATTAGATGCAGGGAATCAGAGTTGGGGATTCAGAGGCGGGGAATCAGATATGGGGAAACTGAGGTGGGGAATCAGAGTTGGGGATTCAGAGGCGGGGAATCAGATATGGGGAAACTGAGGTGGGGAATCAGAGGCGGGGAAACAGAGGCGGGGAATCAGATATGGGGAATCAGAGGTGGGGAATCAGAGGTTGGGAATCACAGGCAGTGAATCAGAGGCTGGGAATCAGATGCAGGGAATCAGATGCGGGGAATCAGAGGCGGGGAATCAGAGCTGGGGAATCAGAGGTGGGGAATCAGAGTTGGGGAATCAGAGGCGGGGACTTAGATATTGGGAAACAGAGGCGGGGAATCAGAGGCGGGGAAACAGAGGCGGGGAATCAGATATGGGGAATCAGAGGTGGGGAATAAGAGGCAGGGAATCAGATGTGCGCAATCAGAGATGGGGAATCAGAGACAGGGAATCAGAATCAGAAGCAGGGAATCAGAGGCCGGGAATCAGAGGCCGGAATCAGATGCCGGGAATAAGAGGCCGGGAATCAGAGGTGGGGAATCAGAGTCCGGGAATCAGAGATGGGGATTCAGAGGCGGGGAATGAGATATGGGGAATCAGAGGCGGGGAATCAGAGGCGGGGAAACAGAGACAAGGAATCAGATATGGGGAATCAGAGGTGGCGAATCAAAGGCGGTGAATCAGAGATGGGGAATCAGAGGCGGGCAATCAGAGGCAGGGAATCAAACACGGGGAATCAGAGGCGGGGAATCAGAGCTGGGGAATCAGAGGCGGGGAATCAGGGTTGGGGAATCAGAGGCGGGGAATCAGATATGGGGAAACAGGGGCGGGGAATCAGAGGTGGGGAAACACAGGCGGGGAATCAGATATGGGGAATCAGAGGTGTGGAATCAGAGGTTGGGAATCAGAGGCAGGGAATCAGAGGCGGGGAAACAGAGGCGGGGAATCAGATAAGGGGAATCAGAGGTGGCGAATCAAAGGCGGTGAAACAGAGATGGGGAATCAGGGCAGGGAATCAGAGGCAGGGAATCAAACACGGGGAATCAGAGCTGGGGAATCAGAGGCGGGGAATTAGAGTTGGGGAATCAGAGGAGGGGAATCAGAGGCGGGGAAACAGAGGCGGGGAATCAGATATGGGGAATCAGAGGTGGGGAATCAGATGTTGGGAATCAGAGGCAGGGAATCAGAGGCGGGGAATCAGAGGCAGGGAATCAGATGTGCGGAATCGGAGATGGGGAATCAGAGGCAGGGAATCAGAGGCGGGGAATCAGAGGCGGGGAATCAGAGGCCGGGAATCAGATATGGGGAAACAGAGGCGGGGAATCAGAGGCGGGGAAACAGAGGTGGGGAATCAGATATGGGGAATCAGCGGTGGGGAATCAGAGGTTGGGAATCAGATGCAGGGAATCAGAGGCTTGGAATCAGATGCAGGGAATCAGATGCGGGGAATCAGAGGCGGGGAATCAGAGCTGGAGAATCAGAGGTGGGGAATCAGAGTTGGGGAATCAGAGGCGGGGACTTAGATATTGGCAAACAGAGGCGGGGAATCAGAGGCGGGGAAACAGAGGCTGGAAATCAGATATGGGGAATCAGAGGTGGGGAATCAGAGGCAGGGAATCAGATGTGCGCAATCAGAGATGGGGAATCAGAGGCAGGGAATCAGAATCAATAGCAGGGAATCAGAGGCCAGGAATCAGAGGCCGGAATCAGATGCCGGGAATAAGAGTCCGGGAATCAGAGGTGGGGAATCAGAGTCCGGGAATCAGAGATGGGGATTCAGAGGCGGGGAATGAGATATGGGGAATCAGAGGAGGGGAATCAGAGGCGGGGAAACAGAGGCGGGGAATCAGAGGCGGGGAATCAGAGGTGGCGAATGAAAGGCGGTGAATCAGAGATGGGGAATCAGAGGCCGGGAATCAGAGGCAGGGAATCAAACACGGGGAATAAGAGGCGGGGAATCAGAGCTGGGGAATCAGAGGCGGGGAATCAGAGTTGGGGAATCAGAGGCGGGGAATCAGAGGCAGGGAATCAATATGGGAATTCAGAGGTGCGGAATCAGATGTTGGGAATCAGAGGCAGGGAATCAGAGGCGAGGATTCAGAGCTGGGGAATCAGAGGCGGGGAATCAGAATTGGGGAATCAGAGATGGGGAATCAGAGATGGGGAATCAGAGATGGGGAATCAGAGGCGGAGAATCAGACGCTGGGAATCAGAGGTGGTGAATCAGAGATGTGGAATCAGAGGCGGGGTATCAGAGGCAGGGAATCAGACGCGGGGAATCAGAGGTGGGGAATCATAGCTGGCGAATCAGAGGCGGGGAATCAGAGGTGGGGAATCAGAGGCGGGGAATCAGATATTGTTAATCAGAGGTGGGGAATCAGAGGCGGGGAAACAGAGGCGGGGTATCAGAGGCAGGGAATCAGACGCGGGGAATCAGAGGTGGGGAATCAGAGGCGGGGAATCAGATATTGTTAATCAGAGGTGGGGAATCAGAGGCGGGGAAACAGAGGCGGGGAATCAGATATGGGGAATCAGAGGTGGGGAATCAGAGGCCGGTAATCAGACGCGGGGAATCAGAGGCGGGGATTCAGAGCTGGGGAATCAGAGGCGGGGAATCAGAGTTGGGGAATCAGAGGCGGGGAATCAGATATGGGGAATCAGAGGCGGGGAATCAGAGGTGGGGAAACAGAGGCGGGGAATCAGATATGGGGAATCAGAGGTGGGGAATCAGGGGCGGGGTATCAGTGGCAGGGAATCAGAGGCGGGAAATCAGAGGCTGGGAATCAGAGGCGGTGAATCAGAGGCGGTGAATCAGAGGCGGGGAATCAGAGGCAGGGAATCTGATGTGCGGAATCAGAGATGGGGAATCAGATGTGGGGAATCAGAGGCGGTGAATCAGACATGGGTAATCAGAGGCGGGGAATCAGAGGCAGGAAATCAGACACGGGGAATCAGATATGGGGAATCAGAGGTGGGGAATCAGAGGTGGTGAATCAGAGATGGGGAATCACAGGCGGGGAATCAGAGGCAGGGAATAGAACGCGGGGAATCAGAGGCAGGGAATTAGAGTTGGGGCATCAGAGGTTGGGAATTAGATATGGGGAAACAGAGGCGGGGAATCAGAGGCGGGGAAACAGAGGCGGGGAATCAGATATGGGGAATCAGAGGTGGGGAATCAGAGGCAGGGAATCAGATGTGCGGAATCAGAGATGGGGAATCAGAGGCAGGGAATCAGAATCAGAAGCGGGGAATCAGAGGCCGGGAATCAGAGGCCGGGAATCAGATGCTGGGAATAAGAGGCCGGGAATCAGAGGTGGGGAATCAGAGTCCGGGAATCAGAGATGGGGATTCAGAGGCGGAGAATGAGATATGGAGAATCAGAGGCGGGGAATCAGAGGCGGGGAAACAGAGGTGGGGAATCAGATATGGGGAATCAGTGGTGGCGAATCAAAGGCGGTGAATCAGAGATGGGGAATCAGAGGCGGGCAATCAGAGGCAGGGAATCAAACACGGGGAATCAGAGGCGGGGAATCAGAGCTGGGGAATCAGAGGCGGGGAATCAGAGTTGGGGAATCAGAGGCGGGGAATCAGATATGGGGAAACAGGGGCGGGGTATCAGAGGCGGGGAAACAAGAGGCGAGGAATCAGATATGGGGAATCAGAGGTGTGGAATCAGAGGTTGGGAATCAGAGGCAGGGAATCAGAGGCGGGGAAACAGAGGACGGGAATCAGATATGGGGAATCAGAGGTGGCGAATCAAAGGCGGTGAAACAGAGATGGGGAATCAGGGCAGGGAATCAGAGGCAGGGAATCAAACACGGGGAATCAGAGCTGGGGAATCAGAGGCGGGGAATTAGAGTTGGGGAATCAGAGGAGGGGAGTCAGAGGCGGGGAAACAGGCGGGGAATCAGATATGGGGAATCAGAGGTGGAGAATCAGATGTTGCGAATCAGAGGCAGGGAATCAGAGGCGGGGAATCAGAGGCGGGGAATCAGAGGCAGGGAATCAGATGTGCGGAATCGGAGATGGGGAATCAGAGGCAGGGAATCAGAGGCGGGGAATCAGAGGCGGGGAATCAGAGGCCGGGAATCAGATATGGGGAAACAGAGGCGGGGAATCAGAGGCGGGGAAACAGAGGCGGGGAATCAGATATGGGAAATCAGAGGTGGGGAATCAGAGGTTGGGAATCAGAGGCAGGGAATCAGAGGCTTGGAATAAGATGCAGGGAATCAGATGCGGGGAATCAGAGGCGGGGAATCAGAGCTGGAGAATCAGAGGTGGGGAATCAGAGTTGGGGAATCAGAGGCGGGGACTTAGATATTGGGAAACAGAGGCGGGGAATCAGAGGCGGGGAAACAGATGCGGGGAATCAGATATGGGGAATCAGAGGTGGGGAATCAGAGGCAGGGAATCAGATGTGCGCAATCAGAGATGGGGAATCAGAGGCAGGGAATCAGAATCAGAAGCAGGGAATCAGATGCCGGGGATCAGAGGCCGGAATCAGATGCCGGGAATAAGAGGCCGGGAATCAGAGGTGGGGAATCAGAGTCCGGGAATCAGAGATGGGGATTCAGAGGCGGGGAATGAGATATGGGGAATCAGAGGCGGGGAATCAGAGGCGGGGAAACAGAGGCGTGGAATCAGATATGGGGAATCAGAGGTGGCGAATCAAAGGCGGTGAATCAGAGATGGGGAATCAGAGGCCGGGAATCAGAGGCAGGGAATCAAACACGGGGAATCAGAGGCAGGGAATCAGAGCTGGGGAATCAGAGGCGGGGAATCATAGCTGGCGAATCAGAGGCGGGGAATCAGAGCTGGGGAATCAGAGGCGGGGAATCAGATATTGTTAATCAGAGCTGGGGAATCAGAGGCGGGGATACAGAGGCGGGGAATCAGATATGGGCAATCAGAGGTGGGGAATCAGAGGTTGTGAATCAGAGATGGAGAATCAGAGGCGGGGAATCAGAGGCCGGTAATCAGACGCGGGGAATCAGAGGCGGGGTTTCAGAGCTGGGGAATCAGAGGCGGGGAATCAGAGTTGGGGAATCAGAGGCGGGGAATCAGATATGGGGAATCAGAGGCGGGGAATCAGATATGGGGAATCAGAGGCGGGGAATCAGATATGGGGAATCAGAGGTGGGGAATCAGGGGCGGGGTATCAGTGGCAGGGATTCAGAGGCGGGAAATCAGAGGCCGGGAATCAGAGGCGGTGAATCAGAGGCGGGGAATCAGAGGCAGGGAATCAGATGTGCGGAATCAGAGATGGGGAATCAGAGGTGGGGAATCAGAGGCGGTGAATCAGACATGGGTAATCAGAGGCGGGGAATCAGAGGCAGGAAATCAGACACGGGGAATCAGAGGCGGGGAATCAGAGCTGGGGAATTAGATGCAGGGAATCAGAGTTGGGGATTCAGAGGCGGGGAATCAGATATGGGGAATCAGAGGTGGGGAATCAGAGCTGGGGAATCAGAGGTGGGGAATCAGAGTTGGGGAATCAGAGGCGGGGACTTAGATATGGGGAAACAGAGGCGGGGAATCAGAGGCGGGGAAACAGAGGCGGGGAATCAGATATTTGGAATCAGAGGTGGGGAATCAGAGGCAGGGAATCAGATGTGCGGTATCAGAGATGGGGAATCAGAGGCAGGGAATCAGAATCAGAAGCAGGGAATAAGACGCGGGGAATCTGAGGCGGGGAATCAGAGCTGGGGAATCAGAGGCTGTGAATCAGAGGCGGGGAATCAGAAGCAGGGAATCGGATGTGCGGAATCAGAGATGGGGAATCAGAGGTGGGGAATCAGAGGCGGTGAATCAGACATGGGTAATCAGAGGCGGGGAATCAGAGGCAGGAAATCAGACACGGGGAATCTGAGGCGGGGAATCAGAGGCGGGGAATCAGAGGCAGGGAATGGGATGTGCGGAATCAGAGATGGGGAATCAGAAGTGGGGAATCAGAGGCGGTGAATCAGACATGGGTAATCAGAGGCGGGGAATCAGAGGCAGGAAATCAGACACTGGGAATCAGAGGCGGGGAATCAGAGCTGGGGAATTAGATGCAGGGAATCAGAGTTGGGGATTCAGAGGCGGGGAATCAGATATGGGGAAACTGAGGTGGGTAATCAGAGGTGGGCAAATAGAGGCGGGGAATCAGATATGGGGAAACAGAGGCGGGGAATCAGAGGTGGGGAAACAGAGGCGGGGAATCAGATATGGGGAATCAGAGGTGGGGAATCAGAGGTTGGGAATCACAGGCAGGGAATCAGAGGCTGGGAATCAGATGCAGGGAATCAGATGCGGGGAATCAGAGGCGGGGAATCAGAGCTGGGGAAACTGAGGTGGGGAATCAGAGGTGGGCAAATAGAGGCAGGGAATCAGATATGGGGAAACAGAGGCGGGGAATCATAGGCGGGGAAACAGAGGCGGGGAATCAGATATGGGGAATCAGAGGTGGGGAATCAGAGGTTGGGAATCACAGGCAGGGAATCAGAGGCTGGGAATCAGATGCTGGGAATCAGATGCGGGGAATCAGAGACGGGGAATCAGAGCTGGGGAATCAGAGGTGGGGAATCAGAGTTGGGGAATCAGAGGCGGGGACTTAGATATGGGGAAACAGAGGCGGGGAATCAGAGCTGGAGAATCAGAGGTGGGGAATCAGAGTTGGGGAATCAGAGGCGGGGACTTAGATATTGGGAAACAGAGGCGGGGAATCAGAGGCGGGGAAACAGAGGCGGGGAATCAGATATGGGGAATCAGAGGTGGGGAATCAGAGGCAGGGAATCAGATGTGCGCAATCAGAGATGGGGAATCAGAGGCAGGGAATCAGAATCAGAAGCAGGGAATCAGAGGCCGGGAATCAGAGGCCGGAATCAGATGCCGGGAATAAGAGGCCGGGAATCAGAGGTGGGGAATCAGAGTCCGGGAATCAGAGATGGGGATTCAGAGGCGGGGAATGAGATATGGGGAATCAGAGGCGGGGAATCAGAGGTGGGGAAACAGAGACAGGGAATCAGATATGGGGAATCAGAGGTGGCGAATCAAAGGCGGTGAATCAGAGATGGGGAATCAGAGGCGGGCAATCAGAGGCAGGGAATCAAACACGGGGAATCAGAGGCGGGGAATCAGAGCTGGGGAATCAGAGGCTGGGAATCAGGGTTGGGGAATCAGAGGCGGGGAATCAGATATGGGGAAACAGGGGCGGGGAATCAGGGGTGGGGAAACACAGGCGGGGAATCAGATATGGGGAATCAGAGGTGTGGAATCAGAGGTTGGGAATCAGAGGCAGGGAATCAGAGGCGGGGAAACAGAGGCGGGGAATCAGATAAGGGGAATCAGAGGTGGTGAATCAAAAGGCGGTGAAACAGAGATGGGGAATCAGGGCAGGGAATCAGAGGCAGGGAATCAAACACGGGGAATGAGAGCTGGGGAAACAGAGGCGGGGAATCAGATATGGGGAATCAGAGGTGGGGAATCAGATGTTGGGAATCAGAGGCAGGGAATCAGAGGTGGGGAATCAGAGGCGGGGAATCAGAGGCAGGGAATCAGATGTGCGGAATCGGAGATGGGGAATAAGAGGCAGGGAATCAGAGGCGGGGAATCAGAGGCGGGGAATCAGAGGCCGGGAATCAGATATGGGGAAACAGAGGCGGGGAATCAGAGGCGGGGAAACAGAGGCGGGGAATCAGATATGGGGAATCAGAGGTGGGGAATCAGAGGTTGGGAATCAGATGCAGGGAATCAGAGGCTTGGAATCAGATGCAGGGAATCAGATGCGGGGAATCAGAGGCGGGGAATCAGAGCTGGAGAATCAGAGGTGGGGAATCAGAGTTGGGGTATCAGAGGCGGGGACTTAGATATTGGGAAACAGAGGCGGGGAATCAGAGGCGGGGAAACAGAGGCGGGAAATCAGATATGGGGAATCAGAGGTGGGGAATCAGAGGCAGGGAATCAGATGTGCGCAATCAGAGATGGGGAATCAGAGGCAGGGAATCAGAATCAGAAGCAGGGAATCAGAGGCCAGGAATCAGAGGCCGGAATCAGATGCCGGGAATAAGAGTCCGGGAATCAGAGGTGGGGAATCAGAGTCCGGGAATCAGAGATGGGGATTCAGAGGTGGGGAATGAGATATGGGGAATCAGAGGCGGGGAATCAGAGGCGGGGAAACAGAGGCGGGGAATCAGATATGGGGAATCAGAGGTGGCGAATGAAAGGCGGTGAATCAGAGATGGGGAATCAGAGGCCGGGAATCAGCGGCAGGGAATCAAACACGGGGAATAAGAGGCGGGGAATCAGAGCTGGGGAATCAGAGGCGGGGAATCAGAGTTGGGGAATCAGAGGCGGGGAATCAGAGGCAGGGAATCAATATGGGAATTCAGAGGTGGGGAATCAGATGTTGGGAATCAGAGGCAAGGAATCAGAGGCGAGGATTCAGAGCTGGGGAATCAGAGGCGGGGAATCAGAATTGGGGAATCAGAGATGGGGAATCAGAGATGGGGAATCAGAGGCGGGGAATCAGACGCTGGGAATCAGAGGTGGGGAATCATAGCTGGCGAATCAGAGGCGGGGAATCAGAGGTGGGGAATCAGAGGCGGGGAATCAGATATTGTTAATCAGAGGTGGGGAATCAGAGGCGGGGAAACAGAGGCGGGGAATCAGATATGGGGAATCAGAGGTGGGGAATCAGAGGCCGGTAATCAGACGCGGGGAATCAGAGGCGGGGATTCAGAGCTGGGGAATCAGAGGCGGAGTATGAGATATGGAGAATCAGAGGCGGGGAATCAGAGGCGGGGAAACAGAGGTGGGGAATCAGATATGGGGAATCAGTGGTGGCGAATCAAAGGCGGTGAATCAGAGATGGGGAATCAGAGGCGGGCAATCAGAGGCAGGGAATCAAACACGGGGAATCAGAGGCGGGGAATCAGAGCTGGGGAATCAGAGGCGGGGAATCAGAGTTGGGGAATCAGAGGCGGGGAATCAGATATGGGGAAACAGGGGCGGGGAATCAGAGGCGGGGAAACAAGAGGCGAGGAATCAGATATGGGGAATCAGAGGTGTGGAATCAGAGGTTGGGAATCAGAGGCAGGGAATCAGAGGCGGGGAAACAGAGGACGGGAATCAGATATGGGGAATCAGAGGTGGCGAATCAAAGGCGGTGAAACAGAGATGGGGAATCAGGGCAGGGAATCAGAGGCAGGGAATCAAACACGGGGAATCAGAGCTGGGGAATCAGAGGCGGGGAATTAGAGTTGGGGAATCAGAGGAGGGGAGTCAGAGGCGGGGAAACAGGCGGGGAATCAGATATGGGGAATCAGAGGTGGAGAATCAGATGTTGGGAATCAGAGGCAGGGAATCAGAGGCGGGGAATCAGAGGCGGGGAATCAGAGGCAGGGAATCAGATGTGCGGAATCGGAGATGGGGAATCAGAGGCAGGGAATCAGAGGCGGGGAATCAGAGGCGGGGAATCAGAGGCCGGGAATCAGATATGGGGAAACAGAGGCGGGGAATCAGAGGCGGGGAAACAGAGGCGGGGAATCAGATATGGGAAATCAGAGGTGGGGAATCAGAGGTTGGGAATCAGAGGCAGGGAATCAGAGGCTTGGAATCAGATGCAGGGAATCAGATGCGGGGAATCAGAGGCGGGGAATCAGAGCTGGAGAATCAGAGGTGGGGAATCAGAGTTGGGGAATCAGAGGCGGGGACTTAGATATTGGGAAACAGAGGCGGGGAATCAGAGGCGGGGAAACAGAGGCGGGGAATCAGATATGGGGAATCAGAGGTGGGGAATCAGAGGCAGGGAATCAGATGTGCGCAATCAGAGATGGGGAATCAGAGGCAGGGAATCAGAATCAGAAGCAGGGAATCAGAGGCCGGGGATCAGAGGCCGGAATCAGATGCCGGGAATAAGAGGCCGGGAATCAGAGGTGGGGAATCAGAGTCCGGGAATCAGAGATGGGGATTCAGAGGCGGGGAATGAGATATGGGGAATCAGAGGCGGGGAATCAGAGGCGGGGAAACAGAGGCGGGGAATCAGATATGGGGAATCAGAGGTGGCGAATCAAAGGCGGTGAATCAGAGATGGGGAATCAGAGGCCGGGAATCAGAGGCAGGGAATCAAACACGGGGAATCAGAGGCAGGGAATCAGAGCTGGGGAATCAGAGGCGGGGAATCATAGCTGGCGAATCAGAGGCGGGGAATCAGAGGTGGGGAATCAGAGGCGGGGAATCAGATATTGTTAATCAGAGCTGGGGAATCAGAGGCGGGGATACAGAGGCGGGGAATCAGATATGGGCAATCAGAGGTGGGGAATCAGAGGTTGTGAATCAGAGATGGAGAATCAGAGGCGGGGAATCAGAGGCCGGCAATCAGACGCGGGGAATCAGAGGCGGGGTTTCAGAGCTGGGGAATCAGAGGCGGGGAATCAGAGTTGGGGAATCAGAGGCGGGGAATCAGATATGGGGAATCAGAGGCGGGGAATCAGAGGCGGGGAAACAGAGGCGGGGAATCAGATATGGGGAATCAGAGGTGGGGAATCAGGGGCGGGGTATCAGTGGCAGGGAATCAGAGGCGGGAAATCAGAGGCCGGGAATCAGAGGCGGTGAATCAGAGGCGGGGAATCAGAGGCAGGGAATCGGATGTGCGGAATCAGAGATGGGGAATCAGAGGTGGGGAATCAGAGGCGGTGAATCAGACATGGGTAATCAGAGGCGGGGAATCAGAGGCAGGAAATCAGACACGGGGAATCAGAGGCGGGGAATCAGAGCTGGGGAATTAGATGCAGGGAATCAGAGTTGGGGATTCAGAGGCGGGGAATCAGATATGGGGAATCAGAGGTGGGGAATCAGAGCTGGGGAATCAGAGGTGGGGAATCAGAGTTGGGGAATCAGAGGCGGGGACTTAGATATGGGGAAACAGAGGCGGGGAATCAGAGGCGGGGAAACAGAGGCGGGGAATCAGATATTGGGAATCAGAGGTGGGGAATCAGAGACAGGGAATCAGATGTGCGGTATCAGAGATGGGGAATCAGAGGCAGGGAATCAGAATCAGAAGCAGGGAATAAGACGCGGGGAATCTGAGGCGGGGAATCAGAGCTGGGGAATCAGAGGCTGTGAATCAGAGGCGGGGAATCAGAAGCAGGGAATCGGATGTGCGGAATCAGAGATGGGGAATCAGAGGTGGGGAATCAGAGGCGGTGAATCAGACATGGGTAATCAGAGGCGGGGAATCAGAGGCAGGAAATCAGACACGGGGAATCTGAGGCGGGGAATCAGAGGCGGGGAATCAGAGGCAGGGAATGGGATGTGCGGAATCAGAGATGTGGAATCAGAAGTGGGGAATCAGAGGCGGTGAATCAGACATGGGTAATCAGAGGCGGGGAATCAGAGGCAGGAAATCAGACACGGGGAATCAGAGGCGGGGAATCAGAGGCAGGGAATCAGATGTGCGGAATCGGAGATAGGGAATCAGAGGCGGGGAATCAGAGGCGGGGAATCAGAGGCCGGGAATCAGATATGGGGAAAAAGAGGCGGGGAATCAGAGGCGGGGAAACAGAGGCTGGGAATCAGATATGGGGAATCAGAGGTGGGGAATCAGAGGTTGGGAATCAGAGGCAGGGAATCAGAGGCTTGGAATCAGATGCAGGGAATCAGATGCGGGGAATCAGAGGCGGGGAATCAGAGCTGGGGAATCAGAGGTGGGGAATCAGAGTTGGGGAATCAGAGGCGGGGACTTAGATATTGGGAAACAGAGGCAGGGAATCAGAGGCGGGGAATCAGATATGGGGAATCAGAGATGGGGAATCAGAGGCAGGGAATCAGATGTGCGGAATCAGAGATGGGGAATCAGAAGCAGGGAATCAGAGGCGGGGAATCAGAGGCCGGAATCAGATGCCGGGAATAAGAGGCCGGAAATCAGAGGTGGGGAATCAGAGTCCGGGAATCAGAGATGGGGATTCAGAGGCGGGGAATGAGATATGGGGAATCAGAGGCGGGGAATCAGAGGCGGGGAAACAGAGGCGGGGAATCAGATATGGTGAATCAGAGGTGGCGAATCAAAGGCAGTGAATCAGAGATGGGGAATCAGAGGCCGGGAATCAGAGGCAGGGAATCAAACACGGGGAATCAGAGGAGGGGAATCAGAATTGGGGAATCAGAGATGGGGAATCAGTGATGGGGAATCAGAGGCAGGGAATCAGATGCGGGGAAGCAGAGGTGGTGAATCAGAGATGTGGAATCAGAGGCGGGGAATCAGAGGCAGGGAATCAGACGCGGGGAATAAGAGGCGGGGAATCATAGCTGGCGAATCAGAGGCGGGGAATCAGAGGTGGGGAATCAGAGGCGGGGAATCAGATATTGGGAATCAGAGGTGGGGAATCAGAGGCGGGGAAACAGAGGCGGGGAATCAGATATGGGGTATCAGAGGTGGGGAATCAGAGGTTGTGAATCAGAGATGGGGAATCAGAGGCGGGGAATCAGAGGCCGGTAATCAGACGCGGGGAATCAGAGGCGGGGAATCAGAGCAGGGAAATTAGAGGCAGGGAATCAGAGTTGGGGATTCAGAGGCGGGGAATCAGATATGGGGAAACAGAGGCGGGGAATCAGAGGCGGGCAAATAGAGGCGGGGTTCAGATATGGGGAAACAGAGGCGGGGAATCAGAGGCGGGGAAACAGAGGCGGGGAATCAGATATGGGGATCAGAGGTGGGGAATCAGCGGCTGTGAATCAGAGATGGGGAATCAGAGGCGGGGAATCAGAGGCAGGAAATCAGACACGGGGATTCAGAGGCTGGGAATCAGACGGGGGGAATCAAAGGCGGGGAATCAGAGCTGGGGAATCAGAGGCGGGGAATCAGAGTTGGGGAATCAGAGGCGGGGAATCAGATATGGGGAAACAGAGGAGGGGAATCAGAGACGGGGAAACAGAGGCGGGGAATCTGATATGGGGAATCAGAGGTGGCGAATGAAAGGCGGTGAATCAGAGATGGGGAATCAGAGGCGGGGAATCAGAGGCAGTGAATCAAACACGGGGAATCATAGGTGGGGAATCAGAGCTAGGGAATCAGAGGCGGGGAATCAGATATGGGGAAACAGAGGCTGGGAATCAGAGGCAGGGAAACAGAGGTGGGGAATCATATATGGGGAATCAGAGGTGGGGAATCAGAGGTTGCGAAACAGAGGCAGGGAATCAGAGCTGGGGAATCAGAGGCGGGGAATCAGAGCTGGGGAATCAGAGGCAGGGAATCAGAGTTGGGGATTCAGAGGCGGGGAATCAGAGCTGGGGAATCAGAGGCGGGGAATCAGAGGCGGGGAAATAGATATGGGGAAACAGAGGCGGGGAATTAGAGGCGGGGAAACAGAGGCGGGGAATCAGATATGGGGAATCAGAGGTGGGGAATCAGAGGCAGGGAATCAGATGTGCGGAATCAGAGATGGGGAATCAGAGGCAGGGATCAGAATCAGAAGCGGGGAATCGGAGGCCGGGATCAGAGGCCGGGAATCAGATGCCGGGAATAAGAGGCCAGGAATCAGAGTCCGGGAATCAGAGATGGGGAATCAGAGGCGGGGAATGAAATATGGGGAATCAGAGGCGGGGTATCAGAGGCGGGGAAACAGAGGCGGGGAATCTGATATGGGGAATCAGGGTGGCGAATGAAAGGCGGTGAATCTGAGATGGTGAATCAGAGGCGGGGAATCAGAGGCAGGGAATCAAACACGGGGAATCAGAGGCGGGGAATCAGAGCTGGGGAATCAGAGGCGGGGAATCAGAGTTGGGGAATCAGAGGCGGGGAATCAGATATGGGGAAGCAGAGGCGGGGAATCAGATATGGGGAATCAGAGGTGGGGAATCAGAGGATGGGAAACAGAGGCAGGGAATCAGAGGCGGGGAGTCAGAGGCGGGGAATCAGAGGCAGGGAATCAGATGTGCAGAATCAGAGATGGGGAATCAGAGGCAGCGAATCAGAGGCGGGGAATCAGACGCGGGGAATCAGAGGCCGGGAATCAGAGGCCGGGAATCAGAGGCCGGGAATCAGAGGCCGGCAATCAGAGGCCGGGAATCAGAGATGGGGATTCAGAGGCGGGGAATCAAACACGGGGAATCAGAGCTGGGGAATCAGAGGCAGGGAATCAGAGGCGGGGAATCAGAGGAAGGGAATCAGATGTGGGGAATCAGAGGCGGGGAATCAGAGCTGGGAATCAGATGCATGGAATCAGATGCGGGGAATCAGAGGCGGGGAATCAGAGCTGGGGAATCAGAGGTGGGGAATCAAAGTTGGGGAATCAGAGGCGGGGACTTAGATATGGGGAAACAGAGGCGGGGAATCAGAGGCGGGGTAACAGAGGCGGGGAATCAGATATGGGGAATCAGAGGTGGGGAATCAGAGGCAGGGAATTAGATTTGCGGAATCAGAGATGGGGAATCAGAAGCAGGGAATCAGAGGCCGGGAATCAGAGGCCGGAATCAGATGCCGGGAATAAGAGGCCGGGAATCAGAGGTGGGGAATCAGAGTCCGGGAATCAGAGATAGGGAATCAGAGGCGGGGAATGAGATATGGGGAATCAGAGGAGGGGAATCAGAGGCTGGGAAACAGAGGCGAGGAATCAGATATGGGGAATCAGAGGTGGCGAATCAAAGGCGTTGAATCAGAGATGGGGAATCAGAGGCGGGGAATCAGAGGCAGGGAATCAAACACGGGGAATCAGAGGCGGGGAATCATAGCTGGGGAATCAGAGGCGGGGAATCAGAGTTGGGGAATCAGAGGCGGGGAATCAGAGCTGGGGAATCAGAGGTGGGGATCAGAGTCGGGGAATCAGAGGCAGGGAATCAGATGTGCGGAATCAGAGATGGGGAATCAGAGGTGGGGAATCAGAGGCTGTGAATCAGAGATGGGGAATCAGAGGCGGGGAATCAGAGGCAGGAAATCAGACACGGGGATTCAGAGGCTGGGAATCAGACGGGGGGAATCAAAGGTGGGGAATCAGAGCTGGGGAATCAGAGGCAGGGAATCAGAGTTGGGGATTCAGAGGCGGGGAATCAGATATGGGGAAACAGAGGCGGGGAATCAGAGGCGGGCAAACAGAGGCGGGGAATTAGATATGGGGAATCAGAGGTGGGGAATCAGAGGTGGTGAATCAGAGATGGGGAATCACAGGCGGGGAATCAGAGGCAGGGAATAGAACGCGGGAAATCAGAGGCAGGGAATCAGAGTTGGGGCATCAGAGGTTGGGAATTAGATATGGGGAAACAGAGGCGGGGAATCAGAGGCGGGGAAACAGAGGCGGGAAATCAGATATGGGGAATCAGAGGTGGGGAATCAGAGGCAGGGAATCAGATGTGCGGAATCAGAGGCAGGGAATCAGAATCAGAAGCGGGGAATCAGAGGCCGGGAATCAGAGGCCGGGAATCAGATGCTGGGAATAAGAGGCCGGGAATCAGAGGTGGGGAATCAGAGTCCGGGAATCAGAGATGGGGATTCAGAGGCGGGGAATGAGATATGGAGAATCAGAGGCGGGGAATCAGAGGCGGGGAAACAGAGGTGGGGAATCAGATATGTGGAATCAGAGGTGGCGAATCAAAGGCGGTGAATCAGAGATGGGGAATCAGAGGAGGGGAATCAGAGGCAGGGAATCAAACACGGGAAATCAGAGGCGGGGAATCAGAGCTGGGGAATCAGAGGCGGGGAATCAGAGTTGGGGAATCAGAGGCAGGGAATCAGATATGGGGAAACAGGGGCAGGGAATCAGAGGCGGGGAAACAGAGGCGGGGTATCAGATATGGGGAATCAGAGGTGTGGAATCAGAGGTTGGGAATCAGAGGCAGGGAATCAGAGGCGGGGAAACAGAGGCGGGGAATCAGATATGGGGAATCAGAGGTGGCGAATCAAAGGCGGTGAAACAGAGATGGGGAATCAGGGCAGGGAATCAGAGGCAGGGAATCAGAGGTGGGGAATCAGAGGCGGGGAATCAGATATTGGGAATCAGAGGTGGGGAATCAGAGGCGGGGAAACAGAGGCGGGGAATCAGATATGGGGTATCAGAGGTGGGGAATCAGAGGTTGTGAATCAGAGATGGGGAATCAGAGGCGGGGAATCAGAGGCCGGTAATCAGACGCGGGGAATCAGAGGCGGGGAATCAGAGCTGGGAAATTAGAGGCAGGGAATCAGAGTTGGGGATTCAGAGGCGGGGAATCAGATATGGGGAAACTGAGGTGGGTAATCAGAGGTGGGCAAATAGAGGCGGGGAATCAGATATGGGGAAACAGAGGCGGGGAATCAGAGGTGGGGAAACAGAGGCGGGGAATCAGATATGGGGAATCAGAGGTGGGGAATCAGAGGTTGGGAATCACAGGCAGGGAATCAGAGGCTGGGAATCAGATGCAGGGAATCAGATGCGGGGAATCAGAGGCGGGGAATCAGAGCTGGGGAAACTGAGGTGGGGAATCAGAGGTGGGCAAATAGAGGCGGGGAATCAGATATGGGGAAACAGAGGCGGGGAATCAGAGGCGGGGAAACAGAGGCGGGGAATCAGATATGGGGAATCAGAGGTGGGGAATCAGAGGTTGTGAATCACAGGCAGGGAATCAGAGGCTGGGAATCAGATGCTGGGAATCAGATGCGGGGAATCAGAGGCGGGGAATCAGAGCTGGGGAATCAGAGGTGGGGAATCAGAGTTGGGGAATCAGAGGCGGGGACTTAGATATGGGGAAACAGAGGCGGGGAATCAGAGCTGGAGAATCAGAGGTGGGGAATCAGAGTTGGGGAATCAGAGGCGGGGACTTAGATATTGGGAAACAGAGGCGGGGAATCAGAGGCGTGGAAACAGAGGCAGGGAATCAGATTTGGGGAATCAGAGGTGGGGAATCAGAGGCAGGGAATCAGATGTGCGCAATCAGAGATGGGGAATCAGAGGCAGGGAATCAGAATCAGAAGCAGGGAATCAGAGGCCGGGAATCAGAGGCCGGAATCAGATGCCGGGAATAAGAGGCCGGGAATCAGAGGTGGGGAATCAGAGTCCGGGAATCAGAGATGGGGATTCAGAGGCGGGGAATGAGATATGGGGAATCAGAGGCGGGGAATCAGAGGTGGGGAAACAGAGACAGGGAATCAGATATGGGGAATCAGAGATTGCGAATCAAAGGCGGTGAATCAGAGATGGGGAATCAGAGGCGGGCAATCAGAGGCAGGGAATCAAACACGGGGAATCAGAGGCGGGGAATCAGAGCTGGGGAATCAGAGGCTGGGAATCAGGGTTGGGGAATCAGAGGCGGGGAATCAGATATGGGGAAACAGGGGCGGGGAATCAGAGGTGGGGAAACACAGGCGGGGAATCAGATATGGGGAATCAGAGGTGTGGAATCAGAGGTTGGGAATCAGAGGCAGGGAATCAGAGGCGGGGAAACAGAGGCGGGGAATCAGATAAGGGGAATCAGAGGTGGCGAATCAAAGGCGGTGAAACAGAGATGGGGAATCAGGGCAGGGAATCAGAGGCAAGGAATCAAACACGGGGAATCAGAGCTGGGGAAACAGAGGCGGGGAATCAGATATGGGGAATCAGAGGTGGGGAATCAGATGTTGGGAATCAGAGGCAGGGAATCAGAGGCGGGGAATCAGAGGCGGGGAATCAGAGGCAGGGAATCAGATGTGCGGAATCGGAGATGGGGAATCAGAGGCAGGGAATCAGAGGCGGGGAATCAGAGGCGGGGAATCAGAGGCCGGGAATCAGATATGGGGAAACAGAGGCGGGGAATCAGAGGCGGGGAAACAGAGGCGGGGAATCAGATATGGGGAATCAGAGGTGGGGAATCAAAGGTTGGGAATCAGATGCAGGGAATCAGAGGCTTGGAATCAGATGCAGGGAATCATATGCGGGGAATCAGAGGCGGGGAATCAGAGCTGGAGAATCAGAGGTGGGGAATCAGAGTTGGGGTATCAGAGGCGGGGACTTAGATATTGGGAAACAGAGGCGGGGAATCAGAGGCGGGGAAACAGAGGCGGGAAATCAGATATGGGGAATCAGAGGTGGGGAATCAGAGGCAGGGAATCAGATGTGCGCAATCAGAGATGGGGAATCAGAGGCAGGGAATCAGAATCAGAAGCAGGGAATCAGAGGCCAGGAATCAGAGGCCGGAATCAGATGCCGGGAATAAGAGTCCGGGAATCAGAGGTGGGGAATCAGAGGTGGCGAATCAAAGGCGGTGAAACAGAGATGGAGAATCAGGGCAGGGAATCAGAGGCAGGGAATCAAACACGGGGAATCAGAGCTGGGGAATCAAAGGCGGGGAATTAGAGTTGGGGAATCAGAGGAGGGGAGTCAGAGGCGGGGAAACAGGCGGGGAATCAGATATGGGGAATCAGAGGTGGAGAATCAGATGTTGGGAATCAGAGGCAGGGAATCAGAGGCGGGGAATCAGAGGCGGGGAATCAGAGGCAGGGAATCAGATGTGCGGAATCGGAGATGGGGAATCAGAGGCAGGGAATCAGAGGCGGGGAATCAGAGGCGGGGAATCAGAGGCCGGGAATCAGATATGGGGAAAACAGAGGCGGGGAATCAGAGGCGGGGAAACAGAGGCGGGGAATCAGATATGGGAAATCAGAGGTGGGGAATCAGAGGTTGGGAATCAGAGGCAGGGAATCAGAGGCTTGGAATAAGATGCAGGGAATCAGATGCGGGGAATCAGAGGCGGGGAATCAGAGCTGGAGAAGCAGAGGTGGGGAATCAGAGTTGGGGAATCAGAGGCGGGGACTTAGATATTGGGAAACAGAGGCGGGGAATCAGAGGCGGGGAAACAGAGGCGGGGAATCAGATATGGGGAATCAGAGGTGGGGAATCAGAGGCAGGGAATCAGATGTGCGCAATCAGAGATGGGGAATCAGAGGCAGGGAATCAGAATCAGAAGCAGGGAATCAGATGCCGGGGATCAGAGGCCGGAATCAGATGCCGGGAATAAGAGGCCGGGAATCAGAGGTGGGGAATCAGAGTCCGGGAATCAGAGATGGGGATTCAGAGGCGGGGAATGAGATATGGGGAATCAGAGGCGGGGAATCAGAGGCGGGGAAACAGAGGCGTGGAATCAGATATGGGGAATCAGAGGTGGCGAATCAAAGGCGGTGAATCAGAGATGGGGAATCAGAGGCCGGGAATCAGAGGCAGGGAATCAAACACGGGGAATCAGAGGCAGGGAATCAGAGCTGGGGAATCAGAGGCGGGGAATCATAGCTGGCGAATCAGAGGCGGGGAATCAGAGCTGG
Organism: Narcine bancroftii; assembly: GCF_036971445.1. Taxonomy (NCBI): domain Eukaryota; kingdom Metazoa; phylum Chordata; class Chondrichthyes; order Torpediniformes; family Narcinidae; genus Narcine; species Narcine bancroftii. The sequence goes on from NW_027211893.1 coordinate 8,505,807, forward strand.
GGAATCAGAGGCGGGGAATCAGATATTGTTAATCAGAGCTGGGGAATCAGAGGCGGGGATACAGAGGCGGGGAATCAGATATGGGCAATCAGAGATGGGGAATCAGAGGTTGTGAATCAGAGATGGAGAATCAGAGGCGGGGAATCAGAGGCCGGTAATCAGACGCGGGGAATCAGAGGCGGGGTTTCAGAGCTGGGGAATCAGAGGCGGGGAATCAGAGTTGGGGAATCAGAGGCGGGGAATCAGATATGGGGAATCAGAGGCGGGGAATCAGATATGGGGAATCAGAGGCGGGGAATCAGATATGGGGAATCAGAGGTGGGGAATCAGGGGCGGGGTATCAGTGGCAGGGAATCAGAGGCGGGAAATCAGAGGCCGGGAATCAGAGGCGGTGAATCAGAGGCGGGGAATCAGAGGCAGGGAATCGGATGTGCGGAATCAGAGATGGGGAATCAGAGGTGGGGAATCAGAGGCGGTGAATCAGACATGGGTAATCAGAGGCGGGGAATCAGAGGCAGGAAATCAGACACGGGGAATCAGAGGCGGGGAATCAGAGCTGGGGAATTAGATGCAGGGAATCAGAGTTGGGGATTCAGAGGCGGGGAATCAGATATGGGGAATCAGAGGTGGGGAATCAGAGCTGGGGAATCAGAGGTGGGGAATCAGAGTTGGGGAATCAGAGGCGGGGACTTAGATATGGGGAAACAGAGGCGGGGAATCAGAGGCGGGGAAACAGAGGCGGGGAATCAGATATTGGGAATCAGAGGTGGGGAATCAGAGGCAGGGAATCAGATGTGCGGTATCAGAGATGGGGAATCAGAGGCAGGGAATCAGAATCAGAAGCAGGGAATAAGACGCGGGGAATCTGAGGCGGGGAATCAGAGCTGGGGAATCAGAGGCTGTGAATCAGAGGCGGGGAATCAGAAGCAGGGAATCGGATGTGCGGAATCAGAGATGGGGAATCAGAGGTGGGGAATCAGAGGCGGTGAATCAGACATGGGTAATCAGAGGCGGGGAATCAGAGGCAGGAAATCAGACACGGGGAATCTGAGGCGGGGAATCAGAGGCGGGGAATCAGAGGCAGGGAATGGGATGTGCGGAATCAGAGATGGGGAATCAGAAGTGGGGAATCAGAGGCGGTGAATCAGACATGGGTAATCAGAGGCGGGGAATCAGAGGCAGGAAATCAGACACTGGGAATCAGAGGCGGGGAATCAGAGCTGGGGAATTAGATGCAGGGAATCAGAGTTGGGGATTCAGAGGCGGGGAATCAGATATGGGGAAACTGAGGTGGGTAATCAGAGGTGGGCAAATAGAGGCGGGGAATCAGATATGGGGAAACAGAGGCGGGGAATCAGAGGTGGGGAAACAGAGGCGGGGAATCAGATATGGGGAATCAGAGGTGGGGAATCAGAGGTTGGGAATCACAGGCAGGGAATCAGAGGCTGGGAATCAGATGCAGGGAATCAGATGCGGGGAATCAGAGGCGGGGAATCAGAGCTGGGGAAACTGAGGTGGGGAATCAGAGGTGGGCAAATAGAGGCGGGGAATCAGATATGGGGAAACAGAGGCGGGGAATCAGAGGCGGGGAAACAGAGGCGGGGAATCAGATATGGGGAATCAGAGGTGGGGAATCAGAGGTTGGGAATCACAGGCAGGGAATCAGAGGCTGGGAATCAGATGCTGGGAATCAGATGCGGGGAATCAGAGGCGGGGAATCAGAGCTGGGGAATCAGAGGTGGGGAATCAGAGTTGGGGAATCAGAGGCGGGGACTTAGATATGGGGAAACAGAGGCGGGGAATCAGAGCTGGAGAATCAGAGGTGGGGAATCAGAGTTGGGGAATCAGAGGCGGGGACTTAGATATTGGGAAACAGAGGCGGGGAATCAGAGGCGGGGAAACAGAGGCGGGGAATCAGATATGGGGAATCAGAGGTGGGGAATCAGAGGCAGGGAATCAGATGTGCGCAATCAGAGATGGGGAATCAGAGGCAGGGAATCAGAATCAGAAGCAGGGAATCAGAGGCCGGGAATCAGAGGCCGGAATCAGATGCCGGGAATAAGAGGCCGGGAATCAGAGGTGGGGAATCAGAGTCCGGGAATCAGAGATGGGGATTCAGAGTCGGGGAATGAGATATGGGGAATCAGAGGCGGGGAATCAGAGGTGGGGAAACAGAGACAGGGAATCAGATATGGGGAATCAGAGGCGGTGAATCAGACATGGGTAATCAGAGGCGGGGAATCAGAGGCAGGAAATCAGACACGGGGAATCAGAGGCGGGGAATCAGAGCTGGGGAATTAGATGCAGGGAATCAGAGTTGGGGATTCAGAGGCGGGGAATCAGATATGGGGAATCAGAGGTGGGGAATCAGAGCTGGGGAATCAGAGGTGGGGAATCAGAGTTGGGGAATCAGAGGCGGGGACTTAGATATGGGGAAACAGAGGCGGGGAATCAGAGGCGGGGAAACAGAGGCGGGGAATCAGATATTGGGAATCAGAGGTGGGGAATCAGAGGCAGGGAATCAGATGTGCGGTATCAGAGATGGGGAATCAGAGGCAGGGAATCAGAATCAGAAGCAGGGAATAAGACGCGGGGAATCTGAGGCGGGGAATCAGAGCTGGGGAATCAGAGGCTGTGAATCAGAGGCGGGGAATCAGAAGCAGGGAATCGGATGTGCGGAATCAGAGATGGGGAATCAGAGGTGGGGAATCAGAGGCGGTGAATCAGACATGGGTAATCAGAGGCGGGGAATCAGAGGCAGGAAATCAGACACGGGGAATCTGAGGCGGGGAATCAGAGGCGGGGAATCAGAGGCAGGGAATGGGATGTGCGGAATCAGAGATGGGGAATCAGAAGTGGGGAATCAGAGGCGGTGAATCAGACATGGGTAATCAGAGGCGGGGAATCAGAGGCAGGAAATCAGACACTGGGAATCAGAGGCGGGGAATCAGAGCTGGGGAATTAGATGCAGGGAATCAGAGTTGGGGATTCAGAGGCGGGGAATCAGATATGGGGAAACTGAGGTGGGTAATCAGAGGTGGGCAAATAGAGGCGGGGAATCAGATATGGGGAAACAGAGGCGGGGAATCAGAGGTGGGGAAACAGAGGCGGGGAATCAGATATGGGGAATCAGAGGTGGGGAATCAGAGGTTGGGAATCACAGGCAGGGAATCAGAGGCTGGGAATCAGATGCAGGGAATCAGATGCGGGGAATCAGAGGCGGGGAATCAGAGCTGGGGAAACTGAGGTGGGGAATCAGAGGTGGGCAAATAGAGGCGGGGAATCAGATATGGGGAAACAGAGGCGGGGAATCAGAGGCGGGGAAACAGAGGCGGGGAATCAGATATGGGGAATCAGAGGTGGGGAATCAGAGGTTGGGAATCACAGGCAGGGAATCAGAGGCTGGGAATCAGATGCTGGGAATCAGATGCGGGGAATCAGAGGCGGGGAATCAGAGCTGGGGAATCAGAGGTGGGGAATCAGAGTTGGGGAATCAGAGGCGGGGACTTAGATATGGGGAAACAGAGGCGGGGAATCAGAGCTGGAGAATCAGAGGTGGGGAATCAGAGTTGGGGAATCAGAGGCGGGGACTTAGAAATTGGGAAACAGAGGCGGGGAATCAGAGGCGGGGAAACAGAGGCGGGGAATCAGATATGGGGAATCAGAGGTGGGGAATCAGAGGCAGGGAATCAGATGTGCGCAATCAGAGATGGGGAATCAGAGGCAGGGAATCAGAATCAGAAGCAGGGAATCAGAGGCCGGGAATCAGAGGCCGGAATCAGATGCCGGGAATAAGAGGCCGGGAATCAGAGGTGGGGAATCAGAGTCCGGGAATCAGAGATGGGGATTCAGAGTCGGGGAATGAGATATGGGGAATCAGAGGCGGGGAATCAGAGGTGGGGAAACAGAGACAGGGAATCAGATATGGGGAATCAGAGGTGGCGAATCAAAGGCGGTGAATCAGAGATGGGGAATCAGAGGCGGGCAATCAGAGGCAGGGAATCAAACACGGGGAATCAGAGGCGGGGAATCAGAGCTGGGGAATCAGAGGCTGGGAATCAGGGTTGGGGAATCAGAGGCGGGGAATCAGATATGGGGAAACAGGGGCGGGGAATCAGAGGTGGGGAAACACAGGCGGGGAATCAGATATGGGGAATCAGAGGTGTGGAATCAGAGGTTGGGAATCAGAGGCAGGGAATCAGAGGCGGGGAAACAGAGGCGGGGAATCAGATAAGGGGAATCAGAGGTGGTGAATCAAAGGCGGTGAAACAGAGATGGGGAATCAGGGCAGGGAATCAGAGGCAGGGAATCAAACACGGGGAATCAGAGCTGGGGAAACAGAGGCGGGGAATCAGATATGGGGAATCAGAGGTGGGGAATCAGATGTTGGGAATCAGAGGCAGGGAATCAGAGGCGGGGAATCAGAGGCGGGGAATCAGAGGCAGGGAATCAGATGTGCGGAATCGGAGATGGGGAATAAGAGGCAGGGAATCAGAGGCGGGGAATCAGAGGCGGGGAATCAGAGGCCGGGAATCAGATATGGGGAAACAGAGGCGGGGAAACAGAGGCGGGGAATCAGATATGGGGAATCAGAGGTGGGGAATCAGAGGTTGGGAATCAGATGCAGGGAATCAGAGGCTTGGAATCAGATGCAGGGAATCAGATGCGGGGAATCAGAGGCGGGGAATCAGAACTGGAGAATCAGAGGTGGGGAATCAGAGGCGGGAAATCAGATATGGGGAATCAGAGGTGGGGAATCAGAGGCAGGGAATCAGATGTGCGCAATCAGAGATGGGGAATCAGAGGCAGGGAATCAGAATCAGAAGCAGGGAATCAGAGGCCAGGAATCAGAGGCCGGAATCAGATGCCGGGAATAAGAGTCCGGGAATCAGAGGTGGGGAATCAGAGTCCGGGAATCAGAGATGGGGATTCAGAGGCGGGGAATGAGATATGGGGAATCAGAGGCGGGGAATCAGAGTTGGGGTATCAGAGGCGGGGACTTTGATATTGGGAAACAGAGGCGGGGAATCAGAGGCGGGGAAACAGAGGCGGGAAATCAGATATGGGGAATCAGAGGTGGGGAATCAGAGGCAGGGAATCAGATGTGCGCAATCAGAGATGGGGAATCAGAGGCAGGGAATCAGAATCAGAAGCAGGGAATCAGAGGCCAGGAATCAGAGGCCGGAATCAGATGCCGGGAATAAGAGTCCGGGAATCAGAGGTGGGGAATCAGAGTCCGGGAATCAGAGATGGGGATTCAGAGGCGGGGAATGAGATATGGGGAATCAGAGGCGGGGAATCAGAGGCGGGGAAACAGAGGCGGGGAATCAGATATGGGGAATCAGAGGTGGCGAATGAAAGGCGGTGAATCAGAGATGGGGAATCAGAGGCCGGGAATCAGAGGCAGGGAATCAAACACGGGGAATAAGAGGCGGGGAATCAGAGCTGGGGAATCAGAGGCGGGGAATCAGAGTTGGGGAATCAGAGGCGGGGAATCAGAGGCAGGGAATCAATATGGGAATTCAGAGGTGGGGAATCAGATGTTGGGAATCAGAGGCAAGGAATCAGAGGCGAGGATTCAGAGCTGGGGAATCAGAGGCGGGGAATCAGAATTGGGGAATCAGAGATGGGGAATCAGAGATTGGGAATCAGAGGCGGGGAATCAGACGCTGGGAATCAGAGGTGGGGAATCATAGCTGGCGAATCAGAGGCGGGGAATCAGAGGTGGGGAATCAGAGGCGGGGAATCAGATATTGTTAATCAGAGGTGGGGAATCAGAGGCGGGGAAACAGAGGCGGGGAATCAGATATGGGGAATCAGAGGTGGGGAATCAGAGGCCGGTAATCAGACGCGGAGAATCAGAGGCGGGGATTCAGAGCTGGGGAATCAGAGGCGGAGTATGAGATATGGAGAATCAGAGGCGGGGAATCAGAGGCGGGGAAACAGAGGTGGGGAATCAGATATGGGGAATCAGTGGTGGCGAATCAAAGGCGGTGAATCAGAGATGGGGAATCAGAGGCGGGCAATCAGAGGCAGGGAATCAAACACGGGGAATCAGAGGCGGGGAATCAGAGCTGGGGAATCAGAGGCGGGGAATCAGAGTTGGGGAATCAGAGGCGGGGAATCAGATATGGGGAAACAGGGGCGGGGAATCAGAGGCGGGGAAACAAGAGGCGAGGAATCAGATATGGGGAATCAGAGGTGTGGAATCAGAGGTTGGGAATCAGAGGCAGGGAATCAGAGGCGGGGAAACAGAGGACGGGAATCAGATATGGGGAATCAGAGGTGGCGAATCAAAGGCGGTGAAACAGAGATGGGGAATCAGGGCAGGGAATCAGAGCAGGGAATCAAACACGGGGAATCAGAGCTGGGGAATCAGAGGCGGGGAATTAGAGTTGGGGAATCAGAGGAGGGGAGTCAGAGGCGGGGAAACAGGCGGGGAATCAGATATGGGGAATCAGAGGTGGAGAATCAGATGTTGGGAATCAGAGGCAGGGAATCAGAGGCGGGGAATCAGAGGCGGGGAATCAGAGGCAGGGAATCAGATGTGCGGAATCGGAGATGGGGAATCAGAGGCAGGGAATCAGAGGCGGGGAATCAGAGGCGGGGAATCAGAGGCCGGGAATCAGATATGGGGAAACAGAGGCGGGGAATCAGAGGCGGGGAAACAGAGGCGGGGAATCAGATATGGGAAATCAGAGGTGGGGAATCAGAGGTTGGGAATCAGAGGCAGGGAATCAGAGGCTTGGAGTCAGATGCAGGGAATCAGATGCGGGGAATCAGAGGCGGGGAATCAGAGCTGGAGAATCAGAGGTGGGGAATCAGAGTTGGGGAATCAGAGGCGGGGACTTAGATATTGGGAAACAGAGGCGGGGAATCAGAGGCGGGGAAACAGAGGCGGGGAATCAGATATGGGGAATCAGAGGTGGGGAATCAGAGGCAGGGAATCAGATGTGCGCAATCAGAGATGGGGAATCAGAGGCAGGGAATCAGAATCAGAAGCAGGGAATCAGAGGCCGGGGATCAGAGGCCGGAATCAGATGCCGGGAATAAGAGGCCGGGAATCAGAGGTGGGGAATCAGAGTCCGGGAATCAGAGATGGGGATTCAGAGGCGGGGAATGAGATATGGGGAATCAGAGGCGGGGAATCAGAGGCGGGGAAACAGAGGCGGGGAATCAGATATGGGGAATCAGAGGTGGCGAATCAAAGGCGGTGAATCAGAGATGGGGAATCAGAGGCCGGGAATCAGAGGCAGGGAATCAAACACGGGGAATCAGAGGCAGGGAATCAGAGCTGGGGAATCAGAGGCGGTGAATCATAGCTGGCGAATCAGAGGCGGGGAATCAGAGGTGGGGAATCAGAGGCGGGGAATCAGATATTGTTAATCAGAGCTGGGGAATCAGAGGCGGGGATACAGAGGCGGGGAATCAGATATGGGCAATCAGAGGTGGGGAATAAGAGGTTGTGAATCAGAGATGGAGAATCAGAGGCGGGGAATCAGAGGCCGGCAATCAGACGCGGGGAATCAGAGGCGGGGTTTCAGAGCTGGGGAATCAGAGGCGGGGAATCAGAGTTGGGGAATCAGAGGCGGGGAATCAGATATGGGGAATCAGAGGCGGGGAATCAGAGGCGGGGAAACAGAGGCGGGGAATCAGATATGGGGAATCAGAGGTGGGGAATCAGGGGCGGGGTATCAGTGGCAGGGAATCAGAGGCGGGAAATCAGAGGCCGGGAATCAGAGGCGGTGAATCAGAGGCGGGGAATCAGAGGCAGGGAATCGGATGTGCGGAATCAGAGATGGGGAATCAGAGGTGGGGAATCAGAGGCGGTAAATCAGACATGGGTAATCAGAGGCGGGGAATCAGAGGCAGGAAATCAGACACGGGGAATCAGAGGCGGGGAATCAGAGCTGGGGAATTAGATGCAGGGAATCAGAGTTGGGGATTCAGAGGCGGGGAATCAGATATGGGGAATCAGAGGTGGGGAATCAGCGCTGGGGAATCAGAGGTGGGGAATCAGAGTTGGGGAATCAGAGGCGGGGACTTAGATATGGGGAAACAGAGGCGGGGAATCAGAGGCGGGGAAACAGAGGCGGGGAATCAGATATTGGGAATCAGAGGTGGGGAATCAGAGGCAGGGAATCAGATGTGCAGTATCAGAGATGGGGAATCAGAGGCAGGGAATCAGAATCAGAAGCAGGGAATAAGACGCAGGGAATCTGAGGCGGGGAATCAGAGCTGGGGAATCAGAGGCTGTGAATCAGAGGCGGGGAATCAGAAGCAGGGAATCGGATGTGCGGAATCAGAGATGGGGAATCAGAGGTGGGGAATCAGAGGCGGTGAATCAGACATGGGTAATCAGAGGCGGGGAATCAGAGGCAGGAAATCAGACACGGGGAATCTGAGGCGGGGAATCAGAGGCGGGGAATCAGAGGCAGGGAATGGGATGTGCGGAATCAGAGATGGGGAATCAGAAGTGGGGAATCAGAGGCGGTGAATCAGACATGGGTAATCAGAGGCGGGGAATCAGAGGCAGGAAATCAGACACGGGGAATCAGAGGCGGGGAATCAGAGCTGGGGAATTAGATGCAGGGAATCAGAGTTGGGGATTCAGAGGCGGGGAATCAGATATGGGGAAACTGAGGTGGGTAATCAGAGGTGGGCAAATAGAGGCGGGGAATCAGATATGGGGAAACAGAGGCGGGGAATCAGAGGTGGGGAAACAGAGGCGGGGAATCAGATATGGGGAATCAGAGGTGGGGAATCAGAGGTTGGGAATCACAGGCAGGGAATCAGAGGCTGGGAATCAGATGCAGGGAATCAGATGCGGGGAATCAGAGGCGGGGAATCAGAGCTGGGGAAACTGAGGTGGGGAATCAGAGGTGGGCAAATAGAGGCGGGGAATCAGATATGGGGAAACAGAGGCGGGGAATCAGAGGCGGGGAAACAGAGGCGGGGAATCAGATATGGGGAATCAGAGGTGGGGAATCAGAGGTTGGGAATCACAGGCAGGGAATCAGAGGCTGGGAATCAGATGCTGGGAATCAGATGCGGGGAATCAGAGGCGGGGAATCAGAGCTGGGGAATCAGAGGTGGGGAATCAGAGTTGGGGAATCAGAGGCGGGGACTTAGATATGGGGAAACAGAGGCGGGGAATCAGAGCTGGAGAATCAGAGGTGGGGAATCAGAGTTGGGGAATCAGAGGCTGGGACTTAGATATTGGGAAACAGAGGCGGGGAATCAGAGGCGGGGAAACAGAGGCGGGGAATCAGATATGGGGAATCAGAGGTGGGGAATCAGAGGCAGGGAATCAGATGTGCGCAATCAGAGATGGGGAATCAGAGGCAGGGAATCAGAATCAGAAGTAGGGAATCAGAGGCCGGGAATCAGAGGCCGGAATCAGATGCCGGGAATAAGAGGCCGGGAATCAGAGGTGGGGAATCAGAGTCCGGGAATCAGAGATGGGGATTCAGAGGCGGGGAATGAGATATGGGGAATCAGAGGCGGGGAATCAGAGGTGGGAAAACAGAGACAGGGAATCAGATATGGGGAATCAGAGGTGGCGAATCAAAGGCGGTGAATCAGAGATGGGGAATCAGAGGCGGGCAATCAGAGGCAGGGAATCAAACACGGGGAATCAGAGGCGGGGAATCAGAGCTGGGGAATCAGAGGCTGGGAATCAGGGTTGGGGAATCAGAGGCGGGGAATCAGATATGGGGAAACAGGGGCGGGGAATCAGAGGTGGGGAAACACAGGCGGGGAATCAGATATGGGGAATCAGAGGTGTGGAATCAGAGGTTGGGAATCAGAGGCAGGGAATCAGAGGCGGGGAAACAGAGGCGGGGAATCAGATAAGGGGAATCAGAGGTGGCGAATCAAAGGCGGTGAAACAGAGATGGGGAATCAGAGGTGGGGAAACAGAGGCGGGGAATCAGATATGGGGAATCAGAGGTGGGGAATCAGATGTTGGGAATCAGAGGCAGGGAATCAGAGGCGGGGAATCAGAGGCGGGGAATCAGAGGCAGGGAATCAGATGTGCGGAATCGGAGATGGGGAATCAGAGGCAGGGAATCAGAGGCGGGGAATCAGAGGCGGGGAATCAGAGGCCGGGAATCAGATATGGGGAAACAGAGGCGGGGAATCAGAGGCGGGGAAACAGAGGCGGGGAATCAGATATGGGGAATCAGAGGTGGGGAATCAAAGGTTGGGAATCAGATGCAGGGAATCAGAGGCTTGGAATCAGATGCAGGGAATCAGATGCGGGGAATCAGAGGCGGGGAATCAGAGCTGGAGAATCAGAGGTGGGGAATCAGAGTTGGGGTATCAGAGGCGGGGACTTAGATATTGGGAAACAGAGGCGGGGAATCAGAGGCGGGGAAACAGAGGCGGGAAATCAGATATGGGGAATCAGAGGTGGGGAATCAGAGGCAGGGAATCAGATGTGCGCAATCAGAGATGGGGAATCAGAGGCAGGGAATCAGAATCAGAAGCAGGGAATCAGAGGCCAGGAATCAGAGGCCGGAATCAGATGCCGGGAATAAGAGTCCGGGAATCAGAGGTGGGGAATCAGAGGTGGCGAATCAAAGGCGGTGAAACAGAGATGGGGAATCAGGGCAGGGAATCAGAGGCAGGGAATCAAACACGGGGAATCAGAGCTGGGGAATCAGAGGCGGGGAATTAGAATTGGGGAATCAGAGGAGGGGAGTCAGAGGCGGGGAAACAGGCGGGGAATCAGATATGGGGAATCAGAGGTGGAGAATCAGATGTTGGGAATCAGAGGCAGGGAATCAGAGGCGGGGAATCAGAGGCGGGGAATCAGAGGCAGGGAATCAGATGTGCGGAATCGGAGATGGGGAATCAGAGGCAGGGAATCAGAGGCGGGGAATCAGAGGCGGGGAATCAGAGGCCGGGAATCAGATATGGGGAAAACAGAGGCGGGGAATCAGAGGCGGGGAAACAGAGGCGGGGAATCAGATATGGGAAATCAGAGGTGGGGAATCAGAGGTTGGGAATCAGAGGCAGGGAATCAGAGGCTTGGAATCAGATGCAGGGAATCAGATGCGGGGAATCAGAGGCGGGGAATCAGAGCTGGAGAATCAGAGGTGGGGAATCAGAGTTGGGGAATCAGAGGCGGGGACTTAGATATTGGGAAAAGAGGCGGGGAATCAGAGGCGGGGAAACAGAGGCGGGGAATCAGATATGGGGAATCAGAGGTGGGGAATCAGAGGCAGGGAATCAGATGTGCGCAATCAGAGATGGGGAATCAGAGGCAGGGAATCAGAATCAGAAGCAGGGAATCAGAGGCCGGGGATCAGAGGCCGGAATCAGATGCCGGGAATAAGAGGCCGGGAATCAGAGGTGGGGAATCAGAGTCCGGGAATCAGAGATGGGGATTCAGAGGCGGGGAATGAGATATGGGGAATCAGAGGCGGGGAATCAGAGGCGGGGAAACAGAGGCGGTGAATCAGATATGGGGAATCAGAGGTGGCGAATCAAAGGCGGTGAATCAGAGATGGGGAATCAGAGGCCGGGAATCAGAGGCAGGGAATCAAACACGGGGAATCAGAGGCAGGGAATCAGTGCTGGGGAATCAGAGGCGGGGAATCATAGCTGGTGAATCAGAGGCGGGGATTCAGAGGTGGGGAATCAGAGGCGGGGAATCAGATATTGTTAATCAGAGCTAAGGAATCAGAGGCGGGGATACAGAGGCGGGGAATCAGATATGGGCAATCAGAGGTGGGGAATCAGAGGTTGTGAATCAGAGATGGAGAATCAGAGGCGGGGAATCAGAGGCCGGCAATCAGACGCGGGGAATCAGAGGCGGGGTTTCAGAGCTGGGGAATCAGAGGCGGGGAATCAGAGTTGGGGAATCAGAGGCGGGGAATCAGATATGGGGAATCAGAGGCGGGGAATCAGAGGCGGGGAAACAGAGGCGGGGAATCAGATATGGGGAATCAGAGGTGGGGAATCAGGGGCGGGGTATCAGTGGCAGGGAATCGGAGATGGGGAATCAGAGGCAGGGAATCAGAGGCGGGGAATCAGAGGCGGGGAATCAGAGGCCGGGAATCAGATATGGGGAAACAGAGGCGGGGAATCAGAGGCGGGGAAACAGAGGCGGGGAATCAGATATGGGAAATCAGAGGTGGGGAATCTGAGGTTGGGAATCAGAGGCAGGGAATCAGAGGCTTGGAATCAGATGCAGGGAATCAGATGCGGGGAATCAGAGGCGGGGAATCAGAGCTGGAGAATCAGAGGTGGGGAATCAGAGTTGGGGAATCAGAGGCGGGGACTTAGATATTGGGAAACAGAGGCGGGGAATCAGAGGCGGGGAAACAGAGGCGGGGAATCAGATATGGGGAATCAGAGGTGGGGAATCAGATGCAGGGAATCAGATGTGCGCAATCAGAGATGGGGAATCAGAGGCAGGGAATCAGAATCAGAAGCAGGGAATCAGAGGCCGGGGATCAGAGGCCGGAATCAGATGCCGGGAATAAGAGGCCGGGAATCAGAGGTGGGGAATCAGAGTCCGGGAATCAGAGATGGGGATTCAGAGGCGGGGAATGAGATATGGGGAATCAGAGGCGGGGAATCAGAGGCGGGGAAACAGAGGCGGTGAATCAGATATGGGGAATCAGAGGTGGCGAATCAAAGGGGGTGAATCAGAGATGGGGAATCAGAGGCCGGGAATCAGAGGCAGGGAATCAAACACGGGGAATCAGAGGCAGGGAATCAGAGCTGGGGAATCAGAGGCGGGGAATCATAGCTGGCGAATCAGAGGCGGGGAATCAGAGGTGGGGAATCAGAGGCGGGGAATCAGATATTGTTAATCAGAGCTGGGGAATCAGAGGCGGGGATACAGAGGCGGGGAATCAGATATGGGCAATCAGAGGTGGGGAATCAGAGGTTGTGAATCAGAGATGGAGAATCAGAGGCGGGGAATCAGAGGCCGGCAATCAGACGCGGGGAATCAGAGGCGGGGTTTCAGAGCTGGGGAATCAGAGGCGGGGAATCAGAGTTGGGGAATCAGAGGCGGGGAATCAGATATGGGGAATCAGAGGCGGGGAATCAGAGGCTGGGAAACAGAGGCGGGGAATCAGATATGGGGAATCAGAGGTGGGGAATCAGGGGCGGGGTATCAGTGGCAGGGAATCAGAGGCGGGAAATCAGAGGCCGGGAATTAGAGGCGGTGAATCAGAGGCGGGGAATCAGAGGCAGGGAATCGGATGTGCGGAATCAGAGATGGGGAATCAGAGGTGGGGAATCAGAGGCGGTGAATCAGACATGGGTAATCAGAGGCGGGGAATCAGAGGCAGGAAATCAGACACGGGGAATCAGAGGCGGGGAATCAGAGCTGGGGAATTAGATGCAGGGAATCAGAGTTGGGGATTCAGAGGCGGGGAATCAGATATGGGGAATCAGAGGTGGGGAATCAGAGCTGGGGAATCAGAGGTGGGGAATCAGAGTTGGGGAATCAGAGGCGGGGACTTAGATATGGGGAAACAGAGGCGGGGAATCAGATATTGGGAATCAGAGGTGGGGAATCAGAGGCAGGGAATCAGATGTGCGGTATCAGAGATGGGGAATCAGAGGCAGGGAATCAGAATCAGAAGCAGGGAATAAGACGCGGGGAATCTGAGGCGGGGAATCAGAGCTGGGGAATCAGAGGCTGTGAATCAGAGGCGGGGAATCAGAAGCAGGGAATCGGATGTGCGGAATCAGAGATGGGGAATCAGAGGTGGGGAATCAGAGGCGGTGAATCAGACATGGGTAATCAGAGGCGGGGAATCAGAGGCAGGAAATCAGACACGGGGAATCTGAGGCGGGGAATCAGAGGCGGGGAATCAAAGGCAGGGAATGGGATGTGCGGAATCAGAGATGGGGAATCAGAAGTGGGGAATCAGAGGCGGTGAATCAGACATGGGTAATCAGAGGCGGGGAATCAGAGGCAGGAAATCAGACACGGGGAATCAGAGGCGGGGAATCAGAGCTGGGGAATTAGATGCAGGGAATCAGAGTTGGGGATTCAGAGGCGGGGAATCAGATATGGGGAAACTGAGGTGGGTAATCAGAGGTGGGCAAATAGAGGCGGGGAATCAGATATGGGGAAACAGAGGCGGGGAATCAGAGGTGGGGAAACAGAGGCGGGGAATCAGATATGGGGAATCAGAGGTGGGGAATCAGAGGTTGGGAATCACAGGCAGGGAATCAGAGGCTGGGAATCAGATGCAGGGAATCAGATGCGGGGAATCAGAGGCGGGGAATCAGAGCTGGGGAAACTGAGGTGGGGAATCAGAGGTGGGCAAATAGAGGCGGGGAATCAGATATGGGGAAACAGAGGCGGGGAATCAGAGGCGGGGAAACAGAGGCGGGGAATCAGATATGGGGAATCAGAGGTGGGGAATCAGAGGTTGGGAATCACAGGCAGGGAATCAGAGGCTGGGAATCAGATGCTGGGAATCAGATGCGGGGAATCAGAGGCGGGGAATCAGAGCTGGGGAATCAGAGGTGGGGAATCAGAGTTGGGGAATCAGAGGCGGGGACTTAGATATGGGGAAACAGAGGCGGGGAATCAGAGCTGGAGAATCAGAGGTGGGGAATCAGAGTTGGGGAATCAGAGGCGGGGACTTAGATATTGGGAAACAGAGGCGGGGAATCAGAGGCGGGGAAACAGAGGCGGGGAATCAGATATGGGGAATCAGAGGTGGGGAATCAGAGGCAGGGAATCAGATGTGCGCAATCAGAGATGGGGAATCAGAGGCAGGGAATCAGAATCAGAAGCAGGGAATCAGAGGCCGGGAATCAGAGGCCGGAATCAGATGCCGGGAATAAGAGGCCGGGAATCAGAGGTGGGGAATCAGAGTCCGGGAATCAGAGATGGGGATTCAGAGGCGGGGAATGAGATATGGGGAATCAGAGGCGGGGAATCAGAGGTGGGGAAACAGAGACAGGGAATCAGATATGGGGAATCAGAGGTGGCGAATCAAAGGCGGTGAATCAGAGATGGGGAATCAGAGGCGGGCAATCAGAGGCAGGGAATCAAACACGGGGAATCAGAGGCAGGGAATCAGAGCTGGGGAATCAGAGGCTGGGAATCAGGGTTGGGGAATCAGAGGCGGGGAATCAGATATGGGGAAACAGGGGCGGGGAATCAGAGGTGGGGAAACACAGGCGGGGAATCAGATATGGGGAATCAGAGGTGTGGAATCAGAGGTTGGGAATCAGAGGCAGGGAATCAGAGGCGGGGAAACAGAGGCGGGGAATCAGATAAGGGGAATCAGAGGTGGCGAATCAAAGGCGGTGAAACAGAGATGGGGAATCAGGGCAGGGAATCAGAGGCAGGGAATCAAACACGGGGAATCAGAGCTGGGGAAACAGAGGCGGGGAATCAGATATGGGGAATCAGAGGTGGGGTATCAGATGTTGGGAATCAGAGGCAGGGAATCAGAGGCGGGGAATCAGAGGCGGGGAATCAGAGGCAGGGAATCAGATGTGCGGAATCGGAGATGGGGAATCAGAGGCAGGGAATCAGAGGCGGGGAATCAGAGGCGGGGAATCAGAGGCCGGGAATCAGATATGGGGAAACAGAGGCGGGGAATCAGAGGCGGGGAAACAGAGGCGGGGAATCAGATATGGGGAATCAGAGGTGGGGAATCAGAGGTTGGGAATCAGATGCAGGGAATCAGAGGCTTGGAATCAGATGCAGGGAATCAGATGCGGGGAATCAGAGGCGGGGAATCAGAGCTGGAGAATCAGAGGTGGGGAATCAGAGTTGGGGTATCAGAGTCGGGGACTTAGATATTGGGAAACAGAGGCGGGGAATCAGAGGCGGGGAAACAGAGGCGGGAAATCAGATATGGGGAATCAGAGGTGGGGAATCAGAGGCAGGGAATCAGATGTGGGGAATCAGAGGTGGGGAATCAGAGGCAGGGAATCAGATGTGCGCAATCAGAGATGGGGAATCAGAGGCAGGGAATCAGAATCAGAAGCAGGGAATCAGAGGCCGGGAATCAGAGGCCGGAATCAGATGCCGGGAATAAGAGTCCGGGAATCAGAGGTGGGGAATCAGAGGTGGCGAATCAAAGGCGGTGAAACAGAGATGGGGAATCAGGGCAGGGAATCAGAGGCAGGGAATCAAACACGGGGAATCAGAGCTGGGGAATCAGAGGCGGGGAATTAGAGTTGGGGAATCAGAGGAGGGGAGTCAGAGGCGGGGAAACAGGCGGGGAATCAGATATGGGGAATCAGAGGTGGAGAATTAGATGTTGGGAATCAGAGGCAGGGAATCAGAGGCGGGGAATCAGAGGCGGGGAATCAGAGGCGGGGAATCAGAGGCAGGGAATCAGATGTGCGGAATCGGAGATGGGGAATCAGAGGCAGGGAATCAGAGGCGGGGAATCAGAGGCGGGGAATCAGAGGCCGGGAATCAGATATGGGGAAACAGAGGCGTGGAATCAGAGGCGGGGAAACAGAGGCGGGGAATCAGATATGGGAAATCAGAGGTGGGGAATCAGAGGTTGGGAATCAGAGGCAGGGAATCAGAGGCTTGGAATCAGATGCAGGGAATCAGATGCGGGGAATCAGAGGCGGGGAATCAGAGCTGGAGAATCAGAGGTGGGGAATCAGAGTTGGGGAATCAGAGGCGGGGTCTTAGATATTGGGAAACAGAGGCGGGGAATCAGAGGCGGGGAAACAGAGGCGGGGAATCAGATATGGGGAATCAGAGGTGGGGAATCAGAGGCAGGGAATCAGATATGGGGAAACAGAGGCGGGGAATCAGAGGCGGGGAAACAGAGGCGGGGAATCAGAGCTGGGGAATCAGAGGCGGGGAATTAGAGTTGGGGAATCAGAGGAGGGGAGTCAGAGGCGGGGAAACAGGCGGGGAATCAGATATGGGGAATCAGAGGTGGAGAATCAGATGTTGGGAATCAGAGGCAGGGAATCAGAGGCGGGGAATCAGAGGCGGGGAATCAGAGGCAGGGAATCAGATGTGCGGAATCGGAGATGGGGAATCAGAGGCAGGGAATCAGAGGCGGGGAATCAGAGGCGGGGAATCAGAGGCCGGGAATCAGATATGGGGAAACAGAGGCGGGGAATCAGAGGCGGGGAAACAGAGGCGGGGAATCAGATATGGGAAATCAGAGGTGGGGAATCAGAGGTTGGGAATCAGAGGCAGGGAATCAGAGGCTTGGAATCAGATGCAGGGAATCAGATGCGGGGAATCAGAGGCGGGGAATCAGAGCTGGAGAATCAGAGGTGGGGAATCAGAGTTGGGGAATCAGAGGCGGGGACTTAGATATTGGGAAACAGAGGCGGGGAATCAGAGGCGGGGAAACAGAGGCGGGGAATCAGATATGGGGAATCAGAGGTGGGGAATCAGAGGCAGGGAATCAGATGTGCGCAATCAGAGATGGGGAATCAGAGGCAGGGAATCAGAATCAGAAGCAGGGAATCAGAGGCCGGGGATCAGAGGCCGGAATCAGATGCCGGGAATAAGAGGCCGGGAATCAGAGGTGGGGAATCAGAGTCCGGGAATCAGAGATGGGGATTCAGAGGCGGGGAATGAGATATGGGGAATCAGAGGCGGGGAATCAGAGGCGGGGATACAGAGGCGGTGAATCAGATATGGGGAATCAGAGGTGGCGAATCAAAGGCGGTGAATCAGAGATGGGGAATCAGAGGCCGGGAATCAGAGGCAGGGAATCAAACACGGGGAATCAGAGGCAGGGAATCAGAGCTGGGTAATCAGAGGCGGGGAATCATAGCTGGCGAATCAGAGGCGGGGAATCAGAGGTGGGGAATCAGAGGCGGGGAATCAGATATTGTTAATCAGAGCTGGGGAATCAGAGGCGGGGATACAGAGGCGGGGAATCAGATATGGGCAATCAGAGGTGGGGAATCAGAGGTTGTGAATCAGAGATGGAGAATCAGAGGCGGGGAATCAGAGGCCGGCAATCAGACGCGGGGAATCAGAGGCGGGGTTTCAGAGCTGGGGAATCAGAGGCGGGGAATCAGAGTTGGGGAATCAGAGGCGGGGAATCAGATATGGGGAATCAGAGGCGGGGAATCAGAGGCGGGGAAACAGAGGCGGGGAATCAGATATGGGGAATCAGAGGTGGGGAATCAGGGGCGGGGTATCAGTGGCAGGGAATCAGAGGCGGGAAATCAGAGGCCGGGAATCAGAGGCGGTGAATCAGAGGCGGGGAATCAGAGGCAGGGAATCGGATGTGCGGAATCAGAGATGGGGAATCAGAGGTGGGGAATCAGAGGCGGTGAATCAGACATGGGTAATCAGAGGCGGGGAATCAGAGGCAGGAAATCAGACACGGGGAATCAGAGGCGGGGAATCAGAGCTGGGGAATTAGATGCAGGGAATCAGAGTTGGGGATTCAGAGGCGGGGAATCAGATATGGGGAATCAGAGGTGGGGAATCAGAGCTGGGGAATCAGAGCTGGGGAATCAGAGTTGGGGAATCAGAGGCGGGGACTTAGATATGGGGAAACAGAGGCGGGGAATCAGAGGCGGGGAAACAGAGGCGGGGAATCAGATATTGGGAATCAGAGGTGGGGAATCAGAGGCAGGGAATCAGATGTGCGGTATCAGAGATGGGGAATCAGAGGCAGGGAATCAGAATCAGAAGCAGGGAATAAGACGCGGGGAATCTGAGGCGGGGAATCAGAGCTGGGGAATCAGAGGCTGTGAATCAGAGGCGGGGAATCAGAAGCAGGGAATCGGATGTGCGGAATCAGAGATGGGGAATCAGAGGTGGGGAATCAGAGGCGGTGAATCAGACATGGGTAATCAGAGGCGGGGAATCAGAGGCAGGAAATCAGACACGGGGAATCTGAGGCGGGGAATCAGAGGCGGGGAATCAGAGGCAGGGAATGGGATGTGCGGAATCAGAGATGGGGAATCAGAAGTGGGGAATCAGAGGCGGTGAATCAGACATGGGTAATCAGAGGCGGGGAATCAGAGGCAGGAAATCAGACACGGGGAATCAGAGGCGGGGAATCAGAGCTGGGGAATTAGATGCAGGGAATCAGAGTTGGGGATTCAGAGGCGGGGAATCAGATATGGGGAAACTGAGGTGGGTAATCAGAGGTGGGCAAATAGAGGCGGGGAATCAGATATGGGGAAACAGAGGCAGGGAATCAGAGGTGGGGAAACAGAGGCGGGGAATCAGATATGGGGAATCAGAGGTGGGGAATCAGAGGTTGGGAATCACAGGCAGGGAATCAGAGGCTGGGAATCAGATGCAGGGAATCAGATGCGGGGAATCAGAGGCGGGGAATCAGAGCTGGGGAAACTGAGGTGGGGAATCAGAGGTGGGCAAATAGAGGTGGGGAATCAGATATGGGGAAACAGAGGCGGGGAATCAGAGGCGGGGAAACAGAGGCGGGGAATCAGATATGGGGAATCAGAGGTGGGGAATCAGAGGTTGGGAATCACAGGCAGGGAATCAGAGGCTGGGAATCAGATGCTGGGAATCAGATGCGGGGAATCAGAGGCGGGGAATCAGAGCTGGGGAATCAGAGGTGGGGAATCAGAGTTGGGGAATCAGAGGCGGGGACTTAGATATGGGGAAACAGAGGCGGGGAATCAGAGCTGGAGAATCAGAGGTGGGGAATCAGAGTTGGGGAATCAGAGGCGGGGACTTAGATATTGGGAAACAGAGGCGGGGAATCAGAGGCGGGGAAACAGAGGCGGGGAATCAGATATGGGGAATCAGAGGTGGGGAATCAGAGGCAGGGAATCAGATGTGCGCAATCAGAGATGGGGAATCAGAGGCAGGGAATCAGAATCAGAAGCAGGGAATCAGAGGCCGGGAATCAGAGGCCGGAATCAGATGCCGGGAATAAGAGGCCGGGAATCAGAGGTGGGGAATCAGTCCGGGAATCAGAGATGGGGATTCAGAGGCGGGGAATGAGATATGGGGAATCAGAGGCGGGGAATCAGAGGTGGGGAAACAGAGACAGGGAATCAGATATGGGGAATCAGAGGTGGCGAATCAAAGGCGGTGAATCAGAGATGGGGAATCAGAGGCGGGCAATCAGAGGCAGGGAATCAAACACGGGGAATCAGAGGCGGGGAATCAGAGCTGGGGAATCAGAGGCTGGGAATCAGGGTTGGGGAATCAGAGGCGGGGAATCAGATATGGGGAAACAGGGGCGGGGAATCAGAGGTGGGGAAACACAGGCGGGGAATCAGATATGGGGAATCAGAGGTGTGGAATCAGAGGTTGGGAATCAGAGGCAGGGAATCAGAGGCGGGGAAACAGAGGCGGGGAATCAGATAAGGGGAATCAGAGGTGGCGAATCAGAATTAGGGAATCAGAGATGGGGAATCAGAGATGGGGAATCAGAGATGGGGAATCAGAGGCGGGGAATCAGACGCTGGGAATCAGAGGTGGGGAATCATAGCTGGCGAATCAGAGGCGGGGAATCAGAGGTGGGGAATCAGAGGCGGGGAATCAGATATTGTTAATCAGAGGTGGGGAATCAGAGGCGGGGAAACAGAGGCGGGGAATCAGATATGGGGAATCAGAGGTGGGGAATCAGAGGCCGGTAATCAGACGCGGGGAATCAGAGGCGGGGATTCAGAGCTGGGGAATCAGAGGCGGGGAATCAGAGTTGGGGAATCAGAGGCGGGGAATCAGATATGGGAAATCAGAGGCGGGGAATCAGAGGCGGGGAAACAGAGGCCGGGAATCAGATATGGGGAATCAGAGGTGGGGAATCAGGGGCGGGGTATCAGTGGCAGGGAATCAGAGGCGGGAAATCAGAGGCCGGGAATCAGAGGCGGTGAATCAGAGGCGGTGAATCAGAGGCGGGGAATCAGAGGCAGGGAATCTGATGTGCGGAATCAGAGATGGGGAATCAGAGGTGGGGAATCAGAGGCGGTGAATCAGACATGGGTAATCAGAGACGGGGAATCAGAGGCAGGAAATCTGACACGGGGAATCAGAGGCGGGGAATCAGAGCTGGGGAATTAGATGCAGGGAATCAGAGTTGGGGATTCAGAGGCGGGGAATCAGATATGGGGAAACAGTGGCGGGGAATCAGAGGCGGGGAAACAGAGGCGGGGAATCAGATATGGGGAATCAGAGGTGGGTATTCAGAGCTGGGGAATCAGAGGTGTGGAATCAGAGTTGCGGAATCAGAGGCGGGGACTTAGATATGGGGAAACAGAGGCGGGGAATCAGAGGCGGGGAAACAGAGGCGGGGAATCAGATATGGGGAATCAGAGGTGGGGAATCAGAGGCAGGGAATCAGATGTGTGGAATCAGAGATGGGGAATCAGAGGCAGGGAATCAGAATCAGAAGCAGGGAATAAGACGCGGGGAATCTGAGGCGGGGAATCAGAGCTGGGGAATCAGAGGCTGTGAATCAGAGGCGGTGAATCAGACATGGGTAATCAGAGGCGGGGAATCAGAGGCGGGGAATCAGAGGCAGGGAATGGGATGTGCGGAATCAGAGATGGGGAATCAGAGGTGGGGAATCAGAGGCGGTGAATCAGACATGGGTAAACAGAGGCGGGGAATCAGAGGCAGGAAATCAGACACGGGGAATCAGAGGCGGGGAATCAGAGCTGGGGAATTAGATGCAGGGAATCAGAGTTGGGGATTCAGAGGCGGGGAATCAGATATGGGGAAACTGAGGTGGGGAATCAGAGGTGGGCAAATAGAGGCGGGGAATCAGATATGGGGAAACAGAGGCGGGGAATCAGAGGCGGGGAAACAGAGGCGGGGAATCAGATATGGGGAATCAGAGGCGGGGAATCAGAGCTGGGGAATTAGATGCAGGGAATCAGAGTTGGGGATTCAGAGGCGGGGAATCAGATATGGGGAATCAGAGGTGGGGAATCAGCGCTGGGGAATCAGAGGTGGGGAATCAGAGTTGGGGAATCAGAGGCGGGGACTTAGATATGGGGAAACAGAGGCGGGGAATCAGAGGCGGGGAAACAGAGGCGGGGAATCAGATATTGGGAATCAGAGGTGGGGAATCAGAGGCAGGGAATCAGATGTGCAGTATCAGAGATGGGGAATCAGAGGCAGGGAATCAGAATCAGAAGCAGGGAATAAGACGCAGGGAATCTGAGGCGGGGAATCAGAGCTGGGGAATCAGAGGCTGTGAATCAGAGGCGGGGAATCAGAAGCAGGGAATCGGATGTGCGGAATCAGAGATGGGGAATCAGAGGTGGGGAATCAGAGGCGGTGAATCAGACATGGGTAATCAGAGGCGGGGAATCAGAGGCAGGAAATCAGACACGGGGAATCTGAGGCGGGGAATCAGAGGCGGGGAATCAGAGGCAGGGAATGGGATGTGCGGAATCAGAGATGGGGAATCAGAAGTGGGGAATCAGAGGCGGTGAATCAGACATGGGTAATCAGAGGCGGGGAATCAGAGGCAGGAAATCAGACACGGGGAATCAGAGGCGGGGAATCAGAGCTGGGGAATTAGATGCAGGGAATCAGAGTTGGGGATTCAGAGGCGGGGAATCAGATATGGGGAAACTGAGGTGGGTAATCAGAGGTGGGCAAATAGAGGCGGGGAATCAGATATGGGGAAACAGAGGCGGGGAATCAGAGGTGGGGAAACAGAGGCGGGGAATCAGATATGGGGAATCAGAGGTGGGGAATCAGAGGTTGGGAATCACAGGCAGGGAATCAGAGGCTGGGAATCAGATGCAGGGAATCAGATGCGGGGAATCAGAGGCGGGGAATCAGAGGCGGGGAATCAGAGGCAGGGAATCAGATGTGCGGAATCGGAGATGGGGAATCAGAGGCAGGGAATCAGAGGCGGGGAATCAGAGGCGGGGAATCAGAGGCGGGGAATCAGAGGCCGGGAATCAGATATGGGGAAACAGAGGCGTGGAATCAGAGGCGGGGAAACAGAGGCGGGGAATCAGATATGGGAAATCAGAGGTGGGGAATCAGAGGTTGGGAATCAGAGGCAGGGAATCAGAGGCTTGGAATCAGATGCAGGGAATCAGATGCGGGGAATCAGAGGCGGGGAATCAGAGCTGGAGAATCAGAGGTGGGGAATCAGAGTTGGGGAATCAGAGGCGGGGTCTTAGATATTGGGAAACAGAGGCGGGGAATCAGAGGCGGGGAAACAGAGGCCGGGAATCAGAGGCGGTGAATCAGAGGCGGTGAATCAGAGGCGGGGAATCAGAGGCAGGGAATCTGATGTGCGGAATCAGAGATGGGGAATCAGAGGTGGGGAATCAGAGGCGGTGAATCAGACATGGGTAATCAGAGACGGGGAATCAGAGGCAGGAAATCTGACACGGGGAATCAGAGGCGGGGAATCAGAGCTGGGGAATTAGATGCAGGGAATCAGAGTTGGGGATTCAGAGGCGGGGAATCAGATATGGGGAAACAGTGGCGGGGAATCAGAGGCGGGGAAACAGAGGCGGGGAATCAGATATGGGGAATCAGAGGTGGGTATTCAGAGCTGGGGAATCAGAGGTGTGGAATCAGAGTTGCGGAATCAGAGGCGGGGACTTAGATATGGGGAAACAGAGGCGGGGAATCAGAGGCGGGGAAACAGAGGCGGGGAATCAGATATGGGGAATCAGAGGTGGGGAATCAGAGGCAGGGAATCAGATGTGTGGAATCAGAGATGGGGAATCAGAGGCAGGGAATCAGAATCAGAAGCAGGGAATAAGACGCGGGGAATCTGAGGCGGGGAATCAGAGCTGGGGAATCAGAGGCTGTGAATCAGAGGCGGGGAATCAGAAGCAGGGAATCGGATGTGCGGAATCAGAGATGGGGAATCAGAGGTGGGGAATCAGAGGCGGTGAATCAGACATGGGTAATCAGAGGCGGGGAATCAGAGGCGGGGAATCAGAGGCAGGGAATGGGATGTGCGGAATCAGAGATGGGGAATCAGAGGTGGGGAATCAGAGGCGGTGAATCAGACATGGGTAAACAGAGGCGGGGAATCAGAGGCAGGAAATCAGACACGGGGAATCAGAGGCGGGGAATCAGAGCTGGGGAATTAGATGCAGGGAATCAGAGTTGGGGATTCAGAGGCGGGGAATCAGATATGGGGAAACTGAGGTGGGGAATCAGAGGTGGGCAAATAGAGGCGGGGAATCAGATATGGGGAAACAGAGGCGGGGAATCAGAGGCGGGGAAACAGAGGCGGGGAATCAGATATGGGGAATCAGAGGCGGGGAATCAGAGCTGGGGAATTAGATGCAGGGAATCAGAGTTGGGGATTCAGAGGCGGGGAATCAGATATGGGGAATCAGAGGTGGGGAATCAGCGCTGGGGAATCAGAGGTGGGGAATCAGAGTTGGGGAATCAGAGGCGGGGACTTAGATATGGGGAAACAGAGGCGGGGAATCAGAGGCGGGGAAACAGAGGCGGGGAATCAGATATTGGGAATCAGAGGTGGGGAATCAGAGGCAGGGAATCAGATGTGCAGTATCAGAGATGGGGAATCAGAGGCAGGGAATCAGAATCAGAAGCAGGGAATAAGACGCAGGGAATCTGAGGCGGGGAATCAGAGCTGGGGAATCAGAGGCTGTGAATCAGAGGCGGGGAATCAGAAGCAGGGAATCGGATGTGCGGAATCAGAGATGGGGAATCAGAGGTGGGGAATCAGAGGCGGTGAATCAGACATGGGTAATCAGAGGCGGGGAATCAGAGGCAGGAAATCAGACACGGGGAATCTGAGGCGGGGAATCAGAGGCGGGGAATCAGAGGCAGGGAATGGGATGTGCGGAATCAGAGATGGGGAATCAGAAGTGGGGAATCAGAGGCGGTGAATCAGACATGGGTAATCAGAGGCGGGGAATCAGAGGCAGGAAATCAGACACGGGGAATCAGAGGCGGGGAATCAGAGCTGGGGAATTAGATGCAGGGAATCAGAGTTGGGGATTCAGAGGCGGGGAATCAGATATGGGGAAACTGAGGTGGGTAATCAGAGGTGGGCAAATAGAGGCGGGGAATCAGATATGGGGAAACAGAGGCGGGGAATCAGAGGTGGGGAAACAGAGGCGGGGAATCAGATATGGGGAATAAGAGGTGGGGAATCAGAGGTTGGGAATCACAGGCAGGGAATCAGAGGCTGGGAATCAGATGCAGGGAATCAGATGCGGGGAATCAGAGGCGGGGAATCAGAGGCGGGGAATCAGAGGCAGGGAATCAGATGTGCGGAATCGGAGATGGGGAATCAGAGGCAGGGAATCAGAGGCGGGGAATCAGAGGCGGGGAATCAGAGGCGGGGAAACAGAGGCGGGGAATCAGATATGGGAAATCAGAGGTGGGGAATCAGAGGTTGGGAATCAGAGGCAGGGAATCAGAGGCTTGGAATCAGATGCAGGGAATCAGATGCGGGGAATCAGAGGCGGGGAATCAGAGCTGGAGAATCAGAGGTGGGGAATCAGAGTTGGGGAATCAGAGGCGGGGTCTTAGATATTGGGAAACAGAGGCGGGGAATCAGAGGCGGGGAAACAGAGGCGGGGAATCAGATATGGGGAATCAGAGGTGGGGAATCAGAGGCAGGGAATCAGATATGGGGAAACAGAGGCGGGGAATCAGAGGCGGGGAAACAGAGGCGGGGAATCAGAGCTGGGGAATCAGAGGCGGGGAATTAGAGTTGGGGAATCAGAGGAGGGGAGTCAGAGGCGGGGAAACAGGCGGGGAATCAGATATGGGGAATCAGAGGTGGAGAATCAGATGTTGGGAATCAGAGGCAGGGAATCAGAGGCGGGGAATCAGAGGCGGGGAATCAGAGGCAGGGAATCAGATGTGCGGAATCGGAGATGGGGAATCAGAGGCAGGGAATCAGAGGCGGGGAATCAGAGGCGGGGAATCAGAGGCCGGGAATCAGATATGGGGAAACAGAGGCGGGGAATCAGAGGCGGGGAAACAGAGGCGGGGAATCAGATATGGGAAATCAGAGGTGGGGAATCAGAGGTTGGGAATCAGAGGCAGGGAATCAGAGGCTTGGAATCAGATGCAGGGAATCAGATGCGGGGAATCAGAGGCGGGGAATCAGAGCTGGAGAATCAGAGGTGGGGAATCAGAGTTGGGGAATCAGAGGCGGGGACTTAGATATTGGGAAACAGAGGCGGGGAATCAGAGGCGGGGAAACAGAGGCGGGGAATCAGATATGGGGAATCAGAGGTGGGGAATCAGAGGCAGGGAATCAGATGTGCGCAATCAGAGATGGGGAATCAGAGGCAGGGAATCAGAATCAGAAGCAGGGAATAAGACGCGGGGAATCAGAAGCAGGGAATCAGAGGCCGGGGATCAGAGGCCGGAATCAGATGCCGGGAATAAGAGGCCGGGAATCAGAGGTGGGGAATCAGAGTCCGGGAATCAGAGATGGGGATTCAGAGGCGGGGAATGAGATATGGGGAATCAGAGGCGGGGAATCAGAGGCGGGGATACAGAGGCGGTGAATCAGATATGGGGAATCAGAGGTGGCGAATCAAAGGCGGTGAATCAGAGATGGGGAATCAGAGGCCGGGAATCAGAGGCAGGGAATCAAACACGGGGAATCAGAGGCAGGGAATCAGAGCTGGGTAATCAGAGGCGGGGAATCATAGCTGGCGAATCAGAGGCGGGGAATCAGAGGTGGGGAATCAGAGGCGGGGAATCAGATATTGTTAATCAGAGCTGGGGAATCAGAGGCGGGGATACAGAGGCGGGGAATCAGATATGGGCAATCAGAGGTGGGGAATCAGAGGTTGTGAATCAGAGATGGAGAATCAGAGGCGGGGAATCAGAGGCCGGCAATCAGACGCGGGGAATCAGAGGCGGGGTTTCAGAGCTGGGGAATCAGAGGCGGGGAATCAGAGTTGGGGAATCAGAGGCGGGGAATCAGATATGGGGAATCAGAGGCGGGGAATCAGAGGCGGGGAAACAGAGGCGGGGAATCAGATATGGGGAATCAGAGGTGGGGAATCAGGGACGGGGTATCAGTGGCAGGGAATCAGAGGCGGGAAATCAGAGGCCGGGAATCAGAGGCGGTGAATCAGAGGCGGGGAATCAGAGGCAGGGAATCGGATGTGCGGAATCAGAGATGGGGAATCAGAGGTGGGGAATCAGAGGCGGTGAATCAGACATGGGTAATCAGAGGCGGGGAATCAGAGGCAGGAAATCAGACACGGGGAATCAGAGGCGGGGAATCAGAGCTGGGGAATTAGATGCAGGGAATCAGAGTTGGGGATTCAGAGGCGGGGAATCAGATATGGGGAATCAGAGGTGGGGAATCAGAGCTGGGGAATCAGAGCTGGGGAATCAGAGTTGGGGAATCAGAGGCGGGGACTTAGATATGGGGAAACAGAGGCGGGGAATCAGAGGCAGAGGCGGGGAATCAGATATTGGGAATCAGAGGTGGGGAATCAGAGGCAGGGAATCAGATGTGCGGTATCAGAGATGGGGAATCAGAGGCAGGGAATCAGAATCAGAAGCAGGGAATAAGACGCGGGGAATCAGAGGCGGGGAATCAGAAGCAGGGAATCGGATGTGCGGAATCAGAGATGGGGAATCAGAGGAGGGGAATCAGAGGCGGTGAATCAGACATGGGTAATCAGAGGCGGGGAATCAGAGGCAGGAAATCAGACACGGGGAATCTGAGGCGGGGAATCAGAGGCGGGGAATCAGAGGCAGGGAATGGGATGTGCGGAATCAGAGATGGGGAATCAGAAGTGGGGAATCAGAGGTGGTGAATCAGACATGGGTAATCAGAGGCGGGGAATCAGAGGCAGGAAATCAGACATGGGGAATCAGAGGCGGGGAATCAGAGCTGGGGAATTAGATGCAGGGAATCAGAGTTGGGGATTCAGAGGCGGGGAATCAGATATGGGGAAACTGAGGTGGGTAATCAGAGGTGGGCAAATAGAGGCGGGGAATCAGATATGGGGAAACAGAGGCAGGGAATCAGAGGTGGGGAAACAGAGGCGGGGAATCAGATATGGGGAATCAGAGGTGGGGAATCAGAGGTTGGGAATCACAGGCAGGGAATCAGAGGCTGGGAATCAGATGCAGGGAATCAGATGCGGGGAATCAGAGGCGGGGAATCAGAGCTGGGGAAACTGAGGTGGGGAATCAGAGGTGGGCAAATAGAGGCGGGGAATCAGATATGGGGAAACAGAGGCGGGGAATCAGAGGCGGGGAAACAGAGGCGGGGAATCAGATATGGGGAATCAGAGGTGGGGAATCAGAGGTTGGGAATCACAGGCAGGGAATCAGAGGCTGGGAATCAGATGCTGGGAATCAGATGCGGGGAATCAGAGGCGGGGAATCAGAGCTGGGGAATCAGAGGTGGGGAATCAGAGTTGGGGAATCAGAGGCGGGGACTTAGATATGGGGAAACAGAGGCGGGGAATCAGAGCTGGAGAATCAGAGGTGGGGAATCAGAGTTGGGGAATCAGAGGCGGGGACTTAGATATTGGGAAACAGAGGCGGGGAATCAGAGGCGGGGAAACAGAGGCGGGGAATCAGATATGGGGAATCAGAGGTGGGGAATCAGAGGCAGGGAATCAGATGTGCGCAATCAGAGATGGGGAATCAGAGGCAGGGAATCAGAATCAGAAGCAGGGAATCAGAGGCCGGGAATCAGAGGCCGGAATCAGATGCCGGGAATAAGAGGCCGGGAATCAGAGGTGGGGAATCAGTCCGGGAATCAGAGATGGGGATTCAGAGGCGGGGAATGAGATATGGGGAATCAGAGGCGGGGAATCAGAGGTGGGGAAACAGAGACAGGGAATCAGATATGGGGAATCAGAGGTGGCGAATCAAAGGCGGTGAATCAGAGATGGGGAATCAGAGGCGGGCAATCAGAGGCAGGGAATCAAACACGGGGAATCAGAGGCGGGGAATCAGAGCTGGGGAATCAGAGGCTGGGAATCAGGGTTGGGGAATCAGAGGCGGGGAATCAGATATGGGGAAACAGGGGCGGGGAATCAGAGGTGGGGAAACACAGGCGGGGAATCAGATATGGGGAATCAGAGGTGTGGAATCAGAGGTTGGGAATCAGAGGCAGGGAATCAGAGGCGGGGAAACAGAGGCGGGGAATCAGATAAGGGGAATCAGAGGTGGCGAATCAGAATTAGGGAATCAGAGATGGGGAATCAGAGATGGGGAATCAGAGATGGGGAATCAGAGGCGGGGAATCAGACGCTGGGAATCAGAGGTGGGGAATCATAGCTGGCGAATCAGAGGCGGGGAATCAGAGGTGGGGAATCAGAGGCGGGGAATCAGATATTGTTAATCAGAGGTGGGGAATCAGAGGCGGGGAAACAGAGGCGGGGAATCAGATATGGGGAATCAGAGGTGGGGAATCAGAGGCCGGTAATCAGACGCGGGGAATCAGAGGCGGGGATTCAGAGCTGGGGAATCAGAGGCGGGGAATCAGAGTTGGGGAATCAGAGGCGGGGAATCAGATATGGGAAATCAGAGGCGGGGAATCAGAGGCGGGGAAACAGAGGCCGGGAATCAGATATGGGGAATCAGAGGTGGGGAATCAGGGGCGGGGTATCAGTGGCAGGGAATCAGAGGCGGGAAATCAGAGGCCGGGAATCAGAGGCGGTGAATCAGAGGCGGTGAATCAGAGGCGGGGAATCAGAGGCAGGGAATCTGATGTGCGGAATCAGAGATGGGGAATCAGAGGTGGGGAATCAGAGGCGGTGAATCAGACATGGGTAATCAGAGGCGGGGAATCAGAGGCAGGAAATCTGACACGGGGAATCAGAGGCGGGGAATCAGAGCTGGGGAATTAGATGCAGGGAATCAGAGTTGGGGATTCAGAGGCGGGGAATCAGATATGGGGAAACAGTGGCGGGGAATCAGAGGCGGGGAAACAGAGGCGGGGAATCAGATATGGGGAATCAGAGGTGGGTATTCAGAGCTGGGGAATCAGAGGTGTGGAATCAGAGTTGCGGAATCAGAGGCGGGGACTTAGATATGGGGAAACAGAGGCGGGGAATCAGAGGCGGGGAAACAGAGGCGGGGAATCAGATATGGGGAATCAGAGGTGGGGAATCAGAGGCAGGGAATCAGATGTGTGGAATCAGAGATGGGGAATCAGAGGCAGGGAATCAGAATCAGAAGCAGGGAATAAGACGCGGGGAATCTGAGGCGGGGAATCAGAGCTGGGGAATCAGAGGCTGTGAATCAGAGGCGGGGAATCAGAAGCAGGGAATCGGATGTGCGGAATCAGAGATGGGGAATCAGAGGTGGGGAATCAGAGGCGGTGAATCAGACATGGGTAATCAGAGGCGGGGAATCAGAGGCGGGGAATCAGAGGCAGGGAATGGGATGTGCGGAATCAGAGATGGGGAATCAGAGGTGGGGAATCAGAGGCGGTGAATCAGACATGGGTAAACAGAGGCGGGGAATCAGAGGCAGGAAATCAGACACGGGGAATCAGAGGCGGGGAATCAGAGCTGGGGAATTAGATGCAGGGAATCAGAGTTGGGGATTCAGAGGCGGGGAATCAGATATGGGGAAACTGAGGTGGGGAATCAGAGGTGGGCAAATAGAGGCGGGGAATCAGATATGGGGAAACAGAGGCGGGGAATCAGAGGCGGGGAAACAGAGGCGGGGAATCAGATATGGGGAATCAGAGGCGGGGAATCAGAGCTGGGGAATTAGATGCAGGGAATCAGAGTTGGGGATTCAGAGGCGGGGAATCAGATATGGGGAATCAGAGGTGGGGAATCAGCGCTGGGGAATCAGAGGTGGGGAATCAGAGTTGGGGAATCAGAGGCGGGGACTTAGATATGGGGAAACAGAGGCGGGGAATCAGAGGCGGGGAAACAGAGGCGGGGAATCAGATATTGGGAATCAGAGGTGGGGAATCAGAGGCAGGGAATCAGATGTGCAGTATCAGAGATGGGGAATCAGAGGCAGGGAATCAGAATCAGAAGCAGGGAATAAGACGCAGGGAATCTGAGGCGGGGAATCAGAGCTGGGGAATCAGAGGCTGTGAATCAGAGGCGGGGAATCAGAAGCAGGGAATCGGATGTGCGGAATCAGAGATGGGGAATCAGAGGTGGGGAATCAGAGGCGGTGAATCAGACATGGGTAATCAGAGGCGGGGAATCAGAGGCAGGAAATCAGACACGGGGAATCTGAGGCGGGGAATCAGAGGCGGGGAATCAGAGGCAGGGAATGGGATGTGCGGAATCAGAGATGGGGAATCAGAAGTGGGGAATCAGAGGCGGTGAATCAGACATGGGTAATCAGAGGCGGGGAATCAGAGGCAGGAAATCAGACACGGGGAATCAGAGGCGGGGAATCAGAGCTGGGGAATTAGATGCAGGGAATCAGAGTTGGGGATTCAGAGGCGGGGAATCAGATATGGGGAAACTGAGGTGGGTAATCAGAGGTGGGCAAATAGAGGCGGGGAATCAGATATGGGGAAACAGAGGCGGGGAATCAGAGGTGGGGAAACAGAGGCGGGGAATCAGATATGGGGAATCAGAGGTGGGGAATCAGAGGTTGGGAATCACAGGCAGGGAATCAGAGGCTGGGAATCAGATGCAGGGAATCAGATGCGGGGAATCAGAGGCGGGGAATCAGAGCTGGGGAAACTGAGGTGGGGAATCAGAGGTGGGCAAATAGAGGCGGGGAATCAGATATGGGGAAACAGAGGCGGGGAATCAGAGGCGGGGAAACAGAGGCGGGGAATCAGATATGGGGAATCAGAGGTGGGGAATCAGAGGTTGGGAATCACAGGCAGGGAATCAGAGGCTGGGAATCAGATGCTGGGAATCAGATGCGGGGAATCAGAGGCGGGGAATCAGAGCTGGGGAATCAGAGGTGGGGAATCAGAGTTGGGGAATCAGAGGCGGGGACTTAGATATGGGGAAACAGAGGCGGGGAATCAGAGCTGGAGAATCAGAGGTGGGGAATCAGAGTTGGGGAATCAGAGGCGGGGACTTAGATATTGGGAAACAGAGGCGGGGAATCAGAGGCGGGGAAACAGAGGCAGGGAATCAGATATGGGGAATCAGAGGTGGGGAATCAGAGGCAGGGAATCAGATGTGCGCAATCAGAGATGGGGAATCAGAGGCAGGGAATCAGAATCAGAAGCAGGGAATCAGAGGCCGGGAATCAGAGGCCGGAATCAGATGCCGGGAATAAGAGGCCGGGAATCAGAGGTGGGGAATCAGAGTCCGGGAATCAGAGATGGGGATTCAGAGGCGGGGAATGAGATATGGGGAATCAGAGGCGGGGAATCAGAGGTGGGGTAACAGAGACAGGGAATCAGATATGGGGAATCAGAGGTGGCGAATCAAAGGCGGTGAATCAGAGATGGGGAATCAGAGGCGGGCAATCAGAGGCAGGGAATCAAACACGGGGAATCAGAGGCGGGGAATCAGAGCTGGGGAATCAGAGGCTGGGAATCAGGGTTGGGGAATCAGAGGCGGGGAATCAGATATGGGAAAACAGGGGCGGGGAATCAGAGGTGGGGAAACACAGGCGGGGAATCAGATATGGGGAATCAGAGGTGTGGAATCAGAGGTTGGGAATCAGAGGCAGGGAATCAGAGGCGGGGAAACAGAGGCGGGGAATCAGATAAGGGGAATCAGAGGTGGCGAATCAAAGGCGGTGAAACAGAGATGGGGAATCAGGGCAGAGAATCAGAGGCAGGGAATCAAACACGGGGAATCAGAGCTGGGGAAACAGAGGCGGGGAATCAGATATGGGGAATCAGAGGTGGGGAATCAGATGTTGGGAATCAGAGGCAGGGAATCAGAGGCGGGGAATCAGAGGCGGGGAATCAGAGGCAGGGAATCAGATGTGCGGAATCGGAGATGGGGAATCAGAGGCAGGGAATCAGAGGCGGGGAATCAGAGGCGGGGAATCAGAGGCCGGGAATCAGATATGGGGAAACAGAGGCGGGGAATCAGAGGCGGGGAAACAGAGGCGGGGAATCAGATATGGGGAATCAGAGGTGGGGAATCAAAGGTTGGGAATCAGATGCAGGGAATCAGAGGCTTGGAATCAGATGCAGGGAATCAGATGCGGGGAATCAGAGGCGGGGAATCAGAGCTGGAGAATCAGAGGTGGGGAATCAGAGTTGGGGTATCAGAGGCGGGGACTTAGATATTGGGAAACAGAGGCGGGGAATCAGAGGCGGGGAAACAGAGGCGGGAAATCAGATATGGGGAATCAGAGGTGGGGAATCAGAGGCAGGGAATCAGATGTGCGCAATCAGAGATGGGGAATCAGAGGCAGGGAATCAGAATCAGAAGCAGGGAATCAGAGGCCAGGAATCAGAGGCCGGAATCAGATGCCGGGAATAAGAGTCCGGGAATCAGAGGTGGGGAATCAGAGGTGGCGAATCAAAGGCGGTGAAACAGAGATGGGGAATCAGGGCAGGGAATCAGAGGCAGGGAATCAAACACGGGGAATCAGAGCTGGGGAATCAGAGGCGGGGAATTAGAATTGGGGAATCAGAGGAGGGGAGTCAGAGGCGGGGAAACAGGCGGGGAATCAGATATGGGGAATCAGAGGTGGAGAATCAGATGTTGGGAATCAGAGGCAGGGAATCAGAGGCGGGGAATCAGAGGCGGGGAATCAGAGGCAGGGAATCAGATGTGCGGAATCGGAGATGGGGAATCAGAGGCAGGGAATCAGAGGCGGGGAATCAGAGGCGGGGAATCAGAGGCCGGGAATCAGATATGGGGAAAACAGAGGCGGGGAATCAGAGGCGGGGAAACAGAGGCGGGGAATCAGATATGGGAAATCAGAGGTGGGGAATCAGAGGTTGGGAATCAGAGGCAGGGAATCAGAGGCTTGGAATCAGATGCAGGGAATCAGATGCGGGGAATCAGAGGCGGGGAATCAGAGCTGGAGAATCAGAGGTGGGGAATCAGAGTTGGGGAATCAGAGGTGGGGAATCAAAGGTTGGGAATCAGAGGCGGGGAAACAGAGGCGGGGAATCAGATATGGGGAATCAGAGGTGGGGAATCAGAGGCAGGGAATCAGATGTGCGCAATCAGAGATGGGGAATCAGAGGCAGGGAATCAGAATCAGAAGCAGGGAATCAGAGGCCGGGGATCAGAGGCCGGAATCAGATGCCGGGAATAAGAGGCCGGGAATCAGAGGTGGGGAATCAGAGTCCGGGAATCAGAGATGGGGATTCAGAGGCGGGGAATGAGATATGGGGAATCAGAGGCGGGGAATCAGAGGCGGGGAAACAGAGGCGGTGAATCAGATATGGGGAATCAGAGGTGGCGAATCAAAGGCGGTGAATCAGAGATGGGGAATCAGAGGCCGGGAATCAGAGGCAGGGAATCAAACACGGGGAATCAGAGGCAGGGAATCAGAGCTGGGGAATCAGAGGCGGGGAATCATAGCTGGCGAATCAGAGGCGGGGATTCAGAGGTGGGGAATCAGAGGCGGGGAATCAGATATTGTTAATCAGAGCTAAGGAATCAGAGGCGGGGATACAGAGGCGGGGAATCAGATATGGGCAATCAGAGGTGGGGAATCAGAGGTTGTGAATCAGAGATGGAGAATCAGAGGCGGGGAATCAGAGGCCGGCAATCAGACGCGGGGAATCAGAGGCGGGGTTTCAGAGCTGGGGAATCAGAGGCGGGGAATCAGAGTTGGGGAATCAGAGGCGGGGAATCAGATATGGGGAATCAGAGGCGGGGAATCAGAGGCGGGGAAACAGAGGCGGGGAATCAGATATGGGGAATCAGAGGTGGGGAATCAGGAGCGGGGTATCAGTGGCAGGGAATCGGAGATGGGGAATCAGAGGCAGGGAATCAGAGGCGGGGAATCAGAGGCGGGGAATCAGAGGCCGGGAATCAGATATGGGGAAACAGAGGCGGGGAATCAGAGGCGGGGAAACAGAGGCGGGGAATCAGATATGGGAAATCAGAGGTGGGGAATCTGAGGTTGGGAATCAGAGGCAGGGAATCAGAGGCTTGGAATCAGATGCAGGGAATCAGATGCGGGGAATCAGAGGCGGGGAATCAGAGCTGGAGAATCAGAGGTGGGGAATCAGAGTTGGGGAATCAGAGGCGGGGACTTAGATATTGGGAAACAGAGGCGGGGAATCAGAGGCGGGGAAACAGAGGCGGGGAATCAGATATGGGGAATCAGAGGTGGGGAATCAGAGGCAGGGAATCAGATGTGCGCAATCAGAGATGGGG
The DNA here is from genome assembly GCF_036971445.1 of Narcine bancroftii. NCBI lineage: Eukaryota > Metazoa > Chordata > Chondrichthyes > Torpediniformes > Narcinidae > Narcine > Narcine bancroftii. The sequence continues at coordinate 8,540,940 of NW_027211893.1, forward strand.
AATCAGAGGCAGGGAATCAGAATCAGAAGCAGGGAATCAGAGGCCGGGGATCAGAGGCCGGAATCAGATGCCGGGAATAAGAGGCCGGGAATCAGAGGTGGGGAATCAGAGTCCGGGAATCAGAGATGGGGATTCAGAGGCGGGGAATGAGATATGGGGAATCAGAGGCGGGGAATCAGAGGCGGGGAAACAGAGGCGGTGAATCAGATATGGGGAATCAGAGGTGGCGAATCAAAGGCGGTGAATCAGAGATGGGGAATCAGAGGCCGGGAATCAGAGGCAGGGAATCAAACACGGGGAATCAGAGGCAGGGAATCAGAGCTGGGGAATCAGAGGCGGGGAATCATAGCTGGCGAATCAGAGGCGGGGAATCAGAGGTGGGGAATCAGAGGCGGGGAATCAGATATTGTTAATCAGAGCTGGGGAATCAGAGGCGGGGATACAGAGGCGGGGAATCAGATATGGGCAATCAGAGGTGGGGAATCAGAGGTTGTGAATCAGAGATGGAGAATCAGAGGCGGGGAATCAGAGGCCGGCAATCAGACGCGGGGAATCAGAGGCGGGGTTTCAGAGCTGGGGAATCAGAGGCGGGGAATCAGAGTTGGGGAATCAGAGGCGGGGAATCAGATATGGGGAATCAGAGGCGGGGAATCAGAGGCTGGGAAACAGAGGCGGGGAATCAGATATGGGGAATCAGAGGTGGGGAATCAGGGGCGGGGTATCAGTGGCAGGGAATCAGAGGCGGGAAATCAGAGGCCGGGAATCAGAGGCGGTGAATCAGAGGCGGGGAATCAGAGGCAGGGAATCGGATGTGCGGAATCAGAGATGGGGAATCAGAGGTGGGGAATCAGAGGCGGTGAATCAGACATGGGTAATCAGAGGCGGGGAATCAGAGGCAGGAAATCAGACACGGGGAATCAGAGGCGGGGAATCAGAGCTGGGGAATTAGATGCAGGGAATCAGAGTTGGGGATTCAGAGGCGGGGAATCAGATATGGGGAATCAGAGGTGGGGAATCAGAGCTGGGGAATCAGAGGTGGGGAATCAGAGTTGGGGAATCAGAGGCGGGGACTTAGATATGGGGAAACAGAGGCGGGGAATCAGAGGCGGGGAAACAGAGGCGGGGAATCAGATATTGGGAATCAGAGGTGGGGAATCAGAGGCAGGGAATCAGATGTGCGGTATCAGAGATGGGGAATCAGAGGCAGGGAATCAGAATCAGAAGCAGGGAATAAGACGCGGGGAATCTGAGGCGGGGAATCAGAGCTGGGGAATCAGAGGCTGTGAATCAGAGGCGGGGAATCAGAAGCAGGGAATCGGATGTGCGGAATCAGAGATGGGGAATCAGAGGTGGGGAATCAGAGGCGGTGAATCAGACATGGGTAATCAGAGGCGGGGAATCAGAGGCAGGAAATCAGACACGGGGAATCTGAGGCGGGGAATCAGAGGCGGGGAATCAGAGGCAGGGAATGGGATGTGCGGAATCAGAGATGGGGAATCAGAAGTGGGGAATCAGAGGCGGTGAATCAGACATGGGTAATCAGAGGCGGGGAATCAGAGGCAGGAAATCAGACACGGGGAATCAGAGGCGGGGAATCAGAGCTGGGGAATTAGATGCAGGGAATCAGAGTTGGGGATTCAGAGGCGGGGAATCAGATATGGGGAAACTGAGGTGGGTAATCAGAGGTGGGCAAATAGAGGCGGGGAATCAGATATGGGGAAACAGAGGCGGGGAATCAGAGGTGGGGAAACAGAGGCGGGGAATCAGATATGGGGAATCAGAGGTGGGGAATCAGAGGTTGGGAATCACAGGCAGGGAATCAGAGGCTGGGAATCAGATGCAGGGAATCAGATGCGGGGAATCAGAGGCGGGGAATCAGAGCTGGGGAAACTGAGGTGGGGAATCAGAGGTGGGCAAATAGAGGCGGGGAATCAGATATGGGGAAACAGAGGCGGGGAATCAGAGGCGGGGAAACAGAGGCGGGGAATCAGATATGGGGAATCAGAGGTGGGGAATCAGAGGTTGGGAATCACAGGCAGGGAATCAGAGGCTGGGAATCAGATGCTGGGAATCAGATGCGGGGAATCAGAGGTGGGGAATCAGAGCTGGGGAATCAGAGGTGGGGAATCAGAGTTGGGGAATCAGAGGCGGGGACTTAGATATGGGGAAACAGAGGCGGGGAATCAGAGCTGGAGAATCAGAGGTGGGGAATCAGAGTTGGGGAATCAGAGGCGGGGACTTAGATATTGGGAAACAGAGGCGGGGAATCAGAGGCGGGGAAACAGAGGCGGGGAATCAGATATGGGGAATCAGAGGTGGGGAATCAGAGGCAGGGAATCAGATGTGCGCAATCAGAGATGGGGAATCAGAGGCAGGGAATCAGAATCAGAAGCAGGGAATCAGAGGCCGGGAATCAGAGGCCGGAATCAGATGCCGGGAATAAGAGGCCGGGAATCAGAGGTGGGGAATCAGAGTCCGGGAATCAGAGATGGGGATTCAGAGGCGGGGAATGAGATATGGGGAATCAGAGGCGGGGAATCAGAGGTGGGGAAACAGAGACAGGGAATCAGATATGGGGAATCAGAGGTGGCGAATCAAAGGCGGTGAATCAGAGATGGGGAATCAGAGGCGGGCAATCAGAGGCAGGGAATCAAACACGGGGAATCAGAGGCAGGGAATCAGAGCTGGGGAATCAGAGGCTGGGAATCAGGGTTGGGGAATCAGAGGCGGGGAATCAGATATGGGGAAACAGGGGCGGGGAATCAGAGGTGGGGAAACACAGGCGGGGAATCAGATATGGGGAATCAGAGGTGTGGAATCAGAGGTTGGGAATCAGAGGCAGGGAATCAGAGGCGGGGAAACAGAGGCGGGGAATCAGATAAGGGGAATCAGAGGTGGCGAATCAAAGGCGGTGAAACAGAGATGGGGAATCAGGGCAGGGAATCAGAGGCAGGGAATCAAACACGGGGAATCAGAGCTGGGGAATCAGAGGCGGGGAATTAGAGTTGGGGAATCAGAGGAGGGGAGTCAGAGGCGGGGAAACAGGCGGGGAATCAGATATGGGGAATCAGAGGTGGAGAATCAGATGTTGGGAATCAGAGGCAGGGAATCAGAGGCGGGGAATCAGAGGCGGGGAATCAGAGGCAGGGAATCAGATGTGCGGAATCGGAGATGGGGAATCAGAGGCAGGGAATCAGAGGCGGGGAATCAGAGGCGGGGAATCAGAGGCCGGGAATCAGATATGGGGAAACAGAGGCGGGGAATCAGAGGCGGGGAAACAGAGGCGGGGAATCAGATATGGGAAATCAGAGGTGGGGAATCAGAGGTTGGGAATCAGAGGCAGGGAATCAGAGGCTTGGAATCAGATGCAGGGAATCAGATGCGGGGAATCAGAGGCGGGGAATCAGAGCTGGAGAATCAGAGGTGGGGAATCAGAGTTGGGGAATCAGAGGCGGGGTCTTAGATATTGGGAAACAGAGGCGGGGAATCAGAGGCGGGGAAACAGAGGCGGGGAATCAGATATGGGGAATCAGAGGTGGGGAATCAGAGGCAGGGAATCAGATATGGGGAAACAGAGGCGGGGAATCAGAGGCGGGGAAACAGAGGCGGGGAATCAGAGCTGGGGAATCAGAGGCGGGGAATTAGAGTTGGGGAATCAGAGGAGGGGAGTCAGAGGCGGGGAAACAGGCGGGGAATCAGATATGGGGAATCAGAGGTGGAGAATCAGATGTTGGGAATCAGAGGCAGGGAATCAGAGGCGGGGAATCAGAGGCGGGGAATCAGAGGCAGGGAATCAGATGTGCGGAATCGGAGATGGGGAATCAGAGGCAGGGAATCAGAGGCGGGGAATCAGAGGCGGGGAATCAGAGGCCGGGAATCAGATATGGGGAAACAGAGGCGGGGAATCAGAGGCGGGGAAACAGAGGCGGGGAATCAGATATGGGAAATCAGAGGTGGGGAATCAGAGGTTGGGAATCAGAGGCAGGGAATCAGAGGCTTGGAATCAGATGCAGGGAATCAGATGCGGGGAATCAGAGGCGGGGAATCAGAGCTGGAGAATCAGAGGTGGGGAATCAGAGTTGGGGAATCAGAGGCGGGGACTTAGATATTGGGAAACAGAGGCGGGGAATCAGAGGCGGGGAAACAGAGGCGGGGAATCAGATATGGGGAATCAGAGGTGGGGAATCAGAGGCAGGGAATCAGATGTGCTCAATCAGAGATGGGGAATCAGAGGCAGGGAATCAGAATCAGAAGCAGGGAATCAGAGGCCGGGGATCAGAGGCCGGAATCAGATGCCGGGAATAAGAGGCCGGGAATCAGAGGTGGGGAATCAGAGTCCGGGAATCAGAGGCAGGGAATCAAACACGGGGAATCAGAGGCAGGGAATCAGAGCTGGGTAATCAGAGGCGGGGAATCATAGCTGGCGAATCAGAGGCGGGGAATCAGAGGTGGGGAATGAGATATGGGGAATCAGAGGCGGGGAATCAGAGGCGGGGATACAGAGGCGGTGAATCAGATATGGGGAATCAGAGGTGGCGAATCAAAGGCGGTGAATCAGAGATGGGGAATCAGAGGCCGGGAATCAGAGGCAGGGAATCAAACACGGGGAATCAGAGGCAGGGAATCAGAGCTGGGTAATCAGAGGCGGGGAATCATAGCTGGCGAATCAGAGGCGGGGAATCAGAGGTGGGGAATGAGAGGCGGGGAATCAGATATTGTTAATCAGAGCTGGGGAATCAGAGGCGGGGATACAGAGGCGGGGAATCAGATATGGGCAATCAGAGGTGGGGAATCAGAGGTTGTGAATCAGAGATGGAGAATCAGAGGCGGGGAATCAGAGGCCGGCAATCAGACGCGGGGAATCAGAGGCGGGGTTTCAGAGCTGGGGAATCAGAGGCGGGGAATCAGAGTTGGGGAATCAGAGGCGGGGAATCAGATATGGGGAATCAGAGGCGGGGAATCAGAGGCGGGGAAACAGAGGCGGGGAATCAGATATGGGGAATCAGAGGTGGGGAATCAGGGGCGGGGTATCAGTGGCAGGGAATCAGAGGCGGGAAATCAGAGGCCGGGAATCAGAGGCGGTGAATCAGAGGCGGGGAATCAGAGGCAGGGAATCGGATGTGCGGAATCAGAGATGGGGAATCAGAGGTGGGGAATCAGAGGCGGTGAATCAGACATGGGTAATCAGAGGCGGGGAATCAGAGGCAGGAAATCAGACACGGGGAATCAGAGGCGGGGAATCAGAGCTGGGGAATTAGATGCAGGGAATCAGAGTTGGGGATTCAGAGGCGGGGAATCAGATATGGGGAATCAGAGGTGGGGAATCAGAGCTGGGGAATCAGAGGTGGGGAATCAGAGTTGGGGAATCAGAGGCGGGGACTTAGATATGGGGAAACAGAGGCGGGGAATCAGAGGCGGGGAAACAGAGGCGGGGAATCAGATATTGGGAATCAGAGGTGGGGAATCAGAGGCAGGGAATCAGATGTGCGGTATCAGAGATGGGGAATCAGAGGCAGGGAATCAGAATCAGAAGCAGGGAATAAGACGCGGGGAATCTGAGGCGGGGAATCAGAGCTGGGGAATCAGAGGCTGTGAATCAGAGGCGGGGAATCAGAAGCAGGGAATCGGATGTGCGGAATCAGAGATGGGGAATCAGAGGTGGGGAATCAGAGGCGGTGAATCAGACATGGGTAATCAGAGGCGGGGAATCAGAGGCAGGAAATCAGACACGGGGAATCTGAGGCGGGGAATCAGAGGCGGGGAATCAGAGGCAGGGAATGGGATGTGCGGAATCAGAGATGGGGAATCAGAAGTGGGGAATCAGAGGCGGTGAATCAGACATGGGTAATCAGAGGCGGGGAATCAGAGGCAGGAAATCAGACACGGGGAATCAGAGGCGGGGAATCAGAGCTGGGGAATTAGATGCAGGGAATCAGAGTTGGGGATTCAGAGGCGGGGAATCAGATATGGGGAAACTGAGGTGGGTAATCAGAGGTGGGCAAATAGAGGCGGGGAATCAGATATGGGGAAACAGAGGCGGGGAATCAGAGGTGGGGAAACAGAGGCGGGGAATCAGATATGGGGAATCAGAGGTGGGGAATCAGAGGTTGGGAATCACAGGCAGGGAATCAGAGGCTGGGAATCAGATGCAGGGAATCAGATGCGGGGAATCAGAGGCGGGGAATCAGAGCTGGGGAAACTGAGGTGGGGAATCAGAGGTGGGCAAATAGAGGCGGGGAATCAGATATGGGGAAACAGAGGCGGGGAATCAGAGGCGGGGAAACAGAGGCGGGGAATCAGATATGGGGAATCAGAGGTGGGGAATCAGAGGTTGGGAATCACAGGCAGGGAATCAGAGGCTGGGAATCAGATGCTGGGAATCAGATGCGGGGAATCAGAGGCGGGGAATCAGAGCTGGGGAATCAGAGGTGGGGAATCAGAGTTGGGGAATCAGAGGCGGGGACTTAGATATGGGGAAACAGAGGCGGGGAATCAGAGCTGGAGAATCAGAGGTGGGGAATCAGAGTTGGGGAATCAGAGGCGGGGACTTAGATATTGGGAAACAGAGGCGGGGAATCAGAGGCGGGGAAACAGAGGCGGGGAATCAGATATGGGGAATCAGAGGTGGGGAATCAGAGGCAGGGAATCAGATGTGCGCAATCAGAGATGGGGAATCAGAGGCAGGGAATCAGAATCAGAAGCAGGGAATCAGAGGCCGGGAATCAGAGGCCGGAATCAGATGCCGGGAATAAGAGGCCGGGAATCAGAGGTGGGGAATCAGTCCGGGAATCAGAGATGGGGATTCAGAGGCGGGGAATGAGATATGGGGAATCAGAGGCGGGGAATCAGAGGTGGGGAAACAGAGACAGGGAATCAGATATGGGGAATCAGAGGTGGCGAATCAAAGGCGGTGAATCAGAGATGGGGAATCAGAGGCGGGCAATCAGAGGCAGGGAATCAAACACGGGGAATCAGAGGCGGGGAATCAGAGCTGGGGAATCAGAGGCTGGGAATCAGGGTTGGGGAATCAGAGGCGGGGAATCAGATATGGGGAAACAGGGGCGGGGAATCAGAGGTGGGGAAACACAGGCGGGGAATCAGATATGGGGAATCAGAGGTGTGGAATCAGAGGTTGGGAATCAGAGGCAGGGAATCAGAGGCGGGGAAACAGAGGCGGGGAATCAGATAAGGGGAATCAGAGGTGGCGAATCAGAATTAGGGAATCAGAGATGGGGAATCAGAGATGGGGAATCAGAGATGGGGAATCAGAGGCGGGGAATCAGACGCTGGGAATCAGAGGTGGGGAATCATAGCTGGCGAATCAGAGGCGGGGAATCAGAGGTGGGGAATCAGAGGCGGGGAATCAGATATTGTTAATCAGAGGTGGGGAATCAGAGGCGGGGAAACAGAGGCGGGGAATCAGATATGGGGAATCAGAGGTGGGGAATCAGAGGCCGGTAATCAGACGCGGGGAATCAGAGGCGGGGATTCAGAGCTGGGGAATCAGAGGCGGGGAATCAGAGTTGGGGAATCAGAGGCGGGGAATCAGATATGGGAAATCAGAGGCGGGGAATCAGAGGCGGGGAAACAGAGGCCGGGAATCAGATATGGGGAATCAGAGGTGGGGAATCAGGGGCGGGGTATCAGTGGCAGGGAATCAGAGGCGGGAAATCAGAGGCCGGGAATCAGAGGCGGTGAATCAGAGGCGGTGAATCAGAGGCGGGGAATCAGAGGCAGGGAATCTGATGTGCGGAATCAGAGATGGGGAATCAGAGGTGGGGAATCAGAGGCGGTGAATCAGACATGGGTAATCAAAGGCGGGGAATCAGAGGCAGGAAATCTGACACGGGGAATCAGAGGCGGGGAATCAGAGCTGGGGAATTAGATGCAGGGAATCAGAGTTGGGGATTCAGAGGCGGGGAATCAGATATGGGGAAACAGTGGCGGGGAATCAGAGGCGGGGAAACAGAGGCGGGGAATCAGATATGGGGAATCAGAGGTGGGTATTCAGAGCTGGGGAATCAGAGGTGTGGAATCAGAGTTGCGGAATCAGAGGCGGGGACTTAGATATGGGGAAACAGAGGCGGGGAATCAGAGGCGGGGAAACAGAGGCGGGGAATCAGATATGGGGATTCAGAGGTGGGGAATCAGAGGCAGGGAATCAGATGTGTGGAATCAGAGATGGGGAATCAGAGGCAGGGAATCAGAATCAGAAGCAGGGAATAAGACGCGGGGAATCTGAGGCGGGGAATCAGAGCTGGGGAATCAGAGGCTGTGAATCAGAGGCGGGGAATCAGAAGCAGGGAATCGGATGTGCGGAATCAGAGATGGGGAATCAGAGGTGGGGAATCAGAGGCGGTGAATCAGACATGGGTAATCAGAGGCGGGGAATCAGAGGCGGGGAATCAGAGGCAGGGAATGGGATGTGCGGAATCAGAGATGGGGAATCAGAGGTGGGGAATCAGAGGCGGTGAATCAGACATGGGTAAACAGAGGCGGGGAATCAGAGGCAGGAAATCAGACACGGGGAATCAGAGGCGGGGAATCAGAGCTGGGGAATTAGATGCAGGGAATCAGAGTTGGGGATTCAGAGGCGGGGAATCAGATATGGGGAAACTGAGGTGGGGAATCAGAGGTGGGCAAATAGAGGCGGGGAATCAGATATGGGGAAACAGAGGCGGGGAATCAGAGGCGGGGAAACAGAGGCGGGGAATCAGATATGGGGAATCAGAGGTGGGGAATCAGAGTTTGGGAATCACAGGCAGGGAATCAGAGGCTGGGTATCAGATGCAGGGAATCAGATGCGGGGAATCAGAGGCGGGGAATCAGAGCTGGGGAATCAGAGGTGGGGAATCAGAGTTGGGGAATCAGAGGCGGGGACTTAGATATGGGGAAACAGAGGCGGGGAATCAGAGGCGGGGAATCAGATATGGGGAATCAGAGGTGGGGAATCAGAGCTGGGGAATCAGAGTCAGTGAATCAGAGGCGGGGAATCAGAGGCAGGGAATCGGATGTGCCGAATCAGAGATGGGGAATCAGAGGTGGGGAATCAGAGGCGGTGAATCAGACATGGGTAATCAGAGGCGGGGAATCAGAGGCAGGAAATCAGACACGGGGAATCAGAGGCGGGGAATCAGAGCTGGGAAATTAGAGGCAGGGAATCAGAGTTGGGGATTCAGAGGCGGGGAATCTGATATGGGGAAAAAGAGGCGGGGAAACAGAGGCGGGCAAATAGAGGCGGGGATCAGATATGGGGAAACAGAGGAGGGGAATCAGAGGCGGGGAAACAGAGGCGGGGAATCAGATATGGGGAATCAGAGGTGGGGAATCAGAGGTTGGGAATCAGAGGCAGGGAATCATAGGCTGGGAATCATATGCATGGAATCAGATGCGGGGAATCAGAGGCGGGGAATCAGAGCTGGGGAATCAGAGGTGGGGAATCAAAGTTGGGGAATCAGAGTCGGGGACTTAGATATGGGGAAACAGAGGCGGGGAATCAGAGGCGGGGAACAGAAGGCGGGGAATCAGATATGGGGAATCAGAGATGGGGAATCAGAGGCAGGGAATTACATGTGCGGAATCAGAGATGGGGAATCAGAGGTGGGGAATCAGAATCAGAAGCAGGGAATCAGAGGCAGGGAATCAGAGTTGGGGATTCAGAGGCGGGGAATCAGATATGGGGAAACAGAGGCGGGGAATCTGAGGCGGGAAAACAGAGGCGGGGAATTAGATATGGGGAATCAGAGGTGGGGAATCAGAGGTGGTGAATCAGAGATGGGGAATCACAGGCGTGGAATATGAGGCAGGGAATAGAACGCGGGGAATCAGAGGCAGGGAATCAGAGTTGGGGCATCAGAGGTTGGGAATTAGATATGGGGAAACAGAGGCGGGGAATCAGAGGCGGGGAAACAGAGGCGGGGAATCAGATATGGGGAATCAGAGGTGGGGAATCAGAGGTTGGGAATCAGAGGCAGGGAATCAGAGGCTTGGAATCAGATGCAGGGAATCAGATGCGGGGAATCAGAAATGGGGAATCAGAGGTGGGGAATCAGAGGTTGGGAATCAGATGCAGGGAATCAGAGGCTTGGAATCAGATGCAGGGAATCAGATGCGGGGAATCAGAGGCGGGGAATCATAGCTGGAGAATCAGAGGTGGGGAATCAGAGTTGGGGAATCAGAGGCGGGTCTTAGATATTGGGAAACAGAGGCGGGGAATCAGAGGCGGGGAAACAGAGGCGGGAAATCAGATATGGGGAATCAGAGGTGGGGAATCAGAGGCAGGGAATCAGATGTGCGCAATCAGAGATGGGGAATCAGAGGCAGGGAATCAGAATCAGAAGCAGGGAATCAGAGGCCGGGAATCAGAGGCCGGAATCAGATGACGGGAATAAGAGGCCGGGAATCAGAGGTGGGGATTCAGAGTCGGGGAATGAGATATGGGGAATCAGAGGCGGGGAATCAGAGGCGTGGAAACAGAGGCGGGGAATCAGATATGGGGAATCAGAGGTGGGGAATCAGAGGTGGTGAATCAGAGATGGGGAATCACAGGCGGGGAATCAGAGGCAGGGAATAGAACGCGGGGAATCAGAGGCAGGGAATCAGAGTTGGGGCATCAGAGGTTGGGAATTAGATATGGGGAAACAGAGGCGGGGAATCAGAGGTGGGGAAACAGAGGCGGGGAATCAGATATGGGGAATCAGAGGTGGGGAATCAGAGGCAGGGAATCAGATGTGCGGAATCAGAGATGGGGAATCAGAGGCAGGGAATCAGAATCAGAAGCGGGGAATCAGATATGGGGAATCAGAGGCCAGGAATCAGATGCTGGGAATAAGAGGCCGGGAATCAGAGGTGGGGAATCAGAGTCCGGGAATCAGAGATGGGGATTCAAAGGCGGGGAATGAGATATGGAGAATCAGAGGCGGGGAATTTGAGGCGTGGAAACAGTGGTGGGGAATCAGATATGGGGAATCAGAGGTGGCGAATCTAAGGCAGTGAATCAGAGATGAGGAATCAGAGGCGGGGAATCAGAGGCAGGGAATCAAACACAGGGAATCAGAGGCGGGGAATCAGAGCTGGGGAATCAGAGGCGGGGAATCTGAGTTGGGGAATAAGAGGCGGGGAATCAGATATGGGGAAACAGGGGCCGGGAATCAGAGGCGGGGAAACAGAGGCGGGGAATCAGATATGGGGAATCAGAGGTGTGGAATCAGAGGTTGGGAAACAGAGGCGGGGAATCAGATATGGGGAATCAGAGGTGGGGAATCAGAGGTGGTGAATCAGAGATGGGGAATCACAGGCGGGGAATCAGAGGCAGGGAATAGAACGCGGGGAATCAGAGGCAGAGAATTAGAGTTGGGGCATCAGAGGTTCGGAATTAGATATGGGGAAACAGAGGCGGAGAATCAGAGGCGGGGAAACAGAGGCGGGGAATCAGATATGGGGAATCAGAGGTGGGGAATCAGTGGCAGGGAATCAGATGTGCGGAATCAGAGATGGGGAATCAGAGGCAGGGAATCAGAATCAGAAGCGGGGAATCAGAGGCCGGGAATCAGAGGCCGGGAATCAGATGCTGGGAATAAGAGGCCGGGAATCAGAGGTGGGGAGTCAGTGTCCGGGAATCAGAGATGGGGATTCAGAGGCGGAGAATGAGATATGGAGAATCAGAGGCGGGGAATCAGAGGCGGGGAAACAGAGGTGGTGAATCAGATATGGGGAATCAGAGGTGGCGAATCAAAGGCGGTGAATCAGAGATGGGGAATCAGAGGCGGGCAATCAGAGGCAGGGAATCAAACACGGGGAATCAGAGGCGGGGAATCAGAGCTGGGGAATCAGAGGCGGGGTATCAGAGTTGGGGAATCAGAGGCGGGGAATCAGATATGGGGAAAGAGGGGCGGGGAATCAGAGGCGGGGAAACAGAGGCGAGGAATCAGAGATGGGGAATCAGAGGTGTGGAATCAGAGGTTGGGAATCAGAGGCAGGGAATCAGAGGCGGGGAAACAGAGGAGGGGAATCAGATATGGGGAATCAGAGGTGGCGAATCAAAGGCGGTGAAACAGAGATGGAGAATCAGGGCAGTGAATCAGAGGCAGGGAATCAAACACGGGGAATCAGAGCTGGGGAATCAGAGGCGGGGAATTAGAGTTGGGGAATCAGAGGAGGGGAGTCAGAGGCGGGGAAACAGGCGGGGAATCAGATATGGGGAATAAGAGGTGGGGAATCAGATGTTGGGAATCAGAGGCAGGGAATCTGAGGTGGGGAATCACAGGCGGGGAATCAGAGGCAGGGAATCAGATGTGCGGAATCGGAGATGGGGAATCAGAGGCAGGGAATCAGAGGCGGGGAATCAGAGGCGGGGAATCAGAGGCCGGGAATCAGATATGGGGAAACAGAGGCGGGGAATCAGAGGCGGGGAAACAGAGGCGGGGAATCAGATATGGAAAATCAGAGGTGGGGAATCAGAGGTTGGGAATCAGAGGCAGGGAATCAGAGGCTTGGAATCAGATGCAGGGAATCAGAGGCGGGGAATCAGAGGCGGGGAAACAGAGACAGGGAATCAGATATGGGGAATCAGAGGTGGCGAATCAAAGGCGGTGAATCAGAGATGGGGAATCAGAGGCGGGCAATCAGAGGCAGGGAATCAAACACGGGGAATCAGAGGCGGGGAATCAGAGCTGGGGAATCAGAGGCTGGGAATCAGGGTTGGGGAATCAGAGGCGGGGAATCAGATATGGGGAAACAGGGGCGGGGAATCAGAGGTGGGGAAACACAGGCGGGGAATCAGATATGGGGAATCAGAGGTGTGGAATCAGAGGTTGGGAATCAGAGGCAGGGAATCAGAGGCGGGGAAACAGAGGCGGGGAATCAGATAAGGGGAATCAGAGGTGGCGAATCAAAGGCGGTGAAACAGAGATGGGAAATCAGGGCAGGGAATCAGATGCAGGGAATCAAACACGGGGAATCAGAGCTGGGGAATCAGAGGCGGGGAATTAGAGTTGGGGAATCAGAGGAGGGGAATCAGAGGCGGGGAAACAGAGGCGGGGAATAAGATATGGGGAATCAGAGGTGGGGAATCAGATGTTGGGAATCAGAGGCAGGGAATCAGAGGCGGGGAATCAGAGGCGGGTAATCAGAGGCAGGGAATCAGATGTGCGGAATCGGAGATGGGGAATCAGAGGCAGGGAATCAGAGGCGGGGAATCAGAGGCGGGGAATCAGATGTGCGGAATCAGAGATGGGGAATCAGAGGTGGGGAATCAGAGGCAGTGAGTCAGAGATGGGGAATCAGAGGCGGTGAATCAGAGGCAGGAAATCAGACACGGGGATTCAGAGGCTGGGAATCAGACGGGGGGAATCAAAGGTGGGGAATCAGAGCTGGGGAATCAGAGGCAGGGAATCAGAGTTGGGGATTCAGAGGCGGGGAATCAGACATGGGGAAACAGAGGCGGGGAATCAGAGGCGGGAAAACAGAGGCGAGGAATTAGATATGGGGAATCAGAGGTGGGGAATCAGAGGTGGTGAATCAGAGATGGGGAATCACAGGCGGGGAATCAGAGGCAGGGAATAGAACGCGGGGAATCAGAGGCAGGGAATCAGAGTTGGGGCATCAGAGGTTGGGAATTAGATATGGGGAAACAGAGGCGGGGAATCAGAGGTGGGGAAACAGAGGAGGGGAATCAGATATGGGGAATCAGAGGTGGGGAATCAGAGGCAGGGAATCAGATGTGCGGAATCAGAGATGGGGAATCAGAGGCAGGGAATCAGAATCAGAAGCGGGGAATCAGATATGGGGAATCAGAGGCCAGGAATCAGATGCTGGGAATAAGAGGCCGGGAATCAGAGGTGGGGAATCAGAGTCCGGGAATCAGAGATGGGGATTCAAAGGCGGGGAATGAGATATGGAGAAACAGAGGCGGGGAATTTGAGGCGTGGAAACAGTGGTGGGGAATCAGATATGGGGAATCAGAGGTGGCGAATCAAAGGCAGTGAATCAGAGATGGGGAATCAGAGGCGGGGAATCAGAGGCAGGGAATCAAACACAGGGAATCAGAGGCGGGGAATCAGAGCTGGGGAATCAGAGGCGGGGAATCTGAGTTGGGGAATAAGAGGCGGGGAATCAGATATGGGGAAACAGGGGCCGGGAATCAGAGGCGGGGAAACAGAGGCGGGGAATCAGATATGGGGAATCAAAGGTGTGGAATCAGAGGTTGGGAAACAGAGGCGGGGAATCAGATATGGGGAATCAGAGGTGGGGAATCAGAGGTGGTGAATCAGAGATGGGGAATCACAGGCGGGGAATCAGAGGCAGGGAATAGAACGCGGGGAATCAGAGGCAGGGAATTAGAGTTGGGGCATCAGAGGTTCGGAATTAGATATGGGGAAACAGAGGCGGGGAATCAGAGGCGGGGAAACAGAGGCGGGGAATCAGATATGGGGAATCAGAGGTGGGGAATCAGATGCAGGGAATCAGATGTGCGGAATCAGTGATGGGGAATCAGAGGCAGGGAATCAGAATCAGAAGCGGGGAATCAGAGGCCGGGATCAGAGGCCGGGAATCAGATGCTGGGAATAAGAGGCCGGGAATCAGAGGTGGGGAATCAGAGTCCGGGAATCAGAGATGGGGATTCAGAGGCGGAGAATGAGATATGGAGAATCAGAGGCGGGGAATCAGAGGCGGGGAAACAGAGGTGGGGAATCAGATATGGGGAATCAGAGGTGGCGAATCAAAGGCGGTGAATCAGAGATGGGGAATCAGAGGCGGGCAATCAGAGGCAGGGAATCAAACACGGGGAATCAGAGGCGGGGAATCAGAGCTGGGGAATCAGAGGCGGGGAATCAGAGTTGGGGAATCAGAGGCGGGGAATCAGATATGGGGAAAGAGGGGCGGGGAATCAGAGGCGGGGAAACAGAGGCGAGGAATCTGAGATGGGGAATCAGAGGCGGGGAATCAGAGGCGGGGCAACAGAGACAGGGAATGAGATATGGGGAATCAGAGGTGGCGAATCAAAGGCGGTGAATCAGAGATGGGGAATCAGAGGCGGGCAATCAGAGGCAGGGAATCAAACACGGGGAATCAGAGGCGGGGAATCAGAGCTGGGGAATCAGAGGCTGGGAATCAGTGTTGGGGAATCAGAGGCGGGGAATCAGATATGGGGAAACAGGGGCGGGGAATCAGAGGTGGGGAAACACAGGCGGGGAATCAGATATGGGGAATCAGAGGTGTGGAATCAGAGGTTGGGAATCAGAGGCAGGGAATCAGAGGCGGGGAAACAGAGGCGGGGAATCAGATAAGGGGAATCAGAGGTGGCGAATCAAAGGCGGTGAAACAGAGATGGGGAATCAGGGCACGGAATCAGAGGCAGGGAATCAAACACGGGGAATCAGAGCTGGGGAATCAGAGGCGGGGAATTAGAGTTGGGGAATCAGAGGAGGGGAATCAGAGGCGGGGAAACAGAGGCGGGGAATCAGATATGGGGAATCAGAGGTGGGGAATCAGATGTTGGGAATCAGAGGCAGGGAATCAGAGGCGGGGAATCAGAGGCGGGGAATCAGAGGCAGGGAATCAGATGTGCGGAATCGGAGATGGGGAATCAGAGGCAGGGAATCAGAGGCGGGGAATCAGAGGCGGGGAATCAGAGGCCGGGAATCAGATATGGGGAAACAGAGGCGGGGAATCAGAGGCGGGGAAACAGAGGCGGGGAATCAGATATGGGGAATCAGAGGTGGGGAATCAGAGGTTGGGAATCAGATGCAGGGAATCAGAGGCTTGGAATCAGATGCAGGGAATCAGATGCGGGGAATCAGAGGCGGGGAATCAGAGCTGGAGAATCAGAGGTGGGGAATCAGAGTTGGGGAATCAGAGGCGGGGACTTAGATATTGGGAAACAGAGGCGGGGAATCAGAGGCGGAGAAACAGAGGCGGGAAATCAGATATGGGGAATCAGAGGTGGGGAATCAGAGGCAGGGAATCAGATGTGCGCAATCAGAGATGGTGAATCAGAGGAAGGGAATCAGAATCAGAAGCAGGGAATCAGAGGCCAGGAATCAGAGGCCGGAATCAGATGCCGGGAATAAGAGTCCGGGAATCAGAGGTGGGGAATCAGAGTCCGGGAATCAGAGATGGGGATTCAGAGGCGGGGAATGAGATATGGGGAATCAGAGGCGGGGAATCAGAGGCGGGGAAACAGAGGCGGGGAATCAGATATGGGGAATCAGAGGTGGCGAATGAAAGGCGGTGAATCAGAGATGGGGAATCAGAGGCCGGGAATCAGAGGCAGGGAATCAAACACGGGGAATAAGAGGCGGTGAATCAGAGCTGGGGAATCAGAGGCGGGGAATCAGAGTTGGGGAATCAGAGGCGGGGAATCAGAGGCAGGGAATCAATATGGGAATTCAGAGGTGGGGAATCAGATGTTGGGAATCAGAGGCAGGGAATCAGAGGCGAGGATTCAGAGCTGGGGAATCAGAGGCGGGGAATCAGAATTGGGGAATCAGAGATGGGGAATCAGAGATGGGGAATCAGAGATGGGGAATCAGAGGCGGGGAATCAGACGCTGGGAATCAGAGGTGGTGAATCAGAGATGTGGAATCAGAGGCGGGGAATCAGAGGCAGGGAATCAGACGCGGGGAATCAGAGGTGGGGAATCATAGCTGGCGAATCAGAGGCGGGGAATCAGAGGTGGGGAATCAGAGGCGGGGAATCAGATATTGTTAATCAGTTGTGGGGAATCAGAGGCGGGGAAACAGAGGCGGGGAATCAGATATGGGGAATCAGAGGTGGGGAATCAGAGGCCGGTAATCAGACGCGGGGAATCAGAGGCGGGGATTCAGAGCTGGGGAATCAGAGGCGGGGAATCAGAGATGGGGAATCAGAGGCGGGGAATCAGATATGGGAAATCAGAGGCGGGGATTCAGAGGCGGGGAAACAGAGGCGGGGAATCAGATATGGGGAATCAGAGGTGGGGAATCAGGGGCGGGGTATCAGTGGCAGGGAATCAGAGGCGGGAAATCAGAGGCCGGGAATCAGAGGCGGTGAATCAGAGGCGGTGAATCAGAGGCGGGGAATCAGAGGCAGGGAATCTGATGTGCGGAATCAGAGATGGGGAATCAGAGGTGGGGAATCAGAGGCGGTGAATCAGACATGGGTAATCAGAGGCGGGGAATCAGAGGCAGGAAATCTGACACGGGGAATCAGAGGCGGGGAATCAGAGCTGGGGAATTAGATGCAGGGAATCAGAGTTGGGGATTCAGAGGCGGGGAATCAGATATGGGGAAACAGTGGCGGGGAATCAGAGGCGGGGAAACAGAGGCGGGGAATCAGATATGGGGAATCAGAGGTGGGTATTCAGAGCTGGGGAATCAGAGGTGTGGAATCAGAGTTGCGGAATCAGAGGCGGGGACTTAGATATGGGGAAACAGAGGCGGGGAATCAGAGGCGGGGAAACAGAGGCGGGGAATCAGATATGGGGAATCAGAGGTGGGGAATCAGAGGCAGGGAATCAGATGTGTGGAATCAGAGATGGGGAATCAGAGGCAGGGAATCAGAATCAGAAGCAGGGAATAAGACGCGGGGAATCTGAGGCGGGGAATCAGAGCTGGGGAATCAGAGGCTGTGAATCAGAGTCGGGGAATCAGAAGCAGGGAATCGGATGTGCGGAATCAGAGATGGGGAATCAGAGGTGGGGAATGAGAGGCGGTGAATCAGACATGGGTAATCAGAGGCGGGGAATCAGAGGCAGGAAATCAGACACGGGGAATCTGAGGCGGGGAATCAGAGGCGGGGAATCAGAGGCAGGGAATGAGATGTGCGGAATCAGAGATGGGGAATCAGAGGTGGGGAATCAGAGGCGGTGAATCAGACATGGGTAAACAGAGGCGGGGAATCAGAGGCAGGAAATCAGACACGGGGAATCAGAGGCGGGGAATCAGAGCTGGGGAATTAGATGCAGGGAATCAGAGTTGGGGATTCAGAGGCGGGGAATCAGATATGGGGAAACTGAGGTGGGGAATCATAGGTGGGCAAATAGAGGCGGGGAATCAGATATGGGGAAACAGAGGCGGGGAATCAGAGGCGGGGAAACAGAGGCGGGGAATCAGATATGGGGAATCAGAGGTGGGGAATCAGAGTTTGGGAATCACAGGCACGGAATCAGAGGCTGGGTATCAGATGCAGGGAATCAGATGCGGGGAATCAGAGGCGGGGAATCAGAGCTGGGGAATCAGAGGTGGGGAATCAGAGTTGGGGAATCAGAGGCGGGGACTTAGATATGGGGAAACAGAGGCGGGGAATCAGAGAAGGGGAAACAGAGGCGGGGAATCAGATATGGGGAATCAGAGGTGGGGAATCAGAGGCAGGGAATCAGATGTGCGGAATCAGAGATGGGGAATCAGAGGCAGGGAATCAGAATCAGAAGCAGGGAATAAGACGCGGGGAATCAGAGGCGGGGAATCAGAGCTGGGGAATCAGAGTCAGTGAATCAGAGGCGGGGAATCAGAGGCAGGGAATCGGATGTGCCGAATCAGAGATGGGGAATCAGAGGTGGGGAATCCGAGGCGGTGAATCAGACATGGGTAATCAGAGGCGGGGAATCAGAGGCAGGAAATCAGACACGGGGAATCAGAGGCGGGGAATCAGAGCTGGGAAATTAGAGGCAGGTAATCAGAGTTGGGGATTCAGAGGCGGGGAATCAGATATGGGGAAAAAGAGGCGGGGAAACAGAGGCGGGCAAATAGAGGCGGGGATCAGATATGGGGAAACAGAGGAGGGGAATCAGAGGCGGGGAAACAGAGGCGGGGAATCAGATATGGGGAATCAGAGGTGGGGAATCAGAGGTTGGGAATCAGAGGCAGGGAATCAGAGGCTGGGAATCATATGCATGGAATCAGATGCGGGGAATCAGAGGCGGGGAATGAGAGCTGGGGAATCAGAGGTGGGGAATCAAAGTTGGGGAATCAGAGTCGGGGACTTAGATATGGGGAAACAGAGGCGGGGAATCAGAGGCGGGGAACAGAAGGCGGGGAAACAGATATGGGGAATCAGAGATGGGGAATCAGAGGCAGGGAATTAGATGTGCGGAATCAGAGATGGGGAATCAGAGGTGGGGAATCAGAATCAGAAGCAGGGAATCAGAGGCAGGGAATCAGAGTTGGGGATTCAGAGGCGGGGAATTAGATATGGGGAATCAGAGGTGGGGAATCAGAGGTGGTGAATCAGAGATGGGGAATCACAGGCGTGGAATCAGAGGCAGGGAATAGAACGCGGGGAATCAGAGGCAGTGAATCAGAGTTGGGGCATCAGAGGTTGGGAATTAGATATGGGGAAACAGAGGCGGGGAATCAGAGGCGGGGAAACAGAGGCGGGGAATCAGATATGGGGAATCAGAGGTGGGGAATCAGAGGTTGGGAATCAGAGGCAGGGAATCAGAGGCTTGGAATCAGATGCAGGGAATCAGATGCGGGGAATCAGAAATGGGGAATCAGAGGTGGGGAATCAGAGGTTGGGAATCAGATGCAGGGAATCAGAGGCTTTGAATCAGATGCAGGGAATCAGATGCGGGGAATCAGAGGCGGGGAATCATAGCTGGAGAATCAGAGGTGGGGAATCAGAGTTGGGGAATCAGAGGCGGGTCTTAGATATTGGGAAACAGAGGCGGGGAATCAGAGGCGGGGAAACAGAGGCGGGAAATCAGATATGGGGAATCAGAGGTGGGGAATCAGAGGCAGGGAATCAGATGTGCGCAATCAGAGATGGGGAATCAGAGGCAGGGAATCAGAATCAGAAGCAGGGAATCAGAGGTGGGGAATCAGAGTCCGGGAATCAGAGATGGGGATTCAGAGTCGGGGAATCAGAGATGGGGAATCAGAGGCGGGGAATCAGAGGCGGGGAAACAGAGGCGGGGAATCAGATATGGGGAATCAGAGGTGGCGAATCAAAGGCGGTGAATCAGAGCTGGGGAATCAGAGGCGGGGAATCAGAGTTGGGGAATCAGAGGCGGGGAATCAGAGCTGGGGAATCAGAGTCGGGGAATCAGAGGCAGGGAATCAGATGTGCGGAATCAGAGATGGGGAATCAGAGGTGGGGAATCAGAGGCGGTGAGTCAGAGATGGGGAATCATAGGCGGTGAATCAGAGGCAGGAAATCAGACACGGGGATTCAGAGGCTGGGAATCAGACGGGGGGAATCAAAGGTGGGGAATCAGAGCTGGGGAATCAGAGGCAGGGAATCAGAGTTGGGGATTCAGAGGCGGGGAATCAGATATGGGGAAACAGAGGCGGGGAATCAGAGGCGGGAAAACAGAGGCGAGGAATTAGATATGGGGAATCAGAGGTGGGGAATCAGAGGTGGTGAATCAGAGATGGGGAATCACAGGCGGGGAATCAGAGGCAGGGAATAGAACGCGGGGAATCAGAGGCAGGGAATCAGAGTTGGGGCATCAGAGGTTGGGAATTAGATATGGGGAAACAGAGGTGGGGAATCAGAGGTGGGGAAACAGAGGCGGGGAATCAGATATGGGGAATCAGAGGTGGGGAATCAGAGGCAGGGAATCAGATGTGCGGAATCAGAGATGGGGAATCAGAGGCAGGGAATCAGAATCAGAAGCGGGGAATCAGATATGGGGAATCAGAGGCCAGGAATCAGATGCTGGGAATAAGAGGCCGGGAATCAGAGGTGGGGAATCAGAGTCCGGGAATCAGAGATGGGGATTCAAAGGCGGGGAATGAGATATGGAGAATCAGAGGCGGGGAATTTGAGGCGTGGAAACAGTGGTGGGGAATCAGATATGGGGAATCAGAGGTGGCGAATCAAAGGCAGTGAATCAGAGATGGGGAATCAGAGGCGGGGAATCAGAGGCAGGGAATCAAACACAGGGAATCAGAGGCGGGGAATCAGAGCTGGGGAATCAGAGGCGGGGAATCTGAGTTGGGGAATAAGTGGCGGGGAATCAGATATGGGGAATCAGAGGTGTGGAATCAGAGGTTGGGAAACAGAGGCGGGGAATCAGATATGGGGAATCGGAGGTGGGGAATCAGAGGTGGTGAATCAGAGATGGGGAATCACAGGCGGGGAATCAGAGGCAGGGAATAGAACGCGGGGAATCAGAGGCAGGGAATTAGAGTTGGGGCATCAGAGGTTCGGAATTAGATATGGGGAAACAGAGGCGGGGAATCAGAGGCGGGGAAACAGAGGCGGGGAATCAGATATGGGGAATCAGAGGTGGGGAATCAGAGGCAGGGAATCAGATGTGCGGAATCAGAGATGGGGAATCAGAGGCAGGGAATCAGAATCAGAAGCGGGGAATCAGAGGCTGGGAATCAGAGGCCGGGAATCAGATGCTGGGAATAAGAGGCCGGGAATCAGAGGTGGGGAATCAGTGTCCGGGAATCAGAGATGGGGATTCAGAGGCGGAGAATGAGATATGGAGAATCAGAGGCGGGGAATCAGAGGCGGGGAAACAGAGGTGGGGAATCAGATATGGTAAATCAGAGGTGGCGAATCAAAGGCGGTGAATCAGAGATGGGGAATCAGAGGCGGGCAATCAGAGGCAGGGAATCAAACACGGGGAATCAGAGGCGGGGAATCAGAGCTGGGGAATCAGAGGCGGGGAATCAGAGTTGGGGAATCAGAGGCGGGGAATCAGATATGGGGAAAGAGGGGCGGGGAATCAGAGGCGGGGAAACAGAGGCGAGGAATATGAGATGGGGAATCAGAGGTGTGGAATCAGAGGTTGGGAATCAGAGGCAGGGAATCAGAGGCGGGGAAACAGAGGAGGGGAATCAGATATGGGGAATCAGAGGTGGCGAATCAAAGGCGGTGAAACAGAGATGGGGAATCAGGGCAGGGAATCAGAGGCAGGGAATCAAACACGGGGAATCAGAGCTGGGGAATCAGAGGCGGGGAATTAGAGTTGGGGAATCAGAGGAGGGGAGTCAGAGGCGGGGAAACAGGCGGGGAATCAGATATGGGGAATAAGAGGTGGGGAATCAGATGTTGGGAATCAGAGGCAGGGAATCAGAGGTGGGGAATCAGAGGCGGGGAATCAGAGGCAGGGAATCAGATGTGCGGAATCGGAGATGGGGAATCAGAGGCAGGGAATCAGAGGCGGGGAATCAGAGGCGGGGAATCAGAGGCCGGGAATCAGATATGGGGAAACAGAGGCGGGGAATCAGAGGCGGGGAAACAGAGGCGGGGAATCAGATATGGGGAATCAGAGGTGGGGAATCAGAGGTTGGGAATCAGAGGCAGGGAATCAGAGGCTGGGAATCATATGCATGGAATCAGATGCGGGGAATCAGAGGCGGGGAATCAGAGCTGGGGAATCAGAGGTGGGGAATCAAAGTTGGGGAATCAGAGTCGGGGACTTAGATATGGGGAAACAGAGGCGGGGAATCAGAGGCGGGGAACAGAAGGCGGGGAATCAGATATGGGAAATCAGAGATGGGGAATCAGAGGCAGGGAATTAGATGTGCGGAATCAGAGATGGGGAATCAGAGGTGGGGAATCAGAATCAGAAGCAGGGAATCAGAGGCAGGGAATCAGAGTTGGGGAATCAGAGGTGGGGAATCAGAGGTGGTGAATCAGAGATGGGGAATCACAGGCGTGGAATCAGAGGCAGGGAATAGAACGCGGGGAATCAGAGGCAGGGAATCAGAGTTGGGGCATCAGAGGTTGGGAATTAGATATGGGGAAACAGAGGCGGGGAATCAGAGGCGGGGAAACAGAGGCGGGGAATCAGATATGGGGAATCAGAGGTGGGGAATCAGAGGTTGGGAATCAGAGGCAGGGAATCAGAGGCTTGGAATCAGATGCAGGGAATCCGATGCGGGGAATCAGAAATGGGGAATCAGAGGTGGGGAATCAGAGGTTGGGAATCAGATGCAGGGAATCAGAGGCTTGGAATCAGATGCAGGGAATCAGATGCGGGGAATCAGAGGCGGGGAATCATAGCTGGAGAATCAGAGGTGGGGAATCAGAGTTGGGGAATCAGAGGCGGGTCTTAGATATTGGGAAACAGAGGCGGGGAATCAGATATGGGGAATCAAAGGTGGGGAATCAGAGCTGGGGAATCAGAGACAGGGAATCAGAGTTGGGGATTCAGAGGCGGGGAATCAGATATGGGGAAACAGAGGCGGGGAATCAGAGGCGGGAAAACAGAGGCGAGGAATTAGATATGGGGAATCAGAGGTGGGGAATCAGAGGTGGTGAATCAGAGATGGGGAATCACAGGCGGGGAATCAGAGGCAGGGAATAGAACGCGGGGAATCAGAGGCAGGGAATCAGAGTTGGGGCATCAGAGGTTGGGAATTAGATATGGGGAAACAGAGGCGGGGAATCAGAGGTGGGGAAACAGAGGCGGGGAATCAGATATGGGGAATCAGAGGTGGGGAATCAGAGGCAGGGAATCAGATGTGCGGAATCAGAGATGGGGAATCAGAGGCAGGGAATCAGAATCAGAAGCGGGGAATCAGATATGGGGAATCAGAGGCCAGGAATCAGATGCTGGGAATAAGAGGCCGGGAATCAGAGGTGGGGAATCAGAGTCCGGGAATCAGAGATGGGGATTCAAAGGCGGGGAATGAGATATGGAGAATCAGAGGCGGGGAATTTGAGGCGTGGAAACAGTGGTGGGGAATCAGATATGGGGAATCAGAGGTGGCGAATCAAAGGCAGTGAATCAGAGATGGGGAATCAGAGGCGGGGAATCAGAGGCAGGGAATCAAACACAGGGAATCAGAGGCGGGGAATCAGAGCTGGGGAATCAGAGGCGGGTATCTGAGTTGGGGAATAAGTGGCGGGGAATCAGATATGGGGAAACAGGGGCCGGGAATCAGAGGCGGGGAAACAGAGGCGGGGAATCAGATATGGGGAATCAGAGGTGTGGAATCAGAGGTTGGGAAACAGAGGCGGGGAATCAGATATGGGGAATCAGAGGTGGGGAATCAGAGGTGGTGAATCAGAGATGGGGAATCACAGGCGGGGAATCAGAGGCAGGGAATAGAACGCGGGGAATCAGAGGCAGGGAATTAGAGTTGGGGCATCAGAGGTTCGGAATTAGATATGGGGAAACAGAGGCGGGGAATCAGAGGCGGGGAAACAGAGGCGGGGAATCAGATATGGGGAATCAGAGGTGGGGAATCAGAGGCAGGGAATCAGATGTGCGGAATCAGAGATGGGGAATCAGAGGCAGGGAATCAGAATCAGAAGCGGGGAATCAGGGCAGGGAATCAGAGGCAGGGAATCAAACACGGGGAATCAGAGCTGGGGAATCAGAGGCGGGGAATTAGAGTTGGGGAATCAGAGGAGGGGAGTCAGAGGCGGGGAAACAGGCGGGGAATCAGATATGGGGAATAAGAGGTGGGGAATCAGATGTTGGGAATCAGAGGCAGGGAATCAGAGGTGGGGAATCAGAGGCGGGGAATCAGAGGCAGGGAATCAGAGGCGGGGAATCAGAGGCGGGGAATCAGAGGCCGGGAATCAGATATGGGGAAACAGAGGCGGGGAATCAGAGGCGGGGAAACAGAGGCGGGGAATCAGATATGGGAAATCAGAGGTGGGGAATCAGAGGTTGGGATTCAGAGGCAGGGAATCAGAGGCTTGGAATCAGATGCAGGGAATCAGAGGCGGGGAATCAGAGGCGGGGAAACAGAGACAGGGAATGAGATATGGGGAATCAGAGGTGGCGAATCAAAGGCGGTGAATCAGAGATGGGGAATCAGAGGCGGGCAATCAGAGGCAGGGAATCAAACACGGGGAATCAGAGGCGGGGAATCAGAGCTGGGGAATCAGAGGCTGGGAATCAGGGTTGGGGAATCAGAGGCGGGGAATCAGATATGGGGAAACAGGGGCGGGGAATCAGAGGTGGGGAAACACAGGCGGGGAATCAGATATGGGGAATCAGAGGTGTGGAATCAGAGGTTGGGAATCAGAGGCAGGGAATCAGAGGCGGGGAAACAGAGGCGGGGAATCAGATAAGGGGAATCAGAGGTGGCGAATCAAAGGCGGTGAAACAGAGATGGGGAATCAGGGCAGGGAATCAGAGGCAGGGAATCAAACACGGGGAATCAGAGCTGGGGAATCAGAGGCGGGGAATTAGAGTTGGGGAATCAGAGGAGGGGAATCAGAGGCGGGGAAACAGAGGCGGGGAATCAGATATGGGGAATCAGAGGTGGGGAATCAGATGTTGGGAATCAGAGGCAGGGAATCAGAGGCGGGGAATCAGAGGCGGGGAATCAGAGGCAGGGAATCAGATGTGCGGAATCGGAGATGGGGAATCAGAGGCAGGGAATCAGAGGCGGGGAATCAGAGGCGGGGAATCAGAGGCCGGGAATCAGATATGGGGAAACAGAGGCGGGGAATCAGAGGCGGGGAAACAGAGGCGGGGAATCAGATATGGGGAATCAGAGGTGGGGAATCAGAGGTTGGGAATCAGATGCAGGGAATCAGAGGCTTGGAATCAGATGCAGGGAATCAGATGCGGGGAATCAGAGGCGGGGAATCAGAGCTGGAGAATCAGAGGTGGGGAATCAGAGTTGGGGAATCAGAGGCGGGGACTTAGATATTGGGAAACAGAGGCGGGGAATCAGAGGCGGGGAAACAGAGGCGGGAAATCAGATATGGGGAATCAGAGGTGGGGAATCAGAGGCAGGGAATCAGATGTGCGCAATCAGAGATGGGGAATCAGAGGCAGGGAATCAGAATCAGAAGCAGGGAATCAGACGCCAGGAATCAGAGGCCGGAATCAGATGCCGGGAATAAGAGTCCGGGAATCAGAGGTGGGGAATCAGAGTCCGGGAATCAGAGATGGGGATTCAGAGGCGGGGAATGAGATATGGGGAATCAGAGGCGGGGAATCAGAGGCGGGGAAACAGAGGCGGGGAATCAGATATGGGGAATCAGAGGTGGCGAATGAAAGGCGGTGAATCAGAGATGGGGAATCAGAGGCGGGGAATGAGATATGGAGAATCAGAGGCGGGGAATTTGAGGCGTGGAAACAGTGGTGGGGAATCAGATATGGGGAATCAGAGGTGGCGAATCAAAGGCAGTGAATCAGAGATGGGGAATCAGAGGCGGGGAATCAGAGGCAGGGAATCAAACACAGGGAATCAGAGGCGGGGAATCAGAGCTGGGGAATCAGAGGCGGGGAATCTGAGTTGGGGAATAAGTGGCGGGGAATCAGATATGGGGAAACAGGGGCCGGGAATCAGAGGCGGGGAAACAGAGGCGGGGAATCAGATATGGGGAATCAGAGGTGTGGAATCAGAGGTTGGGAAACAGAGGCGGGGAATCAGATATGGGGAATAAGAGGTGGGGAATCAGAGGTGGTGAATCAGAGATGGGGAATCACAGGCGGGGAATCAGAGGCAGGGAATAGAACGCGGGGAATCAGAGGCAGGGAATTAGAGTTGGGGCATCAGAGGTTCGGAATTAGATATGGGGAAACAGAGGCGGGGAATCAGAGGCGGGGAAACAGAGGCGGGGAATCAGATATGGGGAATCAGAGGTGGGGAATCAGAGGCAGGGAATCAGATGTGCGGAATCAGAGATGGGGAATCAGAGGCAGGGAATCAGAATCAGAAGCGGGGAATCAGAGGCCGGGAATCAGAGGCCGGGAATCAGATGCTGGGAATAAGAGGCCGGGAATCAGAGGTGGGGAATCAGAGGCGGGGAATCAGATATGGGGAAAGAGGGGCGGGGAATCAGAGGCGGGGAAACAGAGGCGAGGAATCAGAGATGGAGAATCAGAGGTGTGGAATCAGAGGTTGGGAATCAGAGGCAGGGAATCAGAGGCGGGGAAACAGAGGAGGGGAATCAGATATGGGGAATCAGAGGTGGCGAATCAAAGGCGGTGAAACAGAGATGGGGAATCAGGGCAGGGAATCAGAGGCAGGGAATCAAACACGGGGAATCAGAGCTGGGGAATCAGAGGCGGGGAATTAGAGTTGGGGAATCAGAGGAGGGGAGTCAGAGGCGGGGACTTAGATATGGGGAAACAGAGGCGGGGAATCAGAGGCGGGGAACAGAAGGCGGGGAATCAGATATGGGAAATCAGAGATGGGGAATCAGAGGCAGGGAATTAGATGTGCGGAATCAGAGATGGGGAATCAGAGGTGGGGAATCAGAATCAGAAGCAGGGAATCAGAGGCAGGGAATCAGAGTTGGGGAATCAGAGGTGGGGAATCAGAGGTGGTGAATCAGAGATGGGGAATCACAGGCGTGGAATCAGAGGCAGGGAATAGAACGCGGGGAATCAGAGGCAGGGAATCAGAGTTGGGGCATCAGAGGTTGGGAATTAGATATGGGGAAACAGAGGCGGGGAATCAGAGGCGGGGAAACAGAGGCGGGGAATCAGATATGGGGAATCAGAGGTGGGGAATCAGAGGTTGGGAATCAGAGGCAGGGAATCAGAGGCTTGGAATCAGATGCAGGGAATCCGATGCGGGGAATCAGAAATGGGGAATCAGAGGTGGGGAATCAGAGGTTGGGAATCAGATGCAGGGAATCAGAGGCTTGGAATCAGATGCAGGGAATCAGATGCGGGGAATCAGAGGCGGGGAATCATAGCTGGAGAATCAGAGGTGGGGAATCAGAGTTGGGGAATCAGAGGCGGGTCTTAGATATTGGGAAACAGAGGCGGGGAATCAGATATGGGGAATCAAAGGTGGGGAATCAGAGCTGGGGAATCAGAGACAGGGAATCAGAGTTGGGGATTCAGAGGCGGGGAATCAGATATGGGGAAACAGAGGCGGGGAATCAGAGGCGGGAAAACAGAGGCGAGGAATTAGATATGGGGAATCAGAGGTGGGGAATCAGAGGTGGTGAATCAGAGATGGGGAATCACAGGCGGGGAATCAGAGGCAGGGAATAGAACGCGGGGAATCAGAGGCAGGGAATCAGAGTTGGGGCATCAGAGGTTGGGAATTAGATATGGGGAAACAGAGGCGGGGAATCAGAGGTGGGGAAACAGAGGCGGGGAATCAGATATGGGGAATCAGAGGTGGGGAATCAGAGGCAGGGAATCAGATGTGCGGAATCAGAGATGGGGAATCAGAGGCAGGGAATCAGAATCAGAAGCGGGGAATCAGATATGGGGAATCAGAGGCCAGGAATCAGATGCTGGGAATAAGAGGCCGGGAATCAGAGGTGGGGAATCAGAGTCCGGGAATCAGAGATGGGGATTCAAAGGCGGGGAATGAGATATGGAGAATCAGAGGCGGGGAATTTGAGGCGTGGAAACAGTGGTGGGGAATCAGATATGGGGAATCAGAGGTGGCGAATCAAAGGCAGTGAATCAGAGATGGGGAATCAGAGGCGGGGAATCAGAGGCAGGGAATCAAACACAGGGAATCAGAGGCGGGGAATCAGAGCTGGGGAATCAGAGGCGGGTATCTGAGTTGGGGAATAAGTGGCGGGGAATCAGATATGGGGAAACAGGGGCCGGGAATCAGAGGCGGGGAAACAGAGGCGGGGAATCAGATATGGGGAATCAGAGGTGTGGAATCAGAGGTTGGGAAACAGAGGCGGGGAATCAGATATGGGGAATCAGAGGTGGGGAATCAGAGGTGGTGAATCAGAGATGGGGAATCACAGGCGGGGAATCAGAGGCAGGGAATAGAACGCGGGGAATCAGAGGCAGGGAATTAGAGTTGGGGCATCAGAGGTTCGGAATTAGATATGGGGAAACAGAGGCGGGGAATCAGAGGCGGGGAAACAGAGGCGGGGAATCAGATATGGGGAATCAGAGGTGGGGAATCAGAGGCAGGGAATCAGATGTGCGGAATCAGAGATGGGGAATCAGAGGCAGGGAATCAGAATCAGAAGCGGGGAATCAGGGCAGGGAATCAGAGGCAGGGAATCAAACACGGGGAATCAGAGCTGGGGAATCAGAGGCGGGGAATTAGAGTTGGGGAATCAGAGGAGGGGAGTCAGAGGCGGGGAAACAGGCGGGGAATCAGATATGGGGAATAAGAGGTGGGGAATCAGATGTTGGGAATCAGAGGCAGGGAATCAGAGGTGGGGAATCAGAGGCGGGGAATCAGAGGCAGGGAATCAGAGGCGGGGAATCAGAGGCGGGGAATCAGAGGCCGGGAATCAGATATGGGGAAACAGAGGCGGGGAATCAGAGGCGGGGAAACAGAGGCGGGGAATCAGATATGGGAAATCAGAGGTGGGGAATCAGAGGTTGGGATTCAGAGGCAGGGAATCAGAGGCTTGGAATCAGATGCAGGGAATCAGAGGCGGGGAATCAGAGGCGGGGAAACAGAGACAGGGAATGAGATATGGGGAATCAGAGGTGGCGAATCAAAGGCGGTGAATCAGAGATGGGGAATCAGAGGCGGGCAATCAGAGGCAGGGAATCAAACACGGGGAATCAGAGGCGGGGAATCAGAGCTGGGGAATCAGAGGCTGGGAATCAGGGTTGGGGAATCAGAGGCGGGGAATCAGATATGGGGAAACAGGGGCGGGGAATCAGAGGTGGGGAAACACAGGCGGGGAATCAGATATGGGGAATCAGAGGTGTGGAATCAGAGGTTGGGAATCAGAGGCAGGGAATCAGAGGCGGGGAAACAGAGGCGGGGAATCAGATAAGGGGAATCAGAGGTGGCGAATCAAAGGCGGTGAAACAGAGATGGGGAATCAGGGCAGGGAATCAGAGGCAGGGAATCAAACACGGGGAATCAGAGCTGGGGAATCAGAGGCGGGGAATTAGAGTTGGGGAATCAGAGGAGGGGAATCAGAGGCGGGGAAACAGAGGCGGGGAATCAGATATGGGGAATCAGAGGTGGGGAATCAGATGTTGGGAATCAGAGGCAGGGAATCAGAGGCGGGGAATCAGAGGCGGGGAATCAGAGGCAGGGAATCAGATGTGCGGAATCGGAGATGGGGAATCAGAGGCAGGGAATCAGAGGCGGGGAATCAGAGGCGGGGAATCAGAGGCCGGGAATCAGATATGGGGAAACAGAGGCGGGGAATCAGAGGCGGGGAAACAGAGGCGGGGAATCAGATATGGGGAATCAGAGGTGGGGAATCAGAGGTTGGGAATCAGATGCAGGGAATCAGAGGCTTGGAATCAGATGCAGGGAATCAGATGCGGGGAATCAGAGGCGGGGAATCAGAGCTGGAGAATCAGAGGTGGGGAATCAGAGTTGGGGAATCAGAGGCGGGGACTTAGATATTGGGAAACAGAGGCGGGGAATCAGAGGCGGGGAAACAGAGGCGGGAAATCAGATATGGGGAATCAGAGGTGGGGAATCAGAGGCAGGGAATCAGATGTGCGCAATCAGAGATGGGGAATCAGAGGCAGGGAATCAGAATCAGAAGCAGGGAATCAGACGCCAGGAATCAGAGGCCGGAATCAGATGCCGGGAATAAGAGTCCGGGAATCAGAGGTGGGGAATCAGAGTCCGGGAATCAGAGATGGGGATTCAGAGGCGGGGAATGAGATATGGGGAATCAGAGGCGGGGAATCAGAGGCGGGGAAACAGAGGCGGGGAATCAGATATGGGGAATCAGAGGTGGCGAATGAAAGGCGGTGAATCAGAGATGGGGAATCAGAGGCGGGGAATGAGATATGGAGAATCAGAGGCGGGGAATTTGAGGCGTGGAAACAGTGGTGGGGAATCAGATATGGGGAATCAGAGGTGGCGAATCAAAGGCAGTGAATCAGAGATGGGGAATCAGAGGCGGGGAATCAGAGGCAGGGAATCAAACACAGGGAATCAGAGGCGGGGAATCAGAGCTGGGGAATCAGAGGCGGGGAATCTGAGTTGGGGAATAAGTGGCGGGGAATCAGATATGGGGAAACAGGGGCCGGGAATCAGAGGCGGGGAAACAGAGGCGGGGAATCAGATATGGGGAATCAGAGGTGTGGAATCAGAGGTTGGGAAACAGAGGCGGGGAATCAGATATGGGGAATAAGAGGTGGGGAATCAGAGGTGGTGAATCAGAGATGGGGAATCACAGGCGGGGAATCAGAGGCAGGGAATAGAACGCGGGGAATCAGAGGCAGGGAATTAGAGTTGGGGCATCAGAGGTTCGGAATTAGATATGGGGAAACAGAGGCGGGGAATCAGAGGCGGGGAAACAGAGGCGGGGAATCAGATATGGGGAATCAGAGGTGGGGAATCAGAGGCAGGGAATCAGATGTGCGGAATCAGAGATGGGGAATCAGAGGCAGGGAATCAGAATCAGAAGCGGGGAATCAGAGGCCGGGAATCAGAGGCCGGGAATCAGATGCTGGGAATAAGAGGCCGGGAATCAGAGGTGGGGAATCAGAGGCGGGGAATCAGATATGGGGAAAGAGGGGCGGGGAATCAGAGGCGGGGAAACAGAGGCGAGGAATCAGAGATGGAGAATCAGAGGTGTGGAATCAGAGGTTGGGAATCAGAGGCAGGGAATCAGAGGCGGGGAAACAGAGGAGGGGAATCAGATATGGGGAATCAGAGGTGGCGAATCAAAGGCGGTGAAACAGAGATGGGGAATCAGGGCAGGGAATCAGAGGCAGGGAATCAAACACGGGGAATCAGAGCTGGGGAATCAGAGGCGGGGAATTAGAGTTGGGGAATCAGAGGAGGGGAGTCAGAGGCGGGGAAACAGGCGGGGAATCAGATATGGGGAATAAGAGGTGGGGAATCAGATGTTGGGAATCAGAGGCAGGGAATCAGAGGTGGGGAATCAGAGGCGGGGAATCAGAGGCAGGGAATCAGAGGCGGGGAATCAGAGGCGGGGAATCAGAGGCCGGGAATCAGATATGGGGAAACAGAGGCGGGGAATCAGAGGCGGGGAAACAGAGGCGGGGAATCAGATATGGGAAATCAGAGGTGGGGAATCAGAGGTTGGGATTCAGAGGCAGGGAATCAGAGGCTTGGAATCAGATGCAGGGAATCAGAGGCGGGGAATCAGAGGCGGGGAAACAGAGACAGGGAATGAGATATGGGGAATCAGAGGTGGCGAATCAAAGGCGGTGAATCAGAGATGGGGAATCAGAGGCGGGCAATCAGAGGCAGGGAATCAAACACGGGGAATCAGAGGCGGGGAATCAGAGCTGGGGAATCAGAGGCTGGGAATCAGGGTTGGGGAATCAGAGGCGGGGAATCAGATATGGGGAAACAGGGGCGGGGAATCAGAGGTGGGGAAACACAGGCGGGGAATCAGATATGGGGAATCAGAGGTGTGGAATCAGAGGTTGGGAATCAGAGGCAGGGAATCAGAGGCGGGGAAACAGAGGCGGGGAATCAGATAAGGGGAATCAGAGGTGGCGAATCAAAGGCGGTGAAACAGAGATGGGGAATCAGGGCAGGGAATCAGAGGCAGGGAATCAAACACGGGGAATCAGAGCTGGGGAATCAGAGGCGGGGAATTAGAGTTGGGGAATCAGAGGAGGGGAATCAGAGGCGGGGAAACAGAGGCGGGGAATCAGATATGGGGAATCAGAGGTGGGGAATCAGATGTTGGGAATCAGAGGCAGGGAATCAGAGGCGGGGAATCAGAGGCGGGGAATCAGAGGCAGGGAATCAGATGTGCGGAATCGGAGATGGGGAATCAGAGGCAGGGAATCAGAGGCGGGGAATCAGAGGCGGGGAATCAGAGGCCGGGAATCAGATATGGGGAAACAGAGGCGGGGAATCAGAGGCGGGGAAACAGAGGCGGGGAATCAGATATGGGGAATCAGAGGTGGGGAATCAGAGGTTGGGAATCAGATGCAGGGAATCAGAGGCTTGGAATCAGATGCAGGGAATCAGATGCGGGGAATCAGAGGCGGGGAATCAGAGCTGGAGAATCAGAGGTGGGGAATCAGAGTTGGGGAATCAGAGGCGGGGACTTAGATATTGGGAAACAGAGGCGGGGAATCAGAGGCGGGGAAACAGAGGCGGGAAATCAGATATGGGGAATCAGAGGTGGGGAATCAGAGGCAGGGAATCAGATGTGCGCAATCAGAGATGGGGAATCAGAGGCAGGGAATCAGAATCAGAAGCAGGGAATCAGAGGCCAGGAATCAGAGGCCGGAATCAGATGCCGGGAATAAGAGTCCGGGAATCAGAGGTGGGGAATCAGAGTCCGGGAATCAGAGATGGGGATTCAGAGGCGGGGAATGAGATATGGGGAATCAGAGGCGGGGAATCAGAGGCGGGGAAACAGAGGCGGGGAATCAGATATGGGGAATCAGAGGTGGCGAATGAAAGGCGGTGAATCAGAGATGGGGAATCAGAGGCCGGGAATCAGAGGCAGGGAATCAAACACGGGGAATAAGAGGCGGGGAATCAGAGCTGGGGAATCAGAGGCGGGGAATCAGAGTTGGGGAATCAGAGGCGGGGAATCAGAGGCAGGGAATCAATATGGGAATTCAGAGGTGGGGAATCAGATGTTGGGAATCAGAGGCAGGGAATCAGAGGCGAGGATTCAGAGCTGGGGAATCAGAGGCGGGGAATCAGAATTGGGGAATCAGAGATGGGGAATCAGAGATGGGGAATCAGAGATGGGGAATCAGAGGCGGGGAATCAGACGCTGGGAATCAGAGGTGGTGAATCAGAGATGTGGAATCAGAGGCGGGGAATCAGAGGCAGGGAATCAGACGCGGGGAATCAGAGGTGGGGAATCATAGCTGGCGAATCAGAGGCGGGGAATCAGAGGTGGGGAATCAGAGGCGGGGAATCAGATATTGTTAATCAGAGGTGGGGAATCAGAGGCGGGGAAACAGAGGCGGGGAATCAGATATGGGGAATCAGAGGTGGGGAATCAGAGGCCGGTAATCAGACGCGGGGAATCAGAGTCGGGGATTCAGAGCTGGGGAATCAGAGGCGGGGAATCAGAGTTGGGGAATCAGAGGCGGGGAATCAGATATGGGAAATCAGAGGCGGGGATTCAGAGGCGGGGAAACAGAGGCGGGGAATCAGATATGGGGAATCAGAGGTGGGGAATCAGGGGCGGGGTATCAGTGGCAGGGAATCAGAGGCGGGAAATCAGAGGCCGGGAATCAGAGGCGGTGAATCAGAGGCGGTGAATCAGAGGCGGGGAATCAGAGGCAGGGAATCTGATGTGCGGAATCAGAGATGGGGAATCAGAGGTGGGGAATCAGAGGCGGTGAATCAGACATGGGTAATCAGAGGCGGGGAATCAGAGGCAGGAAATCTGACACGGGGAATCAGAGGCGGGGAATCAGAGCTGGGGAATTAGATGCAGGGAATCAGAGTTGGGGATTCAGAGGCGGGGAATCAGATATGGGGAAACAGTGGCGGGGAATCAGAGGCGGGGAAACAGAGGCGGGGAATCAGATATGGGGAATCAGAGGTGGGTATTCAGAGCTGGGGAATCAGAGGTGTGGAATCAGAGTTGCGGAATCAGAGGCGGGGACTTAGATATGGGGAAACAGAGGCGGGGAATCAGAGGCGGGGAAACAGAGGCGGGGAATCAGATATGGGGAATCAGAGGTGGGGAATCAGAGGCAGGGAATCAGATGTGTGGAATCAGAGATGGGGAATCAGAGGCAGGGAATCAGAATCAGAAGCAGGGAATAAGACGCGGGGAATCTGAGGCGGGGAATCAGAGCTGGGGAATCAGAGGCTGTGAATCAGAGTCGGGGAATCAGAAGCAGGGAATCGGATGTGCGGAATCAGAGATGGGGAATCAGAGGTGGGGAATCAGAGGCGGGGAAACAGAGGCGGGGAATCAGATATGGGGAATCAGAGGTGGCGAATGAAAGGCGGTGAATCAGAGATGGGGAATCAGAGGCCGGGAATCAGAGGCAGGGAATCAAACACGGGGAATAAGAGGCGGGGAATCAGAGCTGGGGAATCAGAGGCGGGGAATCAGAGTTGGGGAATCAGAGGCGGGGAATCAGAGGCAGGGAATCAATATGGGAATTCAGAGGTGGGGAATCAGATGTTGGGAATCAGAGGCAGGGAATCAGAGGCGAGGATTCAGAGCTGGGGAATCAGAGGCGGGGAATCAGAATTGGGGAATCAGAGATGGGGAATCAGAGATGGGGAATCAGAGATGGGGAATCAGAGGCGGGGAATCAGACGCTGGGAATCAGAGGTGGTGAATCAGAGATGTGGAATCAGAGGCGGGGAATCAGAGGCAGGGAATCAGACGCGGGGAATCAGAGGTGGGGAATCATAGCTGGCGAATCAGAGGCGGGGAATCAGAGGTGGGGAATCAGAGGCGGGGAATCAGATATTGTTAATCAGAGGTGGGGAATCAGAGGCGGGGAAACAGAGGCGGGGAATCAGATATGGGGAATCAGAGGTGGGGAATCAGAGGCCGGTAATCAGACGCGGGGAATCAGAGTCGGGGATTCAGAGCTGGGGAATCAGAGGCGGGGAATCAGAGTTGGGGAATCAGAGGCGGGGAATCAGATATGGGAAATCAGAGGCGGGGATTCAGAGGCGGGGAAACAGAGGCGGGGAATCAGATATGGGGAATCAGAGGTGGGGAATCAGGGGCGGGGTATCAGTGGCAGGGAATCAGAGGCGGGAAATCAGAGGCCGGGAATCAGAGGCGGTGAATCAGAGGCGGTGAATCAGAGGCGGGGAATCAGAGGCAGGGAATCTGATG
Organism: Narcine bancroftii; assembly: GCF_036971445.1. NCBI lineage: Eukaryota > Metazoa > Chordata > Chondrichthyes > Torpediniformes > Narcinidae > Narcine > Narcine bancroftii. The sequence continues at coordinate 8,576,484 of NW_027211893.1, forward strand.
TGCGGAATCAGAGATGGGGAATCAGAGGTGGGGAATCAGAGGCGGTGAATCAGACATGGGTAATCAGAGGCGGGGAATCAGAGGCAGGAAATCTGACACGGGGAATCAGAGGCGGGGAATCAGAGCTGGGGAATTAGATGCAGGGAATCAGAGTTGGGGATTCAGAGGCGGGGAATCAGATATGGGGAAACAGTGGCGGGGAATCAGAGGCGGGGAAACAGAGGCGGGGAATCAGATATGGGGAATCAGAGGTGGGTATTCAGAGCTGGGGAATCAGAGGTGTGGAATCAGAGTTGCGGAATCAGAGGCGGGGACTTAGATATGGGGAAACAGAGGCGGGGAATCAGAGGCGGGGAAACAGAGGCGGGGAATCAGATATGGGGAATCAGAGGTGGGGAATCAGAGGCAGGGAATCAGATGTGTGGAATCAGAGATGGGGAATCAGAGGCAGGGAATCAGAATCAGAAGCAGGGAATAAGACGCGGGGAATCTGAGGCGGGGAATCAGAGCTGGGGAATCAGAGGCTGTGAATCAGAGTCGGGGAATCAGAAGCAGGGAATCGGATGTGCGGAATCAGAGATGGGGAATCAGAGGTGGGGAATCAGAGGCGGTGAATCAGACATGGGTAATCAGAGGCGGGAATCAGAGGCAGGAAATCAGACACGGGGAATCTGAGGCGGGGAATCAGAGGCGGGGAATCAGAGGCAGGGAATGGGATGTGCGGAATCAGAGATGGGGAATCAGAGGTGGGGAATCAGAGGCGGTGAATCAGACATGGGTAAACAGAGGCGGGGAATCAGAGGCAGGAAATCAGACACGGGGAATCAGAGGCGGGGAATCAGAGCTGGGGAATTAGATGCAGGGAATCAGAGTTGGGGATTCAGAGGCGGGGAATCAGATATGGGGAAACTGAGGTGGGGAATCATAGGTGGGCAAATAGAGGCGGGGAATCAGATATGGGGAAACAGAGGCGGGGAATCAGAGGCGGGGAATCAGATGTGTGGAATCAGAGATGGGGAATCAGAGGCAGGGAATCAGAATCAGAAGCAGGGAATAAGACGCGGGGAATCAGAGGCGGGGAATCAGAGCTGGGGAATCAGAGTCAGTGAATCAGAGGTGGGGGATCAGAGGCAGGGAATCGGATGTGCCGAATCAGAGATGGGGAATCAGAGGTGGGGAATCCGAGGCGGTGAATCAGACATGGGTAATCAGAGGCGGGGAATCAGAGGCAGGAAATCAGACACGGGGAATCAGAGGCGGGGAATCAGAGCTGGGAAATTAGAGGCAGGGAATCAGAGTTGGGGATTCAGAGGCGGGGAATCAGATATGGGGAAAAAGAGGCGGGGAAACAGAGGCGGGCAAATAGAGGCGGGGATCAGATATGGGGAAACAGAGGAGGGGAATCAGAGGCGGGGAATCAGAGGCGGGGAATCAGATATGGGGAATCAGAGGTGGGGAATCAGAGGTTGGGAATCAGAGGCAGGGAATCAGAGGCTGGGAATCATATGCATGGAATCAGATGCGGGGAATCAGAGGCGGGGAATCAGAGCTGGGGAATCAGAGGTGGGGAATCAAAGTTGGGGAATCAGAGTCGGGGACTTAGATATGGGGAAACAGAGGCGGGGAATCAGAGGCGGGGAACAGAAGGCGGGGAATCAGATATGGGGAATCAGAGATGGGGAATCAGAGGCAGGGAATTAGATGTGCGGAATCAGAGATGGGGAATCAGAGGTGGGGAATCAGAATCAGAAGCAGGGAATCACAGGCAGGGAATCAGAGTTGGGGATTCAGAGGCGGGGAATTAGATATGGGGAATCAGAGGTGGGGAATCAGAGGTGGTGAATCAGAGATGGGGAATCACAGGCGTGGAATCAGAGGCAGGGAATAGAACGCGGGGAATCAGAGGCAGGGAATCAGAGTTGGGGCATCAGAGGTTGGGAATTAGATATGGGGAAACAGAGGCGGGGAATCAGAGGCGGGGAAACAGAGGCGGGGAATCAGATATGGGGAATCAGAGGTGGGGAATCAGAGGTTGGGAATCAGAGGCAGGGAATCAGAGGCTTGGAATCAGATGCAGGGAATCAGATGCGGGGAATCAGAAATGGGGAATCAGAGGTGGGGAATCAGAGGTTGGGAATCAGATGCAGGGAATCAGAGGCTTGGAATCAGATGCAGGAAATCAGATGCGGGGAATCAGAGGCGGGGAATCATAGCTGGAGAATCAGAGGTGGGGAATCAGAGTTGGGGAATCAGAGGCGGGTCTTAGATATTGGGAAACAGAGGCGGGGAATCAGAGGCGGGGAAACAGAGGCGGGAAATCAGATATGGGGAATCAGAGGTGGGGAATCAGAGGCAGGGAATCAGATGTGCGCAATCAGAGATGGGGAATCAGAGGCAGGGAATCAGAATCAGAAGCAGGGAATCAGAGGCCGGGAATCAGAGGCCGGAATCAGATGACGGGAATAAGAGGCCGGGAATCAGAGGTGGGGAATCAGAGTCCGGGAATCAGAGATGGGGATTCAGAGTCGGGGAATGAGATATGGGGAATCAGAGGCGGGGAATCAGAGGCGGGGAAACAGAGGCGGGGAATCAGATATGGGGAATCAGAGGTGGCGAATCAAAGGCGGTGAATCAGAGCTGGGGAATCAGAGGCGGGGAATCAGAGTTGGGGAATCAGAGGCGGGGAATCAGAGCTGGGGAATCAGAGTCGGGGAATCAGAGGCAGGGAATCAGATGTGCGGAATCAGAGATGGGGAATCAGAGGTGGGGAATCAGAGGCGGTGAGTCAGAGATGGGGAATCAGAGGCGGTGAATCAGAGGCAGGAAATCAGACACGGGGATTCAGAGGCTGGGAATCAGACGGGGGGAATCAAAGGTGGGGAATCAGAGCTGGGGAATCAGAGGCAGGGAATCAGAGTTGGGGATTCAGAGGCGGGGAATCAGATATGGGGAAACAGAGGCGGGGAATCAGAGGCGGGAAAACAGAGGCGAGGAATTAGATATGGGGAATCAGAGGTGGGGAATCACAGGCGGGGAATCAGAGGCAGGGAATAGAACGCGGGGAATCAGAGGCAGGGAATCAGAGTTGGGGCATCAGAGGTTGGGAATTAGATATGGGGAAACAGAGTCGGGGAATCAGAGGTGGGGAAACAGAGGCGGGGAATCAGATATGGGGAATCAGAGGTGGGGAATCAGAGGCAGGGAATCAGATGTGCGGAATCAGAGATGGGGAATCAGAGGCAGGGAATCAGAATCAGAAGCGGGGAATCAGATATGGGGAATCAGAGGCCAGGAATCAGATGCTGGGAATAAGAGGCCGGGAATCAGAGGTGGGGAATCAGAGTCCGGGAATCAGAGATGGGGATTCAAAGGCGGGGAATGAGATATGGAGAATCAGAGGCGGGGAATTTGAGGCGTGGAAACAGTGGTGGGGAATCAGATATGGGGAATCAGAGGTGGCGAATCAAAGGCAGTGAATCAGAGATGGGGAATCAGAGGCGGGGAATCAGAGGCAGGGAATCAAACACAGGGAATCAGAGGCGGGGAATCAGAGCTGGGGAATCAGAGGCGGGGAATCTGAGTTGGGGAATAAGTGGCGGGGAATCAGATATGGGGAAACAGGGGCCGGGAATCAGAGGCGGGGAAACAGAGGCGGGGAATCAGATATGGGGAATCAGAGGTGTGGAATCAGAGGTTGGGAAACAGAGGCGGGGAATCAGATATGGGGAATCAGAGGTGGGGAATCAGAGGTGGTGAATCAGAGATGGGGAATCACAGGCTGGGAATCAGAGGCAGGGAATAGAACGCGGGGAATCAGAGGCAGGGAATTAGAGTTGGGGCATCAGAGGTTCGGAATTAGATATGGGAAAACAGAGGCGGGGAATCAGAGGCGGGGAAACAGAGGCGGGGAATCAGATATGGGGAATCAGAGGTGGGGAATCAGAGGCAGGGAATCAGATGTGCGGAATCAGAAATGGGGAATCAGAGGCAGGGAATCAGAATCAGAAGCGGGGAATCAGAGGCCGGGAATCAGAGGCCGGGAATCAGATGCTGGGAATAAGAGGCCGGGAATCAGAGGTGGGGAATCAGTGTCCGGGATTCAGAGATGGGGATTCAGAGGCGGAGAATGAGATATGGAGAATCAGAGGCGGGGAATCAGAGGCGGGGAAACAGAGGTGGGGAATCAGATATGGTAAATCAGAGGTGGCGAATCAAAGGCGGTGAATCAGAGATGGGGAATCAGAGGCGGGCAATCAGAGGCAGGGAATCAAACACGGGGAATCAGAGGCGGGGAATCAGAGCTGTGGAATCAGAGGCGGGGAATCAGAGTTGGGGAATCAGAGGCGGGGAATCAGATATGGGGAAAGAGGGGCGGGGAATCAGAGGCGGGGAAACAGAGGCGAGGAATCTGAGATGGGGAATCAGAGGTGTGGAATCAGAGGTTGGGAATCAGAGGCAGGGAATCAGAGGCGGGGAAACAGAGGAGGGGAATCAGATATGGGGAATCAGAGGTGGCGAATCAAAGGCGGTGAAACAGAGATGGGGAATCAGGGCAGGGAATCAGAGGCAGGGAATCAAACACGGGGAATCAGAGCTGGGGAATCAGAGGCGGGGAATCAGAGGCAGGGAATAGAACGCGGGGAATCAGAGGCAGGGAATCAGAGTTGGGGCATCAGAGGTTGGGAATTAGATATGGGGAAACAGAGGCGGGGAATCAGAGGCGGGGAAACAGAGGCGGGAAATCAGATATGGGGAATCAGAGGTGGGGAATCAGAGGCAGGGAATCAGATGTGCGCAATCAGAGATGGGGAATCAGAGGCAGGGAATCAGAATCAGAAGCAGTGAATCAGAGGCCGGGAATCAGAGGCCGGAATCAGATGACGGGAATAAGAGGCCGGGAATCAGAGGTGGGGAATCAGAGTCCGGGAATCAGAGATGGGGATTCAGAGTCGGGGAATGAGATATGGGGAATCAGAGGCGGGGAATCAGAGGCGGGGAAACAGAGGCGGGGAATCAGATATGGGGAATCAGAGGTGGCGAATCAAAGGCGGTGAATCAGAGCTGGGGAATCAGAGGCGGGGAATCAGAGTTGGGGAATCAGAGGCGGGGAATCAGAGCTGGGGAATCAGAGTCGGGGAATCAGAGGCAGGGAATCAGATGTGCGGAATCAGAGATGGGGAATCAGAGGTGGGGAATCAGAGGCGGTGAGTCAGAGATGGGGAATCAGAGGCGGTGAATCAGAGGCAGGAAATCAGACACGGGGATTCAGAGGCTGGGAATCAGACGGGGGGAATCAAAGGTGGGGAATCAGAGCTGGGGAATCAGAGGCAGGGAATCAGAGTTGGGGATTCAGAGGCGGGGAATCAGATATGGGGAAACAGAGGCGGGGAATCAGAGGCGGGAAAACAGAGGCGAGGAATTAGATATGGGGAATCAGAGGTGGGGAATCAGAGGTGGTGAATCAGAGATGGGGAATCACAGGCGGGGAATCAGAGGCAGGGAATAGAACGCGGGGAATCAGAGGCAGGGAATCAGATTTGGGGCATCAGAGGTTGGGAATTAGATATGGGGAAACAGAGGCGGGGAATCAGAGGTGGGGAAACAGAGGCGGGGAATCAGATATGGGGAATCAGGGGTGGGGAATCAGAGGCAGGGAATCAGATGTGCGGAATCAGAGATGGGGAATCAGAGGCAGGGAATCAGAATCAGAAGCGGGGAATCAGATATGGGGAATCAGAGGCCAGGAATCAGATGCTGGGAATAAGAGGCCGGGAATCAGAGGTGGGGAATCAGAGTCCGGGAATCAGAGATGGGGATTCAAAGGCGGGGAATGAGATATGGAGAATCAGAGGCGGGGAATTTGAGGCGTGGAAACAGTGGTGGGGAATCAGATATGGGGAATCAGAGGTGGCGAATCAAAGGCAGTGAATCAGAGATGGGGAATCAGAGGCGGGGAATCAGAGGCAGGGAATCAAACACAGGGAATCAGAGGCGGGGAATCAGAGCTGGGGAATCAGAGGCGGGGAATCTGAGTTGGGGAATAAGTGGCGGGGAATCAGATATGGGGAAACAGGGGCCGGGAATCAGAGGCGGGGAAACAGAGGCGGGGAATCAGATATGGGGAATCAGAGGTGTGGAATCAGAGGTTGGGAAACAGAGGCGGGGAATCAGATATGGGGAATCAGAGGTGGGGAATCAGAGGTGGTGAATCAGAGATGGGGAATCACAGGCGGGGAATCAGAGGCAGGGAATAGAACGCGGGGAATCAGAGGCAGGGAATTAGAGTTGGGGCATCAGAGGTTCGGAATTAGATATGGGGAAACAGAGGCGGGGAATCAGAGGCGGGGAAACAGAGGCGGGGAATCAGATATGGGGAATCAGAGGTGGGGAATCAGAGGCAGGGAATCAGATGTGCGGAATCAGAGATGGGGAATCAGAGGCAGGGAATCAGAATCAGAAGCGGGGAATCAGAGGCCGGGAATCAGAGGCCGGGAATCAGATGCTGGGAATAAGAGGCCGGGAATCAGAGGTGGGGAATCAGTGTCCGGGAATCAGAGATGGGGATTCAGAGGCGGAGAATGAGATATGGAGAATCAGAGGCGGGGAATCAGAGGCGGGGAAACAGAGGTGGGGAATCAGATATGGTAAATCAGAGGTGGCGAATCAAAGGCGGTGAATCAGAGATGGGGAATCAGAGGCGGGCAATCAGAGGCAGGGAATCAAACACGGGGAATCAGAGGCGGGGAATCAGAGCTGGGGAATCAGAGGCGGGGAATCAGAGTTGGGGAATCAGAGGCGGGGAAGCAGATATGGGGAAAGAGGGGCGGGGAATCAGAGGCGGGGAAACAGAGGCGAGGAATCTGAGATGGGGAATCAGAGGTGTGGAATCAGAGGTTGGGAATCAGAGGCAGGGAATCAGAGGCGGGGAAACAGAGGAGGGGAATCAGATATGGGGAATCAGAGGTGGCGAATCAAAGGCGGTGAAACAGAGATGGGGAATCAGGGCAGGGAATCAGAGGCAGGGAATCAAACACGGGGAATCAGAGCTGGGGAATCAGAGGCGGGGAATTAGAGTTGGGGAATCAGAGGAGGGGAGTCAGAGGCGGGGAAACAGGCGGGGAATCAGATATGGGGAATCGGAGATGGGGAATCAGAGGCAGGGAATCAGAGGCGGGGAATCAGAGGCGGGGAATCGGAGGCCGGGAATCAGATATGGGGAAACAGAGGCGGGGAATCGGAGGCCGGGAATCAGATATGGGGAAACAGAGGCGGGGAATCAGAGGCGGGGAAACAGAGGCGGGGAATCAGATATGGGGAATCAGAGGTGGAGAATCAGATGTTGGGAATCAGAGGCAGGGAATCAGATGTGCGGAATCGGAGATGGGGAATCAGAGGCAGGGAATCAGAGGCGGGGAATCAGAGGCGGGGAATCGGAGGCCGGGAATCAGATATGGGGAAACAGAGGCGGGGAATCAGAGGCGGGGAAACAGAGGCGGGGAATCAGATATGGGGAATCAGAGGTGGAGAATCAGAGGTTGGGAATCAGAGGCAGGGAATCAGAGGCTGGGAATCATATGCATGGAATCAGATGCGGGGAATCAGAGGCGGGGAATCAGAGCTGGGGAATCAGAGGTGGGGAATCAAAGTTTGGGAATCAGAGTCGGGGACTTAGATATGGGGAAACAGAGGCGGGGAATCAGAGGCGGGCAACAGAAGGCGGGGAATCAGATATGGGGAGTCAGAGATGGGGAATCAGAGGCAGGGAATTAGATGTGCGGAATCAGAGATGGGGAATCAGAGGTGGGGAATCAGAATCAGAAGCAGGGAATCAGAGGCAGGGAATCAGAGTTGGGGATTCAGAGGCGGGGAATTAGATATGGGGAATCAGAGGTGGGGAATCAGAGGTGGTGAATCAGAGATGGGGAATCACAGGCGTGGAATCAGAGGCAGGGAATAGAACGCGGGGAATGAGAGGCAGGGAATCAGAGTTGGGGCATCAGAGGTTGGGAATTAGATATGGGGAAACAGAGGCGGGGAATCAGAGGCGGGGAAACAGAGGCGGGGAATCAGATATGGGGAATCAGAGGTGGGGAATCAGAGGTTGGGAATCAGAGGCAGGGAATCAGAGGCTTGGAATCAGATGCAGGGAATCAGATGCGGGGAATCAGAAATGGGGAATCAGAGGTGGGGAATCAGAGGTTGGGAATCAGATGCAGGGAATCAGAGGCTTGGAATCAGATGCAGGGAATCAGATGCGGGGAATCAGAGGCGGGGAATCATAGCTGGAGAATCAGAGGTGGGGAATCAGAGTTGGGGAATCAGAGGCGGGTCTTAGATATTGGGAAACAGAGGCGGGGAATCAGAGGCGGGGAAACAGAGGCGGGAAATCAGATATGGGGAATCAGAGGTGGGGAATCAGAGACAGGGAATCAGATGTGCGCAATCAGAGATGGGGAATCAGAGGCAGGGAATCAGAATCAGAAGCAGGGAATCAGAGGCCGGGAATCAGAGGCCGGAATCAGATGACGGGAATAAGAGGCCGGGAATCAGAGGTGGGGAATCAGAGTCCGGGAATCAGAGATGGGGATTCAGAGTCGGGGAATGAGATATGGGGAATCAGAGGCGGGGAATCAGAGGCGGGGAAACAGAGGCGGGGAATCAGATATGGGGAATCAGAGGTGGCGAATCAAAGGCGGTGAATCAGAGCTGGGGAATCAGAGGCGGGGAATCAGAGTTGGGGAATCAGAGGCGGGGAATCAGAGCTGGGGAATCAGAGTCGGGGAATCAGAGGCAGGGAATCAGATGTGCGGAATCAGAGATGGGGAATCAGAGGTGGGGAATCAGAGGCGGTGAGTCAGAGATGGGGAATCAGAGGCGGTGAATCAGAGGCAGGAAATCAGACACGGGGATTCAGAGGCTGGGAATCAGACGGGGGGTATCAAAGGTGGGGAATCAGAGCTGGGGAATCAGAGGCAGGGAATCAGAGTTGGGGATTCAGAGGCGGGGAATCAGATATGGGGAAACAGAGGCGGGGAATCAGAGGCGGGAAAACAGAGGCGAGGAATTAGATATGGGGAATCAGAGGTGGGGAATCAGAGGTGGTGAATCAGAGATGGGGAATCACAGGCGGGGAATCAGAGGCAGGGAATAGAACGCGGGGAATCAGAGGCAGGGAATCAGAGTTGGGGCATCAGAGGTTGGGAATTAGATATGGGGAAACAGAGGCGGGGAATCAGAGGTGGGGAAACGGAGGCGGGGAATCAGATATGGGGAATCAGAGGTGGGGAATCAGAGGCAGGGAATCAGATGTGCGGAATCAGAGATGGGGAATCAGAGGCAGGGAATCAGAATCAGAAGCGGGGAATCAGATATGGGGAATCAGAGGCCAGGAATCAGATGCTGGGAATAAGAGGCCGGGAATCAGAGGTGGGGAATCAGAGTCCGGGAATCAGAGATGGGGATTCAAAGGCGGGGAATGAGATATGGAGAATCAGAGGCGGGGAATTTGAGGCGTGGAAACAGTGGTGGGGAATCAGATATGGGGAATCAGAGGTGGCGAATCAAAGGCAGTGAATCAGAGATGGGGAATCAGAGGCGGGGAATCAGAGGCAGGGAATCAAACACAGGGAATCAGAGGCGGGGAATCAGAGCTGGGGAATCAGAGGCGGGGAATCTGAGTTGGGGAATAAGTGGCGGGGAATCAGATATGGGGAAACAGGGGCCGGGAATCAGAGGCGGGGAAACAGAGGCGGGGAATCAGATATGGGGAATCAGAGGTGTGGAATCAGAGGTTGGGAAACAGAGGCGGGGAATCAGATATGGGGAATCAGAGGTGGGGAATCAGAGGTGGTGAATCAGAGATGGGGAATCACAGGCGGGGAATCAGAGGCAGGGAATAGAACGCGGGGAATCAGAGGCAGGGAATTAGAGTTGGGGCATCAGAGGTTCGGAATTAGATATGGGGAAACAGAGGCGGGGAATCAGAGGCGGGGAAACAGAGGCGGGGAATCAGATATGGGGAATCAGAGGTGGGGAATCAGAGGCAGGGAATCAGATGTGCGGAATCAGAGATGGGGAATCAGAGGCAGGGAATCAGAATCAGAAGCGGGGAATCAGAGGCCGGGAATCAGAGGCCGGGAATCAGATGCTGGGAATAAGAGGCCGGGAATCAGAGGTGGGGAATCAGTGTCCGGGAATCAGAGATGGGGATTCAGAGGCGGAGAATGAGATATGGAGAATCAGAGGCGGGGAATCAGAGGCGGGGAAACAGAGGTGGGGAATCAGATATGGTAAATCAGAGGTGGCGAATCAAAGGCGGTGAATCAGAGATGGGGAATCAGAGGCGGGCAATCAGAGGCAGGGAATCAAACACGGGGAATCAGAGGCGGGGAATCAGAGCTGGGGAATCAGAGGCGGGGAATCAGAGTTGGGGAATCAGAGGCGGGGAATCAGATATGGGGAAAGAGGGGCGGGGAATCAGAGGCGGGGAAACAGAGGCGAGGAATCTGAGATGGGGAATCAGAGGTGTGGAATCAGAGGTTGGGAATCAGAGGCAGGGAATCAGAGGCGGGGAAACAGAGGAGGGGAATCAGATATCGGGAATCAGAGGTGGCGAATCAAAGGCGGTGAAACAGAGATGGGGAATCAGGGCAGGGAATCAGAGGCAGGGAATCAAACACGGGGAATCAGAGCTGGGGAATCAGAGGCGGGGAATTAGAGTTGGGGAATCAGAGGAGGGGAGTCAGAGGCGGGGAAACAGGCGGGGAATCAGATATGGGGAATAAGAGGTGGGGAATCAGATGTTGGGAATCAGAGGCAGGGAATCAGAGGTGGGGAATCAGAGGCGGGGAATCAGAGGCAGGGAATCAGATGTGCAGAATCGGAGATGGGGAATCAGAGGCAGGGAATCAGAGGCGGGGAATCAGAGGCGGGGAATCAGAGGCCGGGAATCAGATATGGGGAAACAGAGGCGGGGAATCAGAGGCGGGGAAACAGAGGCAAGGAATCAGATATGGGAAATCAGAGGTGGGGAATCAGAGGTTGGGAATCAGAGGCAGGGAATCAGAGGCTTGGAATCAGATGCAGGGAATCAGATGCGGGGAATCAGAGGCGGGGAATCAGAGCTGGAGAATCAGAGGTGGGGAATCAGAGTTGGGGAATCAGAGGCGGGGACTTAGATATTGGGAAACAGAGGCGGGGAATCAGAGGCGGGGAAACAGAGGCGGGGAATCAGATATGGGGAATCAGAGGTGGGGAATCAGAGGCAGGGAATCAGATGTGCGCAATCAGAGATGGGGAATCAGAGGCAGGGAATCAGAATCAGAAGCAGGGAATCAGAGGCCGGGGATCAGAGGCCGGAATCAGATGCCGGGAATAAGAGGCCGGGAATCAGAGGTGGGGAATCAGAGTCCGGGAATCAGAGATGGGGATTCAGAGGCGGGGAATGAGATATGGGGAATCAGAGGCAGGGAATCAGAGGCGGGGAAACAGAGGCGGGGAATCAGATATGGGGAATCAGAGGTGGCGAATCAAAGGCGGTGAATCAGAGATGGGGAATCAGAGGCCGGGAATCAGAGGCAGAGAATCAAACACGGGGAATCAGAGGCGGGGAATAAGAGCTGGGGAATCAGAGGCGGGGAATCATAGCTGGCGAATCAGAGGCGGGGAATCAGAGGTGGGGAATCAGAGGCGGGGAATCAGATATTGTTAATCAGAGCTGGGGAATCAGAGGCGGGGAAACAGAGGCGGGGAATCAGATATTGTTAATCAGAGCTGGGGAATCAGAGGCGGGGAAACAGAGGCGGGGAATCAGATATGTGCAATCAGAGGTGGGGAATCAGAGGTTGTGAATCAGAGATGGAGAATCAGAGGCGGGGAATCAGAGGACGGTAATCAGACGCGCGGAATCAGAGGCGGGGATTCAGAGCTGGGGAATCAGAGGCGGGGAATCAGAGTTGGGGAATCAGAGGCGGGGAATCAGATATGGGGAATCAGAGGCGGGGAATCAGAGGCGGGGAAACAGAGGAGGGGAATCAGATATGGGGAATCAGAGGTGGGGAATCAGGGGCGGGGTATCAGTGGCAGGGAATCAGAGGCGGGAAATCAGAGGCCGGGAATCAGAGGCGGTGAATCAGAGGCGGGGAATCAGAGGCAGGGAATCGGATGTGCGGAATCAGAGATGGGGAATCAGAGGTGGGGAATCAGAGGCGGTGAATCAGACATGGGTAATCAGAGGCGGGGAATCAGAGGCAGGAAATCAGACACGGGGAATCAGAGGCGGGGAATCAGAGCTGGGGAATTAGATGCAGGGAATCAGAGTTGGGGATTCAGAGGCGGGGAATCAGATATGGGGAATCAGAGGTGGGGAATCAGAGCTGGGGAATCAGAGGTGGGGAATCAGAGTTGGGGAATCAGAGGCGGGGACTTAGATATGGGGAAACAGAGGCGGGGAATCAGAGGCGGGGAAACAGAGGCGGGGAATCAGATATGGGGAATCAGAGGTGGGGAATCAGAGGCAGGGAATCAGATGTGCGGTATCAGAGATGGGGAATCAGAGGCAGGGAATCAGAATCAGAAGCAGGGAATAAGACGCGGGGAATCTGAGGCGGGGAATCAGAGCTGGGGAATCAGAGGCTGTGAATCAGAGGCGGGGAATCAGAAGCAGGGAATCGGATGTGCGGAATCAGAGATGGGGAATCAGAGGTGGGGAATCAGAGGCGGTGAATCAGACATGGGTAATCAGAGGTGGGGAATCAGAGGCAGGAAATCAGACACGGGGAATCTGAGGCGGGGAATCAGAGGCGGGGAATCAGAGGCAGGGAATGGGATGTGCGGAATCAGAGATGGGGAATCAGAGGTGGGGAATCAGAGGCGGTGAATCAGACATGGGTAATCAGAGGCGGGGAATCAGAGGCAGGAAATCAGACACGGGGAATCAGAGGCGGGGAATCAGAGCTGGGGAATTAGATGCAGGGAATCAGAGTTGGGGATTCAGAGGCGGGGAATCAGATATGGGGAAACTGAGGTGGGGAATCAGAGGTGGGCAAATAGAGGCGGGGAATCAGATATGGGGAAACAGAGGCGGGGAATCAGAGGTGGGGAAACAGAGGCGGGGAATCAGATATGGGGAATCAGAGGTGGGGAATCAGAGGTTGGGAATCACAGGCAGGGAATCAGAGGCGGGGAATCAGATATGGGGAATCAGAGGTGGGGAATCAGAGGCAGGGAATCAGATGTGCGGAATCAGAGATGGGATCAGAGGCAGGGAATCTGAATCAGAAGCAGGGAATAAGATGCGGGGAATCAGAGGCGGAGAATCAGAGTTGGGGATTCAGAGGCGGGGAATCAGATATGGGGAAACTGAGGTGGGGAATCAGAGGTGGGCAAATAGAGGCGGGGAATCAGATATGGGGAAACAGAGGCGGGGAATCAGAGGTGGGGAAACAGAGGCGGGGACTTAGATATGGGGAAAAAGAGGCGGGGAATCAGAGGCGGGGAAACAGAGGCGGGGAATCAGATATGGGGAATCAGAGGTGGAGAATCAGAGGCAGGGAATCAGATGTGCGGAATCAGAGATGGGGAATCAGAGGCAGGGAATCAGGAGCAGAAGCAGGGAATAAGACGCGGGGAATCAGAGGCGGGGAATCAGAGCTGGGGTATCAGAGGCAGTGAATCAGAGGCGGGGAATCAGAGGCAGGGAATCGGATGTGCGGAATCAGAGATGGGGAATCAGAGGTGGGGAATCAGAGGCGGTGAAATAGACATGGGTAATCAGAGGCGGGGAATCAGAGGCAGGAAATCAGACACGGGGAATCAGAGGCGGGGAATCAGAGCTGGGAACTTAGAGGCAGGGAATTAGAGTTGGGGAATCAGATGCATGGAATCAGATGCGGGGAATCAGAGGCGGGGAATCAGAGCTGGGGAATCAGAGGTGGGGAATCAAAGTTGGGGAATCAGAGTCGGGGACTTAGATATGGGGAAACAGAGGAGGGGAATCAGAGGCGGGGAAACGGAGACGGGGAATCAGATATGGGGAATCAGAGGTGGGGAATCAGAGGTTGGGAATCAGAGGCAGGGAATCAGAGGTTGGGAATCATATGCATGGAATCAGATGCGGGGAATCAGAGGCGGGGAATCAGAGCTGGGGAATCAGAGGTGGGGAATCAAAGTTGGGGAATCAGAGTCGGGGACTTAGATATGGGGAAACAGAGGCGGGGAATCAGAGGCGGGGAACGGAAGGCGGGGAATCAGATATGGGGAATCAGAGATGGGGAATCAGAGGCAGGGAATTAGATGTGCGGATTCAGAGATGGGGAATCAGAGGTGGGGAATCAGAATCAGAAGCAGGCAATCAGAGGCAGGGAATCAGAGTTGGGGATTCAGAGGCGGGGAATCAGATATGGGGAAACAGAGGCGGGGAATCAGAGGCGGGAAAACAGAGGCGAGGATTTAGATATGGGGAATCAGAGGTGGGGAATCAGAGGTGGTGAATCAGAGATGGGGAATCACAGGCGGGGAATCAGAGGCAGGGAATAGAACGCGGGGAATCAGAGGCAGGGAATCAGAGTTGGGGCATCAGAGGTTGGGAATTAGATATGGGGAAACAGAGGCGGGGAATCAGAGGTGGGGAAACAGAGGCGGGGAATCAGATATGGGGAATCAGAGGTGGGGAATCAGAGGCAGGGAATCAGATGTGCGGAATCAGAGATGGGGAATCAGAGGCAGGGAATCAGAATCAGAAGCGGGGAATCAGATATGGGGAATCAGAGGCCAGGAATCAGATGCTGGGAATAAGAGGCCAGGAATCAGAGGTGGGGAATCAGAGTCCGGGAATCAGAGATGGGGATTCAAAGGCGGGGAATGAGATATGGAGAATCAGAGGCGGGGAATTTGAGGCGTGGAAACAGTGGTGGGGAATCAGATATGGGGAATCAGAGGTGGCGAATCAAAGGCAGTGAATCAGAGATGGGGAATCAGAGGCGGGGAATCAGAGGCAGGGAATCAAACACAGGGAATCAGAGGCGGGGAATCAGAGCTGGGGAATCAGAGGCGGGGAATCTGAGTTGGGGAGTAAGTGGCGGGGAATCAGATATGGGGAAACAGGGGCCGGGAATCAGAGGCGGGGAAACAGAGGCGGGGAATCAGATATGGGGAATCAGAGGTGTGGAATCCGAGGTTGGGAAACAGAGGCGGGGAATCAGATATGGGGAATCAGAGGTGGGGAATCAGAGGTGGTGAATCAGAGATGGGGAATCACAGGCGGGGAATCAGAGGCAGGGAATAGAACGCGGGGAATCAGAGGCAGGGAATTAGAGTTGGGGCATCAGAGGTTCGGAATTAGATATGGGGAAACAGAGGCGGGGAATCAGAGGCGGGGAAACAGAGGCGGGGAATCAGATATGGGGAATCAGAGGTGGGGAATCAGAGGCAGGGAATCAGATGTGCGGAATCAGAGATGGGGAATCAGAGGCAGGGAATCAGAATCAGAAGCGGGGAATCAGAGGCCGGGAATCAGAGGCCGGGAATCAGATGCTGGGAATAAGAGGCCGGGAATCAGAGGTGGGGAATCAGATATGGTAAATCAGAGGTGGCGAATCAAAGGCGGTGAATCAGAGATGGGGAATCAGAGGCGGGCAATCAGAGGCAGGGAATCAAACACGGGGAATCAGAGGCGGGGAATCAGAGCTGGGGAATCAGAGGCGGGGAATCAGAGTTGGGGAATCAGAGGCGGGGAATCAGATATGGGGAAAGAGGGGCGGGGAATCAGAGGCGGGGAAACAGAGGCGAGGAATCTGAGATGGGGAATCAGAGGTTTGGAATCAGAGGTTGGGAATCAGAGGCAGGGAATCAGAGGCGGGGAAACAGAGGAGGGGAATCAGATATGGGGAATCAGAGGTGGCGAATCAAAGGCGGTGAAACAGAGATGGGGAATCAGGGCAGGGAATCAGAGGCAGGGAATCAAACACGGGGAATCAGAGCTGGGGAATCAGAGGCGGGGAATTAGAGTTGGGGAATCAGAGGAGGGGAGTCAGAGGCGGGGAAACAGGCGGGGAATCAGATATGGGGAATAAGAGGTGGGGAATCAGATGTTGGGAATCAGAGGCAGGGAATCAGAGGTGGGGAATCAGAGGCGGGGAATCAGAGGCAGGGAATCAGATGTGCGGAATCGGAGATGGGGAATCAGAGGCAGGGAATCAGAGGCGGGGAATCAGAGGCGGGGAATCAGAGGCCGGGAATCAGATATGGGGAAACAGAGGGGGGAATCAGAGGCGGGGAAACAGAGGCGGGGAATCAGATATGGGAAATCAGAGGTGGGGAATCAGAGGTTGGGAATCAGAGGCAGGGAATCAGAGGCTTGGAATCAGATGCAGGGAATCAGATGCGGGGAATCAGAGGCGGGGAATCAGAGCTGGAGAATCAGAGGTGGGGAATCAGAGTTGGGGAATCAGAGGCAGGGAATCAGATGTGCGCAATCAGAGATGGGGAATCAGAGGCAGGGAATCAGAATCAGAAGCAGGGAATCAGAGGCCGGGGATCAGAGGCCGGAATCAGATGCCGGGAATAAGAGGCCGGGAATCAGAGGTGGGGAATCAGAGTCCGGGAATCAGAGATGGGGATTCAGAGGCGGGGAATGAGATATGGGGAATCAGAGGCGGGGAATCAGAGGCGGGGAAACAGAGGCGGGGAATCAGATATGGGGAATCAGAGGTGGCGAATCAAAGGCGGTGAATCAGAGATGGGGAATCAGAGGCCGGGAATCAGAGGCAGAGAATCAAACACGGGGAATCAGAGGCGGGGAATAAGAGCTGGGGAATCAGAGGCGGGGAATCATAGCTGGCGAATCAGAGGCGGGGAATCAGAGGTGGGGAATCAGAGGCGGGGAATCAGATATCGGGAATCAGAGGTGGCGAATCAAAGGCGGTGAAACAGAGATGGGGAATCAGGGCAGGGAATCAGAGGCAGGGAATCAAACACTGGGAATCAGAGCTGGGGAATCAGAGGCGGGGAATTAGAGTTGGGGAATCAGAGGAGGGGAGTCAGAGGCGGGGAAACAGGCGGGGAATCAGATATGGGGAATAAGAGGTGGGGAATCAGATGTTGGGAATCAGAGGCAGGGAATCAGAGGTGGGGAATCAGAGGCGGGGAATCAGAGGCAGGGAATCAGATGTGCAGAATCGGAGATGGGGAATCAGAGGCAGGGAATCAGAGGAGGGGAATCAGAGGCGGGGAATCAGAGGCCGGGAATCAGATATGGGGAAACAGAGGCGGGGAATCAGAGGCGGGGAAACAGAGGCGGGGAATCAGATATGGGAAATCAGAGGTGGGGAATCAGAGGTTGGGAATCAGAGGCAGGGAATCAGAGGCTTGGAATCAGATGCAGGGAATCAGATGCGGGGAATCAGAGGCGGGGAATCAGAGCTGGAGAATCAGAGGTGGGGAATCAGAGTTGGGGAATCAGAGGCGGGGACTTAGATATTGGGAAACAGAGGCGGGGAATCAGAGGCGGGGAAACAGAGGCGGGGAATCAGATATGGGGAATCAGAGGTGGGGAATCAGAGGCAGGGAATCAGATGTGCGCAATCAGAGATGGGGAATCAGAGGCAGGGAATCAGAATCAGAAGCAGGGAATCAGAGGCCGGGGATCAGAGGCCGGAATCAGATGCCGGGAATAAGAGGCCGGGAATCAGAGGTGGGGAATCAGAGTCCGGGAATCAGAGATGGGGATTCAGAGGCGGGGAATGAGATATGGGGAATCAGAGGCGGGGAATCAGAGGCGGGGAAACAGAGGCGGGGAATCAGATATGGGGAATCAGAGGTGGCGAATCAAAGGCGGTGAATCAGAGATGGGGAATCAGAGGCCGGGAATCAGAGGCAGAGAATCAAACACGGGGAATCAGAGGCGGGGAATAAGAGCTGGGGAATCAGAGGCGGGGAATCATAGCTGGCGAATCAGAGGCGGGGAATCAGAGGTGGGGAATCAGAGGCGGGGAATCAGATATTGTTAATCAGAGCTGGGGAATCAGAGGCGGGGAAACAGAGGCGGGGAATCAGATATTGTTAATCAGAGCTGGGGAATCAGAGGCGGGGAAACAGAGGCGGGGAATCAGATATGTGCAATCAGAGGTGGGGAATCAGAGGTTGTGAATCAGAGATGGAGAATCAGAGGCGGGGAATCAGAGGACGGTAATCAGACGCGCGGAATCAGAGGCGGGGATTCAGAGCTGGGGAATCAGAGGCGGGGAATCAGAGTTGGGGAATCAGAGGCGGGGAATCAGATATGGGGAATCAGAGGCGGGGAATCAGAGGCGGGGAAACAGAGGAGGGGAATCAGATATGGGGAATCAGAGGTGGGGAATCAGGGGCGGGGTATCAGTGGCAGGGAATCAGAGGCGGGAAATCAGAGGCCGGGAATCAGAGGCGGTGAATCAGAGGCGGGGAATCAGAGGCAGGGAATCGGATGTGCGGAATCAGAGATGGGGAATCAGAGGTGGGGAATCAGAGGCGGTGAATCAGACATGGGTAATCAGAGGCGGGGAATCAGAGGCAGGAAATCAGACACGGGGAATCAGAGGCGGGGAATCAGAGCTGGGGAATTAGATGCAGGGAATCAGAGTTGGGGATTCAGAGGCGGGGAATCAGATATGGGGAATCAGAGGTGGGGAATCAGAGCTGGGGAATCAGAGGTGGGGAATCAGAGTTGGGGAATCAGAGGCGGGGACTTAGATATGGGGAAACAGAGGCGGGGAATCAGAGGCGGGGAAACAGAGGCGGGGAATCAGATATGGGGAATCAGAGGTGGGGAATCAGAGGCAGGGAATCAGATGTGCGGTATCAGAGATGGGGAATCAGAGGCAGGGAATCAGAATCAGAAGCAGGGAATAAGACGCGGGGAATCTGAGGCGGGGAATCAGAGCTGGGGAATCAGAGGCTGTGAATCAGAGGCGGGGAATCAGAAGCAGGGAATCGGATGTGCGGAATCAGAGATGGGGAATCAGAGGTGGGGAATCAGAGGCGGTGAATCAGACATGGGTAATCAGAGGCGGGGAATCAGAGGCAGGAAATCAGACACGGGGAATCTGAGGCGGGGAATCAGAGGCGGGGAATCAGAGGCAGGGAATGGGATGTGCGGAATCAGAGATGGGGAATCAGAGGTGGGGAATCAGAGGCGGTGAATCAAACATGGGTAATCAGAGGCGGGGAATCAGAGGCAGGAAATCAGACACGGGGAATCAGAGGCGGGGAATCAGAGCTGGGGAATTAGATGCAGGGAATCAGAGTTGGGGATTCAGAGGCGGGGAATCAGATATGGGGAAACTGAGGTGGGGAATCAGAGGTGGGCAAATAGAGGCGGGGAATCAGATATGGGGAAACAGAGGCGGGGAATCAGAGGTGGGGAAACAGAGGCGGGGAATCAGATATGGGGAATCAGAGGTGGGGAATCAGAGGTTGGGAATCACAGGCAGGGAATCAGAGGCGGGGAATCAGATATGGGGAATCAGAGGTGGGGAATCAGAGGCAGGGAATCAGATGTGCGGAATCAGAGATGGGATCAGAGGCAGGGAATCTGAATCAGAAGCAGGGAATAAGATGCGGGGAATCAGAGGCGGAGAATCAGAGATGGGGAATCAGAGGTGGGGAATCAGAGGCGGTGATTCAGACATGGGTAATCAGAGGCTGGGAATCAGATGCAGGGAATCAGATGCGGGGAATCAGAGGCGGGGAATCAGAGCTGGGGAATCAGAGGTGGGGAATCAGAGTTGGGGAATCAGAGGCGGGGACTTAGATATGGGGAAAAAGAGGCGGGGAATCAGAGGCGGGGAAACAGAGGCGGGGAATCAGATATGGGGAATCAGAGGTGGAGAATCAGAGGCAGGGAATCAGATGTGCGGAATCAGAGATGGGGAATCAGAGGCAGGGAATCAGGAGCAGAAGCAGGGAATAAGACGCGGGGAATCAGAGGCGGGGAATCAGAGCTGGGGTATCAGAGGCAGTGAATCAGAGGCGGGGAATCAGAGGCAGGGAATCGGATGTGCGGAATCAGAGATGGGGAATCAGAGGTGGGGAATCAGAGGCGGTGAAATAGACATGGGTAATCAGAGGCGGGGAATCAGAGGCAGGAAATCAGACACGGGGAATCAGAGGCGGGGAATCAGAGCTGGGAACTTAGAGGCAGGGAATCAGAGTTGGGGAATCAGATGCATGGAATCAGATGCGGGGAATCAGAGGCGGGGAATCAGAGCTGGGGAATCAGAGGTGGGGAATCAAAGTTGGGGAATCAGAGTCGGGGACTTAGATATGGGGAAACAGAGGAGGGGAATCAGAGGCGGGGAAACGGAGACGGGGAATCAGATATGGGGAATCAGAGGTGGGGAATCAGAGGTTGGGAATCAGAGGCAGGGAATCAGAGGTTGGGAATCATATGCATGGAATCAGATGCGGGGAATCAGAGGCGGGGAATCAGAGCTGGGGAATCAGAGGTGGGGAATCAAAGTTGGGGAATCAGAGTCGGGGACTTAGATATGGGGAAACAGAGGCGGGGAATCAGAGGCGGGGAACGGAAGGCGGGGAATCAGATATGGGGAATCAGAGATGGGGAATCAGAGGCAGGGAATTAGATGTGCGGATTCAGAGATGGGGAATCAGAGGTGGGGAATCAGAATCAGAAGCAGGCAATCAGAGGCAGGGAATCAGAGTTGGGGATTCAGAGGCGGGGAATCAGATATGGGGAAACAGAGGCGGGGAATCAGAGGCGGGAAAACAGAGGCGAGGATTTAGATATGGGG
Source organism: Narcine bancroftii (assembly GCF_036971445.1). Taxonomy (NCBI): domain Eukaryota; kingdom Metazoa; phylum Chordata; class Chondrichthyes; order Torpediniformes; family Narcinidae; genus Narcine; species Narcine bancroftii. The sequence goes on from NW_027211893.1 coordinate 8,597,267, forward strand.
AATCAGAGGTGGGGAATCAGAGGTGGTGAATCAGAGATGGGGAATCACAGGCGGGGAATCAGAGGCAGGGAATAGAACGCGGGGAATCAGAGGCAGGGAATCAGAGTTGGGGCATCAGAGGTTGGGAATTAGATATGGGGAAACAGAGGCGGGGAATCAGAGGTGGGGAAACAGAGGCGGGGAATCAGATATGGGGAATCAGAGGTGGGGAATCAGAGGCAGGGAATCAGATGTGCGGAATCAGAGATGGGGAATCAGAGGCAGGGAATCAGAATCAGAAGCGGGGAATCAGATATGGGGAATCAGAGGCCAGGAATCAGATGCTGGGAATAAGAGGCCAGGAATCAGAGGTGGGGAATCAGAGTCCGGGAATCAGAGATGGGGATTCAAAGGCGGGGAATGAGATATGGAGAATCAGAGGCGGGGAATTTGAGGCGTGGAAACAGTGGTGGGGAATCAGATATGGGGAATCAGAGGTGGCGAATCAAAGGCAGTGAATCAGAGATGGGGAATCAGAGGCGGGGAATCAGAGGCAGGGAATCAAACACAGGGAATCAGAGGCGGGGAATCAGAGCTGGGGAATCAGAGGCGGGGAATCTGAGTTGGGGAGTAAGTGGCGGGGAATCAGATATGGGGAAACAGGGGCCGGGAATCAGAGGCGGGGAAACAGAGGCGGGGAATCAGATATGGGGAATCAGAGGTGTGGAATCAGAGGTTGGGAAACAGAGGCGGGGAATCAGATATGGGGAATCAGAGGTGGGGAATCAGAGGTGGTGAATCAGAGATGGGGAATCACAGGCGGGGAATCAGAGGCAGGGAATAGAACGCGGGGAATCAGAGGCAGGGAATTAGAGTTGGGGCATCAGAGGTTCGGAATTAGATATGGGGAAACAGAGGCGGGGAATCAGAGGCGGGGAAACAGAGGCGGGGAATCAGATATGGGGAATCAGAGGTGGGGAATCAGAGGCAGGGAATCAGATGTGCGGAATCAGAGATGGGGAATCAGAGGCAGGGAATCAGAATCAGAAGCGGGGAATCAGAGGCCGGGAATCAGAGGCCGGGAATCAGATGCTGGGAATAAGAGGCAGGGAATCAGAGGTGGGGAATCAGTGTCCGGGAATCAGAGATGGGGATTCAGAGGCGGAGAATGAGATATGGAGAATCAGAGGCGGGGAATCAGAGGCGGGGAAACAGAGGTGGGGAATCAGATATGGTAAATCAGAGGTGGCGAATCAAAGGCGGTGAATCAGAGATGGGGAATCAGAGGCGGGCAATCAGAGGCAGGGAATCAAACACGGGGAATCAGAGGCGGGGAATCAGAGCTGGGGAATCAGAGGCGGGGAATCAGAGTTGGGGAATCAGAGGCGGGGAATCAGATATGGGGAAAGAGGGGCGGGGAATCAGAGGCGGGGAAACAGAGGCGAGGAATCTGAGATGGGGAATCAGAGGTTTGGAATCAGAGGTTGGGAATCAGAGGCAGGGAATCAGAGGCGGGGAAACAGAGGAGGGGAATCAGATATGGGGAATCAGAGGTGGCGAATCAAAGGCGGTGAAACAGAGATGGGGAATCAGGGCAGGGAATCAGAGGCAGGGAATCAAACACGGGGAATCAGAGCTGGGGAATCAGAGGCGGGGAATTAGAGTTGGGGAATCAGAGGAGGGGAGTCAGAGGCGGGGAAACAGGCGGGGAATCAGATATGGGGAATAAGAGGTGGGGAATCAGATGTTGGGAATCAGAGGCAGGGAATCAGAGGTGGGGAATCAGAGGCGGGGAATCAGAGGCAGGGAATCAGATGTGCGGAATCGGAGATGGGGAATCAGAGGCAGGGAATCAGAGGCGGGGAATCAGAGGCGGGGAATCAGAGGCCGGGAATCAGATATGGGGAAACAGAGGGGGGAATCAGAGGCGGGGAAACAGAGGCGGGGAATCAGATATGGGAAATCAGAGGTGGGGAATCAGAGGTTGGGAATCAGAGGCAGGGAATCAGAGGCTTGGAATCAGATGCAGGGAATCAGATGCGGGGAATCAGAGGCGGGGAATCAGAGCTGGAGAATCAGAGGTGGGGAATCAGAGTTGGGGAATCAGAGGCAGGGAATCAGATGTGCGCAATCAGAGATGGGGAATCAGAGGCAGGGAATCAGAATCAGAAGCAGGGAATCAGAGGCCGGGGATCAGAGGCCGGAATCAGATGCCGGGAATAAGAGGCCGGGAATCAGAGGTGGGGAATCAGAGTCCGGGAATCAGAGATGGGGATTCAGAGGCGGGGAATGAGATATGGGGAATCAGAGGCGGGGAATCAGAGGCGGGGAAACAGAGGCGGGGAATCAGATATGGGGAATCAGAGGTGGCGAATCAAAGGCGGTGAATCAGAGATGGGGAATCAGAGGCCGGGAATCAGAGGCAGAGAATCAAACACGGGGAATCAGAGGCGGGGAATAAGAGCTGGGGAATCAGAGGCGGGGAATCATAGCTGGCGAATCAGAGGCGGGGAATCAGAGGTGGGGAATCAGAGGCGGGGAATCAGATATTGTTAATCAGAGCTGGGGAATCAGAGGCGGGGAAACAGAGGCGGGGAATCAGATATTGTTAATCAGAGCTGGGGAATCAGAGGCGGGGAAACAGAGGCGGGGAATCAGATATGGGCAATCAGAGGTGGGGAATCAGAGGTTGTGAATCAGAGATGGAGAATCAGAGGCGGGGAATCAGAGGCCGGTAATCAGACGCACGGAATCAGAGGCGGGGATTCAGAGCTGGGGAATCAGAGGCGGGGAATCAGAGTTGGGGAATCAGAGGCGGGGAATCAGATATGGGGAATCAGAGGCGGGGAATCAGAGGCGGGGAAACAGAGGAGGGGAATCAGATATGGGGAATCAGAGGTGGGGAATCAGGGGCGGGGTATCAGTGGCAGGGAATCAGAGGCGGGAAATCAGAGGCCGGGAATCAGAGGCGGTGAATCAGAGGCGGGGAATCAGAGGCAGGGAATCGGATGTGCGGAATCAGAGATGGGGAATCAGAGGTGGGGAATCAGAGGCGGTGAATCAGACATGGGTAATCAGAGGCGGGGAATCAGAGGCAGGAAATCAGACACGGGCAATCAGAGGCGGGGAATCAGAGCTGGGGAATTAGATGCAGGGAATCAGAGTTGGGGGTTCAGAGGCGGGGAATCAGATATGGGGAATCAGAGGTGGGGAATCAGAGCTGGGGAATCAGAGGTGGGGAATCAGAGTTGGGGAATCAGAGGCGGGGACTTAGATATGGGGAAACAGAGGCGGGGAATCAGAGGCGGGGGAACAGAGGCGGGGAATCAGATATGGGGAATCAGAGGTGGGGAATCAGAGGCAGGGAATCAGATGTGCGGTATCAGAGATGGGGAATCAGAGGCAGGGAATCAGAATCAGAAGCAGGGAATAAGACGCGGGGAATCTGAGGTGGGGAATCAGAGCTGGGGAATCAGAGGCTGTGAATCAGAGGCGGGGAATCAGAAGCAGGGAATCGGATGTGCGGAATCAGAGATGGGGAATCAGAGGTGGGGAATCAGAGGCGGTGAATCAGACATGGGTAATCAGAGGCGGGGAATCAGAGGCAGGAAATCAGACACCGGGAATCTGAGGCGGGGAATCAGAGGCGGGGAATCAGAGGCAGGGAATGGGATGTGCGGAATCAGAGATGGGGAATCAGAGGTGGGGAATCAGAGGCGGTGAATCAGACATGGGTAATCAGAGGCGGGGAATCAGAGGCAGGAAATCAGACACGGGGAATCAGAGGCGGGGAATCAGAGCTGGGGAATTAGATGCAGGGAATCAGAGTTGGGGATTCAGAGGCGGGGAATCAGATATGGGGAAACTGAGGTGGTGAATCAGAGGTGGGCAAATAGAGGCGGGGAATCAGATATGGGGAAACAGAGGCGTGGAATCAGAGGTGGGGAAACAGAGGCGGGGAATCAGATATGGGGAATCAGAGGTGGGGAATCAGAGGTTGGGAATCACAGGCAGGGAATCAGAGGCGGGGAATCAGATATGGGGAATCAGAGGTGGGGAATCAGAGGCAGGGAATCAGATGTGCGGAATCAGAGATGGGATCAGAGGCAGGGAATCTGAATCAGAAGCAGGGAATAAGACGCGGGGAATCAGAGGCGGAGAATCAGAGATGGGGAATCAGAGGTGGGGAATCAGAGGCGGTGATTCAGACATGGGTAATCAGAGGCGGGGAATCAGATGCAGGGAATCAGATGCGGGGAATCAGAGGCGGGGAATCAGAGCTGGGGAATCAGAGGTGGGGAATCAGAGTTGGGGAATCATAGGCGGGGACTTAGATATGGGGAAACAGAGGCGGGGAATCTGAGGCGGGGAAACAGAGGCGGGGAATCAGATATGGGGAATCAGAGGTGGAGAATCAGAGGCAGGGAATCAGATGTGCGGAATCAGAGATGGGGAATCAGAGGCAGGGAATCAGAATCAGAAGCAGGGAATAAGACGCGGGGAATTAGAGGCGGGGAATCAGAGCTGGGGTATCAGAGGCAGTGAATCAGAGGCGGGGAATCAGAGGCAGGGAATCGGATGTGCGGAATCAGAGATCGGGAATCAGAGGTGGGGAATCAGAGGCGGTGAAATAGACATGGGTAATCAGAGGCGGGGAATCAGAGGCAGGAAATCAGACACGGGGAATCAGAGGCGGGGAATCAGAGCTGGGAACTTAGAGGCAGGGAATCAGAGTTGGGGAATCAGATGCATGGAATCAGATGCGGGGAATCAGAGGCGGGGAATCAGAGCTGGGGAATCAGAGGTGGGGAATCAAAGTTGGGGAATCAGAGTCGGGGACTTAGATATGGGGAAACAGAGGAGGGGAATCAGAGGCGGGGAAACAGAGGCGGGGAATCAGATATGGGGAATCAGAGGTGGGGAATCAGAGGTTGGGAATCAGAGGCAGGGAATCAGAGGCTGGGAATCATATGCATGGAATCAGATGCGGGGAATCAGAGGCGGGGAATCAGAGCTGGGGAATCAGAGGTGGGGAATCAAAGTTGGGGAATCAGAGTCGGGGACTTAGATATGGGGAAACAGAGGCGGGGAATCAGAGGCGGGGAACGGAAGGCGGGGAATCAGATATGGGGAATCAGAGATGGGGAATCAGAGGCAGGGAATTAGATGTGCGGATTCAGAGATGGGGAATCAGAGGTGGGGAATCAGAATCAGAAGCAGGGAATCAGAGGCAGGGAATCAGAGGCAGGGAATCAGAGTTGGGGATTCAGAGGCGGGGAATCAGATATGGGGAAACAGAGGCGGGGAATCAGAGGCGGGAAAACAGAGGCGGGGAATTAGATATGGGGAATCAGAGGTGGGGAATCAGAGGTGGTGAATCAGAGATGGGGAATCACAGGCGTGGAATCAGAGGCAGGGAATAGAACGCGGGGAATCAGAGGCAGGGAATCAGAGTTGGGGCATCAGAGGTTGGGAATTAGATATGGGGAAACAGAGGCGGGGAATCAGAGGCGGGGAAACAGAGGCGGGGAATCAGAGGTGGGGAATCAGTGGCGGGGTATCAGTGGCAGGGAATCAGAGGCGGGAAATCAGAGGCCGGGAATCAGAGGCGGTGAATCAGAGGCGGTGAATCAGAGGCGGGGAATCAGAGGCAGGGAATCTGATGTGCGGAATCAGAGATGGGGAATCAGAGGTGGGGAATCAGAGGCGGTGAATCAGAGATGGGTAATCAGAGGCGGGGAATCAGAGGCAGGAAATCTGACACGGGGAATCAGAGGCGGGGAATCAGAGCTGGGGAATTAGATGCAGGGAATCAGAATTGGGGATTCAGAGGCGGGTAATCAGATATGGGGAAACAGTGGCGGGGAATCAGAGGCGGGGAAACAGAGGCGGGGAATCAGATATGGGGAATCAGAGGTGGGTATTCAGAGCTGGGGAATCAGAGGTGTGGAATCAGAGTTGCGGAATCAGAGGCGGGGACTTAGATATGGGGAAACAGAGGCGGGGAATCAGAGGCGGGGAAACAGAGGCGGGGAATCAGATATGGGGAATCAGAGGTGGGGAATCAGAGGCAGGGAATCAGATGTGTGGAATCAGAGATGGGGAATCAGAGGCAGGGAATCAGAATCAGAAGCAGGGAATAAGACGCGGGGAATCTGAGGCGGGGAATCAGAGCTGGGGAATCAGAGGCTGTGAATCAGAGTCGGGGAATCAGAAGCAGGGAATCAGATGTGCGGAATCAGAGATGGGGAATCAGAGGTGGGGAATCAGAGGCGGTGAATCAGACATGGGTAATCAGAGGCGGGGAATCAAAGGCAGGAAATCAGACACGGGGAATCTGAGGCGGGGAATCAGAGGCGGGGAATCAGAGGCAGGGAATGGGATGTGCGGAATCAGAGATGGGGAATCAGAGGTGGGGAATCAGAGGCGGTGAATGAGACATGGGTAAACAGAGGCGGGGAATCAGAGGCAGGAAATCAGACACGGGGAATCAGAGGCGGGGAATCAGAGCTGGGGAATTAGATGCAGGGAATCAGAGTTGGGGATTCAGAGGCGGGGAATCAGATATGGGGAAACTGAGGTGGGGAATCATAGGTGGGCAAATAGAGGCGGGGAATCAGATATGGGGAAACAGAGGCGGGGAATCAGAGGCGGGGAAACAGAGGCGGGGAATCAGATATGGGGAATCAGAGGTGGGGAATCAGAGTTTGGGAATTACAGGCAGGGAATCAGAGGCTGGGTATCAGATGCAGGGAATCAGATGCGGGGAATCAGAGGCGGGGAATCAGAGCTGGGGAATCAGAGGTGGGGAATCAGAGTTGGGGAATCAGAGGCGGGGACTTAGATATGGGGAAACAGAGGCGGGGAATCAGAGAAGGGGAAACAGAGGCGGGGAATCAGATATGGGGAATCAGAGGTGGGGAATCAAAGGCGGTGAATCAGAGATGGGGAATCAGAGGCCGGGAATCAGAGGCAGAGAATCAAACACGGGGAATCAGAGGCGGGGAATAAGAGCTGGGGAATCAGAGGCGGGGAATCATAGCTGGCGAATCAGAGGCGGGGAATCAGAGGTGGGGAATCAGAGGCGGGGAATCAGATATTGTTAATCAGAGCTGGGGAATCAGAGGCGGGGAAACAGAGGCGGGGAATCAGATATTGTTAATCAGAGCTGGGGAATCAGAGGCGGGGAAACAGAGGCGGGGAATCAGATATGGGCAATCAGAGGTGGGGAATCAGAGGTTGTGAATCAGAGATGGAGAATCAGAGGCGGGGAATCAGAGGCCGGTAATCAGAGTTGGGGAATCATAGGCGGGGACTTAGATATGGGGAAACAGAGGCGGGGAATCTGAGGCGGGGAAACAGAGGCGGGGAATCAGATATGGGGAATCAGAGGTGGAGAATCAGAGGCAGGGAATCAGATGTGCGGAATCAGAGATGGGGAATCAGAGGCAGGGAATCAGAATCAGAAGCAGGGAATAAGACGCGGGGAATTAGAGGCGGGGAATCAGAGCTGGGGTATCAGAGGCAGTGAATCAGAGGCGGGGAATCAGAGGCAGGGAATCGGATGTGCGGAATCAGAGATCGGGAATCAGAGGTGGGGAATCAGAGGCGGTGAAATAGACATGGGTAATCAGAGGCGGGGAATCAGAGGCAGGAAATCAGACACGGGGAATCAGAGGCGGGGAATCAGAGCTGGGAACTTAGAGGCAGGGAATCAGAGTTGGGGAATCAGATGCATGGAATCAGATGCGGGGAATCAGAGGCGGGGAATCAGAGCTGGGGAATCAGAGGTGGGGAATCAAAGTTGGGGAATCAGAGTCGGGGACTTAGATATGGGGAAACAGAGGAGGGGAATCAGAGGCGGGGAAACAGAGGCGGGGAATCAGATATGGGGAATCAGAGGTGGGGAATCAGAGGTTGGGAATCAGAGGCAGGGAATCAGAGGCTGGGAATCATATGCATGGAATCAGATGCGGGGAATCAGAGGCGGGGAATCAGAGCTGGGGAATCAGAGGTGGGGAATCAAAGTTGGGGAATCAGAGTCGGGGACTTAGATATGGGGAAACAGAGGCGGGGAATCAGAGGCGGGGAACGGAAGGCGGGGAATCAGATATGGGGAATCAGAGATGGGGAATCAGAGGCAGGGAATTAGATGTGCGGATTCAGAGATGGGGAATCAGAGGTGGGGAATCAGAATCAGAAGCAGGGAATCAGAGGCAGGGAATCAGAGGCAGGGAATCAGAGTTGGGGATTCAGAGGCGGGGAATCAGATATGGGGAAACAGAGGCGGGGAATCAGAGGCGGGAAAACAGAGGCGGGGAATTAGATATGGGGAATCAGAGGTGGGGAATCAGAGGTGGTGAATCAGAGATGGGGAATCACAGGCGTGGAATCAGAGGCAGGGAATAGAACGCGGGGAATCAGAGGCAGGGAATCAGAGTTGGGGCATCAGAGGTTGGGAATTAGATATGGGGAAACAGAGGCGGGGAATCAGAGGCGGGGAAACAGAGGCGGGGAATTAGAGGTGGGGAATCAGTGGCGGGGTATCAGTGGCAGGGAATCAGAGGCGGGAAATCAGAGGCCGGGAATCAGAGGCGGTGAATCAGAGGCGGTGAATCAGAGGCGGGGAATCAGAGGCAGGGAATCTGATGTGCGGAATCAGAGATGGGGAATCAGAGGTGGGGAATCAGAGGCGGTGAATCAGAGATGGGTAATCAGAGGCGGGGAATCAGAGGCAGGAAATCTGACACGGGGAATCAGAGGCGGGGAATCAGAGCTGGGGAATTAGATGCAGGGAATCAGAATTGGGGATTCAGAGGCGGGTAATCAGATATGGGGAAACAGTGGCGGGGAATCAGAGGCGGGGAAACAGAGGCGGGGAATCAGATATGGGGAATCAGAGGTGGGTATTCAGAGCTGGGGAATCAGAGGTGTGGAATCAGAGTTGCGGAATCAGAGGCGGGGACTTAGATATGGGGAAACAGAGGCGGGGAATCAGAGGCGGGGAAACAGAGGCGGGGAATCAGATATGGGGAATCAGAGGTGGGGAATCAGAGGCAGGGAATCAGATGTGTGGAATCAGAGATGGGGAATCAGAGGCAGGGAATCAGAATCAGAAGCAGGGAATAAGACGCGGGGAATCTGAGGCGGGGAATCAGAGCTGGGGAATCAGAGGCTGTGAATCAGAGTCGGGGAATCAGAAGCAGGGAATCAGATGTGCGGAATCAGAGATGGGGAATCAGAGGTGGGGAATCAGAGGCGGTGAATCAGACATGGGTAATCAGAGGCGGGGAATCAAAGGCAGGAAATCAGACACGGGGAATCTGAGGCGGGGAATCAGAGGCGGGGAATCAGAGGCAGGGAATGGGATGTGCGGAATCAGAGATGGGGAATCAGAGGTGGGGAATCAGAGGCGGTGAATGAGACATGGGTAAACAGAGGCGGGGAATCAGAGGCAGGAAATCAGACACGGGGAATCAGAGGCGGGGAATCAGAGCTGGGGAATTAGATGCAGGGAATCAGAGTTGGGGATTCAGAGGCGGGGAATCAGATATGGGGAAACTGAGGTGGGGAATCATAGGTGGGCAAATAGAGGCGGGGAATCAGATATGGGGAAACAGAGGCGGGGAATCAGAGGCGGGGAAACAGAGGCGGGGAATCAGATATGGGGAATCAGAGGTGGGGAATCAGAGTTTGGGAATTACAGGCAGGGAATCAGAGGCTGGGTATCAGATGCAGGGAATCAGATGCGGGGAATCAGAGGCGGGGAATCAGAGCTGGGGAATCAGAGGTGGGGAATCAGAGTTGGGGAATCAGAGGCGGGGACTTAGATATGGGGAAACAGAGGCGGGGAATCAGAGAAGGGGAAACAGAGGCGGGGAATCAGATATGGGGAATCAGAGGTGGGGAATCAAAGGCGGTGAATCAGAGATGGGGAATCAGAGGCCGGGAATCAGAGGCAGAGAATCAAACACGGGGAATCAGAGGCGGGGAATAAGAGCTGGGGAATCAGAGGCGGGGAATCATAGCTGGCGAATCAGAGGCGGGGAATCAGAGGTGGGGAATCAGAGGCGGGGAATCAGATATTGTTAATCAGAGCTGGGGAATCAGAGGCGGGGAAACAGAGGCGGGGAATCAGATATTGTTAATCAGAGCTGGGGAATCAGAGGCGGGGAAACAGAGGCGGGGAATCAGATATGGGCAATCAGAGGTGGGGAATCAGAGGTTGTGAATCAGAGATGGAGAATCAGAGGCGGGGAATCAGAGGCCGGTAATCAGACGCGCGGAATCAGAGGCGGGGATTCAGAGCTGGGGAATCAGAGGCGGGGAATCAGAGTTGGGGAATCAGAGGCGGGGAATCAGATATGGGGAATCAGAGGCGGGGAATCAGAGGCGGGGAAACAGAGGAGGGGAATCAGATATGGGGAATCAGAGGTGGGGAATCAGGGGCGGGGTATCAGTGGCAGGGAATCAGAGGCGGGAAATCAGAGGCCGGGAATCAGAGGCGGTGAATCAGAGGCGGGGAATCAGAGGCAGGGAATCGGATGTGCGGAATCAGAGATGGGGAATCAGAGGTGGGGAATCAGAGGCGGTGAATCAGACATGGGTAATCAGAGGCGGGGAATCAGAGGCAGGAAATCAGACACGGGGAATCAGAGGCGGGGAATCAGAGCTGGGGAATTAGATGCAGGGAATCAGAGTTGGGGGTTCAGAGGCGGGGAATCAGATATGGGGAATCAGAGGTGGGGAATCAGAGCTGGGGAATCAGAGGTGGGGAATCAGAGTTGGGGAATCAGAGGCGGGGACTTAGATATGGGGAAACAGAGGCGGGGAATCAGAGGCGGGGGAACAGAGGCGGGGAATCAGATATGGGGAATCAGAGGTGGGGAATCAGAGGCAGGGAATCAGATGTGCGGTATCAGAGATGGGGAATCAGAGGCAGGGAATCAGAATCAGAAGCAGGGAATAAGACGCGGGGAATCTGAGGTGGGGAATCAGAGCTGGGGAATCAGAGGCTGTGAATCAGAGGCGGGGAATCAGAAGCAGGGAATCGGATGTGCGGAATCAGAGATGGGGAATCAGAGGTGGGGAATCAGAGGCGGTGAATCAGACATGGGTAATCAGAGGCGGGGAATCAGAGGCAGGAAATCAGACACCGGGAATCTGAGGCGGGGAATCAGAGGCGGGGAATCAGAGGCAGGGAATGGGATGTGCGGAATCAGAGATGGGGAATCAGAGGTGGGGAATCAGAGGCGGTGAATCAGACATGGGTAATCAGAGGCGGGGAATCAGAGGCAGGAAATCAGACACGGGGAATCAGAGGCGGGGAATCAGAGCTGGGGAATTAGATGCAGGGAATCAGAGTTGGGGATTCAGAGGCGGGGAATCAGATATGGGGAAACTGAGGTGGTGAATCAGAGGTGGGCAAATAGAGGCGGGGAATCAGATATGGGGAAACAGAGGCGTGGAATCAGAGGTGGGGAAACAGAGGCGGGGAATCAGATATGGGGAATCAGAGGTGGGGAATCAGAGGTTGGGAATCACAGGCAGGGAATCAGAGGCGGGGAATCAGATATGGGGAATCAGAGGTGGGGAATCAGAGGCAGGGAATCAGATGTGCGGAATCAGAGATGGGATCAGAGGCAGGGAATCTGAATCAGAAGCAGGGAATAAGACGCGGGGAATCAGAGGCGGAGAATCAGAGATGGGGAATCAGAGGTGGGGAATCAGAGGCGGTGATTCAGACATGGGTAATCAGAGGCGGGGAATCAGATGCAGGGAATCAGATGCGGGGAATCAGAGGCGGGGAATCAGAGCTGGGGAATCAGAGGTGGGGAATCAGAGTTGGGGAATCATAGGCGGGGACTTAGATATGGGGAAACAGAGGCGGGGAATCTGAGGCGGGGAAACAGAGGCGGGGAATCAGATATGGGGAATCAGAGGTGGAGAATCAGAGGCAGGGAATCAGATGTGCGGAATCAGAGATGGGGAATCAGAGGCAGGGAATCAGAATCAGAAGCAGGGAATAAGACGCGGGGAATTAGAGGCGGGGAATCAGAGCTGGGGTATCAGAGGCAGTGAATCAGAGGCGGGGAATCAGAGGCAGGGAATCGGATGTGCGGAATCAGAGATCGGGAATCAGAGGTGGGGAATCAGAGGCGGTGAAATAGACATGGGTAATCAGAGGCGGGGAATCAGAGGCAGGAAATCAGACACGGGGAATCAGAGGCGGGGAATCAGAGCTGGGAACTTAGAGGCAGGGAATCAGAGTTGGGGAATCAGATGCATGGAATCAGATGCGGGGAATCAGAGGCGGGGAATCAGAGCTGGGGAATCAGAGGTGGGGAATCAAAGTTGGGGAATCAGAGTCGGGGACTTAGATATGGGGAAACAGAGGAGGGGAATCAGAGGCGGGGAAACAGAGGCGGGGAATCAGATATGGGGAATCAGAGGTGGGGAATCAGAGGTTGGGAATCAGAGGCAGGGAATCAGAGGCTGGGAATCATATGCATGGAATCAGATGCGGGGAATCAGAGGCGGGGAATCAGAGCTGGGGAATCAGAGGTGGGGAATCAAAGTTGGGGAATCAGAGTCGGGGACTTAGATATGGGGAAACAGAGGCGGGGAATCAGAGGCGGGGAACGGAAGGCGGGGAATCAGATATGGGGAATCAGAGATGGGGAATCAGAGGCAGGGAATTAGATGTGCGGATTCAGAGATGGGGAATCAGAGGTGGGGAATCAGAATCAGAAGCAGGGAATCAGAGGCAGGGAATCAGAGGCAGGGAATCAGAGTTGGGGATTCAGAGGCGGGGAATCAGATATGGGGAAACAGAGGCGGGGAATCAGAGGCGGGAAAACAGAGGCGGGGAATTAGATATGGGGAATCAGAGGTGGGGAATCAGAGGTGGTGAATCAGAGATGGGGAATCACAGGCGTGGAATCAGAGGCAGGGAATAGAACGCGGGGAATCAGAGGCAGGGAATCAGAGTTGGGGCATCAGAGGTTGGGAATTAGATATGGGGAAACAGAGGCGGGGAATCAGAGGCGGGGAAACAGAGGCGGGGAATCAGAGGTGGGGAATCAGTGGCGGGGTATCAGTGGCAGGGAATCAGAGGGGGGAAATCAGAGGCCGGGAATCAGAGGCGGTGAATCAGAGGCGGTGAATCAGAGGCGGGGAATCAGAGGCAGGGAATCTGATGTGCGGAATCAGAGATGGGGAATCAGAGGTGGGGAATCAGAGGCGGTGAATCAGAGATGGGTAATCAGAGGCGGGGAATCAGAGGCAGGAAATCTGACACGGGGAATCAGAGGCGGGGAATCAGAGCTGGGGAATTAGATGCAGGGAATCAGAATTGGGGATTCAGAGGCGGGTAATCAGATATGGGGAAACAGTGGCGGGGAATCAGAGGCGGGGAAACAGAGGCGGGGAATCAGATATGGGGAATCAGAGGTGGGTATTCAGAGCTGGGGAATCAGAGGTGTGGAATCAGAGTTGCGGAATCAGAGGCGGGGACTTAGATATGGGGAAACAGAGGCGGGGAATCAGAGGCGGGGAAACAGAGGCGGGGAATCAGATATGGGGAATCAGAGGTGGGGAATCAGAGGCAGGGAATCAGATGTGTGGAATCAGAGATGGGGAATCAGAGGCAGGGAATCAGAATCAGAAGCAGGGAATAAGACGCGGGGAATCTGAGGCGGGGAATCAGAGCTGGGGAATCAGAGGCTGTGAATCAGAGTCGGGGAATCAGAAGCAGGGAATCAGATGTGCGGAATCAGAGATGGGGAATCAGAGGTGGGGAATCAGAGGCGGTGAATCAGACATGGGTAATCAGAGGCGGGGAATCAAAGGCAGGAAATCAGACACGGGGAATCTGAGGCGGGGAATCAGAGGCGGGGAATCAGAGGCAGGGAATGGGATGTGCGGAATCAGAGATGGGGAATCAGAGGTGGGGAATCAGAGGCGGTGAATGAGACATGGGTAAACAGAGGCGGGGAATCAGAGGCAGGAAATCAGACACGGGGAATCAGAGGCGGGGAATCAGAGCTGGGGAATTAGATGCAGGGAATCAGAGTTGGGGATTCAGAGGCGGGGAATCAGATATGGGGAAACTGAGGTGGGGAATCATAGGTGGGCAAATAGAGGCGGGGAATCAGATATGGGGAAACAGAGGCGGGGAATCAGAGGCGGGGAAACAGAGGCGGGGAATCAGATATGGGGAATCAGAGGTGGGGAATCAGAGTTTGGGAATTACAGGCAGGGAATCAGAGGCTGGGTATCAGATGCAGGGAATCAGATGCGGGGAATCAGAGGCGGGGAATCAGAGCTGGGGAATCAGAGGTGGGGAATCAGAGTTGGGGAATCAGAGGCGGGGACTTAGATATGGGGAAACAGAGGCGGGGAATCAGAGAAGGGGAAACAGAGGCGGGGAATCAGATATGGGGAATCAGAGGTGGGGAATCAAAGGCGGTGAATCAGAGATGGGGAATCAGAGGCCGGGAATCAGAGGCAGAGAATCAAACACGGGGAATCAGAGGCGGGGAATAAGAGCTGGGGAATCAGAGGCGGGGAATCATAGCTGGCGAATCAGAGGCGGGGAATCAGAGGTGGGGAATCAGAGGCGGGGAATCAGATATTGTTAATCAGAGCTGGGGAATCAGAGGCGGGGAAACAGAGGCGGGGAATCAGATATTGTTAATCAGAGCTGGGGAATCAGAGGCGGGGAAACAGAGGCGGGGAATCAGATATGGGCAATCAGAGGTGGGGAATCAGAGGTTGTGAATCAGAGATGGAGAATCAGAGGCGGGGAATCAGAGGCCGGTAATCAGAGTTGGGGAATCATAGGCGGGGACTTAGATATGGGGAAACAGAGGCGGGGAATCTGAGGCGGGGAAACAGAGGCGGGGAATCAGATATGGGGAATCAGAGGTGGAGAATCAGAGGCAGGGAATCAGATGTGCGGAATCAGAGATGGGGAATCAGAGGCAGGGAATCAGAATCAGAAGCAGGGAATAAGACGCGGGGAATTAGAGGCGGGGAATCAGAGCTGGGGTATCAGAGGCAGTGAATCAGAGGCGGGGAATCAGAGGCAGGGAATCGGATGTGCGGAATCAGAGATCGGGAATCAGAGGTGGGGAATCAGAGGCGGTGAAATAGACATGGGTAATCAGAGGCGGGGAATCAGAGGCAGGAAATCAGACACGGGGAATCAGAGGCGGGGAATCAGAGCTGGGAACTTAGAGGCAGGGAATCAGAGTTGGGGAATCAGATGCATGGAATCAGATGCGGGGAATCAGAGGCGGGGAATCAGAGCTGGGGAATCAGAGGTGGGGAATCAAAGTTGGGGAATCAGAGTCGGGGACTTAGATATGGGGAAACAGAGGAGGGGAATCAGAGGCGGGGAAACAGAGGCGGGGAATCAGATATGGGGAATCAGAGGTGGGGAATCAGAGGTTGGGAATCAGAGGCAGGGAATCAGAGGCTGGGAATCATATGCATGGAATCAGATGCGGGGAATCAGAGGCGGGGAATCAGAGCTGGGGAATCAGAGGTGGGGAATCAAAGTTGGGGAATCAGAGTCGGGGACTTAGATATGGGGAAACAGAGGCGGGGAATCAGAGGCGGGGAACGGAAGGCGGGGAATCAGATATGGGGAATCAGAGATGGGGAATCAGAGGCAGGGAATTAGATGTGCGGATTCAGAGATGGGGAATCAGAGGTGGGGAATCAGAATCAGAAGCAGGGAATCAGAGGCAGGGAATCAGAGGCAGGGAATCAGAGTTGGGGATTCAGAGGCGGGGAATCAGATATGGGGAAACAGAGGCGGGGAATCAGAGGCGGGAAAACAGAGGCGGGGAATTAGATATGGGGAATCAGAGGTGGGGAATCAGAGGTGGTGAATCAGAGATGGGGAATCACAGGCGTGGAATCAGAGGCAGGGAATAGAACGCGGGGAATCAGAGGCAGGGAATCAGAGTTGGGGCATCAGAGGTTGGGAATTAGATATGGGGAAACAGAGGCGGGGAATCAGAGGCGGGGAAACAGAGGCGGGGAATCAGAGGTGGGGAATCAGTGGCGGGGTATCAGTGGCAGGGAATCAGAGGCGGGAAATCAGAGGCCGGGAATCAGGGGCGGTGAATCAGAGGCGGTGAATCAGAGGCGGGGAATCAGAGGCAGGGAATCTGATGTGCGGAATCAGAGATGGGGAATCAGAGGTGGGGAATCAGAGGCGGTGAATCAGAGATGGGTAATCAGAGGCGGGGAATCAGAGGCAGGAAATCTGACACGGGGAATCAGAGGCGGGGAATCAGAGCTGGGGAATTAGATGCAGGGAATCAGAATTGGGGATTCAGAGGCGGGTAATCAGATATGGGGAAACAGTGGCGGGGAATCAGAGGCGGGGAAACAGAGGCGGGGAATCAGATATGGGGAATCAGAGGTGGGTATTCAGAGCTGGGGAATCAGAGGTGTGGAATCAGAGTTGCGGAATCAGAGGCGGGGACTTAGATATGGGGAAACAGAGGCGGGGAATCAGAGGCGGGGAAACAGAGGCGGGGAATCAGATATGGGGAATCAGAGGTGGGGAATCAGAGGCAGGGAATCAGATGTGTGGAATCAGAGATGGGGAATCAGAGGCAGGGAATCAGAATCAGAAGCAGGGAATAAGACGCGGGGAATCTGAGGCGGGGAATCAGAGCTGGGGAATCAGAGGCTGTGAATCAGAGTCGGGGAATCAGAAGCAGGGAATCAGATGTGCGGAATCAGAGATGGGGAATCAGAGGTGGGGAATCAGAGGCGGTGAATCAGACATGGGTAATCAGAGGCGGGGAATCAAAGGCAGGAAATCAGACACGTGGAATCTGAGGCGGGGAATCAGAGGCGGGGAATCAGAGGCAGGGAATGGGATGTGCGGAATCAGAGATGGGGAATCAGAGGTGGGGAATCAGAGGCGGTGAATGAGACATGGGTAAACAGAGGCGGGGAATCAGAGGCAGGAAATCAGACACGGGGAATCAGAGGCGGGGAATCAGAGCTGGGGAATTAGATGCAGGGAATCAGAGTTGGGGATTCAGAGGCGGGGAATCAGATATGGGGAAACTGAGGTGGGGAATCATAGGTGGGCAAATAGAGGCGGGGAATCAGATATGGGGAAACAGAGGCGGGGAATCAGAGGCGGGGAAACAGAGGCGGGGAATCAGATATGGGGAATCAGAGGTGGGGAATCAGAGTTTGGGAATTACAGGCAGGGAATCAGAGGCTGGGTATCAGATGCAGGGAATCAGATGCGGGGAATCAGAGGCGGGGAATCAGAGCTGGGGAATCAGAGGTGGGGAATCAGAGTTGGGGAATCAGAGGCGGGGACTTAGATATGGGGAAACAGAGGCGGGGAATCAGAGAAGGGGAAACAGAGGCGGGGAATCAGATATGGGGAATCAGAGGTGGGGAATCAAAGGCGGTGAATCAGAGATGGGGAATCAGAGGCCGGGAATCAGAGGCAGAGAATCAAACACGGGGAATCAGAGGCGGGGAATAAGAGCTGGGGAATCAGAGGCGGGGAATCATAGCTGGCGAATCAGAGGCGGGGAATCAGAGGTGGGGAATCAGAGGCGGGGAATCAGATATTGTTAATCAGAGCTGGGGAATCAGAGGCGGGGAAACAGAGGCGGGGAATCAGATATTGTTAATCAGAGCTGGGGAATCAGAGGCGGGGAAACAGAGGCGGGGAATCAGATATGGGCAATCAGAGGTGGGGAATCAGAGGTTGTGAATCAGAGATGGAGAATCAGAGGCGGGGAATCAGAGGCCGGTAATCAGACGCGCGGAATCAGAGGCGGGGATTCAGAGCTGGGGAATCAGAGGCGGGGAATCAGAGTTGGGGAATCAGAGGCGGGGAATCAGATATGGGGAATCAGAGGCGGGGAATCAGAGGCGGGGAAACAGAGGAGGGGAATCAGATATGGGGAATCAGAGGTGGGGAATCAGGGGCGGGGTATCAGTGGCAGGGAATCAGAGGCGGGAAATCAGAGGCCGGGAATCAGAGGCGGTGAATCAGAGGCGGGGAATCAGAGGCAGGGAATCGGATGTGCGGAATCAGAGATGGGGAATCAGAGGTGGGGAATCAGAGGCGGTGAATCAGACATGGGTAATCAGAGGCGGGGAATCAGAGGCAGGAAATCAGACACGGGGAATCAGAGGCGGGGAATCAGAGCTGGGGAATTAGATGCAGGGAATCAGAGTTGGGGGTTCAGAGGCGGGGAATCAGATATGGGGAATCAGAGGTGGGGAATCAGAGCTGGGGAATCAGAGGTGGGGAATCAGAGTTGGGGAATCAGAGGCGGGGACTTAGATATGGGGAAACAGAGGCGGGGAATCAGAGGCGGGGGAACAGAGGCGGGGAATCAGATATGGGGAATCAGAGGTGGGGAATCAGAGGCAGGGAATCAGATGTGCGGTATCAGAGATGGGGAATCAGAGGCAGGGAATCAGAATCAGAAGCAGGGAATAAGACGCGGGGAATCTGAGGTGGGGAATCAGAGCTGGGGAATCAGAGGCTGTGAATCAGAGGCGGGGAATCAGAAGCAGGGAATCGGATGTGCGGAATCAGAGATGGGGAATCAGAGGTGGGGAATCAGAGGCGGTGAATCAGACATGGGTAATCAGAGGCGGGGAATCAGAGGCAGGAAATCAGACACCGGGAATCTGAGGCGGGGAATCAGAGGCGGGGAATCAGAGGCAGGGAATGGGATGTGCGGAATCAGAGATGGGGAATCAGAGGTGGGGAATCAGAGGCGGTGAATCAGACATGGGTAATCAGAGGCGGGGAATCAGAGGCAGGAAATCAGACACGGGGAATCAGAGGCGGGGAATCAGAGCTGGGGAATTAGATGCAGGGAATCAGAGTTGGGGATTCAGAGGCGGGGAATCAGATATGGGGAAACTGAGGTGGTGAATCAGAGGTGGGCAAATAGAGGCGGGGAATCAGATATGGGGAAACAGAGGCGTGGAATCAGAGGTGGGGAAACAGAGGCGGGGAATCAGATATGGGGAATCAGAGGTGGGGAATCAGAGGTTGGGAATCACAGGCAGGGAATCAGAGGCGGGGAATCAGATATGGGGAATCAGAGGTGGGGAATCAGAGGCAGGGAATCAGATGTGCGGAATCAGAGATGGGATCAGAGGCAGGGAATCTGAATCAGAAGCAGGGAATAAGACGCGGGGAATCAGAGGCGGAGAATCAGAGATGGGGAATCAGAGGTGGGGAATCAGAGGCGGTGATTCAGACATGGGTAATCAGAGGCGGGGAATCAGATGCAGGGAATCAGATGCGGGGAATCAGAGGCGGGGAATCAGAGCTGGGGAATCAGAGGTGGGGAATCAGAGTTGGGGAATCATAGGCGGGGACTTAGATATGGGGAAACAGAGGCGGGGAATCTGAGGCGGGGAAACAGAGGCGGGGAATCAGATATGGGGAATCAGAGGTGGAGAATCAGAGGCAGGGAATCAGATGTGCGGAATCAGAGATGGGGAATCAGAGGCAGGGAATCAGAATCAGAAGCAGGGAATAAGACGCGGGGAATTAGAGGCGGGGAATCAGAGCTGGGGTATCAGAGGCAGTGAATCAGAGGCGGGGAATCAGAGGCAGGGAATCGGATGTGCGGAATCAGAGATCGGGAATCAGAGGTGGGGAATCAGAGGCGGTGAAATAGACATGGGTAATCAGAGGCGGGGAATCAGAGGCAGGAAATCAGACACGGGGAATCAGAGGCGGGGAATCAGAGCTGGGAACTTAGAGGCAGGGAATCAGAGTTGGGGAATCAGATGCATGGAATCAGATGCGGGGAATCAGAGGCGGGGAATCAGAGCTGGGGAATCAGAGGTGGGGAATCAAAGTTGGGGAATCAGAGTCGGGGACTTAGATATGGGGAAACAGAGGAGGGGAATCAGAGGCGGGGAAACAGAGGCGGGGAATCAGATATGGGGAATCAGAGGTGGGGAATCAGAGGTTGGGAATCAGAGGCAGGGAATCAGAGGCTGGGAATCATATGCATGGAATCAGATGCGGGGAATCAGAGGCGGGGAATCAGAGCTGGGGAATCAGAGGTGGGGAATCAAAGTTGGGGAATCAGAGTCGGGGACTTAGATATGGGGAAACAGAGGCGGGGAATCAGAGGCGGGGAACGGAAGGCGGGGAATCAGATATGGGGAATCAGAGATGGGGAATCAGAGGCAGGGAATTAGATGTGCGGATTCAGAGATGGGGAATCAGAGGTGGGGAATCAGAATCAGAAGCAGGGAATCAGAGGCAGGGAATCAGAGGCAGGGAATCAGAGTTGGGGATTCAGAGGCGGGGAATCAGATATGGGGAAACAGAGGCGGGGAATCAGAGGCGGGAAAACAGAGGCGGGGAATTAGATATGGGGAATCAGAGGTGGGGAATCAGAGGTGGTGAATCAGAGATGGGGAATCACAGGCGTGGAATCAGAGGCAGGGAATAGAACGCGGGGAATCAGAGGCAGGGAATCAGAGTTGGGGCATCAGAGGTTGGGAATTAGATATGGGGAAACAGAGGCGGGGAATCAGAGGCGGGGAAACAGAGGCGGGGAATCAGAGGTGGGGAATCAGTGGCGGGGTATCAGTGGCAGGGAATCAGAGGCGGGAAATCAGAGGCCGGGAATCAGAGACGGTGAATCAGAGGCGGTGAATCAGAGGCGGGGAATCAGAGGCAGGGAATCTGATGTGCGGAATCAGAGATGGGGAATCAGAGGTGGGGAATCAGAGGCGGTGAATCAGAGATGGGTAATCAGAGGCGGGGAATCAGAGGCAGGAAATCTGACATGGGGAATCAGAGGCGGGGAATCAGAGCTGGGGAATTAGATGCAGGGAATCAGAATTGGGGATTCAGAGGCGGGTAATCAGATATGGGGAAACAGTGGCGGGGAATCAGAGGCGGGGAAACAGAGGCGGGGAATCAGATATGGGGAATCAGAGGTGGGTATTCAGAGCTGGGGAATCAGAGGTGTGGAATCAGAGTTGCGGAATCAGAGGCGGGGACTTAGATATGGGGAAACAGAGGCGGGGAATCAGAGGCGGGGAAACAGAGGCGGGGAATCAGATATGGGGAATCAGAGGTGGGGAATCAGAGGCAGGGAATCAGATGTGTGGAATCAGAGATGGGGAATCAGAGGCAGGGAATCAGAATCAGAAGCAGGGAATAAGACGCGGGGAATCTGAGGCGGGGAATCAGAGCTGGGGAATCAGAGGCTGTGAATCAGAGTCGGGGAATCAGAAGCAGGGAATCAGATGTGCGGAATCAGAGATGGGGAATCAGAGGTGGGGAATCAGAGGCGGTGAATCAGACATGGGTAATCAGAGGCGGGGAATCAAAGGCAGGAAATCAGACACGGGGAATCTGAGGCGGGGAATCAGAGGCGGGGAATCAGAGGCAGGGAATGGGATGTGCGGAATCAGAGATGGGGAATCAGAGGTGGGGAATCAGAGGCGGTGAATCAGACATGGGTAAACAGAGGCGGGGAATCAGAGGCAGGAAATCAGACACGGGGAATCAGAGGCGGGGAATCAGAGCTGGGGAATTAGATGCAGGGAATCAGAGTTGGGGATTCAGAGGCGGGGAATCAGATATGGGGAAACTGAGGTGGGGAATCATAGGTGGGCAAATAGAGGCGGGGAATCAGATATGGGGAAACAGAGGCGGGGAATCAGAGGCGGGGAAACAGAGGCGGGGAATCAGATATGGGGAATCAGAGGTGGGGAATCAGAGTTTGGGAATTACAGGCAGGGAATCAGAGGCTGGGTATCAGATGCAGGGAATCAGATGCGGGGAATCAGAGGCGGGGAATCAGAGCTGGGGAATCAGAGGTGGGGAATCAGAGTTGGGGAATCAGAGGCGGGGACTTAGATATGGGGAAACAGAGGCGGGGAATCAGAGAAGGGGAAACAGAGGCGGGGAATCAGATATGGGGAATCAGAGGTGGGGAATCAGAGGCAGGGAATCAGATGTGCGGAATCAGAGATGGGGAATCAGAGGCAGGGAATCAGAATCAGAAGCAGGGAATAAGACGCGGGGAATCAGAGGCGGGGAATCAGAGCTGGGGAATCAGAGTCAGTGAATCAGAGGCGGGGAATCAGAGGCAGGGAATCGGATGTGACGAATCAGAGATGGGGAATCAGAGGTGGGGAATCCGAGGCGGTGAATCAGACATGGGTAATCAGAGGCGGAGAATCAGAGGCAGGAAATCAGACACGGGGAATCAGATGCGGGGAATCAGAGCTGGGAAATTAGAGGCAGGGAATCAGAGTTGGGGATTCAGAGGCGGGGAATCAGATATGGGGAAAAAGAGGCGGGGAAACAGAGGCGGGCAAATAGAGGCGGGGATCAGATATGGGGAAACAGAGGAGGGGAATCAGAGGCGGGGAAACAGATGCGGGGAATCAGATATGGGGAATCAGAGGTGGGGAATCAGAGGTTGGGAATCAGAGGCAGGGAATCAGAGGCTGGGAATCATATGCATGGAATCAGATGCGGGGAATCAGAGGCGGGGAATCAGAGCTGGGGAATCAGAGGTGGGGAATCAAAGTTGGGGAATCAGAGTCGGGGACTTAGATATGGGGAAACAGAGGCGGGGAATCAGAGGCGGGGAACAGAAGGCGGGGAATCAGATATAGGGAATCAGAGATGGGGAATCAGAGGCAGGGAATTAGATGTGCGGAATCAGAGATGGGGAATCAGAGGTGGGGAATCAGAATCAGAAGCAGGGAATCAGAGGCAGGGAATCAGAGTTGGGGATTCAGAGGCGGGGAATTAGATATGGGGAATCAGAGGTGGGGAATCAGAGGTGGTGAATCAGAGATGGGGAATCACAGGCGTGGAATCAGAGGCAGGGAATAGAACGCGGGGAATCAGAGGCAGGGAATCAGAGTTGGGGCATCAGAGGTTGGGAATTAGATATGGGGAAACAGAGGCGGGGAATCAGAGGCGGGGAAACAGAGGCGGGGAATCAGATATGGGGAATCAGAGGTGGGGAATCAGAGGTTGGGAATCAGAGGCAGGGAATCAGAGGCTTGGAATCAGATGCAGGGAATCAGATGCGGGGAATCAGAAATGGGGAATCAGAGGTGGGGAATCAGAGGTTGGGAATCAGATGCAGGCAATCAGAGGCTTGGAATCAGATGCAGGGAATCAGATGCGGGGAATCAGAGGCGGGGAATCATAGCTGGAGAATCAGAGGTGGGGAATCAGAGTTGGGGAATCAGAGGCGGGTCTTAGATATTGGGAAACAGAGGCGGGGAATCAGAGGCGGGGAAACAGAGGCGGGAAATCAGATATGGGGAATCAGAGGTGGGGAATCAGAGGCAGGGAATCAGATGTGCGCAATCAGAGATGGGGAATCTGAGGCAGGGAATCAGAATCAGAAGCAGGGAATCAGAGGCCGGGAATCAGAGGCCGGAATCAGATGACGGGAATAAGAGGCCGGGAATCAGAGGTGGGGAATCAGAGTCCGGGAATCAGAGATGGGGATTCAGAGTCGGGGAATGAGATATGGGGAATCAGAGGCGGGGAATCAGAGGCGGGGAAACAGAGGCGGGGAATCAGATATGGGGAATCAGAGGTGGCGAATCAAAGGCGGTGAATCAGAGCTGGGGAATCAGAGGCGGGGAATCAGAGTTGGGGAATCAGAGACGGGGAATCAGAGCTGGGGAATCAGAGTCGGGGAATCAGAGGCAGGGAATCAGATGTGCGGAATCAGAGATGGGGAATCAGAGGTGGGGAATCAGAGGCGGTGAGTCAGAGATGGGGAATCAGAGGCGGTGAATCAGAGGCAGGAAATCAGACACGGGGATTCAGAGGCTGGGAATCAGACGGGGGGAATCAAAGGTGGGGAATCAGAGCTGGGGAATCAGAGGCAGGGAATCAGAGTTGGGGATTCAGAGGCGGGGAATCAGATATGGGGAAACAGAGGCGGGGAATCAGAGGCGGGAAAACAGAGGCGAGGAATTAGATATGGGGAATCAGAGGTGGGGAATCAGAGGTGGTGAATCAGAGATGGGGAATCACAGGCGGGGAATCAGAGGCAGGGAATAGAACGCGGGGAATCAGAGGCAGGGAATCAGAGTTGGGGCATCAGAGGTTGGGAATTAGATATGGGGAAACAGAGGCGGGGAATCAGAGGTGGGGAAACAGAGGCGGGGAATCAGATATGGGGAATCAGAGGTGGGGAATCAGAGGCAGGGAATCAGATGTGCGGAATCAGAGATGGGGAATCAGAGGCAGGGAATCAGAATCAGAAGCGGGGAATCAGATATGGGGAATCAGAGGCCAGGAATCAGATGCTGGGAATAAGAGGCCGGGAATCAGAGGTGGGGAATCAGAGTCCGGGAATCAGAGATGGGGATTCAAAGGCGGGGAATGAGATATGGAGAATCAGAGGCGGGGAATTTGAGGCGTGGAAACAGTGGTGGGGAATCAGATATGGGGAATCAGAGGTGGCGAATCAAAGGCAGTGAATCAGAGATGGGGAATCAGAGGCGGGGAATCAGAGGCAGGGAATCAAACACAGGGAATCAGAGGCGGGGAATCAGAGCTGGGGAATCAGAGGCGGGGAATCTGAGTTGGGGAATAAGTGGCGGGGAATCAGATATGGGGAAACAGGGGCCGGGAATCAGAGGCGGGGAAACAGAGGCGGGGAATCAGATATGGGGAATCAGAGGTGTGGAATCAGAGGTTGGGAAACAGAGGCGGGGAATCAGATATGGGGAATCAGAGGTGGGGAATCAGAGGTGGTGAATCAGAGATGGGGAATCACAGGCGGGGAATCAGAGGCAGGGAATAGAACGCGGGGAATCAGAGGCAGGGAATTAGAGTTGGGGCATCAGAGGTTCGGAATTAGATATGGGGAAACAGAGGGGGGGAATCAGAGGCGGGGAAACAGAGGCGGGGAATCAGATATGGGGAATCAGAGGTGGGGAATCAGAGGCAGGGAATCAGATGTGCGGAATCAGAGATGGGATCAGAGGCAGGGAATCTGAATCAGAAGCAGGGAATAAGACGCGGGGAATCAGAGGCGGAGAATCAGAGATGGGGAATCAGAGGTGGGGAATCAGAGGCGGTGATTCAGACATGGGTAATCAGAGGCGGGGAATCAGATGCAGGGAATCAGATGCGGGGAATCAGAGGCGGGGAATCAGAGCTGGGGAATCAGAGGTGGGGAATCAGAGTTGGGGAATCAGAGGCGGGGACTTAGATATGGGGAAACAGAGGCGGGGAATCAGAGGCGGGGAAACAGAGGCGGGGAATCAGATATGGGGAATCAGAGGTGGAGAATCAGAGGCAGGGAATCAGATGTGCGGAATCAGAGATGGGGAATCAGAGGCAGGGAATCAGAATCAGAAGCAGGGAATAAGACGCGGGGAATCAGAGGCGGGGAATCAGAGCTGGGGTATCAGAGGCAGTGAATCAGAGGCGGGGAATCAGAGGCAGGGAATCGGATGTGCGGAATCAGAGATGGGGAATCAGAGGTGGGGAATCAGAGGCGGTGAAATAGACATGGGTAATCAGAGGCGGGGAATCAGAGGCAGGAAATCAGACACGGGGAATCAGAGGCGGGGAATCAGAGCTGGGAACTTAGAGGCAGGGAATCAGAGTTGGGGAATCACATGCATGGAATCAGATGCGGGGAATCAGAGGCGGGGAATCAGAGCTGGGGAATCAGAGGTGGGGAATCAAAGTTGGGGAATCAGAGTCGGGGACTTAGATATGGGGAAACAGAGGAGGGGAATCAGAGGCGGGGAAACAGAGGCGGGGAATCAGATATGGGGAATCAGAGGTGGGGAATCAGACGTTGGGAATAAGAGGCAGGGAATCAGAGGCTGGGAATCATATGCATGGAATCAGATGCGGGGAATCAGAGGCGGGGAATCAGAGCTGGGGAATCAGAGGTGGGGAATCAAAGTTGGGGAATCAGAGTCGGGGACTTAGATATGGGGAAACAGAGGCGGGGAATCAGAGGCGGGGAACAGAAGGCGGGGAATCAGATATGGGGAATCAGAGATTGGGAATCAGAGGCAGGGAATTAGATGTGCGGAATCAGAGATGGGGAATCAGAGGTGGGGAATCAGAATCAGAAGCAGGGAATCAGAGGCAGGGAATCAGAGTTGGGGATTCAGAGGCGGGGAATCAGATATGGGGAAACAGAGGCGGGGAATCAGAGGCGGGAAAACAGAGGCGGGGAATTAGATATGGGGAATCAGAGGTGGGGAATCAGAGGTGGTGAATCAGAGATGGGGAATCACAGGCGTGGAATCAGAGGCAGGGAATAGAACACGGGGAATCAGAGGCAGGGAATCAGAG
Organism: Narcine bancroftii; assembly: GCF_036971445.1. Lineage (NCBI taxonomy): Eukaryota > Metazoa > Chordata > Chondrichthyes > Torpediniformes > Narcinidae > Narcine > Narcine bancroftii. The sequence goes on from NW_027211893.1 coordinate 8,623,611, forward strand.
TTGGGGCATCAGAGGTTGGGAATTAGATATGGGGAAACAGAGGCGGGGAATCAGAGGCGGGGAAACAGAGGCGGGGAGTCAGATATGGGGAATCAGAGGTGGGGAATCAGAGGTTGGGAATCAGAGGCAGGGAATCAGAGGCTTGGAATCAGATGCAGGGAATCAGATGCGGGATATCAGAAATGGGGAATCAGAGGTGGGGAATCAGAGGTTGGGAATCAGAGGCGGTGAATCAGACATGGGTAAACAGAGGCGGGGAATCAGAGGCAGGAAATCAGACACGGGGAATCAGAGGCGGGGAATCAGAGCTGGGGAATTAGATGCAGGGAATCAGAGTTGGGGATTCAGAGGCGGGGAATCAGATATGGGGAAACTGAGGTGGGGAATCATAGGTGGGCAAATAGAGGCGGGGAATCAGATATGGGGAAACAGAGGCGGGGAATCAGAGGCGGGGAAACAGAGGCGGGGAATCAGATATGGGGAATCAGAGGTGGGGAATCAGAGTTTGGGAATCACAGGCAGGGAATCAGAGGCTGGGTATCAGATGCAGGGAATCAGATGCGGGGAATCAGAGGCGGGGAATCAGAGCTGGGGAATCAGAGGTGGGGAATCAGAGGTGGTGAATCAGAGATGGGGAATCACAGGCGGGGAATCAGAGGCAGGGAATAGAACGCGGGGAATCAGAGGCAGGGAATTAGAGTTGGGGCATCAGAGGTTCGGAATTAGATATGGGGAAACAGAGGCGGGGAATCAGAGGCGGGGAAACAGAGGCGGGGAATCAGATATGGGGAATCAGAGGTGGGGAATCAGAGGCAGGGAATCAGATGTGCGGAATCAGAGATGGGATCAGAGGCAGGGAATCTGAATCAGAAGCAGGGAATAAGACGCGGGGAATCAGAGGCGGAGAATCAGAGATGGGGAATCAGAGGTGGGGAATCAGAGGCGGTGATTCAGACATGGGTAATCAGAGGCGGGGAATCAGATGCAGGGAATCAGATGCGGGGAATCAGAGGCGGGGAATCAGAGCTGGGGAATCAGAGGTGGGGAATCAGAGTTGGGGAATCAGAGGCGGGGACTTAGATATGGGGAAACAGAGGCGGGGAATCAGAGGCGGGGAAACAGAGGCGGGGAATCAGATATGGGGAATCAGAGGTGGAGAATCAGAGGCAGGGAATCAGATGTGCGGAATCAGAGATGGGGAATCAGAGGCAGGGAATCAGAATCAGAAGCAGGGAATAAGACGCGGGGAATCAGAGGCGGGGAATCAGAGCTGGGGTATCAGAGGCAGTGAATCAGAGGCGGGGAATCAGAGGCAGGGAATCGGATGTGCGGAATCAGAGATGGGGAATCAGAGGTGGGGAATCAGAGGCGGTGAAATAGACATGGGTAATCAGAGGCGGGGAATCAGAGGCAGGAAATCAGACACGGGGAATCAGAGGCGGGGAATCAGAGCTGGGAACTTAGAGGCAGGGAATCAGAGTTGGGGAATCACATGCATGGAATCAGATGCGGGGAATCAGAGGCGGGGAATCAGAGCTGGGGAATCAGAGGTGGGGAATCAAAGTTGGGGAATCAGAGTCGGGGACTTAGATATGGGGAAACAGAGGAGGGGAATCAGAGGCGGGGAAACAGAGGCGGGGAATCAGATATGGGGAATCAGAGGTGGGGAATCAGACGTTGGGAATAAGAGGCAGGGAATCAGAGGCTGGGAATCATATGAATGGAATCAGATGCGGGGAATCAGAGGCGGGGAATCAGAGCTGGGGAATCAGAGGTGGGGAATCAAAGTTGGGGAATCAGAGTCGGGGACTTAGATATGGGGAAACAGAGGCGGGGAATCAGAGGCGGGGAACAGAAGGCGGGGAATCAGATATGGGGAATCAGAGATTGGGAATCAGAGGCAGGGAATTAGATGTGCGGAATCAGAGATGGGGAATCAGAGGTGGGGAATCAGAATCAGAAGCAGGGAATCAGAGGCAGGGAATCAGAGTTGGGGATTCAGAGGCGGGGAATCAGATATGGGGAAACAGAGGCGGGGAATCAGAGGCGGGAAAACAGAGGCGGGGAATTAGATATGGGGAATCAGAGGTGGGGAATCAGAGGTGGTGAATCAGAGATGGGGAATCACAGGCGTGGAATCAGAGGCAGGGAATAGAACACGGGGAATCAGAGGCAGGGAATCAGAGTTGGGGCATCAGAGGTTGGGAATTAGATATGGGGAAACAGAGGCGGGGAATCAGAGGCGGGGAAACAGAGGCGGGGAATCAGATATGGGGAATCAGAGGTGGGGAATCAGAGGTTGGGAATCAGAGGCAGGGAATCAGAGGCTTGGAATCAGATGCAGGGAATCAGATGCGGGATATCAGAAATGGGGAATCAGAGGTGGGGAATCAGAGGTTGGGAATCAGAGGCGGTGAATCAGACATGGGTAAACAGAGGCGGGGAATCAGAGGCAGGAAATCAGACACGGGGAATCAGAGGCGGGGAATCAGAGCTGGGGAATTAGATGCAGGGAATCAGAGTTGGGGATTCAGAGGCGGGGAATCAGATATGGGGAAACTGAGGTGGGGAATCATAGGTGGGCAAATAGAGGCGGGGAATCAGATATGGGGAAACAGAGGCGGGGAATCAGAGGCGGGGAAACAGAGGCGGGGAATCAGATATGGGGAATCAGAGGTGGGGAATCAGAGTTTGGGAATCACAGGCAGGGAATCAGAGGCTGGGTATCAGATGCAGGGAATCAGATGCGGGGAATCAGAGGCGGGGAATCAGAGCTGGGGAATCAGAGGTGGGGAATCAGAGTTGGGGAATCAGAGACGGGGACTTAGATATGGGGAAACAGAGGCGGGGAATCAGAGAAGGGGAAACAGAGGCGGGGAATCAGATATGGGGAATCAGAGGTGGGGAATCAGAGGCAGGGAATCAGATGTGCGGAATCAGAGATGGGGAATCAGAGGCAGGGAATCAGAATCAGAAGCAGGGAATAAGACGCGGGGAATCAGAGGCGGGGAATCAGAGCTGGGGAATCAGAGTCAGTGAATCAGAGGCGGGGAATCAGAGGCAGGGAATCGGATGTGCCGAATCAGAGATGGGGAATCAGAGGTGGGGAATCCGAGGCGGTGAATCAGACATGGGTAATCAGAGGCGGAGAATCAGAGGCAGGAAATCAGACACGGGGAATCAGATGCGGGGAATCAGAGCTGGGAAATTAGAGGCAGGGAATCAGAGTTGGGGATTCAGAGGTGGGGAATCAGATATGGGGAAAAAGAGGCGGGGAAACAGAGGCGGGCAAATAGAGGCAGGGATCAGATATGGGGAAACAGAGGAGGGGAATCAGAGGCGGGGAAACAGAGGCGGGGAATCAGATATGGGGAATCAGAGGTGGGGAATCAGAGGTTGGGAATCAGAGGCAGGGAATCAGAGGCTGGGAATCATATGCATGGAATCAGATGCGGGGAATCAGAGGCGGGGAATCAGAGCTGGGGAATCAGAGGTGGGGAATCAAAGTTGGGGAATCAGAGTCGGGGACTTAGATATGGGGAAACAGAGGCGGGGAATCAGAGGCGGGGAACAGAAGGCGGGGAATCAGATATAGGGAATCAGAGATGGGGAATCAGAGGCAGGGAATTAGATGTGCGGAATCAGAGATGGGGAATCAGAGGTGGGGAATCAGAATCAGAAGCAGGGAATCAGAGGCAGGGAATCAGAGTTGGGATTCAGAGGCGGGGAATTAGATATGGGGAATCAGAGGTGGGGAATCAGAGGTGGTGAATCAGAGATGGGGAATCACAGGCGTGGAATCAGAGGCAGGGAATAGAACGCGGGGAATCGGAGGCAGGGAATCAGAGTTGGGGCATCAGAGGTTGGGAATTAGATATGGGGAAACAGAGGCGGGGAATCAGAGGCGGGGAAACAGAGGCGGGGAATCAGATATGGGGAATCAGAGGTGGGGAATCAGAGGTTGGGAATCAGAGGCAGGGAATCAGAGGCTTGGAATCAGATGCAGGGAATCAGATGCGGGGAATCAGAAATGGGGAATCAGAGGTGGGGAATCAGAGGTTGGGAATCAGATGCAGGCAATCAGAGGCTTGGAATCAGATGCAGGGAATCAGATGCGGGGAATCAGAGGCGGGGAATCATAGCTGGAGAATCAGAGGTGGGGAATCAGAGTTGGGGAATCAGAGGCGGGTCTTAGATATTGGGAAACAGAGGCGGGGAATCAGAGGCGGGGAAACAGAGGCGGGAAATCAGATATGGGGAATCAGAGGTGGGGAATCAGAGGCAGGGAATCAGATGTGCGCAATCAGAGATGGGGAATCTGAGGCAGGGAATCAGAATCAGAAGCAGGGAATCAGAGGCCGGGAATCAGAGGCCGGAATCAGATGACGGGAATAAGAGGCCGGGAATCAGAGGTGGGGAATCAGAGTCCGGGAATCAGAGATGGGGATTCAGAGTCGGGGAATGAGATATGGGGAATCAGAGGCGGGGAATCAGAGGCGGGGAAACAGAGGCGGGGAATCAGATATGGGGAATCAGAGGTGGCGAATCAAAGGCGGTGAATCAGAGCTGGGGAATCAGAGGCGGGGAATCAGAGTTGGGGAATCAGAGACGGGGAATCAGAGCTGGGGAATCAGAGTCGGGGAATCAGAGGCAGGGAATCAGATGTGCGGAATCAGAGATGGGGAATCAGAGGTGGGGAATCAGAGGCGGTGAGTCAGAGATGGGGAATCAGAGGCGGTGAATCAGAGGCAGGAAATCAGACACGGGGATTCAGAGGCTGGGAATCAGACGGGGGGAATCAAAGGTGGGGAATCAGAGCTGGGGAATCAGAGGCAGGGAATCAGAGTTGGGGATTCAGAGGCGGGGAATCAGATATGGGGAAACAGAGGCGGGGAATCAGAGGCGGGAAAACAGAGGCGAGGAATTAGATATGGGGAATCAGAGGTGGGGAATCAGAGGTGGTGAATCAGAGATGGGGAATCACAGGCGGGGAATCAGAGGCAGGGAATAGAACGCGGGGAATCAGAGGCAGGGAATCAGAGTTGGGGCATCAGAGGTTGGGAATTAGATATGGGGAAACAGAGGCGGGGAATCAGAGGTGGGGAAACAGAGGCGGGGAATCAGATATGGGGAATCAGAGGTGGGGAATCAGAGGCAGGGAATCAGATGTGCGGAATCAGAGATGGGGAATCAGAGGCAGGGAATCAGAATCAGAAGCGGGGAATCAGATATGGGGAATCAGAGGCCAGGAATCAGATGCTGGGAATAAGAGGCCGGGAATCAGAGGTGGGGAATCAGAGTCCGGGAATCAGAGATGGGGATTCAAAGGCGGGGAATGAGATATGGAGAATCAGAGGCGGGGAATTTGAGGCGTGGAAACAGTGGTGGGGAATCAGATATGGGGAATCAGAGGTGGCGAATCAAAGGCAGTGAATCAGAGATGGGGAATCAGAGGCGGGGAATCAGAGGCAGGGAATCAAACACAGGGAATCAGAGGCGGGGAATCAGAGCTGGGGAATCAGAGGCGGGGAATCTGAGTTGGGGAATAAGTGGCGGGGAATAAGATATGGGGAAACAGGGGCCGGGAATCAGAGGCGGGGAAACAGAGGCGGGGAATCAGATATGGGGAATCAGAGGTGTGGAATCAGAGGTTGGGAAACAGAGGCGGGGAATCAGATATGGGGAATCAGAGGTGGGGAATCAGAGGTGGTGAATCAGAGATGGGGAATCACAGGCGGGGAATCAGAGGCAGGGAATAGAACGCGGGGAATCAGAGGCAGGAAATTAGAGTTGGGGCATCAGAGGTTCGGAATTAGATATGGGGAAACAGAGGCGGGGAATCAGAGGCGGGGAAACAGAGGCGGGGAATCAGATATGGGGAATCAGAGGTGGGGAATCAGAGGCAGGGAATCAGATGTGCGGAATCAGAGATGGGATCAGAGGCAGGGAATCTGAATCAGAAGCAGGGAATAAGACGAGGGGAATCAGAGGCGGAGAATCAGAGATGGGGAATCAGAGGTGGGGAATCAGAGGCGGTGATTCAGACATGGGTAATCAGAGGCGGGGAATCAGATGCAGGGAATCAGATGCGGGGAATCAGAGGCGGGGAATCAGAGCTGGGGAATCAGAGGTGGGGAATCAGAGTTGGGGAATCAGAGGCGGGGACTTAGATATGGGGAAACAGAGGCGGGGAATCAGAGGCGGGGAAACAGAGGCGGGGAATCAGATATGGGGAATCAGAGGTGGAGAATCAGAGGCAGGGAATCAGATGTGCGGAATCAGAGATGGGGAATCAGAGGCAGGGAATCAGAATCAGAAGCAGGGAATAAGACGCGGGGAATCAGAGGCGGGGAATCAGAGCTGGGGAATCAGAGGCAGTGAATCAGAGGCGGGGAATCAGAGGCAGGGAATCGGATGTGCGGAATCAGAGATGGGGAATCAGAGGTGGGGAATCAGAGGCGGTGAAATAGACATGGGTAATCAGAGGCGGGGAATCAGAGGCAGGAAATCAGACACGGGGAATCAAAGGTGGGGAATCAGAGCTGGGGAATCAGAGGCAGGGAATCAGAGTTGGGGATTCAGAGGCGGGGAATCAGATATGGGGAAACAGAGGCGGGGAATCAGAGGCGGGAAAACAGAGGTGAGGAATTAGATATGGGGAATCAGAGGTGGGGAATCAGAGGTGGTGAATCAGAGATGGGGAATCAGAGCTGGGGAATCAAAGTTGGGGAATCAGAGTCGGGGACTTAGATATGGGGAAACAGAGGAGGGGAATCAGAGGCGGGGAAACAGAGGCGGGGAATCAGATATGGGGAATCAGAGGTGGGGAATCAGAGGTTGGGAATAAGAGGCAGGGAATCAGAGGCTGGGAATCATATGCAAGGAATCAGATGCGGGGAATCAGAGGCGGGGAATCAGAGCTGGGGAATCAGAGGTGGGGAATCAAAGTTGGGGAATCAGAGTCGGGGACTTAGATATGGGGAAACAGAGGCGGGGAATCAGAGGCGGGGAACAGAAGGCGGGGAATCAGATATGGGGAATCAGAGATTGGGAATCAGAGGCAGGGAATTAGATGTGCGGAATCAGAGATGGGGAATCAGAGGTGGGGAATCAGAATCAGAAGCAGGGAATCAGAGGCAGGGAATCAGAGTTGGGGATTCAGAGGCGGGGAATCAGATATGGGGAAACAGAGGCGGGGAATCAGAGGCGGGAAAACAGAGGCGGGGAATTAGATATGGGGAATCAGAGGTGGGGAATCAGAGGTGGTGAATCAGAGATGGGGAATCACAGGCGTGGAATCAGAGGCAGGGAATAGAACGCGGGGAATCAGAGGCAGGGAATCAGAGTTGGGGCATCAGAGGTTGGGAATTAGATATGGGGAAACAGAGGCGGGGAATCAGAGGTTGGGAATCAGAGGCAGGGAATCAAAGGCTTGGAATCAGATGCAGGGAATCAGATGCGGGATATCAGAAATGGGGAATCAGAGGTGGGGAATCAGAGGTTGGGAATCAGATGCAGGGAATCAGAGGCTTGGAATCAGATGCAGGGAATCAGATGCGGGGAATCAGAGGCGGGGAATCATAGCTGGAGAATCAGAGGTGGGGAATCAGAGTTGGGGAATCAGAGGCTGGTCTTAGATATTGGGAAACAGAGGCGGGGAATCAGAGGCGGGGAAACAGAGGCGGGAAATCAGATATGGGGAATCAGAGGTGGGGAATCAGAGGCAGGGAATCAGATGTGCGCAATCAGAGATGGGGAATCAGAGGCAGGGAATCAGAATCAGAAGCAGGGAATCAGAGGCCGGGAATCAGAGGCCGGAATCAGATGACGGGAATAAGAGGCCGGGAATCAGAGGTGGGGAATGAGAGTCCGGGAATCAGAGATGGGGATTCAGAGTCGGGGAATGAGATATGGGGAATCAGAGGCGGGGAATCAGAGGCGGGGAAACAGAGGCGGGGAATCAGATATGGGGAATCAGAGGTGGCGAATCAAAGGCGGTGAATCAGAGCTGGGGAATCAGAGGCGGGGAATCAGAGTTGGGGAAGCAGAGGCGGGGAATCAGAGCTGGGGAATCAGAGTCGGGGAATCAGAGGCAGGGAATCAGATGTGCGGAATCAGAGATGGGGAATCAGAGGTGGGGAATCAGAGGCGGTGAGTCAGAGATGGGGAATCAGAGGCGGTGAATCAGAGGCAGGAAATCAGACACGGGGTTTCAGAGGCTGGGAATCAGACGGGGGGAATCAAAGGTGGGGAATCAGAGCTGGGGAATCAGAGGCAGGGAATCAGAGTTGGGGATTCAGAGGCGGGGAATCAGATATGGGGAAACAGAGGCGGGGAATCAGAGGCGGGAAAACAGAGGTGAGGAATTAGATATGGGGAATCAGAGGTGGGGAATCAGAGGTGGTGAATCAGAGATGGGGAATCAGAGCTGGGGAATCAGAGGTGGGGAATCAGAGTTGGGGAATCAGAGGCGGGGACTTAGATATGGGGAAACAGAGGCGGGGAATCAGAGGCGGGGAAACAGAGGCGGGGAATCAGATATGGGGAATCAGAGGTGGAGAATCAGAGGCAGGGAATCAGATGTGCGGAATCAGAGATGGGGAATCAGAGGCAGGGAATCAGAATCAGAAGCAGGGAATAAGACGCGGGGAATCAGAGGCGGGGAATCAGAGCTGGGGAATCAGAGGCAGTGAATCAGAGGCGGGGAATCAGAGGCAGGGAATCGGATGTGCGGAATCAGAGATGGGGAATCAGAGGTGGGGAATCAGAGGTGGTGAAATAGACATGGGTAATCAGAGGCGGGGAATCAGAGGCAGGAAATCAGACACGGGGAATCAGAGGCGGGGAATCAGAGCTGGGAACTTAGAGGCAGGGAATCAGAGTTGGGGAATCAGATGCATGGAATCAGATGCGGGGAATCAGAGGCGGGGAATCAGAGCTGGGGAATCAGAGGTGGGGAATCAAAGTTGGGGAATCAGAGTCGGGGACTTAGATATGGGGAAACAGAGGAGGGGAATCAGAGGCGGGGAAACAGAGGCGGGGAATCAGATATGGGGAATCAGAGGTGGGGAATCAGAGGTTGGGAATCAGAGGCAGGGAATCAGAGGCTGGGAATCATATGCATGGAATCAGATGCGGGGAATCAGAGGCGGGGAATCAGAGCTGGGGAATCAGAGGTGGGGAATCAAAGTTGGGGAATCAGAGTCGGGGACTTAGATATGGGGAAACAGAGGCGGGGAATCAGAGGCGGGGAACAGAAGGCGGGGAATCAGATATGGGGAATCAGAGATGGGGAATCAGAGGTGGGGAATCAGAGTTGGGGAATCAGAGGCGGGGACTTAGATATGGGGAAACAGAGGCGGGGAATCAGAGGCGGGGAAACAGAGGCGGGGAATCAGATATGGGGAATCAGAGGTGGAGAATCAGAGGCAGGGAATCAGATGTGCGGAATCAGAGATGGGGAATCAGAGGCAGGGAATCAGAATCAGAAGCAGGGAATAAGACGCGGGGAATCAGAGGCGGGGAATCAGAGCTGGGGAATCAGAGGCAGTGAATCAGAGGCGGGGAATCAGAGGCAGGGAATCGGATGTGCGGAATCAGAGATGGGGAATCAGAGGTGGGGAATCAGAGGCGGTGAAATAGACATGGGTAATCAGAGGCGGGGAATCAGAGGCAGGAAATCAGACACGGGGAATCAGAGGCGGGGAATCAGAGCTGGGAACTTAGAGGCAGGGAATCAGAGTTGGGGAATCAGATGCATGGAATCAGATGCGGGGAATCAGAGGCGGGGAATCAGAGCTGGGGAATCAGAGGTGGGGAATCAAAGTTGGGGAATCAGAGTCGGGGACTTAGATATGGGGAAACAGAAGAGGGGAATCAGAGGCGGGGAAACAGAGGCGGGGAATCAGATATGGGGAATCAGAGGTGGGGAATCAGAGGTTGGGAATCAGAGGCAGGGAATCAGAGGCTGGGAATCATATGCATGGAATCAGATGCGGGGAATCAGAGGCGGGGAATCAGAGCTGGGGAATCAGAGGTGGGGAATCAAAGTTGGGGAATCAGAGTCGGGGACTTAGATATGGGGAAACAGAGGCGGGGAATCAGAGGCGGGGAACAGAAGGCGGGGAATCAGATATGGGGAATCAGAGATGGGGAATCAGAGGCAGGGAATTAGATGTGCGGAATCAGAGATGGGGAATCAGAGGTGGGGAATCAGAATCAGAAGCAGGGAATCAGAGGCAGGGAATCAGAGTTGGGGATTCAGAGGCGGGGAATCAGATATGGGGAAACAGAGGCGGGGAATCAGAGGCGGGAAAACAGAGGCGGGGAATTAGATATGGGGAATCAGAGGTGGGGAATCAGAGGTGGTGAATCAGAGATGGGGAATCACAGGCGTGGAATCAGAGGCAGGGAATAGAACGCGGGGAATCAGAGGCAGGGAATCAGAGTTGGGGCATCAGAGGTTGGGAATTAGATATGGGGAAACAGAGGCGGGGAATCAGAGGCGGGGAAACAGAGGCTGGGAATCAGATATGGGGAATCAGAGGTGGGGAATCAGAGGTTGGGAATCAGAGGCAGGGAATCAGAGGCTTGGAATCAGATGCAGGGAATCAGATGCGGGATATCAGAAATGGGGAATCAGAGGTTGGGAATCAGAGGTTGGGAATCAGATGCAGGGAATCAGAGGCTTGAAATCAGATGCAGGGAATCAGATGCGGGGAATCAGAGGCGGGGAATCATAGCTGGAGAATCAGAGGTGGGGAATCAGAGTTGGGGAATCAGAGGCGGGTCTTAGATATTGGGAAACAGAGGCGGGGAATCAGAGGCGGGGAAACAGAGGCGGGAAATCAGATATGGGGAATCAGAGGTGGGGAATCAGAGGCAGGGAATCAGATGTGCGCAATCAGAGATGGGGAATCAGAGGCAGGGAATCAGAATCAGAAGCAGGGAATCAGAGGCGGGAATCTGAGGCCGGAATCAGATGACGGGAATAAGAGGCCGGGAATCAGAGGTGGGGAATCAGAGTCCGGGAATCAGAGATGGGGATTCAGAGTCGGGGAATGAGATATGGGGAATCAGAGGCGGGGAATCAGAGGCGGGGAAACAGAGGCGGGGAATCAGATGTGGGGAATCAGAGGTGGCGAATCAAAGGCGGTGAATCAGAGCTGGGGAATCAGAGGCGGGGAATCAGAGTTGGGGAATCAGAGGCGGGGAATCAGAGCTGGGGAATCAGAGTCGGGGAATCAGAGGCAGGTAATCAGATGTGCGGAATCAGAGATGGGGAATCAGAGGTGGGGAATCAGAGGCGGTGAGTCAGAGATGGGGAATCAGAGGCGGTGAATCAGAGGCAGGAAATCAGACACGGGGATTCAGAGGCTGGGAATCAGACGGGGGGAATCAAAGGTGGGGAATCAGAGCTGGGGAAACAGAGGCAGGGAATCAGAGTTGGGGATTCAGAGGCAGTGAATCAGAGGCGGGGAATCAGAGGCAGGGAATCGGATGTGCGGAATCAGAGATGGGGAATCAGAGGTGGGGAATCAGAGGCGGTGAAATAGACATGGGTAATCAGAGGCGGGGAATCAGAGGCAGGAAATCAGACACGGGGAATCAGAGGCGGGGAATCAGAGCTGGGAACTTAGAGGCAGGGAATCAGAGTTGGGGAATCAGATGCATGGAATCAGATGCGGGGAATCAGAGGCGGGGAATCAGAGCTGGGGAATCAGAGGTGGGGAATCAAAGTTGGGGAATCAGAGTCGGGGACTTAGATATGGGGAAACAGAGGAGGGGAATCAGAGGCGGGGAAACAGAGGCGGGGAATCAGATATGGGGAATCAGAGGTGGGGAATCAGAGGTTGGGAATAAGAGGCAGGGAATCAGAGGCTGGGAATCATATGCAAGGAATCAGATGCGGGGAATCAGAGGCGGGGAATCAGAGCTGGGGAATCAGAGGTGGGGAATCAAAGTTGGGGAATCAGAGTCGGGGACTTAGATATGGGGAAACAGAGGCGGGGAATCAGAGGCGGGGAACAGAAGGCGGGGAATCAGATATGGGGAATCAGAGATTGGGAATCAGAGGCAGGGAATTAGATGTGCGGAATCAGAGATGGGGAATCAGAGGTGGGGATTCAGAATCAGAAGCAGGGAATCAGAGGCAGGGAATCAGAGTTGGGGATTCAGAGGCGGGGAATCAGATATGGGGAAACAGAGGCGGGGAATCAGAGGCGGGAAAACAGAGGCGGGGAATTAGATATGGGGAATCAGAGGTGGGGAATCAGAGGTGGTGAATCAGAGATGGGGAATCACAGGCGTGGAATCAGAGGCAGGGAATAGAACGCGGGGAATCAGAGGCAGGGAATCAGAGTTGGGGCATCAGAGGTTGGGAATTAGATATGGGGAAACAGAGGCGGGGAATCAGAGGTTGGGAATCAGAGGCAGGGAATCAGAGGCTTGGAATCAGATGCAGGGAATCAGATGCGGGATATCAGAAATGGGGAATCAGAGGTGGGGAATCAGAGGTTGGGAATCAGATGCAGGGAATCAGAGGCTTGGAATCAGATGCAGGGAATCAGATGCGGGGAATCAGAGGCGGGGAATCATAGCTGGAGAATCAGAGGTGGGGAATCAGAGTTGGGGAATCAGAGGCGGGTCTTAGATATTGGGAAACAGAGGCGGGGAATCAGAGGCGGGGAAACAGAGGCGGGAAATCAGATATGGGGAATCAGAGGTGGGGAATCAGAGGCAGGGAATCAGATGTGCGCAATCAGAGATGGGGAATCAGAGGCAGGGAATCAGAATCAGAAGCAGGGAATCAGAGGCCGGGAATCAGAGGCCGGAATCAGATGACGGGAATAAGAGGCCGGGAATCAGAGGTGGGGAATGAGAGTCCGGGAATCAGAGATGGGGATTCAGAGTCGGGGAATGAGATATGGGGAATCAGAGGCGGGGAATCAGAGGCGGGGAAACAGAGGCGGGGAATCAGATATGGGGAATCAGAGGTGGCGAATCAAAGGCGGTGAATCAGAGCTGGGGAATCAGAGGCGGGGAATCAGAGTTGGGGAAGCAGAGGCGGGGAATCAGAGCTGGGGAATCAGAGTCGGGGAATCAGAGGCAGGGAATCAGATGTGCGGAATCAGAGATGGGGAATCAGAGGTGGGGAATCAGAGGCGGTGAGTCAGAGATGGGGAATCAGAGGCGGTGAATCAGAGGCAGGAAATCAGACACGGGGTTTCAGAGGCTGGGAATCAGACGGGGGGAATCAAAGGTGGGGAATCAGAGCTGGGGAATCAGAGGCAGGGAATCAGAGTTGGGGATTCAGAGGCGGGGAATCAGATATGGGGAAACAGAGGCGGGGAATCAGAGGCGGGAAAACAGAGGTGAGGAATTAGATATGGGGAATCAGAGGTGGGGAATCAGAGGTGGTGAATCAGAGATGGGGAATCAGAGCTGGGGAATCAAAGTTGGGGAATCAGAGTCGGGGACTTAGATATGGGGAAACAGAGGAGGGGAATCAGAGGCGGGGAAACAGAGGCGGGGAATCAGATATGGGGAATCAGAGGTGGGGAATCAGAGGTTGGGAATAAGAGGCAGGGAATCAGAGGCTGGGAATCATATGCAAGGAATCAGATGCGGGGAATCAGAGGCGGGGAATCAGAGCTGGGGAATCAGAGGTGGGGAATCAAAGTTGGGGAATCAGAGTCGGGGACTTAGATATGGGGAAACAGAGGCGGGGAATCAGAGGCGGGGAACAGAAGGCGGGGAATCAGATATGGGGAATCAGAGATTGGGAATCAGAGGCAGGGAATTAGATGTGCGGAATCAGAGATGGGGAATCAGAGGTGGGGAATCAGAATCAGAAGCAGGGAATCAGAGGCAGGGAATCAGAGTTGGGGATTCAGAGGCGGGGAATCAGATATGGGGAAACAGAGGCGGGGAATCAGAGGCGGGAAAACAGAGGCGGGGAATTAGATATGGGGAATCAGAGGTGGGGAATCAGAGGTGGTGAATCAGAGATGGGGAATCACAGGCGTGGAATCAGAGGCAGGGAATAGAACGCGGGGAATCAGAGGCAGGGAATCAGAGTTGGGGCATCAGAGGTTGGGAATTAGATATGGGGAAACAGAGGCGGGGAATCAGAGGTTGGGAATCAGAGGCAGGGAATCAAAGGCTTGGAATCAGATGCAGGGAATCAGATGCGGGATATCAGAAATGGGGAATCAGAGGTGGGGAATCAGAGGTTGGGAATCAGATGCAGGGAATCAGAGGCTTGGAATCAGATGCAGGGAATCAGATGCGGGGAATCAGAGGCGGGGAATCATAGCTGGAGAATCAGAGGTGGGGAATCAGAGTTGGGGAATCAGAGGCTGGTCTTAGATATTGGGAAACAGAGGCGGGGAATCAGAGGCGGGGAAACAGAGGCGGGAAATCAGATATGGGGAATCAGAGGTGGGGAATCAGAGGCAGGGAATCAGATGTGCGCAATCAGAGATGGGGAATCAGAGGCAGGGAATCAGAATCAGAAGCAGGGAATCAGAGGCCGGGAATCAGAGGCCGGAATCAGATGACGGGAATAAGAGGCCGGGAATCAGAGGTGGGGAATGAGAGTCCGGGAATCAGAGATGGGGATTCAGAGTCGGGGAATGAGATATGGGGAATCAGAGGCGGGGAATCAGAGGCGGGGAAACAGAGGCGGGGAATCAGATATGGGGAATCAGAGGTGGCGAATCAAAGGCGGTGAATCAGAGCTGGGGAATCAGAGGCGGGGAATCAGAGTTGGGGAAGCAGAGGCGGGGAATCAGAGCTGGGGAATCAGAGTCGGGGAATCAGAGGCAGGGAATCAGATGTGCGGAATCAGAGATGGGGAATCAGAGGTGGGGAATCAGAGGCGGTGAGTCAGAGATGGGGAATCAGAGGCGGTGAATCAGAGGCAGGAAATCAGACACGGGGTTTCAGAGGCTGGGAATCAGACGGGGGGAATCAAAGGTGGGGAATCAGAGCTGGGGAATCAGAGGCAGGGAATCAGAGTTGGGGATTCAGAGGCGGGGAATCAGATATGGGGAAACAGAGGCGGGGAATCAGAGGCGGGAAAACAGAGGTGAGGAATTAGATATGGGGAATCAGAGGTGGGGAATCAGAGGTGGTGAATCAGAGATGGGGAATCAGAGCTGGGGAATCAGAGGTGGGGAATCAGAGTTGGGGAATCAGAGGCGGGGACTTAGATATGGGGAAACAGAGGCGGGGAATCAGAGGCGGGGAAACAGAGGCGGGGAATCAGATATGGGGAATCAGAGGTGGAGAATCAGAGGCAGGGAATCAGATGTGCGGAATCAGAGATGGGGAATCAGAGGCAGGGAATCAGAATCAGAAGCAGGGAATAAGACGCGGGGAATCAGAGGCGGGGAATCAGAGCTGGGGAATCAGAGGCAGTGAATCAGAGGCGGGGAATCAGAGGCAGGGAATCGGATGTGCGGAATCAGAGATGGGGAATCAGAGGTGGGGAATCAGAGGTGGTGAAATAGACATGGGTAATCAGAGGCGGGGAATCAGAGGCAGGAAATCAGACACGGGGAATCAGAGGCGGGGAATCAGAGCTGGGAACTTAGAGGCAGGGAATCAGAGTTGGGGAATCAGATGCATGGAATCAGATGCGGGGAATCAGAGGCGGGGAATCAGAGCTGGGGAATCAGAGGTGGGGAATCAAAGTTGGGGAATCAGAGTCGGGGACTTAGATATGGGGAAACAGAGGAGGGGAATCAGAGGCGGGGAAACAGAGGCGGGGAATCAGATATGGGGAATCAGAGGTGGGGAATCAGAGGTTGGGAATCAGAGGCAGGGAATCAGAGGCTGGGAATCATATGCATGGAATCAGATGCGGGGAATCAGAGGCGGGGAATCAGAGCTGGGGAATCAGAGGTGGGGAATCAAAGTTGGGGAATCAGAGTCGGGGACTTAGATATGGGGAAACAGAGGCGGGGAATCAGAGGCGGGGAACAGAAGGCGGGGAATCAGATATGGGGAATCAGAGATGGGGAATCAGAGGCAGGGAATTAGATGTGCGGAATCAGAGATGGGGAATCAGAGGTGGGGAATCAGAATCAGAAGCAGGGAATCAGAGGCAGGGAATCAGAGTTGGGGATTCAGAGGCGGGGAATCAGATATGGGGAAACAGAGGCGGGGAATCAGAGGCGGGAAAACAGAGGAGGGGAATTAGATATGGGGAATCAGAGGTGGGGAATCAGAGGTGGTGAATCAGAGATGGGGAATCACAGGCGTGGAATCAGAGGCAGGGAATAGAACGCGGGGAATCAGAGGCAGGGAATCAGAGTTGGGGCATCAGAGGTTGGGAATTAGATATGGGGAAACAGAGGCGGGGAATCAGAGGCGGGGAAACAGAGGCGGGGAATCAGATATGGGGAATCAGAGGTGGGGAATCAGAGGTTGGGAATCAGAGGCAGGGAAAAAGAGGCTTGGAATCAGATGCAGGGAATCAGATGCGGGATATCAGAAATGGGGAATCAGAGGTGGGGAATCAGAGGTTGGGAATCAGATGCAGGGAATCAGAGGCTTGAAATCAGATGCAGGGAATCAGATGCGGGGAATCAAAGGCGGGGAATCATAGCTGGAGAATCAGAGGTGGGGAATCAGAGTTGGGGAATCAGAGGCGGGTCTTAGATATTGGGAAACAGAGGCGGGGAATCAGAGGCGGGGAAACAGAGGCGGGAAATCAGATATGGGGAATCAGAGGTGGGGAATCAGAGGCAGGGAATCAGATGTGCGCAATCAGAGATGGGGAATCAGAGGCAGGGAATCAGAATCAGAAGCAGGGAATCAGAGGCCGGGAATCTGAGGCCGGAATCAGATGACGGGAATAAGAGGCCGGGAATCAGAGGTGGGGAATCAGAGTCCGGGAATCAGAGATGGGGATTCAGAGTCGGGGAATGAGATATGGGGAATGAGATATGGGGAATCAGAGGCGGGGAAACAGAGGCGGGGAATCAGATGTGGGGAATCAGAGGTGGCGAATCAAAGGCGGTGAATCAGAGCTGGGGAATCAGAGGCGGGGAATCAGAGTTGGGGAATCAGAGGCGGGGAATCAGAGCTGGGGAATCAGAGTCGGGGAATCAGAGGCAGGTAATCAGATGTGCGGAATCAGAGATGGGGAATCAGAGGTGGGGAATCAGAGGCGGTGAGTCAGAGATGGGGAATCAGAGGCGGTGAATCAGAGGCAGGAAATCAGACACGGGGATTCAGAGGCTGGGAATCAGACGGGGGGAATCAAAGGTGGGGAACCAGAGCTGGGGAAACAGAGGCAGGGAATCAGAGTTGGGGATTCAGAGGCGGGGAATGAGATATGGGGAAACAGAGGCGGGGAATCCGAGGTGGGAAAACAGAGGCGAGGAATTAGATATGGGGAATCAGAGGTGGGGAATCAGAGGTGGTGAATCAGAGATGGGGAATCACAGGCGGGGAATCAGAGGCAGGGAATAGAACGCGGGGAATCAGAGGCAGGGAATCAGAGTTGGGGCATCAGAGGTTGGGAATTAGATATGGGGAAACAGAGGCGGGGAATCAGAGGTGGGGAAACAGAGGCGGGGAATCAGATATGGGGAATCAGAGGTGGGGAATCAGAGGCAGGGAATCAGATGTGCGGAATCAGAGATGGGGAATCAGAGGCAGGGAATCAGAATCAGAAGCGGGGAGTCAGATATGGGGAATCAGGGGCCAGGAATCAGATGCTGGGAATAAGAGGCCGGGAAATAGAGGTGGGGAATCAGAGTCCGGGAATCAGAGATGGGGATTCAAAGGCGGGGAATGAGATATGGAGAATCAGAGGCGGGGAATTTGAGGCGTGGAAACAGTGGTGGGGAATCAGATATGGGGAATCAGAGGTGGCGAATCAAAGGCAGTGAATCAGAGATGGGGAATCAGAGGCGGGGAATCAGAGGCAGGGAATCAAACACAGGGAATCAGAGGCGGGGAATCAGAGCTGGGGAATCAGAGGCGGGGAATCTGAGTTGGGGAATAAGAGGCGGGGAATCAGATATGGGGAAACAGGGGCCGGGAATCAGAGGCGGGGAAACAGAGGCGGGGAATCAGATATGGGGAATCAGAGGTGGGGAATCAGAGGCAGGGAATCAGATGTGCGGAATCAGAGATGGGGAATCAGAGGCAGGGAATCAGATGCAGGGAATCAGATGCGGGATATCAGAAATGGGGAATCAGAGGTGGGGAATCAGAGGTTGGGAATCAGATGCAGGGAATCAGAGGCTTGGAATCAGATGCAGGGAATCAGATGCGGGGAATCAGAGGCGGGGAATCATTGCTGGAGAATCAGAGGTGGGGAATCAGAGTTGGGGAATCAGAGGCTGGTCTTAGATATTGGGAAACAGAGGCGGGGAATCAGAGGCGGGGAAACAGAGGCGGGAAATCAGATATGGGGAATCAGAGGTGGGGAATCAGAGGCAGGGAATCAGATGTGCGCAATCAGAGATGGGGAATCAGAGGCAGGGAATCAGAATCAGAAGCAGGGAATCAGAGGCCGGGAATCAGAGGCCGGAATCAGATGACGGGAATAAGAGGCCGGGAATCAGAGGTGGGGAATGAGAGTCCGGGAATCAGAGATGGGGATTCAGAGTCGGGGAATGAGATATGGGGAATCAGAGGTGGGGAATCAAAGGCGGTGAATCAGAGCTGGGGAATCAGAGGCGGGGAATCAGAGTTGGGGAAGCAGAGGCGGGGAATCAGAGCTGGGGAATCAGAGTCGGGGAATCAGAGGCAGGGAATCAGATGTGCGGAATCAGAGATGGGGAATCAGAGGTGGGGAATCAGAGGCGGTGAGTCAGAGATGGGGAATCAGAGGCGGTGAATCAGAGGCAGGAAATCAGACACGGGGTTTCAGAGGCTGGGAATCAGACGGGGGGAATCAAAGGTGGGGAATCAGAGCTGGGGAATCAGAGGCAGGGAATCAGAGTTGGGGATTCAGAGGCGGGGAATCAGATATGGGGAAACAGAGGCGGGGAATCAGAGGCGGGAAAACAGAGGTGAGGAATTAGATATGGGGAATCAGAGGTGGGGAATCAGAGGTGGTGAATCAGAGATGGGGAATCAGAGCTGGGGAATCAGAGGTGGGGAATCAGAGTTGGGGAATCAGAGGCGGGGACTTAGATATGGGGAAACAGAGGCGGGGAATCAGAGGCGGGGAAACAGAGGCGGGGAATCAGATATGGGGAATCAGAGGTGGAGAATCAGAGGCAGGGAATCAGATGTGCGGAATCAGAGATGGGGAATCAGAGGCAGGGAATCAGAATCAGAAGCAGGGAATAAGACGCGGGGAATCAGAGGCGGGGAATCAGAGCTGGGGAATCAGAGGCAGTGAATCAGAGGCGGGGAATCAGAGGCAGGGAATCGGATGTGCGGAATCAGAGATGGGGAATCAGAGGTGGGGAATCAGAGGTGGTGAAATAGACATGGGTAATCAGAGGCGGGGAATCAGAGGCAGGAAATCAGACACGGGGAATCAGAGGCGGGGAATCAGAGCTGGGAACTTAGAGGCAGGGAATCAGAGTTGGGGAATCAGATGCATGGAATCAGATGCGGGGAATCAGAGGCGGGGAATCAGAGCTGGGGAATCAGAGGTGGGGAATCAAAGTTGGGGAATCAGAGTCGGGGACTTAGATATGGGGAAACAGAGGAGGGGAATCAGAGGCGGGGAAACAGAGGCGGGGAATCAGATATGGGGAATCAGAGGTGGGGAATCAGAGGTTGGGAATCAGAGGCAGGGAATCAGAGGCTGGGAATCATATGCATGGAATCAGATGCGGGGAATCAGAGGCGGGGAATCAGAGCTGGGGAATCAGAGGTGGGGAATCAAAGTAGGGGAATCAGAGTCGGGGACTTAGATATGGGGAAACAGAGGCGGGGAATCAGAGGCGGGGAACAGAAGGCGGGGAATCAGATATGGGGAATCAGAGATGGGGAATCAGAGGCAGGGAATTAGATGTGCGGAATCAGAGATGGGGAATCAGAGGTGGGGAATCAGAATCAGAAGCAGGGAATCAGAGGCAGGGAATCAGAGTTGGGGATTCAGAGGCGGGGAATCAGATATGGGGAAACAGAGGCGGGGAATCAGAGGCGGGAAAACAGAGGAGGGGAATTAGATATGGGGAATCAGAGGTGGGGAATCAGAGGTGGTGAATCAGAGATGGGGAATCACAGGCGTGGAATCAGAGGCAGGGAATAGAACGCGGGGAATCAGAGGCAGGGAATCAGAGTTGGGGCATCAGAGGTTGGGAATTAGATATGGGGAAACAGAGGCGGGGAATCAGAGGCGGGGAAACAGAGGCGGGGAATCAGATATGGGGAATCAGAGGTGGGGAATCAGAGGTTGGGAATCAGAGGCAGGGAATCAGAGGCTTGGAATCAGATGCAGGGAATCAGATGCGGGATATCAGAAATGGGGAATCAGAGGTGGGGAATCAGAGGTTGGGAATCAGATGCAGGGAATCAGAGGCTTGAAATCAGATGCAGGGAATCAGATGCGGGGAATCAGAGGCGGGGAATCATAGCTGGAGAATCAGAGGTGGGGAATCAGAGTTGGGGAATCAGAGGCGGGTCTTAGATATTGGGAAACAGAGGCGGGGAATCAGAGGCGGGGAAACAGAGGCGGGAAATCAGATATGGGGAATCAGAGGTGGGGAATCAGAGGCAGGGAATCAGATGTGCGCAATCAGAGATGGGGAATCAGAGGCAGGGAATCAGAATCAGAAGCAGGGAATCAGAGGCCGGGAATCTGAGGCCGGAATCAGATGACGGGAATAAGAGGCCGGGAATCAGAGGTGGGGAATCAGAGTCCGGGAATCAGAGATGGGGATTCAGAGTCGGGGAATGAGATATGGGGAATGAGATATGGGGAATCAGAGGCGGGGAAACAGAGGCGGGGAATCAGATGTGGGGAATCAGAGGTGGCGAATCAAAGGCGGTGAATCAGAGCTGGGGAATCAGAGGCGGGGAATCAGAGTTGGGGAATCAGAGGCGGGGAATCAGAGCTGGGGAATCAGAGTCGGGGAATCAGAGGCAGGTAATCAGATGTGCGGAATCAGAGATGGGGAATCAGAGGTGGGGAATCAGAGGCGGTGAGTCAGAGATGGGGAATCAGAGGCGGTGAATCAGAGGCAGGAAATCAGACACGGGGATTCAGAGGCTGGGAATCAGACGGGGGGAATCAAAGGTGGGGAATCAGAGCTGGGGAAACAGAGGCAGGGAATCAGAGTTGGGGATTCAGAGGCGGGGAATGAGATATGGGGAAACAGAGGCGGGGAATCCGAGGTGGGAAAACAGAGGCGAGGAATTAGATATGGGGAATCAGAGGTGGGGAATCAGAGGTGGTGAATCAGAGATGGGGAATCACAGGCGGGGAATCAGAGGCAGGGAATAGAACGCGGGGAATCAGAGGCAGGGAATCAGAGTTGGGGCATCAGAGGTTGGGAATTAGATATGGGGAAACAGAGGCGGGGAATCAGAGGTGGGGAAACAGAGGCGGGGAATCAGATATGGGGAATCAGAGGTGGGGAATCAGAGGCAGGGAATCAGATGTGCGGAATCAGAGATGGGGAATCAGAGGCAGGGAATCAGAATCAGAAGCGGGGAGTCAGATATGGGGAATCAGGGGCCAGGAATCAGATGCTGGGAATAAGAGGCCGGGAATCAGAGGTGGGGAATCAGAGTCCGGGAATCAGAGATGGGGATTCAAAGGCGGGGAATGAGATATGGAGAATCAGAGGCGGGGAATTTGAGGCGTGGAAACAGTGGTGGGGAATCAGATATGGGGAATCAGAGGTGGCGAATCAAAGGCAGTGAATCAGAGATGGGGAATCAGAGGCGGGGAATCAGAGGCAGGGAATCAAACACAGGGAATCAGAGGCGGGGAATCAGAGCTGGGGAATCAGAGGCGGGGAATCTGAGTTGGGGAATAAGAGGCGGGGAATCAGATATGGGGAAACAGGGGCCGGGAATCAGAGGCGGGGAAACAGAGGCGGGGAATCAGATATGGGGAATCAGAGGTGGGGAATCAGAGGCAGGGAATCAGATGTGCGGAATCAGAGATGGGGAATCAGAGGCAGGGAATCAGAATCAGAAGCGGGGAATCAGAGGCCGGGAATCAGAGGCCGGGAAACAGAGCCGGGGAATCAGAGGCAGGGAATCAAACACGGGGAATCAGAGGCGGGGAATCAGAGGCAGGGAATAGAACGCGGGGAATCAGAGGCAGGGAATTAGAGTTGGGGCATCAGAGGTTCGGAATTAGATATGGGGAAACAGAGGCGGGGAATCAGAGGCGGGGAAACAGAGGCGGGGAATCAGATATGGGGAATCAGAGGTGGGGAATCAGAGGCAGGGAATCAGATGTGCGGAATCAGAGATGGGGAATCAGAGGCAGGGAATCAGAATCAGAAGCGGGGAATCAGAGGCCGGGAATCAGAGGCCGGGAAACAGAGCCGGGGAATCAGAGGCAGGGAATCAAACACGGGGAATCAGAGGCGGGGAATCAGAGCTGGGGAATCAGAGGCGGGCAATCAGAGTTGGGGAATCAGAGGCGGGGAATCAGATATGGGGAAACAGGGGCGGGGAATCAGAGGCGGGGAAACAGAGGCGAGGAATCAGAGATGGGGAATCAGAGGTGTGGAATCAGAGGTTGGGAATCAGAGGCAGGGAATCAGAGGCGGGAAAACAGAGGAGGGGAATCAGATATGGGGAATCAGAGGTGGCGAATCAAAGGCGGTGAAACAGAGATGGGGAATCAGGGCAGGGAATCAGAGGCAGGGAATCAAACACGGGGAATCAGAGCTGGGGAATCAGAGGCGGGGAATTAGAGTTGGGGAATCAGAGGAGGGGTGTCAGAGGCGGGGAAACAGGCGGGGAATCAGATATGGGGAATAAGAGGTGGGGAATCAGATGTTGGGAATCAGAGGCAGGGAATCAGAGGTGGGGAATCAGAGGCGGGGAATCAGATATGGGGAAACAGAGGCGGGGAATCAGAGGCGGGGAAACAGAGGCGGGGAATCAGATATGGGAAATCAGAGGTGGGGAATCAGACGTTGGGAATCAGAGGCAGGGAATCAGAGGCTTGGAATCAGATGCAGGGAATCAGATGCCGGGAATCAGAGGCGGGGAATCAGAGCTGGAGAATCAGAGGTGGGGAATCAGAGTTGGGGAATCAGAGGCGGGGACTTAGATATTGGGAAACAGAGGCGGGGAATCAGAGGCGGGGAAACAGAGGCGGGGAATCAGATATGGGGAATCAGAGGTGGGGAATCAGAGGCAGGGAATCAGATGTGCGCAATCAGAGATGGGGAATCAGAGGCAGGAAATCAGAATCAGAAGCAGGGAATCAGAGGCCGGGGATCAGAGGCCGGAATCAGATGCCGGGAATAAGAGGCCGGGAATCAGAGGTGGGGAATCAGAGTCCGGGAATCAGAGATGGGGATTCAGAGGCGGGGAATGAGATATGGGGAATCAGAGGCGGGGAATCAGAGGCGGGGAAACAGAGGCGGGGAATCAGATATGGGGAATCAGAGGTGGCGAATCAAAGGCGGTGAATCAGAGATGGGGAATCAGAGGCCGGGAATCAGAGGCAGAGAATCAAACAAGGGGAATCAGAGGCGGGGAATAAGAGCTGGGGAATCAGAGGCGGGGAATCATAGCTGGCGAATCAGAGGCCGGTAATCAGACGCGCGGAATCAGAGGCGGGGATTCAGAGCTGGGGAATCAGAGGCGGGGAATCAGAGTTGGGGAATCAGAGGCGGGGAATCAGATATGGGGAATCAGAGGCGGGGAATCAGAGGCGGGGAAACAGAGGAGGGGAATCAGATATGGGGAATCAGAGGTGGGGAATCAGGGGCGGGGTATCAGTGGCAGGGAATCAGAGGCGGGAAATCAGAGGCCGGGAATCAGAGGCGGTGAATCAGAGGCGGGGAATCAGAGGCAGGGAATCGGATGTGCGGAATCAGAGATGGGGAATCAGAGGTGGGGAATCAGAGGCGGTGAATCAGACATGGGTAATCAGAGGCGGGGAATCAGAGGCAGGAAATCAGAAACGGGGAATCAGAGGCGGGGAATCAGAGCTGGGGAATTAGATGCAGGGAATCAGAGTTGGGGATTCAGAGGCGGGGAATCAGATATGGGGAATCAGAGGTGGGGAATCAGAGCTGGGGAATCAGAGGTGGGGAATCAGAGTTGGGGAATCAGAGGCTGGGACTTAGATATGGGGAAACAGAGGCGGGGAATCAGAGGCGGGGAAACAGAGGCGGGGAATCAGATATGGGGAATCAGAGGTGGGGAATCAGAGGCAGGGAATCAGATGTGCGGTATCAGAGATGGGGAATCAGAGGCAGGGAATCAGAATCAGAAGCAGGGAATAAGACGCGGGGAATCTGAGGCGGGGAATCAGAGCTGGGGAATCAGAGGCTGTGAATCAGAGGCGGGGAATCAGAAGCAGGGAATCGGATGTGCGGAATCAGAGATGGGGAATCAGAGGTGGGGAATCAGAGGCGGTGAATCAGACATGGGTAATCAGAGGCGGGGAATCAGAGGCAGGAAATCAGACACGGGGAATCTGAGGCGGGGAATCAGAGGCGGGGAATCAGAGGCAGGGAATGGGATGTGCGGAATCAGAGATGGGGAATCAGAGGTGGGGAATCAGAGGCGGTGAATCAGACATGGGTAATCAGAGGCGGGGAATCAGAGGCAGGAAATCAGACACGGGGAATCAGAGGCGGGGAATCAGAGCTGGGGAATTAGATGCAGGGAATCAGAGTTGGGGATTCAGAGGCGGGGAATCAGATATGGGGAAACTGAGGTGGGGAATCAGAGGTGGGCAAATAGAGGCGGGGAATCAGATATGGGGAAACAGAGGCGGGGAATCAGAGGTGGGGAAACAGAGGCGGGGAATCAGATATGGGGAATCAGAGGTGGGGAATCAGAGGTTGGGAATCACAGGCAGGGAATCAGAGGCGGGGAATCAGATATGGGGAATCAGAGGTGGGGAATCAGAGGCAGGGAATCAGATGTGCGGAATCAGAGATGGGATCAGAGGCAGGGAATCTGAATCAGAAGCAGGGAATAAGACGCGGGGAATCAGAGGCGTAGAATCAGAGATGGGGAATCAGAGGTGGGGAATCAGAGGCGGTGATTCAGACATGGGTAATCAGAGGCGGGGAATCAGATGCAGGGCATCAGATGCGGGGAATCAGAGGCGGGGAATCAGAGCTGGGGAATCAGAGGTGGGGAATCAGAGTTGGGGAATCAGAGGCGGGGACTTAGATATGGGGAAACAGAGGCGGGGAATCAGAGGCGGGGAAACAGAGGCGGGGAATCAGATATGGGGAATCAGAGGTGGGGAATCAGAGGCAGGGAATCAGATGTGCGGAATCAGAGATGGGGAATCAGAGGCAGGGAATCAGAATCAGAAGCAGGGAATAAGACGCGGGGAATCAGAGGCGGGGAATCAGAGCTGGGGAATCAGAGGCAGTGAATCAGAGGCGGGGAATCAGAGGCAGGGAATCGGATGTGCGGAATCAGAGATGGGGAATCAGAGGTGGGGAATCAGAGGCGGTGAAATAGACATGGGTAATCAGAGGCGGGGAATCAGAGGCAGGAAATCAGACACGGGGAATCAGAGGCAGGGAATCAGAGCTGGGAACTTAGAGGCAGGGAATCAGAGTTGGGGATTCAGAGGCGGTGAATCAGATATGGGGAAACAGAGGCGGGGAATCAGAGGCGGGCAAATAGAGGCGGGGATCAGATATGGGGAAACAGAGGAGGGGAATCAGAGGCGGGGAAACAGAGGCGGGGAATCAGATATGGGGAATCAGAGGTGGGAAATCAGAGGTTGGGAATCAGAGGCAGGGAATCAGAGGCTGGGAATCAGATGCATGGAATCAGATGCGGGGAATCTGAGGCGGGGAATCAGAGCTGGGGAATCAGAGGTGGGGAATCAAAGTTGGGGAATCAGAGTCGAGGACTTAGATATGGGGAAACAGAGGCGGGGAATCAGAGGTGGGGAACAGAAGGTGGGGAATCAGATATGGGGAATCAGAGATGGGGAATCAGAGGCAGGGAATTAGATGTGCGGAATCAGAGATGGGGAATCAGAGGTGGCGAATCAAAGGCGGTGAAACAGAGATGGGGAATCAGGGCAGGGAATCAGAGGCAGGGAATCAAACACGGGGAATCAGAGCTGGGGAATCAGAGGCGGGGAATTAGAGTTGGGGAATCAGAGGAGGGGTGTCAGAGGCGGGGAAACAGGCGGGGAATCAGATATGGGGAATAAGAGGTGGGGAATCAGATGTTGGGAATCAGAGGCAGGGAATCAGAGGTGGGGAATCAGAGGCGGGGAATCAGATATGGGGAAACAGAGGCGGGGAATCAGAGGCGGGGAAACAGAGGCGGGGAATCAGATATGGGAAATCAGAGGTGGGGAATCAGACGTTGGGAATCAGAGGCAGGGAATCAGAGGCTTGGAATCAGATGCAGGGAATCAGATGCCGGGAATCAGAGGCGGGGAATCAGAGCTGGAGAATCAGAGGTGGGGAATCAGAGTTGGGGAATCAGAGGCGGGGACTTAGATATTGGGAAACAGAGGCGGGGAATCAGAGGCGGGGAAACAGAGGCGGGGAATCAGATATGGGGAATCAGAGGTGGGGAATCAGAGGCAGGGAATCAGATGTGCGCAATCAGAGATGGGGAATCAGAGGCAGGAAATCAGAATCAGAAGCAGGGAATCAGAGGCCGGGGATCAGAGGCCGGAATCAGATGCCGGGAATAAGAGGCCGGGAATCAGAGGTGGGGAATCAGAGTCCGGGAATCAGAGATGGGGATTCAGAGGCGGGGAATGAGATATGGGGAATCAGAGGCGGGGAATCAGAGGCGGGGAAACAGAGGCGGGGAATCAGATATGGGGAATCAGAGGTGGCGAATCAAAGGCGGTGAATCAGAGATGGGGAATCAGAGGCCGGGAATCAGAGGCAGAGAATCAAACAAGGGGAATCAGAGGCGGGGAATAAGAGCTGGGGAATCAGAGGCGGGGAATCATAGCTGGCGAATCAGATGCCGGTAATCAGACGCGCGAAATCAGAGGCGGGGATTCAGAGCTGGGGAATCAGAGGCGGGGAATCAGAGTTGGGGAATCAGAGGCGGGGAATCAGATATGGGGAATCAGAGGCGGGGAATCAGAGGCGGGGAAACAGAGGAGGGGAATCAGATATGGGGAATCAGAGGTGGGGAATCAGGGGCGGGGTATCAGTGGCAGGGAATCAGAGGCGGGAAATCAGAGGCCGGGAATCAGAGGCGGTGAATCAGAGGCGGGGAATCAGAGGCAGGGAATCGGATGTGCGGAATCAGAGATGGGGAATCAGAGGTGGGGAATCAGAGGCGGTGAATCAGACATGGGTAATCAGAGGCGGGGAATCAGAGGCAGGAAATCAGAAACGGGGAATCAGAGGCGGGGAATCAGAGCTGGGGAATTAGATGCAGGGAATCAGAGTTGGGGATTCAGAGGCGGGGAATCAGATATGGGGAATCAGAGGTGGGGAATCAGAGCTGGGGAATCAGAGGTGGGGAATCAGAGTTGGGGAATCAGAGGCTGGGACTTAGATATGGGGAAACAGAGGCGGGGAATCAGAGGAGGGGAAACAGAGGCGGGGAATCAGATATGGGGAATCAGAGGTGGGGAATCAGAGGCAGGGAATCAGATGTGCGGTATCAGAGATGGGGAATCAGAGGCAGGGAATCAGAATCAGAAGCAGGGAATAAGACGCGGGGAATCTGAGGCGGGGAATCAGAGCTGGGGAATCAGAGGCTGTGAATCAGAGGCGGGGAATCAGAAGCAGGGAATCGGATGTGCGGAATCAGAGATGGGGAATCAGAGGTGGGGAATCAGAGGCGGTGAATCAGACATGGGTAATCAGAGGCGGGGAATCAGAGGCAGGAAATCAGACACGGGGAATCTGAGGCGGGGAATCAGAGGCGGGGAATCAGAGGCAGGGAATGGGATGTGCGGAATCAGAGATGGGGAATCAGAGGTGGGGAATCAGAGGCGGTGAATCAGACATGGGTAATCAGAGGCGGGGAATCAGAGGCAGGAAATCAGACACGGGGAATCAGAGGCGGGGAATCAGAGCTGGGGAATTAGATGCAGGGAATCAGAGTTGGGGATTCAGAGGCGGGGAATCAGATATGGGGAAACTGAGGTGGGGAATCAGAGGTGGGCAAATAGAGGCGGGGAATCAGATATGGGGAAACAGAGGCGGGGAATCAGAGGTGGGGAAACAGAGGCGGGGAATCAGATATGGGGAATCAGAGGTGGGGAATCAGAGGTTGGGAATCACAGGCAGGGAATCAGAGGCGGGGAATCAGATATGGGGAATCAGAGGTGGGGAATCAGAGGCAGGGAATCAGATGTGCGGAATCAGAGATGGGATCAGAGGCAGGGAATCTGAATCAGAAGCAGGGAATAAGACGCGGGGAATCAGAGGCGTAGAATCAGAGATGGGGAATCAGAGGTGGGGAATCAGAGGCGGTGATTCAGACATGGGTAATCAGAGGCGGGGAATCAGATGCAGGGCATCAGATGCGGGGAATCAGAGGCGGGGAATCAGAGCTGGGGAATCAGAGGTGTGGAATCAGAGTTGGGGAATCAGAGGCGGGGACTTAGATATGGGGAAACAGAGGCGGGGAATCAGAGGCGGGGAAACAGAGGCGGGGAATCAGATATGGGGAATCAGAGGTGGGGAATCAGAGGCAGGGAATCAGATGTGCGGAATCAGAGATGGGGAATCAGAGGCAGGGAATCAGAATCAGAAGCAGGGAATAAGACGCGGGGAATCAGAGGCGGGGAATCAGAGCTGGGGAATCAGAGGCAGTGAATCAGAGGCGGGGAATCAGAGGCAGGGAATCGGATGTGCGGAATCAGAGATGGGGAATCAGAGGTGGGGAATCAGAGGCGGTGAAATAGACATGGGTAATCAGAGGCGGGGAATCAGAGGCAGGAAATCAGACACGGGGAATCAGAGGCGGGGAATCAGAGCTGGGAACTTAGAGGCAGGGAATCAGAGTTGGGGATTCAGAGGCGGGGAATCAGATATGGGGAAACAGAGGCGGGGAATCAGAGGCGGGCAAATAGAGGCGGGGATCAGATATGGGGAAACAGAGGAGGGGAATCAGAGGCGGGGAAACAGAGGCGGGGAATCAGATATGGGGAATCAGAGGTGGGAAATCAGAGGTTGGGAATTAGAGGCAGGGAATCAGAGGCTGGGAATCAGATGCATGGAATCAGATGCGGGGAATCTGAGGCGGGGAATCAGAGCTGGGGAATCAGAGGTGGGGAATCAAAGTTGGGGAATCAGAGTCGGGGACTTAGATATGGGGAAACAGAGGCGGGGAATCAGAGGTGGGGAACAGAAGGTGGGGAATCAGATATGGGGAATCAGAGATGGGGAATCAGAGGCAGGGAATTAGATGTGCGGAATCAGAGATGGGGAATCAGAGGTGGGGAATCAGAATCAGAAGCAGGGAATCAGAGCCAGGGAATCAGAGTTGGGGATTCAGAGGCGGGGAATCAGATATGGGGAAACAGAGGCGGGGAATCAGAGGCGGGAAAACAGAGGAGGGGAATTAGATATGGGGAATCAGAGGTGGGGAATCAGAGGTGGTGAATCAGAGATGGGGAATCACAGGCGGGGAATCAGAGGCAGGGATTAGAACGCGGGGAATCAGAGGCAGGGAATCAGAGTTGGGGCATCAGAGGTTGGGAATTAGGTATGGGGAAACAGAGGCGGGGAATCAGAGGCGGGGAAACAGAGGCGGGGAATCAGATATGGGGAATCAGAGGTGGGGAATCAGAGGTTGGGAATCAGAGGCAGGGAATCAGAGGCTTGGAATCAGATGCAGGGAATCAGATGCGGGGAATCAGATATGGGGAATCAGAGGCGGGGAATCAGAGGTGGGGAAACAGGGGCTGGGAATCAGATATGGGGAATCAGAGGTGGGGAATCAGGGGCGGGGTATCAGTGGCAGGGAATCAGAGGCGGGAAATCAGAGGCCGGGAATCAGAGGCGGTGAATCAGGGGCGGGGAATCAGAGGCAGGGAATCGGATGTGCGGAATCAGAGATGGGGAATCAGAGGTGGGGAATCAGAATCAGAAGCAGGGAATCAGAGGCCGGGAATTAGAGGCCGGAATCAGATGCCGGGAATAAGAGGCCGGGAATCAGAGGTTGGGAATCAGAGTCCGGGAATCAGAGATGGGGAATCAGAGGCGGGGAATGAGATATGGGGAATCAGAGGCGGGGAATCAGAGGCGGGGAAACAGAGGTGAGGAATCAAATATGGGGATTCAGAGGTGGCGAATCAAAGGCGGTGAATCAGAGGCGGGGAATCAGAGCTGGGGAATCAGAGGCGGGGAATCAGAGTTGGGGAATCAGAGGCGGGGAATCAGAGTTGGGGAATCAGAGTCGGGGAATCAGAGGCAGGGAATCAGATGTGCGGAATCAGAGATGGGGAATCAGAGGTGGGGAATCAGAGCTGGAGAATCAGATGTGGGGAATCAGAGGTGGGGAATCAGAGGCGGGGACTTAGATATTGGGAAACAGAGGCGGGGAATCAGAGCTGGGGAATCAGAGGCGGGGAATCAGAGTTGGGGAATCAGAGGCGGGGAATCAGATATGGGGAAACAGGGGCGGGGAATCAGAGGCGGGGAAACAGAGGCGAGGAATCAGATATGGGGAATCAGAGGTGGGGAATCAGAGTTGGGGAATCAGAGGCGGGGACTTAGATATGGGGAAACAGAGGCGGGGAATCAGAGGCGGGGAAACAGAGGCGGGGAATCAGATATGGGGAATCAGAGGTGGGGAATCAGAGGCAGGGAATCAGATGTGCGGAATCAGAGATGGGGAATCAGAGGCAGGGAATCAGAATCAGAAGCAGGGAATAAGACGCGGGGAATCAGAGGCGGGGAATCAGAGCTGGGGAATCAGAGGCAGTGAATCAGAGGCGGGGAATCAGAGGCAGGGAATCGGATGTGCGGAATCAGAGATGGGGAATCAGAGGTGGGGAATCAGAGGCGGTGAATTAGACATGGGTAATCAGAGGCGGGGAATCAGAGGCAGGAAATCAGACACGGGGAATCAGAGGCGGGGAATCAGAGCTGGGAACTTAGAGGCAGGGAATTAGAGTTGGGGATTCAGAGGCGGGGAATCAGATATGGGGAAACAGAGGCGGGGAATCAGAGGCTGGCAAATAGAGGCGGGGATCAGATATGGGGAAACAGAGGAGGGGAATCAGAGGCGGGGAAACAGAGGCGGGGAATCAGATATGGGGAATCAGAGGTGGGGAATCAGAGGTTGGGAATCAGAGGCAGGGAATCAGAGGCTGGGAATCAGATGCATGGAATCAGATGCGGGGAATCAGAGGCGGGGAATCAGAGCTGGGGAATCAGAGGTGGGGAATCAAAGTTGGGGAATCAGAGTCGGGGACTTAGATATGGGGAAACAGAGGCGGGAAATCAGAGGTGGGGAACAGAAGGCGGGGAATCAGATATGGGGAATCAGAGGCAGGGAATCAGAGTTGGGGATTCAGAGGCGGGGAATCAGATATGGGGAAACAGAGGCGGGGAATCAGAGGCGGGAAAACAGAGGCGGGGAATTAGATATGGGGAATCAGAGGTGGTGAATCAGAGATGGGGAATCACAGGCGGGGAATCAGAGGCAGGGAATAGAACACGGGGAATCAGAGGCAGGGAATCAGAGTTGGGGCATCAGAGGTTGGGAATTAGGTATGGGGAAACAGAGGCGGGGAATCAGAGGCGGGGAAACAGAGGCGGGGAATCAGATATGGGGAATCAGAGGTGGGGAATCAGAGGTTGGGAATCAGAGGTGGGGAATCAGAGTTGGGGAATCAGAGGCGGGGACTTAGATATGGGGAAACAGAGGCGGGGAATCAGAGGCGGGGAAACAGAGGCGGGGAATCAGATATGGGGAATCAGAGGTGGGGAATCAGAGGCAGGGAATCAGATGTGCGGAATCAGAGATGGGGAATCAGAGGCAGGGAATCAGAATCAGAAGCAGGGAATAAGACGCGGGGAATCAGAGGCGGAGAATCAGAGCTGGGGAATCAGAGGCAGTGAATCAGAGGCGGGGAATCAGAGGCAGGGAATCGGATGTGCGGAATCAGAGATGGGGAATCAGAGGTGGGGAATCAGAGGCGGTGAATTAGACATGGGTAATCAGAGGCGGGGAATCAGAGGCAGGAAATCAGACACGGGGAATCAGAGGCGGGGAATCAGAGCTGGGAACTTAGAGGCAGGGAATTAGAGTTGGGGATTCAGAGGCAGGGAATCAGATATGGGGAAACAGAGGCGGGGAATCAGAGGCGGGCAAATAGAGGCGGGGATCAGATATGGGGAAACAGAGGAGGGGAATCAGAGGCGGGGAAACAGAGGCGGGGAATCAGATATGGGGAATCAGAGGTGGGGAATCAGAGGTTGGGAATCAGAGGCAGGGAATCAGAGGCTGGGAATCAGATGCATGGAATCAGATGCGGGGAATCAGAGGCGGGGAATCAGAGCTGGGGAATCAGAGGTGGGGAATCAAAGTTGGGGAATCAGAGTCGGGGACTTAGATATGGGGAAACAGAGGCGGGGAATCAGAGGTGGGGAACAGAAGGCGGGGAATCAGATATGGGGAATCAGAGGCAGGGAATCAGAGTTGGGGATTCAGAGGCGGGGAATCAGATATGGGGAAACAGAGGCGGGGAATCAGAGGCGGGAAAACAGAGGCGGGGAATTAGATATGGGGAATCAGAGGTGGGGAATCAGAGGTGGTGAATCAGAGATGGGGAATCACAGGCGGGGAATCAGAGGCAGGGAATAGAACGCGGGGAATCAGAGGCAGGGAATCAGAGTTGGGGCATCAGAGGTTGGGAATTAGGTATGGGGAAACAGAGGCGGGGAATCAGAGGCGGGGAATCAGAGGCGGGGAAACAGAGGCGGGGAATCAGATATGGGGAATCAGAGGTGGGGAATCAGAGGTTGGGAATCAGAGGTGGGGAATCAGAGTTGGGAATCAGAGGCGGGGACTTAGATATGGGGAAACAGAGGCGGGGAATCAGAGGCGGGGAAACAGAGGCGGGGAATCAGATATGGGGAATCAGAGGTGGGGAATCAGAGGCAGGGAATCAGATGTGCGGAATCAGAGATGGGGAATCAGAGGCAGGGAATCAGAATCAGAAGCAGGGAATAAGACGCGGGGAATCAGAGGCGGAGAATCAGAGCTGGGGAATCAGAGGCAGTGAATCAGAGGCGGGGAATCAGAGGCAGGGAATCGGATGTGCGGAATCAGAGATGGGGAATCAGAGGTGGGGAATCAGAGGCGGTGAATTAGACATGGGTAATCAGAGGCGGGGAATCAGAGGCAGGAAATCAGACACGGGGAATCAGAGGCGGGGAATCAGAGCTGGGAACTTAGAGGCAGGGAATTAGAGTTGGGGATTCAGAGGCAGGGAATCAGATATGGGGAAACAGAGGCGGGGAATCAGAGGCGGGCAAATAGAGGCGGGGATCAGATATGGGGAAACAGAGGAGGGGAATCAGAGGCGGGGAAACAGAGGCGGGGAATCAGATATGGGGAATCAGAGGTGGGGAATCAGAGGTTGGGAATCAGAGGCAGGGAATCAGAGGCTGGGAATCAGATGCATGGAATCAGATGCGGGGAATCAGAGGCGGGGAATCAGAGCTGGGGAATCAGAGGTGGGGAATCAAAGTTGGGGAATCAGAGTCGGGGACTTAGATATGGGGAAACAGAGGCGGGGAATCAGAGGTGGGGAACAGAAGGCGGGGAATCAGATATGGGGAATCAGAGGCAGGGAATCAGAGTTGGGGATTCAGAGGCGGGGAATCAGATATGGGGAAACAGAGGCGGGGAATCAGAGGCGGGAAAACAGAGGCGGGGAATT
This sequence comes from Narcine bancroftii, assembly GCF_036971445.1. NCBI lineage: Eukaryota > Metazoa > Chordata > Chondrichthyes > Torpediniformes > Narcinidae > Narcine > Narcine bancroftii. The sequence continues at coordinate 8,657,605 of NW_027211893.1, forward strand.
AGATATGGGGAATCAGAGGTGGGGAATCAGAGGTGGTGAATCAGAGATGGGGAATCACAGGCGGGGAATCAGAGGCAGGGAATAGAACGCGGGGAATCAGAGGCAGGGAATCAGAGTTGGGGCATCAGAGGTTGGGAATTAGGTATGGGGAAACAGAGGCGGGGAATCAGAGGCGGGGAAACAGAGGCGGGGAATCAGATATGGGGAATCAGAGGTGGGGAATCAGAGGTTGGGAATCAGAGGCAGGGAATCAGAGGCTTGGAATCAGATGCAGGGAATCAGATGCGGGGAATCAGATATGGGGAATCAGAGGCGGGGAATCAGAGGTGGGGAAACAGGGCCGGGGAATCAGATATGGGGAATCAGAGGTGGGGAATCAGGGGCGGGGTATCAGTGGGAGGGAATCAGAGGCGGGAAATCAGAGGCCGGGAATCAGAGGCGGTGAATCAGGGGCGGGGAATCAGAGGCAGGGAATCGGATGTGCGGAATCAGAGATGGGGAATCAGAGGTGGGGAATCAGAATCAGAAGCAGGGAATCAGAGGCCGGGAATTAGAGGCCGGAATCAGATGCCGGGAATAAGAGACCGGGAATCAGAGGTTGGGAATCAGAGTCCGGGAATCAGAGATGGGGAATCAGAGGCGGGGAATGAGATATGGGGAATCAGAGGCGGGGAATCAGAGGCGGGGAAACAGAGGCGAGGAATCAAATATGGGGATTCAGAGGTGGCGAATCAAAGGCGGTGAATCAGAGGCGGGGAATCAGAGCTGGGGAATCAGAGGCGGGGAATCAGAGTTGGGGAATCAGAGGCGGGGAATCAGAGCTGGGGAATCAGAGTCGGGGAATCAGAGGCAGGGAATCAGATGTGCGGAATCAGAGATGGGGAATCAGAGGTGGGGAATCAGAGCTGGAGAATCAGAGGTGGGGAATCAGAGTTGGGGAATAAGAGGCGGGGACTTAGATATTGGGAAACAGAGGCGGGGAATCAGAGCTGGGGAATCAGAGGCGGGGAATCAGATATGGGGAAACAGAAGAGGGGAATCAGAGGCGGGGAAACAGAGGCGGGGAATCAGATATGGGGAATCAGAGGTGGGGAATCAGAGGTTGGGAATCAGAGGCAGGGAATCAGAGGCTGGGAATCAGATGCATGGAATCAGATGCGGGGAATCAGAGGCGGGGAATCAGAGCTGGGGAATCAGAGGTGGGGAATCAAAGTTGGGGAATCAGAGTCGGGGACTTAGATATGGGGAAACAGAGGCGGGGAATCAGAGGTGGGGAACAGAAGGCGGGGAATCAGATATGGGGAATCAGAGATGGGGAATCAGAGGCAGGGAATTAGATGTGCGGAATCAGAGATGGGGAATCAGAGGTGGGGAATCAGAATCAGAAGCAGGGAATCAGAGGCAGGGAATCAGAGTTGGGGATTCAGAGGCGGGGAATCAGATATGGGGAAACAGAGGTGGGGAATCAGAGGCGGGAAAACAGAGGCGGGGAATTAGATATGGGGAATCAGAGGTGGGGAATCAGAGGTGGTGAATCAGAGATGGGGAATCACAGGCGGGGAATCAGAGGCAGGGAATAGAACGCGGGGAATCAGAGGCAGGGAATCAGAGTTGGAGCATCAGAGGTTGGGAATTAGATATGGGGAAACAGAGGCGGGGAATCAGAGGCGGTGAAACAGAGGCGGGGAATCAGATATGGGGAATCAGAGGTGGGGAATCAGAGGTTGGGAATCAGAGGCAGGGAATCAGAGGCTTGGAATCAGATGCAGGGAATTAGATGCGGGGAATCAGAGGCGGGGAATCAGAGCTGGGTAATCAGAGGCGGGGAATCAGAGTTGGGGAATCAGAGGCGGGGAATCAGATATGGGGAATCAGAGGCGGGGAATCAGAGGCGGGGAAACAGAGGGGGGGAATCAGATATGGGGAATCAGAGGTGGGTAATCAGGGGCGGGGTATCAGTGGCAGGGAATCAGAGGCGGGAAATCAGAGGCCGGGAATCAGAGGCGGTGAATCAGGGGCGGGGAATCAGAGGCAGGCAATCGGATGTGCGGAATCAGAGATGGGGAATCAGAGGTGGGGAATCAGAATCAGAAGCAGGGAATCAGAGGCCGGGAATTAGAGGCCGGAATCAGATGCCGGGAATAAGAGGCCGGGAATCAGAGGTTGGGAATCAGAGTCCGGGAATCAGAGATGGGGAATCAGAGGCGGGGAATGAGATATGGGGAATCAGAGGCAGGGAATCAGAGGCGGGGAAACAGAGGCGAGGAATCAGATATGGGGATTCAGAGGTGGCGAATCAAAGGCGGTGAATCAGAGGCGGGGAATCAGAGCTGGGGAATCAGAGGCGGGGAATCAGAGGTTGGGAATCAGAGGCAGGGAATCAGAGGCTTGGAATCAGATGCAGGGAATTAGATGCGGGGAATCAGAGGCGGGGAATCAGAGCTGGGGAATCAGAGGCGGGAAATCAGAGTTGGGGAATCAGAGGCGGGGAATCAGATATGGGGAAACAGAGGAGGGGAATCAGAGGCGGGGAAACAGAGGCGGGGAATCAGATATGGGGAATCAGAGGTGGGGAATCAGAGGTTGGGAATAAGAGGCAGGGAATCAGAGGCTGGGAATCATATGCATGGAATCAGATGCGGGGAATCAGAGGCGGGGAATCAGAGCTGGGGAATCAGAGGTGGGGAATCAAAGTTGGGGAATCAGAGTCGGGGACTTAGATATGGGGAAACAGAGGCGGGGAATCAGAGGCGGGGAACAGAAGGCGGGGAATCAGATATGGGGAATCAGAGATTGGGAATCAGAGGCAGGGAATTAGATGTGCGGAATCAGAGATGGGGAATCAGAGGTGGGGAATCAGAATCAGAAGCAGGGAATCAGAGGCAGGGAATCAGAGTTGGGGATTCAGAGGCGGGGAATCAGATATGGGGAAACAGAGGCGGGGAATCAGAGGCGGGAAAACAGAGGCGGGGAATTAGATATGGGGAATCAGAGGTGGGGAATCAGAGGTGGTGAATCAGAGATGGGGAATCACAGGCGTGGAATCAGAGGCAGGGAATAGAACGCGGGGAATCAGAGGCAGGGAATCAGAGTTGGGGCATCAGAGGTTGGGAATTAGATATGGGGAAACAGAGGCGGGGAATCAGAGGCGGGGAAACAGAGGCGGGGAATCAGATATGGGGAATCAGAGGTGGGGAATCAGAGGTTGGGAATCAGATGCAGGGAATCAGAGGCTTGGAATCAGATGCAGGGAATCAGATGCGGGGAATCAGAGGCGGGGAATCATAGCTGGAGAATCAGAGGTGGGGAATCAGAGTTGGGGAATCAGAGGCGGGTCTTAGATATTGGGAAACAGAGGCGGGGAATCAGAGGCGGGGAAACAGAGGCGGGAAATCAGATATGGGGAATCAGAGGTGGGGAATCAGAGGCAGGGAATCAGATGTGCGCAATCAGAGATGGGGAATCAGAGGCAGGGAATCAGAATCAGAAGCAGGGAATCAGATGCCGGGAATCAGAGGCCGGAATCAGATGACGGGAATAAGAGGCCGGGAATCAGAGGTGGGGAATGAGAGTCCGGGAATCAGAGATGGGGATTCAGAGTCGGGGAATGAGATATGGGGAATCAGAGGCGGGGAATCAGAGGCGGGGAAACAGAGGCGGGGAATCAGATATGGGGAATCAGAGGTGGCGAATCAAAGGCGGTGAATCAGAGCTGGGGAATCAGAGGCGGGGAATCAGAGTTGGGGAAGCAGAGGCGGGGAATCAGAGCTGGGGAATCAGAGTCGGGGAATCAGAGGCAGGGAATCAGATGTGTGGAATCAGAGATGGGGAATCAGAGGTGGGGAATCAGAGGCGGTGAGTCAGAGATGGGGAATCAGAGGCGGTGAATCAGAGGCAGGAAATCAGACACGGGGTTTCAGAGGCTGGGAATCAGACGGGGGGAATCAAAGGTGGGGAATCAGAGCTGGGGAATCAGAGGCAGGGAATCAGAGTTGGGGATTCAGAGGCGGGGAATCAGATATGGGGAAACAGAGGCGGGGAATCAGAGGCGGGAAAACAGAGGCGGGGAATTAGATATGGGGAATCAGAGGTGGGGAATCAGAGGTGGTGAATCAGAGATGGGGAATCACAGGCGGGGAATCAGAGGCAGGGAATAGAACGCGGGGAATCAGAGGCAGGGAATCAGAGTTGGGGCATCAGAGGTTGGGAATTAGGTATGGGGAAACAGAGGCGGGGAATCAGAGGCGGGGAATCAGAGGCGGGGAAACAGAGGCGGGGAATCAGATATGGGGAATCAGAGGTGGGGAATCAGAGGTTGGGAATCAGAGGTGGGGAATCAGAGTTGGGGAATCAGAGGCGGGGACTTAGATATGGGGAAACAGAGGCGGGGAATCAGAGGCGGGGAAACAGAGGCGGGGAATCAGATATGGGGAATCAGAGGTGGGGAATCAGAGGCAGGGAATCAGATGTGCGGAATCAGAGATGGGGAATCAGAGGCAGGGAATCAGAATCAGAAGCAGGGAATAAGACGCGGGGAATCAGAGGCGGAGAATCAGAGCTGGGGAATCAGAGGCAGTGAATCAGAGGCGGGGAATCAGAGGCAGGGAATCGGATGTGCGGAATCAGAGATGGGGAATCAGAGGTGGGGAATCAGAGGCGGTGAATTAGACATGGGTAATCAGAGGCGGGGAATCAGAGGCAGGAAATCAGACACGGGGAATCAGAGGCGGGGAATCAGAGCTGGGAACTTAGAGGCAGGGAATTAGAGTTGGGGATTCAGAGGCAGGGAATCAGAGGCGGGCAAATAGAGGTGGGGATCAGATATGGGGAAACAGAGGAGGGGAATCAGAGGCGGGGAAACAGAGGCGGGGAATCAGATATGGGGATTCAGAGGTGGGGAATCAGAGGTTGGGAATCAGAGGCAGGGAATCAGAGGCTGGGAATCAGAGGCGGGCAAATAGAGGCGGGGATCAGATATGGGGAAACAGAGGAGGGGAATCAGAGGCGGGGAAACAGAGGCGGGGAATCAGATATGGGGAATCAGAGGTGGGGAATCAGAGGTTGGGAATCAGAGGCAGGGAATCAGAGGCTGGGAATCAGATGCATGGAATCAGATGCGGGGAATCAGAGGCGGGGAATCAGAGCTGGGGAATCAGAGGTGGGGAATCAAAGTTGGGGAATCAGAGTCGGGGACTTAGATATGGGGAAACAGAGGCGGGGAATCAGAGGTGGGGAACAGAAGGCGGGGAATCAGATATGGGGAATCAGAGGCAGGGAATCAGAGTTGGGGATTCAGAGGCGGGGAATCAGATATGGGGAAACAGAGGCGGGGAATCAGAGGCGGGAAAACAGAGGCGGGGAATTAGATATGGGGAATCAGAGGTGGGGAATCAGAGGTGGTGAATCAGAGATGGGGAATCACAGGCGGGGAATCAGAGGCAGGGAATAGAACGCGGGGAATCAGAGGCAGGGAATCAGAGTTGGGGCATCAGAGGTTGGGAATTAGGTATGGGGAAACAGAGGCGGGGAATCAGAGGCGGGGAAACAGAGGCGGGGAATCAGATATGGGGAATCAGAGGTGGGGAATCAGAGGTTGGGAATCAGAGGCAGGGAATCAGAGGCTTGGAATCAGATGCAGGGAATCAGATGCGGGGAATCAGATATGGGGAATCAGAGGCGGGGAATCAGAGGTGGGGAAACAGGGCCGGGGAATCAGATATGGGGAATCAGAGGTGGGGAATCAGGGGCGGGGTATCAGTGGGAGGGAATCAGAGGCGGGAAATCAGAGGCCGGGAATCAGAGGCGGTGAATCAGGGGCGGGGAATCAGAGGCAGGGAATCGGATGTGCGGAATCAGAGATGGGGAATCAGAGGTGGGGAATCAGAATCAGAAGCAGGGAATCAGAGGCCGGGAATTAGAGGCCGGAATCAGATGCCGGGAATAAGAGGCCGGGAATCAGAGGTTGGGAATCAGAGTCCGGGAATCAGAGATGGGGAATCAGAGGCGGGGAATGAGATATGGGGAATCAGAGGCGGGGAATCAGAGGCGGGGAAACAGAGGCGAGGAATCAAATATGGGGATTCAGAGGTGGCGAATCAAAGGCGGTGAATCAGAGGCGGGGAATCAGAGCTGGGGAATCAGAGGCGGGGAATCAGAGTTGGGGAATCAGAGGCGGGGAATCAGAGCTGGGGAATCAGAGTCGGGGAATCAGAGGCAGGGAATCAGATGTGCGGAATCAGAGATGGGGAATCAGAGGTGGGGAATCAGAGCTGGAGAATCAGAGGTGGGGAATCAGAGTTGGGGAATAAGAGGCGGGGACTTAGATATTGGGAAACAGAGGCGGGGAATCAGAGCTGGGGAATCAGAGGCGGGGAATCAGATATGGGGAAACAGAAGAGGGGAATCAGAGGCGGGGAAACAGAGGCGGGGAATCAGATATGGGGAATCAGAGGTGGGGAATCAGAGGTTGGGAATCAGAGGCAGGGAATCAGAGGCTGGGAATCAGATGCATGGAATCAGATGCGGGGAATCAGAGGCGGGGAATCAGAGCTGGGGAATCAGAGGTGGGGAATCAAAGTTGGGGAATCAGAGTCGGGGACTTAGATATGGGGAAACAGAGGCGGGGAATCAGAGGTGGGGAACAGAAGGCGGGGAATCAGATATGGGGAATCAGAGATGGGGAATCAGAGGCAGGGAATTAGATGTGCGGAATCAGAGATGGGGAATCAGAGGTGGGGAATCAGAATCAGAAGCAGGGAATCAGAGGCAGGGAATCAGAGTTGGGGATTCAGAGGCGGGGAATCAGATATGGGGAAACAGAGGTGGGGAATCAGAGGCGGGAAAACAGAGGCGGGGAATTAGATATGGGGAATCAGAGGTGGGGAATCAGAGGTGGTGAATCAGAGATGGGGAATCACAGGCGGGGAATCAGAGGCAGGGAATAGAACGCGGGGAATCAGAGGCAGGGAATCAGAGTTGGAGCATCAGAGGTTGGGAATTAGATATGGGGAAACAGAGGCGGGGAATCAGAGGCGGTGAAACAGAGGCGGGGAATCAGATATGGGGAATCAGAGGTGGGGAATCAGAGGTTGGGAATCAGAGGCAGGGAATCAGAGGCTTGGAATCAGATGCAGGGAATTAGATGCGGGGAATCAGAGGCGGGGAATCAGAGCTGGGTAATCAGAGGCGGGGAATCAGAGTTGGGGAATCAGAGGCGGGGAATCAGATATGGGGAATCAGAGGCGGGGAATCAGAGGCGGGGAAACAGAGGGGGGGAATCAGATATGGGGAATCAGAGGTGGGTAATCAGGGGCGGGGTATCAGTGGCAGGGAATCAGAGGCGGGAAATCAGAGGCCGGGAATCAGAGGCGGTGAATCAGGGGCTGGGAATCAGAGGCAGGCAATCGGATGTGCGGAATCAGAGATGGGGAATCAGAGGTGGGGAATCAGAATCAGAAGCAGGGAATCAGAGGCCGGGAATTAGAGGCCGGAATCAGATGCCGGGAATAAGAGGCCGGGAATCAGAGGTTGGGAATCAGAGTCCGGGAATCAGAGATGGGGAATCAGAGGCGGGGAATGAGATATGGGGAATCAGAGGCAGGGAATCAGAGGCGGGGAAACAGAGGCGAGGAATCAGATATGGGGATTCAGAGGTGGCGAATCAAAGGCGGTGAATCAGAGGCGGGGAATCAGAGCTGGGGAATCAGAGGCGGGGAATCAGAGGTTGGGAATCAGAGGCAGGGAATCAGAGGCTTGGAATCAGATGCAGGGAATTAGATGCGGGGAATCAGAGGCGGGGAATCAGAGCTGGGGAATCAGAGGCGGGGAATCAGAGTTGGGGAATCAGAGGCGGGGAATCAGATATGGGGAAACAGAGGAGGGGAATCAGAGGCGGGGAAACAGAGGCGGGGAATCAGATATGGGGAATCAGAGGTGGGGAATCAGAGGTTGGGAATAAGAGGCAGGGAATCAGAGGCTGGGAATCATATGCATGGAATCAGATGCGGGGAATCAGAGGCGGGGAATCAGAGCTGGGGAATCAGAGGTGGGGAATCAAAGTTGGGGAATCAGAGTCGGGGATTTAGATATGGGGAAACAGAGGCGGGGAATCAGAGGCGGGGAACAGAAGGCGGGGAATCAGATATGGGGAATCAAAGATTGGGAATCAGAGGCAGGGAATTAGATGTGCGGAATCAGAGATGGGGAATCAGAGGTGGGGAATCAGAATCAGAAGCAGGGAATCAGAGGCAGGGAATCAGAGTTGGGGATTCAGAGGCGGGGAATCAGATATGGGGAAACAGAGGCGGGGAATCAGAGGCGGGAAAACAGAGGCGGGGAATTAGATATGGGGAATCAGAGGTGGGGAATCAGAGGTGGTGAATCAGAGATGGGGAATCACAGGCGTGGAATCAGAGGCAGGGAATAGAACGCGGGGAATCAGAGGCAGGGAATCAGAGTTGGGGCATCAGAGGTTGGGAATTAGATATGGGGAAACAGAGGCGGGGAATCAGAGGCGGGGAAACAGAGGCGGGGAATCAGATATGGGGAATCAGAGGTGGGGAATCAGAGGTTGGGAATCAGAGGCAGGGAATCAGAGGCTTGGAATCAGATGCAGGGAATCAGATGCGGGATATCAGAAATGGGGAATCAGAGGTGGGGAATCAGAGGTTGGGAATCAGATGCAGGGAATCAGAGGCTTGGAATCAGATGCAGGGAATCAGATGCGGGGAATCAGAGGCGGGGAATCATAGCTGGAGAATCAGAGGTGGGGAATCAGAGTTGGGGAATCAGAGGCGGGTCTTAGATATTGGGAAACAGAGGCGGGGAATCAGAGGCGGGGAAACAGAGGCGGGAAATCAGATATGGGGAATCAGAGGTGGGGAATCAGAGGCAGGGAATCAGATGTGCGCAATCAGAGATGGGGAATCAGAGGCAGGGAATCAGAATCAGAAGCAGGGAATCAGAGGCCGGGAATCTGAGGCCGGAATCAGATGACGGGAATAAGAGGCCGGGAATCAGAGGTGGGGAATGAGAGTCCGGGAATCAGAGATGGGGATTCAGAGTCGGGGAATGAGATATGGGGAATCAGAGGCGGGGAATCAGAGGCGGGGAAACAGAGGCGGGGAATCAGATATGGGGAATCAGAGGTGGCGAATCAAAGGCGGTGAATCAGAGCTGGGGAATCAGAGGCGGGGAATCAGAGTTGGGGAAGCAGAGGCGGGGAATCAGAGCTGGGGAATCAGAGTCGGGGAATCAGAGGCAGGGAATCAGATGTGTGGAATCAGAGATGGGGAATCAGAGGTGGGGAATCAGAGGCGGTGAGTCAGAGATGGGGAATCAGAGGCGGTGAATCAGAGGCAGGAAATCAGACACGGGGTTTCAGAGGCTGGGAATCAGACGGGGGGAATCAAAGGTGGGGAATCAGAGCTGGGGAATCAGAGGCAGGGAATCAGAGTTGGGGATTCAGAGGCGGGGAATCAGATATGGGGAAACAGAGGCGGGGAATCAGAGGCGGGAAAACAGAGGCGAGGAATTAGATATGGGGAATCAGAGGTGGGGAATCAGAGGTGGTGAATCAGAGATGGGGAATCAGAGCTGGGGAATCAGAGGTGGGGAATCAGAGTTGGGGAATCAGAGGCGGGGACTTAGATATGGGGAAACAGAGGCGGGGAATCAGAGGCGGGGAAACAGAGGCGGGGAATCAGATATGGGGAATCAGAGGTGGAGAATCAGAGGCAGGGAATCAGATGTGCGGAATCAGAGATGGGGAATCAGAGGCAGGGAATCAGAATCAGAAGCAGGGAATAAGACGCGGGGAATCAGAGGCGGGGAATCAGAGCTGGGGAATCAGAGGCAGTGAATCAGAGGCGGGGAATCAGAGGCAGGGAATCGGATGTGCGGAATCAGAGATGGGGAATCAGAGGTGGGGAATCAGAGGCGGTGAAATAGACATGGGTAATCAGAGGCGGGGAATCAGAGGCAGGAAATCAGACACGGGGAATCAGAGGCGGGGAATCAGAGCTGGGAACTTAGAGGCAGGGAATCAGAGTTGGGGAATCAGATGCATGGAATCAGATGCGGGGAATCAGAGGCGGGGAATCAGAGCTGGGGAATCAGAGGTGGGGAATCAAAGTTGGGGAATCAGAGTCGGGGACTTAGATATGGGGAAACAGAGGAGGGGAATCAGAGGCGGGGAAACAGAGGCGGGGAATCAGATATGGGGAATCAGAGGTGGGGAATCAGAGGTTGGGAATCAGAGGCAGGGAATCAGAGGCTTGGAATCAGATGCAGGGAATCAGATGCGGGATATCAGAAATGGGGAATCAGAGGTGGGGAATCAGAGGTTGGGAATCAGATGCAGGGAATCAGAGGCTTGAAATCAGATGCAGGGAATCAGATGCGGGGAATCAGAGGCGGGGAATCATAGCTGGAGAATCAGAGGTGGGGAATCAGAGTTGGGGAATCAGAGGCGGGTCTTAGATATTGGGAAACAGAGGCGGGGAATCAGAGGCGGGGAAACAGAGGCGGGAAATCAGATATGGGGAATCAGTGGTGGGGAATCAGAGGCAGGGAATCAGATGTGCGCAATCAGAGATGGGGAATCAGAGGCAGGGAATCAGAATCAGAAGCAGGGAATCAGAGGCCGGGAATCTGAGGCCGGAATCAGATGACGGGAATAAGAGGCCGGGAATCAGAGGTGGGGAATCAGAGTCCGGGAATCAGAGATGGGGATTCAGAGTCGGGGAATGAGATATGGGGAATCAGAGGCGGGGAATCAGAGGCGGGGAAACAGAGGCGGGGAATCAGATGTGGGGAATCAGAGGTGGTGAATCAAAGGCGGTGAATCAGAGCTGGGGAATCAGAGGCGGGGAATCAGAGTTGGGGAATCAGAGGCGGGGAATCAGAGCTGGGGAATCAGAGTCGGGGAATCAGAGGCAGGTAATCAGATGTGCGGAATCAGAGATGGGGAATCAGAGGTGGGGAATCAGAGGCGGTGAGTCAGAGATGGGGAATCAGAGGCGGTGAATCAGAGGCAGGAAATCAGACACGGGGATTCAGAGGCTGGGAATCAGACGGGGGGAATCAAAGGTGGGGAATCAGAGCTGGGGAAACAGAGGCAGGGAATCAGAGTTGGGGATTCAGAGGCGGGGAATCAGATATGGGGAAACAGAGGCGGGGAATCAGAGGTGGGAAAACAGAGGCGAGGAATTAGATATGGGGAATCAGAGGTGGGGAATCAGAGGTGGTGAATCAGAGATGGGGAATCACAGGCGGGGAATCAGAGGCAGGGAATAGAACGCGGGGAATCAGAGGCAGGGAATCAGAGTTGGGGCATCAGAGGTTGGGAATTAGATATGGGGAAACAGAGGCGCGGAATCAGAGGTGGGGAAACAGAGGCGGGGAATCAGATATGGGGAATCAGAGGTGGGGAATCAGAGGCAGGGAATCAGATGTGCGGAATCAGAGATGGGGAATCAGAGGCAGGGAATCTGAATCAGAAGCGGGGAGTCAGATATGGGGAATCAGGGGCCAGGAATCAGATGCTGGGAATAAGAGGCCGGGAATCAGAGGTGGGGAATCAGAGTCCGGGAATCAGAGATGGGGATTCAAAGGCGGGGATTGAGATATGGAGAATCAGAGGCGGGGAATTTGAGGCGTGGAAACAGTGGTGGGGAATCAGATATGGGGAATCAGAGGTGGCGAATCAAAGGCAGTGAATCAGAGATGGGGAATCAGAGGCGGGGAATCAGAGGCAGGGAATCAAACACAGGGAATCAGAGGCGGGGAATCAGAGCTGGGGAATCAGAGGCGGGGAATCTGAGTTGGGGAATAAGAGGCGGGGAATCAGATATGGGGAAACAGGGGCCGGGAATCAGAGGCTGGGAAACAGAGGCGGGGAATCAGATATGGGGAATCAGAGGTGTGGAATCAGAGGTTGGGAAACAGAGGCGGGGAATCAGATATGGGGAATCAGAGGTGGGGAATCAGAGGTGGTGAATCAGAGATGGGGAATCACAGGCGGGGAATCTGAGGCAGGGAATAGAACGCGGGGAATCAGAGGCAGGGAATTAGAGTTGGGGCATCAGAGGTTCGGAATTAGATATGGGGAAACAGAGGCGGGGAATCAGAGGCGGGGAAACAGAGGCGGGGAATCAGATATGGGGAATCAGAGGTGGGGAATCAGAGGCAGGGAATCAGATGTGCGGAATCAGAGATGGGGAATCAGAGGCAGGGAATCAGAATCAGAAGCGGGGAATCAGAGGCCGGGAATCAGAGGCGGGGAATCAGAGCTGGGGAATCAGAGGCGGGCAATCTGAGTTGGGGAATCAGAGGCGGGGAATCAGATATGGGGAAACAGGGGCGGGGAATCAGAGGCGGGGAAACAGAGGCGAGTAATCAGAGATGGGGAATCAGAGGTGTGGAATCAGAGGTTGGGAATCAGAGGCAGGGAATCAGAGGCGGGAAAACAGAGGAGGGGAATCAGATATGGGGAATCAGAGGTGGCGAATCAAAGGCGGTGAAACAGAGATGGGGAATCAGGGCAGGGAATCAGAGGCAGGGAATCAAACACGGGGAATCAGAGCTGGGGAATCAGAGGCGGGGAATTAGAGTTGGGGAATCAGAGGAGGGGTGTCAGAGGCGGGGAAACAGGCGGGGAATCAGATATGGGGAATAAGAGGTGGGGAATCAGATGTTGGGAATCAGAGGCAGGGAATCAGAGGTGGGGAATCAGAGGCGGGGAATCAGATATGGGGAAACAGAGGCGGGGAATCAGAGGCGGGGAAACAGAGGCGGGGAATCAGATATGGGAAATCAGAGGTGGGGAATCAGACGTTGGGAATCAGAGGCAGGGAATCAGAGGCTTGGAATCAGATGCAGGGAATCAGATGCCGGGAATCAGAGGCGGGGAATCAGAGCTGGAGAATCAGAGGTGGGGAATCAGAGTTGGGGAATCAGAGGCGGGGACTTAGATATTGGGAAACAGAGGCGGGGAATCAGAGGCGGGGAAACAGAGGCGGGGAATCAGATATGGGGAATCAGAGGTGGGGAATCAGAGGCAGGGAATCAGATGTGCGCAATCAGAGATGGGGAATCAGAGGCAGGAAATCAGAATCAGAAGCAGGGAATCAGAGGCCGGGGATCAGAGGCCGGAATCAGATGCCGGGAATAAGAGGCCGGGAATCAGAGGTGGGGAATCAGAGTCCGGGAATCAGAGATGGGGATTCAGAGGCGGGGAATGAGATATGGGGAATCAGAGGCGGGGAATCAGAGGCGGGGAAACAGAGGCGGGGAATCAGATATGGGGAATCAGAGGTGGCGAATCAAAGGCGGTGAATCAGAGATGGGGAATCAGAGGCCGGGAATCAGAGGCAGAGAATCAAACAAGGGGAATCAGAGGCGGGGAATAAGAGCTGGGGAATCAGAGGCGGGGAATCATAGCTGGCGAATCAGAGGCCGGTAATCAGACGCGCGGAATCAGAGGCGGTGATTCAGAGCTGGGGAATCAGAGGCGGGGAATCAGAGTTGGGGAATCAGAGGCGGGGAATCAGATATGGGGAATCAGAGGCGGGGAATCAGAGGCGGGGAAACAGAGGAGGGGAATCAGATATGGGGAATCAGAGGTGGGGAATCAGGGGCGGGGTATCAGTGGCAGGGAATCAGAGGCGGGAAATCAGAGGCCGGGAATCAGAGGCGGTGAATCAGAGGCGGGGAATCAGAGGCAGGGAATCGGATGTGCGGAATCAGAGATGGGGAATCAGAGGTGGGGAATCAGAGGCGGTGAATCAGACATGGGTAATCAGAGGCGGGGAATCAGAGGCAGGAAATCAGAAACGGGGAATCAGAGGCGGGGAATCAGAGCTGGGGAATTAGATGCAGGGAATCAGAGTTGGGGATTCAGAGGCGGGGAATCAGATATGGGGAATCAGAGGTGGGGAATCAGAGCTGGGGAATCAGAGGTGGGGAATCAGAGTTGGGGAATCAGAGGCTGGGACTTAGATATGGGGAAACAGAGGCGGGGAATCAGAGGCGGGGAAACAGAGGCGGGGAATCAGATATGGGGAATCAGAGGTGGGGAATCAGAGGCAGGGAATCAGATGTGCAGTATCAGAGATGGGTAATCAGAGGCAGGGAATCAGAATCAGAAGCAGGGAATAAGACGCGGGGAATCTGAGGCGGGGAATCAGAGCTGGGGAATCAGAGGCTGTGAATCAGAGGCGGGGAATCAGAGTTGGGGATTCAGAGGCGGGGAATCAGATATGGGGAAACAGAGGTGGGGAATCAGAGGCGGGAAAACAGAGGCGGGGAATTAGATATGGGGAATCAGAGGTGGGGAATCAGAGGTGGTGAATCAGAGATGGGGAATCACAGGCGGGGAATCAGAGGCAGGGAATAGAACGCGGGGAATCAGAGGCAGGGAATCAGAGTTGGAGCATCAGAGGTTGGGAATTAGATATGGGGAAACAGAGGCGGGGAATCAGAGGCGGTGAAACAGAGGCGGGGAATCAGATATGGGGAATCAGAGGTGGGGAATCAGAGGTTGGGAATCAGAGGCAGGGAATCAGAGGCTTGGAATCAGATGCAGGGAATTAGATGCGGGGAATCAGAGGCGGGGAATCAGAGCTGGGGAATCAGAGGCGGGGAATCAGAGTTGGGGAATCAGAGGCGGGGAATCAGATATGGGGAATCAGAGGCGGGGAATCAGAGGCGGGGAAACAGTGGGATGGAATCAGATATGGGGAATCAGAGGTGGGTAATCAGGGGCGGGGTATCAGTGGCAGGGAATCAGAGGCGGGAAATCAGAGGCCGGGAATCAGAGGCGGTGAATCAGGGGCGGGGAATCAGAGGCAGGCAATCGGATGTGCGGAATCAGAGATGGGGAATCAGAGGTGGGGAATCAGAATCAGAAGCAGGGAATCAGAGGCCGGGAATTAGAGGCCGGAATCAGATGCCGGGAATAAGAGGCCGGGAATCAGAGGTTGGGAATCAGAGTCCGGGAATCAGAGATGGGGAATCAGAGGCGGGGAATGAGATATGGGGAATCAGAGGCAGGGAATCAGAGGCGGGGAAACAGAGGCGAGGAATCAGATATGGGGATTCAGAGGTGGCGAATCAAAGGCGGTGAATCAGAGGCGGGGAATCAGAGCTGGGGAATCAGAGGCGGGGAATCAGAGGTTGGGAATCAGAGGCAGGGAATCAGAGGCTTGGAATCAGATGCAGGCAATTAGATGCGGGGAATCAGAGGCGGGGAATCAGAGCTGGGGAATCAGAGGCGGGGAATCAGAGTTGGGGAATCAGAGGCGGGGAATCAGATATGGGGAAACAGAGGAGGGGAATCAGAGGCGGGGAAACAGAGGCGGGGAATCAGATATGGGGAATCAGAGGTGGGGAATCAGAGGTTGGGAATAAGAGGCAGGGAATCAGAGGCTGGGAATCATATGCATGGAATCAGATGCGGGGAATCAGAGGCGGGGAATCAGAGCTGGGGAATCAGAGGTGGGGAATCAAAGTTGGGGAATCAGAGTCGGGGACTTAGATATGGGGAAACAGAGGCGGGGAATCAGAGGCGGGGAACAGAAGGCGGGGAATCAGATATGGGGAATCAGAGATTGGGAATCAGAGGCAGGGAATTAGATGTGCGGAATCAGAGATGGGGAATCAGAGGTGGGGAATCAGAATCAGAAGCAGGGAATCAGAGGCAGGGAATCAGAGTTGGGGATTCAGAGGCGGGGAATCAGATATGGGGAAACAGAGGCGGGGAATCAGAGGCGGGAAAACAGAGGCGGGGAATTAGATATGGGGAATCAGAGGTGGGGAATCAGAGGTGGTGAATCAGAGATGGGGAATCACAGGCGTGGAATCAGAGGCAGGGAATAGAACGCGGGGAATCAGAGGCAGGGAATCAGAGTTGGGGCATCAGAGGTTGGGAATTAGATATGGGGAAACAGAGGCGGGGAATCAGAGGCGGGGAAACAGAGGCGGGGAATCAGATATGGGGAATCAGAGGTGGGGAATCAGAGGTTGGGAATCAGAGGCAGGGAATCAGAGGCTTGGAATCAGATGCAGGGAATCAGATGCGGGATATCAGAAATGGGGAATCAGAGGTGGGGAATCAGAGGTTGGGAATCAGATGCAGGGAATCAGAGGCTTGGAATCAGATGCAGGGAATCAGATGCGGGGAATCAGAGGCGGGGAATCATAGCTGGAGAATCAGAGGTGGGGAATCAGAGTTGGGGAATCAGAGGCGGGTCTTAGATATTGGGAAACAGAGGCGGGGAATCAGAGGCGGGGAAACAGAGGCGGGAAATCAGATATGGGGAATCAGAGGTGGGGAATCAGAGGCAGGGAATCAGATGTGCGCAATCAGAGATGGGGAATCAGAGGCAGGGAATCAGAATCAGAAGCAGGGAATCAGAGGCCGGGAATCAGAGGCCGGAATCAGATGACGGGAATAAGAGGCCGGGAATCAGAGGTGGGGAATGAGAGTCCGGGAATCAGAGATGGGGATTCAGAGTCGGGGAATGAGATATGGGGAATCAGAGGCGGGGAATCAGAGGCGGGGAAACAGAGGCGGGGAATCAGATATGGGGAATCAGAGGTGGCGAATCAAAGGCGGTGAATCAGAGCTGGGGAATCAGAGGCGGGGAATCAGAGTTGGGGAAGCAGAGGCGGGGAATCAGAGCTGGGGAATCAGAGGCAGGGAATCAGATGTGCGCAAACAGAGATGGGGAATCAGAGGCAGGGAATCAGAATCAGAAGCAGGGAATCAGAGGCCGGGAATCTGAGGCCGGAATCAGATGACGGGAATAAGAGGCCGGGAATCAGAGGTGGGGAATCAGAGTCCGGGAATCAGAGATGGGGATTCAGAGTCGGGGAATGAGATATGGGGAATCAGAGGCGGGGAATCAGAGGCGGGGAAACAGAGGCGGGGAATCAGATGTGGGGAATCAGAGGTGGCGAATCAAAGGCGGTGAATCAGAGCTGGGGAATCAGAGGAGGGGAATCAGAGTTGGGGAATCAGAGGCGGGGAATCAGAGCTGGGGAATCAGAGTCGGGGAATCAGAGGCAGGTAATCAGATGTGCGGAATCAGAGATGGGGAATCAGAGGTGGGGAATCAGAGGCGGTGAGTCAGAGATGGGGAATCAGAGGCGGTGAATCAGAGGCAGGAAATCAGACACGGGGATTCAGAGGCTGGGAATCAGACGGGGGGAATCAAAGGTGGGGAATCAGAGCTGGGGAAACAGAGGCGGGGAATCAGATATGGGGAATCAGAGGTGGGGAATCAGAGGCAGGGAATCAGATGTGCGGAATCAGAGATGGGGAATCAGAGGCAGGGAATCTGAATCAGAAGCGGGGAGTCAGATATGGGGAATCAGGGGCCAGGAATCAGATGCTGGGAATAAGAGGCCGGGAATCAGAGGTGGGGAATCAGAGTCCGGGAATCAGAGATGGGGATTCAAAGGCGGGGATTGAGATATGGAGAATCAGAGGCGGGGAATTTGAGGCGTGGAAACAGTGGTGGGGAATCAGATATGGGGAATCAGAGGTGGCGAATCAAAGGCAGTGAATCAGAGATGGGGAATCAGAGGCGGGGAATCAGAGGCAGGGAATCAAACACAGGGAATCAGAGGCGGGGAATCAGAGCTGGGGAATCAGAGGCGGGGAATCTGAGTTGGGGAATAAGAGGCGGGGAATCAGATATGGGGAAACAGGGGCCGGGAATCAGAGGCGGGGAAACAGAGGCGGGGAATCAGATATGGGGAATCAGAGGTGTGGAATCAGAGGTTGGGAAACAGAGGCGGGGAATCAGATATGGGGAATCAGAGGTGGGGAATCAGAGGTGGTGAATCAGAGATGGGGAATCACAGGCGGGGAATCTGAGGCAGGGAATAGAACGCGGGGAATCAGAGGCAGGGAATTAGAGTTGGGGCATCAGAGGTTCGGAATTAGATATGGGGAAACAGAGGCGGGGAATCAGAGGCGGGGAAACAGAGGCGGGGAATCAGATATGGGGAATCAGAGGTGGGGAATCAGAGGCAGGGAATCAGATGTGCGGAATCAGAGATGGGGAATCAGAGGCAGGGAATCAGAATCAGAAGCGGGGAATCAGAGGCCGGGAATCAGAGGCGGGGAATCAGAGCTGGGGAATCAGAGGCGGGCAATCTGAGTTGGGGAATCAGAGGCGGGGAATCAGATATGGGGAAACAGGGGCGGGGAATCAGAGGCGGGGAAACAGAGGCGAGGAATCAGAGATGGGGAATCAGAGGTGTGGAATCAGAGGTTGGGAATCAGAGGCAGGGAATCAGAGGCGGGAAAACAGAGGAGGGGAATCAGATATGGGGAATCAGAGGTGGCGAATCAAAGGCGGTGAAACAGAGATGGGGAATCAGGGCAGGGAATCAGAGGCAGGGAATCAAACACGGGGAATCAGAGCTGGGGAATCAGAGGCGGGGAATTAGAGTTGGGGAATCAGAGGAGGGGTGTCAGAGGCGGGGAAACAGGCGGGGAATCAGATATGGGGAATAAGAGGTGGGGAATCAGATGTTGGGAATCAGAGGCAGGGAATCAGAGGTGGGGAATCAGAGGCGGGGAATCAGATATGGGGAAACAGAGGCGGGGAATCAGAGGCGGGGAAACAGAGGCGGGGAATCAGATATGGGAAATCAGAGGTGGGGAATCAGACGTTGGGAATCAGAGGCAGGGAATCAGAGTCTTGGAATCAGATGCAGGGAATCAGATGCCGGGAATCAGAGGCGGGGAATCAGAGCTGGAGAATCAGAGGTGGGGAATCAGAGTTGGGGAATCAGAGGCGGGGACTTAGATATTGGGAAACAGAGGCGGGGAATCAGAGGCGGGGAAACAGAGGCGGGGAATCAGATATGGGGAATCAGAGGTGGGGAATCAGAGGCAGGGAATCAGATGTGCGCAATCAGAGATGGGGAATCAGAGGCAGGAAATCAGAATCAGAAGCAGGGAATCAGAGGCCGGGGATCAGAGGCCGGAATCAGATGCCGGGAATAAGAGGCCGGGAATCAGAGGTGGGGAATCAGAGTCCGGGAATCAGAGATGGGGATTCAGAGGCGGGGAATGAGATATGGGGAATCAGAGGCGGGGAATCAGAGGCGGGGAAACAGAGGCGGGGAATCAGATATGGGGAATCAGAGGTGGCGAATCAAAGGCGGTGAATCAGAGATGGGGAATCAGAGGCCGGGAATCAGAGGCAGAGAATCAAACAAGGGGAATCAGAGGCGGGGAATAAGAGCTGGGGAATCAGAGGCGGGGAATCATAGCTGGCGAATCAGAGGCCGGTAATCAGACGCGCGGAATCAGAGGCGGTGATTCAGAGCTGGGGAATCAGAGGCGGGGAATCAGAGTTGGGGAATCAGAGGCGGGGAATCAGATATGGGGAATCAGAGGCGGGGAATCAGAGGCGGGGAAACAGAGGAGGGGAATCAGATATGGGGAATCAGAGGTGGGGAATCAGGGGCAGGGTATCAGTGGCAGGGAATCAGAGGCGGGAAATCAGAGGCCGGGAATCAGAGGCGGTGAATCAGAGGCGGGGAATCAGAGGCAGGGAATCGGATGTGCGGAATCAGAGATGGGGAATCAGAGGTGGGGAATCAGAGGCGGTGAATCAGACATGGGTAATCAGAGGCGGGGAATCAGAGGCAGGAAATCAGAAACGGGGAATCAGAGGCGGGGAATCAGAGCTGGGGAATTAGATGCAGGGAATCAGAGTTGGGGATTCAGAGGCGGGGAATCAGATATGGGGAATCAGAGGTGGGGAATCAGAGCTGGGGAATCAGAGGTGGGGAATCAGAGTTGGGGAATCAGAGGCTGGGACTTAGATATGGGGAAACAGAGGCGGGGAATCAGAGGCGGGGAAACAGAGGCGGGGAATCAGATATGGGGAATCAGAGGTGGGGAATCAGAGGCAGGGAATCAGATGTGCGGTATCAGAGATGGGGAATCAGAGGCAGGGAATCAGAATCAGAAGCAGGGAATAAGACGCGGGGAATCTGAGGCGGGGAATCAGAGCTGGGGAATCAGAGGCTGTGAATCAGAGGCGGGGAATCAGAGTTGGGGATTCAGAGGCGGGGAATCAGATATGGGGAAACAGAGGTGGGGAATCAGAGGCGGGAAAACAGAGGCGGGGAATTAGATATGGGGAATCAGAGGTGGGGAATCAGAGGTGGAGAATCAGAGATGGGGAATCACAGGCGGGGAATCAGAGGCAGGGAATAGAACGCGGGGAATCAGAGGCAGGGAATCAGAGTTGGAGCATCAGAGGTTGGGAATTAGATATGGGGAAACAGAGGCGGGGAATCAGAGGCGGTGAAACAGAGGCGGGGAATCAGATATGGGGAATCAGAGGTGGGGAATCAGAGGTTGGGAATCAGAGGCAGGGAATCAGAGGCTTGGAATCAGATGCAGGGAATTAGATGCGGGGAATCAGAGGCGGGGAATCAGAGCTGGGGAATCAGAGGCGGGGAATCAGAGTTGGGGAATCAGAGGCGGGGAATCAGATATGGGGAATCAGAGGCGGGGAATCAGAGGCGGGGAAACAGAGGGATGGAATCAGATATGGGGAATCAGAGGTGGGTAATCAGGGGCGGGGTATCAGTGGCAGGGAATCAGAGGCGGGAAATCAGAGGCCGGGAATCAGAGGCGGTGAATCAGGGGCGGGGAATCAGAGGCAGGCAATCGGATGTGCGGAATCAGAGATGGGGAATCAGAGGTGGGGAATCAGAATCAGAAGCAGGGAATCAGAGGCCGGGAATTAGAGGCCGGAATCAGATGCCGGGAATAAGAGGCCGGGAATCAGAGGTTGGGAATCAGAGTCCGGGAATCAGAGATGGGGAATCAGAGGCGGGGAATGAGATATGGGGAATCAGAGGCAGGGAATCAGAGGCAGGGAAACAGAGGCGAGGAATCAGATATGGGGATTCAGAGGTGGCGAATCAAAGGCGGTGAATCAGAGGCGGGGAATCAGAGCTGGGGAATCAGAGGCGGGGAATCAGAGGTTGGGAATCAGAGGCAGGGAATCAGAGGCTTGGAATCAGATGCAGGCAATTAGATGCGGGGAATCAGAGGCGGGGAATCAGAGCTGGGGAATCAGAGGCGGGGAATCAGAGTTGGGGAATCAGAGGCGGGGAATCAGATATGGGGAAACAGAGGAGGGGAATCAGAGGCGGGGAAACAGAGGCGGGGAATCAGATATGGGGAATCAGAGGTGGGGAATCAGAGGTTGGGAATAAGAGGCAGGGAATCAGAGGCTGGGAATCATATGCATGGAATCAGATGCGGGGAATCAGAGGCGGGGAATCAGAGCTGGGGAATCAGAGGTGGGGAATCAAAGTTGGGGAATCAGAGTCGGGGACTTAGATATGGGGAAACAGAGGCGGGGAATCAGAGGCGGGGAACAGAAGGCGGGGAATCAGATATGGGGAATCAGACATTGGGAATCAGAGGCAGGGAATTAGATGTGCGGAATCAGAGATGGGGAATCAGAGGTGGGGAATCAGAATCAGAAGCAGGGAATCAGAGGCAGGGAATCAGAGTTGGGGATTCAGAGGCGGGGAATCAGATATGGGGAAACAGAGGCGGGGAATCAGAGGCGGGAAAACAGAGGCGGGGAATTAGATATGGGGAATCAGAGGTGGGGAATCAGAGGTGGTGAATCAGAGATGGGGAATCACAGGCGTGGAATCAGAGGCAGGGAATAGAACGCGGGGAATCAGAGGCAGGGAATCAGAGTTGGGGCATCAGAGGTTGGGAATTAGATATGGGGAAACAGAGGCGGGGAATCAGAGGCGGGGAAACAGAGGCGGGGAATCAGATATGGGGAATCAGAGGTGGGGAATCAGAGGTTGGGAATCAGAGGCAGGGAATCAGAGGCTTGGAATCAGATGCAGGGAATCAGATGCGGGATATCAGAAATGGGGAATCAGAGGTGGGGAATCAGAGGTTGGGAATCAGATGCAGGGAATCAGAGGCTTGGAATCAGATGCAGGGAATCAGATGCGGGGAATCAGAGGCGGGGAATCATAGGTGGAGAATCAGAGGTGGGGAATCAGAGTTGGGGAATCAGAGGCGGGTCTTAGATATTGGGAAACAGAGGCGGGGAATCAGAGGCGGGGAAACAGAGGCGGGAAATCAGATATGGGGAATCAGAGGTGGGGAATCAGAGGCAGGGAATCAGATGTGCGCAATCAGAGATGGGGAATCAGAGGCAGGGAATCAGAATCAGAAGCAGGGAATCAGAGGCCGGGAATCAGAGGCCGGAATCAGATGACGGGAATAAGAGGCCGGGAATCAGAGGTGGGGAATGAGAGTCCGGGAATCAGAGATGGGGATTCAGAGTCGGGGAATGAGATATGGGGAATCAGAGGCGGGGAATCAGAGGCGGGGAAACAGAGGCGGGGAATCAGATATGGGGAATCAGAGGTGGCGAATCAAAGGCGGTGAATCAGAGCTGGGGAATCAGAGGCGGGGAATCAGAGTTGGGGAAGCAGAGGCGGGGAATCAGAGCTGGGGAATCAGAGTCGGGGAATCAGAGGCAGGGAATCAGATGTGCGGAATCAGAGATGGGGAATCAGAGGTGGGGAATCAGAGGCGGTGAGTCAGAGATGGGGAATCAGAGGCGGTGAATCAGAGGCAGGAAATCAGACACGGGGTTTCAGAGGCTGGGAATCAGACGGGGGGAATCAAAGGTGGGGAATCAGAGCTGGGGAATCAGAGGCAGGGAATCAGAGTTGGGGATTCAGAGGCGGGGAATCAGATATGGGGAAACAGAGGCGGGGAATCAGAGGCGGGAAAACAGAGGCGAGGAATTAGATATGGGGAATCAGAGGTGGGGAATCAGAGGTGGTGAATCAGAGATGGGGAATCAGAGCTGGGGAATCAGAGGTGGGGAATCAGAGTTGGGGAATCAGAGGCGGGGACTTAGATATGGGGAAACAGAGGCGGGGAATCAGAGGCGGGGAAACAGAGGCGGGGAATCAGATATGGGGAATCAGAGGTGGAGAATCAGAGGCAGGGAATCAGATGTGCGGAATCAGAGATGGGGAATCAGAGGCAGGGAATCAGAATCAGAAGCAGGGAATAAGACGCGGGGAATCAGAGGCGGGGAATCAGAGCTGGGGAATCAGAGGCAGTGAATCAGAGGCGGGGAATCAGAGGCAGGGAATCGGATGTGCGGAATCAGAGATGGGGAATCAGAGGTGGGGAATCAGAGGCGGTGAAATAGACATGGGTAATCAGAGGCGGGGAATCAGAGGCAGGAAATCAGACACGGGGAATCAGAGGCGGGGAATCAGAGCTGGGAACTTAGAGGCAGGGAATCAGAGTTGGGGAATCAGATGCATGGAATCAGATGCGGGGAATCAGAGGCGGGGAATCAGAGCTGGGGAATCAGAGGTGGGGAATCAAAGTTGGGGAATCAGAGTCGGGGACTTAGATATGGGGAAACAGAGGAGGGGAATCAGAGGCGGGGAAACAGAGGCGGGGAATCAGATATGGGGAATCAGAGGTGGGGAATCAGAGGTTGGGAATCAGAGGCAGGGAATCAGAGGCTGGGAATCATATGCATGGAATCAGATGCGGGGAATCAGAGGCGGGGAATCAGAGCAGGGGAATCAGAGGTGGGGAATCAAAGTTGGGGAATCAGAGTCGGGGACTTAGATATGGGGAAACAGAGGCGGGGAATCAGAGGCGGGGAACAGAAGGCGGGGAATCAGATATGGGGAATCAGAGATGGGGAATCAGAGGCAGGGAATTAGATGTGCGGAATCAGAGATGGGGAATCAGAGGTGGGGAATCAGAATCAGAAGCAGGGAATCAGAGGCATTGAATCAGAGTTGGGGATTCAGAGGCGGGGAATCAGATATGGGTAAACAGAGGCGGGGAATCAGAGGCGGGAAAACAGAGGCGGGGAATTAGATATGGGGAATCAGAGGTGGGGAATCAGAGGTGGTGAATCAGAGATGGGGAATCACAGGCGTGGAATCAGAGGCAGGGAATAGAACGCGGGGAATCAGAGGCAGGGAATCAGAGTTGGGGCATCAGAGGTTGGGAATTAGATATGGGGAAACAGAGGCGGGGAATCAGAGGCGGGGAAACAGAGGCGGTGAATCAGATATGGGGAATCAGAGGTGGGGAATCAGAGGTTGGGAATCAGAGGCAGGGAATCAGAGGCTTGGAATCAGATGCAGGGAATCAGATGCGGGATATCAGAAATGGGGAATCAGAGGTGGGGAATCAGAGGTTGGGAATCAGATGCAGGGAATCAGAGGCTTGAAATCAGATGCAGGGAATCAGATGCGGGGAATCAGAGGCGGGGAATCATAGCTGGAGAATCAGAGGTGGGGAATCAGAGTTGGGGAATCAGAGGCGGGTCTTAGATATTGGGAAACAGAGGCGGGGAATCAGAGGCGGGGAAACAGAGGCGGGAAATCAGATATGGGGAATCAGAGGTGGGGAATCAGAGGCAGGGAATCAGATGTGCGCAATCAGAGATGGGGAATCAGAGGCAGGGAATCAGAATCAGAAGCAGGGAATCAGAGGCCGGGAATCTGAGGCCGGAATCAGATGACGGGAATAAGAGGCCGGGAATCAGAGGTGGGGAATCAGAGTCCGGGAATCAGAGATGGGGATTCAGAGTCGGGGAATGAGATATGGGGAATCAGAGGCAGGGAATCAGAGGCGGGGAAACAGAGGCGGGGAATCAGATGTGGGGAATCAGAGGTGGCGAATCAAAGGCGGTGAATCAGAGCTGGGGAATCAGAGGCGGGGAATCAGAGTTGGGGAATCAGAGGCGGGGAATCAGAGCTGGGGAATCAGAGTCGGGGAATCAGAGGCAGGTAATCAGATGTGCGGAATCAGAGATGGGGAATCAGAGGTGGGGAATCAGAGGCGGTGAGTCAGAGATGGGGAATCAGAGGCGGTGAATCAGAGGCAGGAAATCAGACACGGGGATTCAGAGGCTGGGAATCAGACGGGGGGAATCAAAGGTGGGGAATCAGAGCTGGGGAAACAGAGGCAGGGAATCAGAGTTGGGGATTCAGAGGCGGGGAATCAGATATGGGGAAACAGAGGCGGGGAATCAGAGGTGGGAAAACAGAGGCGAGGAATTAGATATGGGGAATCAGAGGTGGGGAATCAGAGGTGGTGAATCAGAGATGGGGAATCACAGGCGGGGAATCAGAGGCAGGGAATAGAACGCGGGGAATCAGAGGCAGGGAATCAGAGTTGGGGCATCAGAGGTTGGGAATTAGATATGGGGAAACAGAGGCGGGGAATCAGAGGTGGGGAAACAGAGGCGGGGAATCAGATATGGGGAATCAGAGGTGGGGAATCAGAGGCAGGGAATCAGATGTGCGGAATCAGAGATGGGGAATCAGAGGCAGGGAATCAGAATCAGAAGCGGGGAGTCAGATATGGGGAATCAGGGGCCAGGAATCAGATGCTGGGAATAAGAGGCCGGGAATCAGAGGTGGGGAATCAGAGTCCGGGAATCAGAGATGGGGATTCAAAGGCGGGGAATGAGATATGGAGAATCAGAGGCGGGGAATTTGAGGCGTGGAAACAGTGGTGGGGAATCAGATATGGGGAATCAGAGGTGGCGAATCAAAGGCAGTGAATCAGAGATGGGGAATCAGAGGCGGGGAATCAGAGGCAGGGAATCAAACACAGGGAATCAGAGGCGGGGAATCAGATCTGGGGAATCAGAGGCGGGGAATCTGAGTTGGGGAATAAGAGGCGGGGAATCAGATATGGGGAAACAGGGGCCGGGAATCAGAGGCGGGGAAACAGAGGCGGGGAATCAGATATGGGGAATCAGAGATGTGGAATCAGAGGTTGGGAAACAGAGGCGGGGAATCAGATATGGGGAATCAGAGGTGGGGAATCAGAGGTGGTGAATCAGAGATGGGGAATCACAGGCGGGGAATCTGAGGCAGGGAATAGAACGCGGGGAATCAGAGGCAGGGAATTAGAGTTGGGGCATCAGAGGTTCGGAATTAGATATGGGGAAACAGAGGCGGGGAATCAGAGGCGGGGAAACAGAGGCGGGGAATCAGATATGGGGAATCAGAGGTGGGGAATCAGAGGCAGGGAATCAGATGTGCGGAATCAGAGATGGGGAATCAGAGGCAGGGAATCAGAATCAGAAGCGGGGAATCAGAGGCCGGGAATCAGAGGCCGGGAATCAGAGCCGGGGAATCAGAGGCAGGGAATCAAACACAGGGAATCAGAGGCGGGGAATCAGAGCTGGGGAATCAGAGGCGGGCAATCAGAGTTGGGGAATCAGAGGCGGGGAATCAGATATGGGGAAACAGGGGCGGGGAATCAGAGGCGGGGAAACAGAGGCGAGGAATCAGAGATGGGGAATCAGAGGTGTGGAATCAGAGGTTGGGAATCAGAGGCAGGGAATCAGAGGCGGGAAAACAGAGGAGGGGAATCAGATATGGGGAATCAGAGGTGGCGAATCAAAGGCGGTGAAACAGAGATGGGGAATCAGGGCAGGGAATCAGAGGCAGGGAATCAAACACGGGGAATCAGAGCTGTGGAATCAGAGGCGGGGAATTAGAGTTGGGGAATCAGAGGAGGGGTGTCAGAGGCGGGGAAACAGGCGGGGAATCAGATATGGGGAATAAGAGGTGGGGAATCAGATGTTGGGAATCAGAGGCAGGGAATCAGAGGTGGGGAATCAGAGGCGGGGAATCAGATATGGGGAAACAGAGGCGGGGAATCAGAGGCGGGGAAACAGAGGCGGGGAATCAGATATGGGAAATCAGAGGTGGGGAATCAGACGTTGGGAATCAGAGGCAGGGAATCAGAGGCTTGGAATCAGATGCAGGGAATCAGATGCCGGGAATCAGAGGCGGGGAATCAGAGCTGGAGAATCAGAGGTGGGGAATCAGAGTTGGGGAATCAGAGGCGGGGACTTAGATATTGGGAAACAGAGGCGGGGAATCAGAGGCGGGGAAACAGAGGCGGGGAATCAGATATGGGGAATCAGAGGTGGGGAATCAGAGGCAGGGAATCAGATGTGCGCAATCAGAGATGGGGAATCAGAGGCAGGAAATCAGAATCAGAAGCAGGGAATCAGAGGCCGGGGATCAGAGGCCGGAATCAGATGCCGGGAATAAGAGGCCGGGAATCAGAGGTGGGGAATCAGAGTCCGGGAATCAGAGATGGGGATTCAGAGGCGGGGAATGAGATATGGGGAATCAGAGGCGGGGAATCAGAGGCGGGGAAACAGAGGCGGGGAATCAGATATGGGGAATCAGAGGTGGCGAATCAAAGGCGGTGAATCAGAGATGGGGAATCAGAGGCCGGGAATCAGAGGCAGAGAATCAAACAAGGGGAATCAGAGGCGGGGAATAAGAGCTGGGGAATCAGAGGCGGGGAATCATAGCTGGCGAATCAGAGGCCGGTAATCAGACGCGCGGAATCAGAGGCGGGGATTCAGAGCTGGGGAATCAGAGGCGGGGAATCAGAGTTGGGGAATCAGAGGCGGGGAATCAGATATGGGGAATCAGAGGCGGGGAATCAGAGGCGGGGAAACAGAGGAGGGGAATCAGATATGGGGAATCGGAGGTGGGGAATCAGGGGTGGGGTATCAGTGGCAGGGAATCAGAGGCGGGAAATCAGAGGCCGGGAATCAGAGGCGGTGAATCAGAGGCGGGGAATCAGAGGCAGGGAATCGGATGTGCGGAATCAGAGATGGGGAATCAGAGGTGGGGAATCAGAGGCGGTGAATCAGACATGGGTAATCAGAGGCGGGGAATCAGAGGCAGGAAATCAGAAACGGGGAATCAGAGGCGGGGAATCAGAGCTGGGGAATTAGATGCAGGGAATCAGAGTTGGGGATTCAGAGGCGGGGAATCAGATATGGGGAATCAGAGGTGGGGAATCAGAGCTGGGGAATCAGAGGTGGGGAATCAGAGATGGGGAATCAGAGGCTGGGACTTAGATATGGGGAAACAGAGGCGGGGAATCAGAGGTGGGGAAACAGAGGCGGGGAATCAGATATGGGGAATCAGAGGTGGGGAATCAGAGGCAGGGAATCAGATGTGCGGTATCAGAGATGGGGAATCAGAGGCAGGGAATCAGAATCAGAAGCAGGGAATAAGACGCGGGGAATCTGAGGCGGGGAATCAGAGCTGGGGAATCAGAGGCTGTGAATCAGAGGCGGGGAATCAGAAGCAGGGAATCGGATGTGCGGAATCAGAGATGGGGAATCAGAGGTGGGGAATCAGAGGCGGTGAATCAGACATGGGTAATCAGAGGCGGGGAATCAGAGGCAGGAAATCAGACACGGGGAATCTGAGGCGGGGAATCAGAGGCGGGGAATCAGAGGCAGGGAATGGGATGTGCGGAATCAGAGATGGGGAATCAGAGGTGGGGAATCAGAGGCGGTGAATCAGACATGGGTAATCAGAGGCGGGGAATCAGAGGCAGGAAATCAGACACGGGGAATTAGAGGCGGGGAATCAGAGCTGGGGAATTAGATGCAGGGAATCAGAGTTGGGGATTCAGAGGCGGGGAATCAGATATGGGGAAACTGAGGTGGGGAATCAGAGGTGGGCAAATAGAGGCGGGGAATCAGATATGGGGAAACAGAGGCGGGGAATCAGAGGTGGGGAAACAGAGGCGGGGAATCAGATATGGGGAATCAGAGGTGGGGAATCAGAGGTTGGGAATCACAGGCAGGGAATCAGAGGCGGGGAATCAGATATGGGGAATCAGAGCTGGGGAATCAGAGGCGGGGAATCAGAGTTGGGGAATCAGAGGCGGGGAATCAGAGCTGGGGAATCAGAGTCGGGGAATCAGAGGCAGGTAATCAGATGTGCGGAATCAGAGATGGGGAATCAGAGGTGGGGAATCAGAGGCGGTGAGTCAGAGATGGGGAATCAGAGGCGGTGAATCAGAGGCAGGAAATCAGACACGGGGATTCAGAGGCTGGGAATCAGACGGGGGGAATCAAAGGTGGGGAATCAGAGCTGGGGAAACAGAGGCAGGGAATCAGAGTTGGGGATTCAGAGGCGGGGAATCAGATATGGGGAAACAGAGGCGGGGAATCAGAGGTGGGAAAACAGAGGCGAGGAATTAGATATGGGGAATCAGAGGTGGGGAATCAGAGGTGGTGAATCAGAGATGGGGAATCACAGGCGGGGAATCAGAGGCAGGGAATAGAACGCGGGGAATCAGAGGCAGGGAATCAGAGTTGGGGCATCAGAGGTTGGGAATTAGATATGGGGAAACAGAGGCGGGGAATCAGAGGTGGGGAAACAGAGGCGGGGAATCAGATATGGGGAATCAGAGGTGGGGAATCAGAGGCAGGGAATCAGATGTGCGGAATCAGAGATGGGGAATCAGAGGCAGGGAATCAGAATCAGAAGCGGGGAGTCAGATATGGGGAATCAGGGGCCAGGAATCAGATGCTGGGAATAAGAGGCCGGGAATCAGAGGTGGGGAATCAGAGTCCGGGAATCAGAGATGGGGATTCAAAGGCGGGGAATGAGATATGGAGAATCAGAGGCGGGGAATTTGAGGCGTGGAAACAGTGGTGGGGAATCAGATATGGGGAATCAGAGGTGGCGAATCAAAGGCAGTGAATCAGAGATGGGGAATCAGAGGCGGGGAATCAGAGGCAGGGAATCAAACACAGGGAATCAGAGGCGGGGAATCAGAGCTGGGGAATCAGAGGCGGGGAATCTGAGTTGGGGAATAAGAGGCGGGGAATCAGATATGGGGAAACAGGGGCCGGGAATCAGAGGCGGGGAAACAGAGGCGGGGAATCAGATATGGGGAATCAGAGATGTGGAATCAGAGGTTGGGAAACAGAGGCGGGGAATCAGATATGGGGAATCAGAGGTGGGGAATCAGAGGTGGTGAATCAGAGATGGGGAATCACAGGCGGGGAATCTGAGGCAGGGAATAGAACGCGGGGAATCAGAGGCAGGGAATTAGAGTTGGGGCATCAGAGGTTCGGAATTAGATATGGGGAAACAGAGGCGGGGAATCAGAGGCGGGGAAACAGAGGCGGGGAATCAGATATGGGGAATCAGAGGTGGGGAATCAGAGGCAGGGAATCAGATGTGCGGAATCAGAGATGGGGAATCAGAGGCAGGGAATCAGAATCAGAAGCGGGGAATCAGAGGCCGGGAATCAGAGGCCGGGAATCAGAGCCGGGGAATCAGAGGCAGGGAATCAAACACAGGGAATCAGAGGCGGGGAATCAGAGCTGGGGAATCAGAGGCGGGCAATCAGAGTTGGGGAATCAGAGGCGGGGAATCAGATATGGGGAAACAGGGGCGGGGAATCAGAGGCGGGGAAACAGAGGCGAGGAATCAGAGATGGGGAATCAGAGGTGTGGAATCAGAGGTTGGGAATCAGAGGCAGGGAATCAGAGGCGGGAAAACAGAGGAGGGGAATCAGATATGGGGAATCAGAGGTGGCGAATCAAAGGCGGTGAAACAGAGATGGGGAATCAGGGCAGGGAATCAGAGGCAGGGAATCAAACACGGGGAATCAGAGCTGTGGAATCAGAGGCGGGGAATTAGAGTTGGGGAATCAGAGGAGGGGTGTCAGAGGCGGGGAAACAGGCGGGGAATCAGATATGGGGAATAAGAGGTGGGGAATCAGATGTTGGGAATCAGAGGCAGGGAATCAGAGGTGGGGAATCAGAGGCGGGGAATCAGATATGGGGAAACAGAGGCGGGGAATCAGAGGCGGGGAAACAGAGGCGGGGAATCAGATATGGGAAATCAGAGGTGGGGAATCAGACGTTGGGAATCAGAGGCAGGGAATCAGAGGCTTGGAATCAGATGCAGGGAATCAGATGCCGGGAATCAGAGGCGGGGAATCAGAGCTGGAGAATCAGAGGTGGGGAATCAGAGTTGGGGAATCAGAGGCGGGGACTTAGATATTGGGAAACAGAGGCGGGGAATCAGAGGCGGGGAAACAGAGGCGGGGAATCAGATATGGGGAATCAGAGGTGGGGAATCAGAGGCAGGGAATCAGATGTGCGCAATCAGAGATGGGGAATCAGAGGCAGGAAATCAGAATCAGAAGCAGGGAATCAGAGGCCGGGGATCAGAGGCCGGAATCAGATGCCGGGAATAAGAGGCCGGGAATCAGAGGTGGGGAATCAGAGTCCGGGAATCAGAGATGGGGATTCAGAGGCGGGGAATGAGATATGGGGAATCAGAGGCGGGGAATCAGAGGCGGGGAAACAGAGGCGGGGAATCAGATATGGGGAATCAGAGGTGGCGAATCAAAGGCGGTGAATCAGAGATGGGGAATCAGAGGCCGGGAATCAGAGGCAGAGAATCAAACAAGGGGAATCAGAGGCGGGGAATAAGAGCTGGGGAAT
Organism: Narcine bancroftii; assembly: GCF_036971445.1. Taxonomy (NCBI): domain Eukaryota; kingdom Metazoa; phylum Chordata; class Chondrichthyes; order Torpediniformes; family Narcinidae; genus Narcine; species Narcine bancroftii. The sequence goes on from NW_027211893.1 coordinate 8,688,987, forward strand.
CAGAGGCGGGGAATCATAGCTGGCGAATCAGAGGCCGGTAATCAGACGCGCGGAATCAGAGGCGGGGATTCAGAGCTGGGGAATCAGAGGCGGGGAATCAGAGTTGGGGAATCAGAGGCGGGGAATCAGATATGGGGAATCAGAGGCGGGGAATCAGAGGCGGGGAAACAGAGGAGGGGAATCAGATATGGGGAATCGGAGGTGGGGAATCAGGGGTGGGGTATCAGTGGCAGGGAATCAGAGGCGGGAAATCAGAGGCCGGGAATCAGAGGCGGTGAATCAGAGGCGGGGAATCAGAGGCAGGGAATCGGATGTGCGGAATCAGAGATGGGGAATCAGAGGTGGGGAATCAGAGGCGGTGAATCAGACATGGGTAATCAGAGGCGGGGAATCAGAGGCAGGAAATCAGAAACGGGGAATCAGAGGCGGGGAATCAGAGCTGGGGAATTAGATGCAGGGAATCAGAGTTGGGGATTCAGAGGCGGGGAATCAGATATGGGGAATCAGAGGTGGGGAATCAGAGCTGGGGAATCAGAGGTGGGGAATCAGAGATGGGGAATCAGAGGCTGGGACTTAGATATGGGGAAACAGAGGCGGGGAATCAGAGGTGGGGAAACAGAGGCGGGGAATCAGATATGGGGAATCAGAGGTGGGGAATCAGAGGCAGGGAATCAGATGTGCGGTATCAGAGATGGGGAATCAGAGGCAGGGAATCAGAATCAGAAGCAGGGAATAAGACGCGGGGAATCTGAGGCGGGGAATCAGAGCTGGGGAATCAGAGGCTGTGAATCAGAGGCGGGGAATCAGAAGCAGGGAATCGGATGTGCGGAATCAGAGATGGGGAATCAGAGGTGGGGAATCAGAGGCGGTGAATCAGACATGGGTAATCAGAGGCGGGGAATCAGAGGCAGGAAATCAGACACGGGGAATCTGAGGCGGGGAATCAGAGGCGGGGAATCAGAGGCAGGGAATGGGATGTGCGGAATCAGAGATGGGGAATCAGAGGTGGGGAATCAGAGGCGGTGAATCAGACATGGGTAATCAGAGGCGGGGAATCAGAGGCAGGAAATCAGACACGGGGAATTAGAGGCGGGGAATCAGAGCTGGGGAATTAGATGCAGGGAATCAGAGTTGGGGATTCAGAGGCGGGGAATCAGATATGGGGAAACTGAGGTGGGGAATCAGAGGTGGGCAAATAGAGGCGGGGAATCAGATATGGGGAAACAGAGGCGGGGAATCAGAGGTGGGGAAACAGAGGCGGGGAATCAGATATGGGGAATCAGAGGTGGGGAATCAGAGGTTGGGAATCACAGGCAGGGAATCAGAGGCGGGGAATCAGATATGGGGAATCAGAGCTGGGGAATCAGAGGCGGGGAATCAGAGTTGGGGAATCAGAGGCGGGGAATCAGAGCTGGGGAATCAGAGTCGGGGAATCAGAGGCAGGTAATCAGATGTGCGGAATCAGAGATGGGGAATCAGAGGTGGGGAATCAGAGGCGGTGAGTCAGAGATGGGGAATCAGAGGCGGTGAATCAGAGGCAGGAAATCAGACACGGGGATTCAGAGGCTGGGAATCAGACGGGGGGAATCAAAGGTGGGGAATCAGAGCTGGGGAAACAGAGGCAGGGAATCAGAGTTGGGGATTCAGAGGCGGGGAATCAGATATGGGGAAACAGAGGCGGGGAATCAGAGGTGGGAAAACAGAGGCGAGGAATTAGATATGGGGAATCAGAGGTGGGGAATCAGAGGTGGTGAATCAGAGATGGGGAATCACAGGCGGGGAATCAGAGGCAGGGAATAGAACGCGGGGAATCAGAGGCAGGGAATCAGAGTTGGGGCATCAGAGGTTGGGAATTAGATATGGGGAAACAGAGGCGGGGAATCAGAGGTGGGGAAACAGAGGCGGGGAATCAGATATGGGGAATCAGAGGTGGGGAATCAGAGGCAGGGAATCAGATGTGCGGAATCAGAGATGGGGAATCAGAGGCAGGGAATCAGAATCAGAAGCGGGGAGTCAGATATGGGGAATCAGGGGCCAGGAATCAGATGCTGGGAATAAGAGGCCGGGAATCAGAGGTGGGGAATCAGAGTCCGGGAATCAGAGATGGGGATTCAAAGGCGGGGAATGAGATATGGAGAATCAGAGGCGGGGAATTTGAGGCGTGGAAACAGTGGTGGGGAATCAGATATGGGGAATCAGAGGTGGCGAATCAAAGGCAGTGAATCAGAGATGGGGAATCAGAGGCGGGGAATCAGAGGCAGGGAATCAAACACAGGGAATCAGAGGCGGGGAATCAGAGCTGGGGAATCAGAGGCGGGGAATCTGAGTTGGGGAATAAGAGGCGGGGAATCAGATATGGGGAAACAGGGGCCGGGAATCAGAGGCGGGGAAACAGAGGCGGGGAATCAGATATGGGGAATCAGAGATGTGGAATCAGAGGTTGGGAAACAGAGGCGGGGAATCAGATATGGGGAATCAGAGGTGGGGAATCAGAGGTGGTGAATCAGAGATGGGGAATCACAGGCGGGGAATCTGAGGCAGGGAATAGAACGCGGGGAATCAGAGGCAGGGAATTAGAGTTGGGGCATCAGAGGTTCGGAATTAGATATGGGGAAACAGAGGCGGGGAATCAGAGGCGGGGAAACAGAGGCGGGGAATCAGATATGGGGAATCAGAGGTGGGGAATCAGAGGCAGGGAATCAGATGTGCGGAATCAGAGATGGGGAATCAGAGGCAGGGAATCAGAATCAGAAGCGGGGAATCAGAGGCCGGGAATCAGAGGCCGGGAATCAGAGCCGGGGAATCAGAGGCAGGGAATCAAACACAGGGAATCAGAGGCGGGGAATCAGAGCTGGGGAATCAGAGGCGGGCAATCAGAGTTGGGGAATCAGAGGCGGGGAATCAGATATGGGGAAACAGGGGCGGGGAATCAGAGGCGGGGAAACAGAGGCGAGGAATCAGAGATGGGGAATCAGAGGTGTGGAATCAGAGGTTGGGAATCAGAGGCAGGGAATCAGAGGCGGGAAAACAGAGGAGGGGAATCAGATATGGGGAATCAGAGGTGGCGAATCAAAGGCGGTGAAACAGAGATGGGGAATCAGGGCAGGGAATCAGAGGCAGGGAATCAAACACGGGGAATCAGAGCTGTGGAATCAGAGGCGGGGAATTAGAGTTGGGGAATCAGAGGAGGGGTGTCAGAGGCGGGGAAACAGGCGGGGAATCAGATATGGGGAATAAGAGGTGGGGAATCAGATGTTGGGAATCAGAGGCAGGGAATCAGAGGTGGGGAATCAGAGGCGGGGAATCAGATATGGGGAAACAGAGGCGGGGAATCAGAGGCGGGGAAACAGAGGCGGGGAATCAGATATGGGAAATCAGAGGTGGGGAATCAGACGTTGGGAATCAGAGGCAGGGAATCAGAGGCTTGGAATCAGATGCAGGGAATCAGATGCCGGGAATCAGAGGCGGGGAATCAGAGCTGGAGAATCAGAGGTGGGGAATCAGAGTTGGGGAATCAGAGGCGGGGACTTAGATATTGGGAAACAGAGGCGGGGAATCAGAGGCGGGGAAACAGAGGCGGGGAATCAGATATGGGGAATCAGAGGTGGGGAATCAGAGGCAGGGAATCAGATGTGCGCAATCAGAGATGGGGAATCAGAGGCAGGAAATCAGAATCAGAAGCAGGGAATCAGAGGCCGGGGATCAGAGGCCGGAATCAGATGCCGGGAATAAGAGGCCGGGAATCAGAGGTGGGGAATCAGAGTCCGGGAATCAGAGATGGGGATTCAGAGGCGGGGAATGAGATATGGGGAATCAGAGGCGGGGAATCAGAGGCGGGGAAACAGAGGCGGGGAATCAGATATGGGGAATCAGAGGTGGCGAATCAAAGGCGGTGAATCAGAGATGGGGAATCAGAGGCCGGGAATCAGAGGCAGAGAATCAAACAAGGGGAATCAGAGGCGGGGAATAAGAGCTGGGGAATCAGAGGCGGGGAATCATAGCTGGCGAATCAGAGGCCGGTAATCAGACGCGCGGAATCAGAGGCGGGGATTCAGAGCTGGGGAATCAGAGGCGGGGAATCAGAGTTGGGGAATCAGAGGCGGGGAATCAGATATGGGGAATCAGAGGCGGGGAATCAGAGGCGGGGAAACAGAGGAGGGGAATCAGATATGGGGAATCGGAGGTGGGGAATCAGGGGTGGGGTATCAGTGGCAGGGAATCAGAGGCGGGAAATCAGAGGCCGGGAATCAGAGGCGGTGAATCAGAGGCGGGGAATCAGAGGCAGGGAATCGGATGTGCGGAATCAGAGATGGGGAATCAGAGGTGGGGAATCAGAGGCGGTGAATCAGACATGGGTAATCAGAGGCGGGGAATCAGAGGCAGGTAATCAGAAACGGGGAATCAGAGGCGGGGAATCAGAGCTGGGGAATTAGATGCAGGGAATCAGAGTTGGGGATTCAGAGGCGGGGAATCAGATATGGGGAATCAGAGGTGGGGAATCAGAGCTGGGGAATCAGAGGTGGGGAATCAGAGATGGGGAATCAGAGGCTGGGACTTAGATATGGGGAAACAGAGGCGGGGAATCAGAGGTGGGGAAACAGAGGCGGGGAATCAGATATGGGGAATCAGAGGTGGGGAATCAGAGGCAGGGAATCAGATGTGCGGTATCAGAGATGGGGAATCAGAGGCAGGGAATCAGAATCAGAAGCAGGGAATAAGACGCGGGGAATCTGAGGCGGGGAATCAGAGCTGGGGAATCAGAGGCTGTGAATCAGAGGCGGGGAATCAGAAGCAGGGAATCGGATGTGCGGAATCAGAGATGGGGAATCAGAGGTGGGGAATCAGAGGCGGTGAATCAGACATGGGTAATCAGAGGCGGGGAATCAGAGGCAGGAAATCAGACACGGGGAATCTGAGGCGGGGAATCAGAGGCGGGGAATCAGAGGCAGGGAATGGGATGTGCGGAATCAGAGATGGGGAATCAGAGGTGGGGAATCAGAGGCGGTGAATCAGACATGGGTAATCAGAGGCGGGGAATCAGAGGCAGGAAATCAGACACGGGGAATTAGAGGCGGGGAATCAGAGCTGGGGAATTAGATGCAGGGAATCAGAGTTGGGGATTCAGAGGCGGGGAATCAGATATGGGGAAACTGAGGTGGGGAATCAGAGGTGGGCAAATAGAGGCGGGGAATCAGATATGGGGAAACAGAGGCGGGGAATCAGAGGTGGGGAAACAGAGGCGGGGAATCAGATATGGGGAATCAGAGGTGGGGAATCAGAGGTTGGGAATCACAGGCAGGGAATCAGAGGCGGGGAATCAGATATGGGGAATCAGAGGTGGGGAATCAGAGGCAGGGAATCAGATGTGCGGAATCAGAGATGGGATCAGAGGCAGGGAATCTGAATCAGAAGCAGGGAATAAGACGCGGGGAATCAGAGGCGTAGAATCAGAGATGGGGAATCAGAGGTGGGGAATCAGAGGCGGTGATTCAGACATGGGTAATCAGAGGCGGGGAATCAGATGCAGGGCATCAGATGCGGGGAATCAGAGGCGGGGAATCAGAGCTGGGGAATCAGAGGTGGGGAATCAGAGTTGGGGAATCAGAGGCGGGGACTTAGATATGGGGAAACAGAGGCGGGGAATCAGAGGCGGGGAAACAGAGGCGGGGAATCAGATATGGGGAATCAGAGGTGGGGAATCAGAGGCAGGGAATCAGATGTGCGGAATCAGAGATGGGGAATCAGAGGCAGGGAATCAGAATCAGAAGCAGGGAATAAGACGCGGGGAATCAGAGGCGGGGAATCAGAGCTGGAGAATCAGAGGCAGTGAATCAGAGGCGGGGAATCAGAGGCAGGGAATCGGATGTGCGGAATCAGAGATGGGGAATCAGAGGTGGGGAATCAGAGGCGGTGAAATAGACATGGGTAATCAGAGGCGGGGAATCAGAGGCAGGAAATCAGACACGGGGAATCAGAGGCGGGGAATCAGAGCTGGGAACTTAGAGGCAGGGAATCAGAGTTGGGGATTCAGAGGCGGGGAATCAGATATGGGGAAACAGAGGCGGGGAATCAGAGGCGGGCAAATAGAGGCGGGGATCAGATATGGGGAAACAGAGGAGGGGAATCAGAGGCGGGGAAACAGAGGCGGGGAATCAGATATGGGGAATCAGAGGTGGGAAATCAGAGGTTGGGAATCAGAGGCAGGGAATCAGAGGCTGGGAATCAGATGCATGGAATCAGATGCGGGGAATCTGAGGCGGGGAATCAGAGCTGGGGAATCAGAGGTGGGGTATCAAAGTTGGGGAATCAGAGTCGGGGACTTAGATATGGGGAAACAGAGGCGGGGAATCAGAGGTGGGGAACAGAAGGTGGGGAATCAGATATGGGGAATCAGAGATGGGGAATCAGAGGCAGGGAATTAGATGTGCGGAATCAGAGATGGGGAATCAGAGGTGGCGAATCAAAGGCGGTGAAACAGAGATGGGGAATCAGGGCAGGGAATCAGAGGCAGGGAATCAAACACGGGGAATCAGAGCTGGGGAATCAGAGGCGGGGAATTAGAGTTGGGGAATCAGAGGAGGGGTGTCAGAGGCGGGGAAACAGGCGGGGAATCAGATATGGGGAATAAGAGGTGGGGAATCAGATGTTGGGAATCAGAGGCAGGGAATCAGAGGTGGGGAATCAGATGCGGGGAATCAGATATGGGGAAACAGAGGCGGGGAATCAGAGGCGGGGAAACAGAGGCGGGGAATCAGATATGGGAAATCAGAGGTGGGGAATCAGACGTTGGGAATCAGAGGCAGGGAATCAGAGGCTTGGAATCAGATGCAGGGAATCAGATGCCGGGAATCAGAGGCGGGGAATCAGAGCTGGAGAATCAGAGGTGGGGAATCAGAGTTGGGGAATCAGAGGCGGGGACTTAGATATTGGGAAACAGAGGCGGGGAATCAGAGTCGGGGAAACAGAGGCAGGGAATCAGATATGGGGAATCAGAGGTGGGGAATCAGAGGCAGGGAATCAGATGTGCGCAATCAGAGATGGGGAATCAGAGGCAGGAAATCAGAATCAGAAGCAGGGAATCAGAGGCCGGGGATCAGAGGCCGGAATCAGATGCCGGGAATAAGAGGCGGGGAATCAGAGGTGGGGAATCAGAGTCCGGGAATCAGAGATGGGGATTCAGAGGCGGGGAATGAGATATGGGGAATCAGAGGCGGGGAATCAGAGGCGGGGAAACAGAGGCGGGGAATCAGATATGGGGAATCAGAGGTGGCGAATCAAAGGCGGTGAATCAGAGATGGGGAATCAGAGGCCGGGAATCAGAGGCAGAGAATCAAACAAGGGGAATCAGAGGCGGGGAATAAGAGCTGGGGAATCAGAGGCGGGGAATCATAGCTGGCGAATCAGAGGCCGGTAATCAGACGCGCGGAATCAGAGGCGGGGATTCAGAGCTGGGGAATCAGAGGCGGGGAATCAGAGTTGGGGAATCAGAGGCGGGGAATCAGATATGGGGAATCAGAGGCGGGGAATCAGAGGCGGGGAAACAGAGGAGGGGAATCAGATATGGGGAATCAGAGGTGGGGAATCAGGGGCGGGGTATCAGTGGCAGGGAATCAGAGGCGGGAAATCAGAGGCCGGGAATCAGAGGCGGTGAATCAGAGGCGGGGAATCAGAGGCAGGGAATCGGATGTGCGGAATCAGAGATGGGGAATCAGAGGTGGGGAATCAGAGGCGGTGAATCAGACATGGGTAATCAGAGGCGGGGAATCAGAGGCAGGAAATCAGAAACGGGGAATCAGAGGCGGGGAATCAGAGCTGGGGAATTAGATGCAGGGAATCAGAGTTGGGGATTCAGAGGCGGGGAATCAGATATGGGGAATCAGAGGTGGGGAATCAGAGCTGGGGAATCAGAGGTGGGGAATCAGAGTTGGGGAATCAGAGGCTGGGACTTAGATATGGGGAAACAGAGGCGGGGAATCAGAGGCGGGGATACAGAGGCGGGGAATCAGATATGGGGAATCAGAGGTGGGGAATCAGAGGCAGGGAATCAGATGTGCGGTATCAGAGATGGGGAATCAGAGGCAGGGAATCAGAATCAGAAGCAGGGAATAAGACGCGGGGAATCTGAGGCGGGGAATCAGAGCTGGGGAATCAGAGGCTGTGAATCAGAGGCGGGGAATCAGAAGCAGGGAATCGGATGTGCGGAATCAGAGATGGGGAATCAGAGGTGGGGAATCAGAGGCGGTGAATCAGACATGGGTAATCAGAGGCGGGGAATCAGAGGCAGGAAATCAGACACGGGGAATCTGAGGCGGGGAATCAGAGGCGGGGAATCAGAGGCAGGGAATGGGATGTGCGGAATCAGAGATGGGGAATCAGAGGTGGGGAATCAGAGGCGGTGAATCAGACATGGGTAATCAGAGGCGGGGAATCAGAGGCAGGAAATCAGACACGGGGAATCAGAGGCGGGGAATCAGAGCTGGGGAATTAGATGCAGGGAATCAGAGTTGGGGATTCAGAGGCGGGGAATCAGATATGGGGAATCAGAGGTGGGGAATCTGAGGTTGGGAATCACAGGCAGGGAATCAGAGGCGGGGAATCAGATATGGGGAATCAGAGGTGGGGAATCAGAGGCAGGGAATCAGATGTGCGGAATCAGAGATGGGATCAGAGGCAGGGAATCTGAATCAGAAGCAGGGAATAAGACGCGGGGAATCAGAGGCGTAGAATCAGAGATGGGGAATCAGAGGTGGGGAATCAGAGGCGGTGATTCAGACATGGGTAATCAGAGGCGGGGAATCAGATGCAGGGCATCAGATGCGGGGAATCAGAGGCGGGGAATCAGAGCTGGGGAATCAGAGGTGGGGAATCAGAGTTGGGGAATCAGAGGCGGGGACTTAGATATGGGGAAACAGAGGCGGGGAATCAGAGGCGGGGAAACAGAGGCGGGGAATCAGATATGGGGAATCAGAGGTGGGGAATCAGAGGCAGGGAATCAGATGTGCGGAATCAGAGATGGGGAATCAGAGGCAGGGAATCAGAATCAGAAGCAGGGAATAAGACGCGGGGAATCAGAGGCGGGGAATCAGAGCTGGGGAATCAGAGGCAGTGAATCAGAGGCGGGGAATCAGAGGCAGGGAATCGGATGTGCGGAATCAGAGATGGGGAATCAGAGGTGGGGAATCAGAGGCGGTGAAATAGACATGGGTAATCAGAGGCGGGGAATCAGTGGCAGGAAATCAGACACGGGGAATCAGAGGCGGGGAATCAGAGCTGGGAACTTAGAGGCAGGGAATCAGAGTTGGGGATTCAGAGGCGGGGAATCAGATATGGGGAAACAGAGGCGGGGAATCAGAGGCGGGCAAATAGAGGCGGGGATCAGATATGGGGAAACAGAGGAGGGGAATCAGAGGCGGGGAAACAGAGGCGGGGAATCAGATATGGGGAATCAGAGGTGGGAAATCAGAGGTTGGGAATCAGAGGCAGGGAATCAGAGGCTGGGAATCAGATGCATGGAATCAGATGCGGGGAATCTGAGGCGGGGAATCAGAGCTGGGGAATCAGAGGTGGGGAATCAAAGTTGGGGAATCAGAGTCGGGGACTTAGATATGGGGAAACAGAGGCGGGGAATCAGAGGTGGGGAACAGAAGGTGGGGAATCAGATATGGGGAATCAGAGATGGGGAATCAGAGGCAGGGAATTAGATGTGCGGAATCAGAGATGGGGAATCAGAGGTGGGGAATCAGAATCAGAAGCAGGGAATCAGAGGCAGGGAATCAGAGTTGGGGATTCAGAGGCGGGGAATCAGATATGGGGAAACAGAGGCGGGGAATCAGAGGCGGGAAAACAGAGGAGGGGAATTAGATATGGGGAATCAGAGGTGGGGAATCAGAGGTGGTGAATCAGAGATGGGGAATCACAGGCGGGGAATCAGAGGCAGGGATTAGAACGCGGGGAATCAGAGGCAGGGAATCAGAGTTGGGGCATCAGAGGTTGGGAATTAGGTATGGGGAAACAGAGGCGGGGAATCAGAGGCGGGGAAACAGAGGCGGGGAATCAGATATGGGGAATCAGAGGTGGGGAATCAGAGGTTGGGAATCAGAGGCAGGGAATCAGAGGCTTGGAATCAGATGCAGGGAATCAGATGCGGGGAATCAGATATGGGGAATCAGAGGCGGGGAATCAGAGGTGGGGAAACAGGGGCGGGGAATCAGATATGGGGAATCAGAGGTGGGGAATCAGGGGCGGGGTATCAGTGGCAGGGAATCAGAGGCGGGAAATCAGAGGCCGGGAATCAGAGGCGGTGAATCAGGGGCGGGGAATCAGAGGCAAGGAATCGGATGTGCGGAATCAGAGATGGGGAATCAGAGGTGGGGAATCAGAATCAGAAGCAGGGAATCAGAGGCCGGGAATTAGAGGCCGGAATCAGATGCCGGGAATAAGAGGCCGGGAATCAGAGGTTGGGAATCAGAGTCCGGGAATCAGAGATGGGGAATCAGAGGCGGGGAATGAGATATGGGGAATCAGAGGCGGGGAATCAGTGTTGGGGAATCAGAGGCAGGGAATCAGATATGGGGAATCAGAGGCGGGGAATCTGAGGCGGGGAATCAGAGGCGGGGAATCAGAGGCAGGGAATGGGATGTGCGGAATCAGAGATGGGGAATCAGAGGTGGGGAATCAGAGGCGGTGAATCAGACATGGGTAATCAGAGGCGGGGAATCAGAGGCAGGAAATCAGACACGGGGAATCAGAGGCGGGGAATCAGAGCTGGGGAATTAGATGCAGGGAATCAGAGTTGGGGATTCAGAGGCGGGGAATCAGATATGGGGAAACTGAGGTGGGGAATCAGAGGTGGGCAAATAGAGGCGGGGAATCAGATATGGGGAAACAGAGGCGGGGAATCAGAGGTGGGGAAACAGAGGCGGGGAATCAGATATGGGGAATCAGAGGTGGGGAATCAGAGGTTGGGAATCACAGGCAGGGAATCAGAGGCGGGGAATCAGATATGGGGAATCAGAGGTGGGGAATCAGAGGTGGGCAAATAGAGGCGGGGAATCAGATATGGGGAAACAGAGGCGGGGAATCAGAGGTGGGGAAACAGAGGCGGGGAATCAGATATGGGGAATCAGAGGTGGGGAATCAGAGGTTGGGAATCACAGGCAGGGAATCAGAGGCGGGGAATCAGAGCTGGGGAATTAGATGCAGGGAATCAGAGTTGGGGATTCAGAGGCGGGGAATCAGATATGGGGAAACTGAGGTGGGGAATCAGAGGTGGGCAAATAGAGGCGGGGAATCAGATATGGGGAAACAGAGGCGGGGAATCAGAGGTGGGGAAACAGAGGCGGGGAATCAGATATGGGGAATCAGAGGTGGGGAATCAGAGGTTGGGAATCACAGGCAGGGAATCAGAGGCGGGGAATCAGAGCTGGGGAATTAGATGCAGGGAATCAGAGTTGGGGATTCAGAGGCGGGGAATCAGATATGGGGAAACTGAGGTGGGGAATCAGAGGTGGGCAAATAGAGGCGGGGAATCAGATATGGGGAAACAGAGGCGGGGAATCAGAGGTGGGGAAATAGAGGCGGGGAATCAGATATGGGGAATCAGAGGTGGGGAATCAGAGGTTGGGAATCACAGGCAGGGAATCAGAGGCGGGGAATCAGATATGGGGAATCAGAGGTGGGGAATCAGAGGCAGGGAATCAGATGTGCGGAATCAGAGATGGGATCAGAGGCAGGGAATCTGAATCAGAAGCAGGGAATAAGACGCGGGGAATCAGAGGCGTAGAATCAGAGATGGGGAATCAGAGGTGGGGAATCAGAGGCGGTGATTCAGACATGGGTAATCAGAGGCGGGGAATCAGATGCAGGGCATCAGATGCGGGGAATCAGAGGCGGGGAATCAGAGCTGGGGAATCAGAGGTGGGGAATCAGAGTTGGGGAATCAGAGGCGGGGACTTAGATATGGGGAAACAGAGGCGGGGAATCAGAGGCGGGGAAACAGAGGCGGGGAATCAGATATGGGGAATCAGAGGTGGGGAATCAGAGGCAGGGAATCAGATGTGCGGAATCAGAGATGGGGAATCAGAGGCAGGGAATCAGAATCAGAAGCAGGGAATAAGACGCGGGGAATCAGAGGCGGGGAATCAGAGCTGGAGAATCAGAGGCAGTGAATCAGAGGCGGGGAATCAGAGGCAGGGAATCGGATGTGCGGAATCAGAGATGGGGAATCAGAGGTGGGGAATCAGAGGCGGTGAAATAGACATGGGTAATCAGAGGCGGGGAATCAGAGGCAGGAAATCAGACACGGGGAATCAGAGGCGGGGAATCAGAGCTGGGAACTTAGAGGCAGGGAATCAGAGTTGGGGATTCAGAGGCGGGGAATCAGATATGGGGAAACAGAGGCGGGGAATCAGACGCGGGCAAATAGAGGCGGGGATCAGATATGGGGAAACAGAGGAGGGGAATCAGAGGCGGGGAAACAGAGGCGGGGAATCAGATATGGGGAATCAGAGGTGGGAAATCAGAGGTTGGGAATCAGAGGCAGGGAATCAGAGGCTGGGAATCAGATGCATGGAATCAGATGCGGGAAATCTGAGGCGGGGAATCAGAGCTGGGGAATCAGAGGTGGGGAATCAAAGTTGGGGAATCAGAGTCGGGGACTTAGATATGGGGAAACAGAGGCGGGGAATCAGAGGTGGGGAACAGAAGGTGGGGAATCAGATATGGGGAATCAGAGATGGGGAATCAGAGGCAGGGAATTAGATGTGCGGAATCAGAGATGGGGAATCAGAGGTGGGGAATCAGAATCAGAAGCAGGGAATCAGAGGCAGGGAATCAGAGTTGGGGATTCAGAGGCGGGGAATCAGATATGGGGAAACAGAGGCGGGGAATCAGAGGCGGGAAAACAGAGGAGGGGAATTAGATATGGGGAATCAGAGGTGGGGAATCAGAGGTGGTGAATCAGAGATGGGGAATCACAGGCGGGGAATCAGAGGCAGGGATTAGAACGCGGGGAATCAGAGGCAGGGAATCAGAGTTGGGGCATCAGAGGTTGGGAATTAGGTATGGGGAAACAGAGGCGGGGAATCAGAGGCGGGGAAACAGAGGCGGGGAATCAGATATGGGGAATCAGAGGTGGGGAATCAGAGGTTGGGAATCAGAGGCAGGGAATCAGAGGCTTGGAATCAGATGCAGGGAATCAGATGCGGGGAATCAGATATGGGGAATCAGAGGCGGGGAATCAGAGGTGGGGAAACAGGGGCGGGGAATCAGATATGGGGAATCAGAGGTGGGGAATCAGGGGCGGGGTATCAGTGGCAGGGAATCAGAGGCGGGAAATCAGAGGCCGGGAATCTGAGGCGGTGAATCAGGGGCGGGGAATCAGAGGCAAGGAATCGGATGTGCGGAATCAGAGATGGGGAATCAGAGGTGGGGAATCAGAATCAGAAGCAGGGTATCAGAGGCCGGGAATTAGAGGCCGGAATCAGATGCCGGGAATAAGAGGCCGGGAATCAGAGGTTGGGAATCAGAGTCCGGGAATCAGAGATGGGGAATCAGAGGCGGGGAATGAGATATGGGGAATCAGAGGCGGGGAATCAGAGGCGGGGAAACAGAGGTGAGGAATCAAATATGGGGATTCAGAGGTGGCGAATCAAAGGCGGTGAATCAGAGGCGGGGAATCAGAGCTGGGGAATCAGAGGCGGGGAATCAGAGTTGGGGAATCAGAGGCGGGGAATCAGAGTTGGGGAATCAGAGTCGGGGAATCAGAGGCAGGGAATCAGATGTGCGGAATCAGAGATGGGGAATCAGAGGTGGGGAATCAGAGCTGGAGAATCAGATGTGGGGAATCAGAGTTGGGGAATCAGAGGCGGGGACTTAGATATTGGGAAACAGAGGCGGGGAATCAGAGCTGGGGAATCAGAGGCGGGGAATCAGAGTTGGGGAATCAGAGGCGGGGAATCAGATATGGGGAAACAGGGGCGGGGAATCAGAGGCGGGGAAACAGAGGCGAGGAATCAGATATGGGGAATCAGAGGTGGGGAATCAGAGTTGGGGAATCAGAGGCGGGGACTTAGATATGGGGAAACAGAGGTGGGGAATCAGAGGCGGGGAAACAGAGGCGGGGAATCAGATATGGGGAATCAGAGGTGGGGAATCAGAGGCAGGGAATCAGATGTGCGGAATCAGAGATGGGGAATCAGAGGCAGGGAATCAGAATCAGAAGCAGGGAATAAGACGCGGGGAATCAGAGGCGGGGAATCAGAGCTGGGGAATCAGAGGCAGTGAATCAGAGGCGGGGAATCAGAGGCAGGGAATCGGATGTGCGGAATCAGAGATGGGGAATCAGAGGTGGGGAATCAGAGGCGGTGAATTAGACATGGGTAATCAGAGGCGGGGAATCAGAGGCAGGAAATCAGACACGGGGAATCAGAGGCGGGGAATCAGAGCTGGGAACTTAGAGGCAGGGAATTAGAGTTGGGGATTCAGAGGCGGGGAATCAGATATGGGGAAACAGAGGCGGGGAATCAGAGGCTGGCAAATAGAGGCGGGGATCAGATATGGGGAAACAGAGGAGGGGAATCAGAGGCGGGGAAACAGAGGCGGGGAATCAGATATGGGGAATCAGAGGTGGGGAATCAGAGGTTGGGAATCAGAGGCAGGGAATCAGAGGCTGGGAATCAGATGCATGGAATCAGATGCGGGGAATCAGAGGCGGGGAATCAGATGCATGGAATCAGATGCGGGGAATCAGAGGCGGGGAATCAGAGCTGGGGAATCAGAGGTGGGGAATCAGAGGCGGGAAAACAGAGGCGGGGAATTAGATATGGGGAATCAGAGGTGGGGAATCAGAGGTGGTGAATCAGAGATGGGGAATCACAGGCGGGGAATCAGAGGCAGGGAATAGAACGCGGGGAATCAGAGGCAGGGAATCAGAGTTGGGGCATCAGAGGTTGGGAATTAGGTATGGGGAAACAGAGGCGGGGAATCAGAGGCGGGGAAACAGAGGCGGGGAATCAGATATGGGGAATCAGAGGTGGGTAATCAGAGGTTGGGAATCAGAGGTGGGGAATCAGAGTTGGGGAATCAGAGGCGGGGACTTAGATATGGGGAAACAGAGGCGGGGAATTAGAGGCGGGGAAACAGAGGCGGGGAATCAGATATGGGGAATCAGAGGTGGGGAATCAGAGGCAGGGAATCAGATGTGCGGAATCAGAGATGGGGAATCAGAGGCAGGGAATCAGAATCAGAAGCAGGGAATAAGACGCGGGGAATCAAAGGCGGAGAATCAGAGCTGGGGAATCAGAGGCAGTGAATCAGAGGCGGGGAATCAGAGGCAGGGAATCGGATGTGCGGAATCAGAGATGGGGAATCAGAGGTGGGGAATCAGAGGCGGTGAATTAGACATGGGTAATCAGAGGCGGGGAATCAGAGGCAGGAAATCAGACACGGGGAATCAGAGGCGGGGAATCAGAGCTGGGAACTTAGAGGCAGGGAATTAGAGTTGGGGATTCAGAGGCGGGGAATCAGAAATGGGGAAACAGAGGCGGGGAATCAGAGGCGGGCAAATAGAGGCGGGGATCAGATATGGGGAAACAGAGGAGGGGAATCAGAGGCGGGGAAACAGAGGCGGGGAATCAGATATGGGGAATCAGAGGTGGGGAATCAGAGGTTGGGAATCAGAGGCAGGGAATCAGAGGCTGGGAATCAGATGCATGGAATCAGATGCGGGGAATCAGAGGCGGGGAATCAGAGCTGGGGAATCAGAGGTGGGGAATCAAAGTTGGGGAATCAGAGTCGGGGACTTAGATATGGGGAAACAGAGGCGGGGAATCAGAGGTGGGGAACAGAAGGCGGGGAATCAGATATGGGGAATCAGAGGCAGGGAATCAGAGTTGGGGATTCAGAGGCGGGGAATCAGATATGGGGAAACAGAGGTGAGGAATCAAATATGGGGATTCAGAGGTGGCGAATCAAAGGCGGTGAATCAGAGGCGGGGAATCAGAGCTGGGGTATCAGAGGCGGGGAATCAGAGTTGGGGAATCAGAGGCGGGGAATCAGAGTTGGGGAATCAGAGTCGGGGAATCAGAGGCAGGGAATCAGATGTGCGGAATCAGAGATGGGGAATCAGAGGTGGGGAATCAGAGCTGGAGAATCAGATGTGGGGAATCAGAGTTGGGGAATCAGAGGCGGGGACTTAGATATTGGGAAACAGAGGCGGGGAATCAGAGCTGGGGAATCAGAGGCGGGGAATCAGAGTTGGGGAATCAGAGGCGGGGAATCAGATATGGGGAAACAGGGGCGGGGAATCAGAGGCGGGGAAACAGAGGCGAGGAATCAGATATGGGGAATCAGAGGTGGGGAATCAGAGTTGGGGAATCAGAGGCGGGGACTTAGATATGGGGAAACAGAGGTGGGGAATCAGAGGCGGGGAAACAGAGGCGGGGAATCAGATATGGGGAATCAGAGGTGGGGAATCAGAGGCAGGGAATCAGATGTGCGGAATCAGAGATGGGGAATCAGAGGCAGGGAATCAGAATCAGAAGCAGGGAATAAGACGCGGGGAATCAGAGGCGGGGAATCAGAGCTGGGGAATCAGAGGCAGTGAATCAGAGGCGGGGAATCAGAGGCAGGGAATCGGATGTGCGGAATCAGAGATGGGGAATCAGAGGTGGGGAATCAGAGGCGGTGAATTAGACATGGGTAATCAGAGGCGGGGAATCAGAGGCAGGAAATCAGACACGGGGAATCAGAGGCGGGGAATCAGAGCTGGGAACTTAGAGGCAGGGAATTAGAGTTGGGGATTCAGAGGCGGGGAATCAGATATGGGGAAACAGAGGCGGGGAATCAGAGGCTGGCAAATAGAGGCGGGGATCAGATATGGGGAAACAGAGGAGGGGAATCAGAGGCGGGGAAACAGAGGCGGGGAATCAGATATGGGGAATCAGAGGTGGGGAATCAGAGGTTGGGAATCAGAGGCAGGGAATCAGAGGCTGGGAATCAGATGCATGGAATCAGATGCGGGGAATCAGAGGCGGGGAATCAGATGCATGGAATCAGATGCGGGGAATCAGAGGCGGGGAATCAGAGCTGGGGAATCAGAGGTGGGGAATCAGAGGCGGGAAAACAGAGGCGGGGAATTAGATATGGGGAATCAGAGGTGGGGAATCAGAGGTGGTGAATCAGAGATGGGGAATCACAGGCGGGGAATCAGAGGCAGGGAATAGAACGCGGGGAATCAGAGGCAGGGAATCAGAGTTGGGGCATCAGAGGTTGGGAATTAGGTATGGGGAAACAGAGGCGGGGAATCAGAGGCGGGGAAACAGAGGCGGGGAATCAGATATGGGGAATCAGAGGTGGGGAATCAGAGGTTGGGAATCAGAGGTGGGGAATCAGAGTTGGGGAATCAGAGGCGGGGACTTAGATATGGGGAAACAGAGGCGGGGAATCAGAGGCGGGGAAACAGAGGCGGGGAATCAGATATGGGGAATCAGAGGTGGGGAATCAGAGGCAGGGAATCAGATGTGCGGAATCAGAGATGGGGAATCAGAGGCAGGGAATCAGAATCAGAAGCAGGGAATAAGACGCGGGGAATCAGAGGCGGAGAATCAGAGCTGGGGAATCAGAGGCAGTGAATCAGAGGCGGGGAATCAGAGGCAGGGAATCGGATGTGCGGAATCAGAGATGGGGAATCAGAGGTGGGGAATCAGAGGCGGTGAATTAGACATGGGTAATCAGAGGCGGGGAATCAGAGGCAGGAAATCAGACACGGGGAATCAGAGGCGGGGAATCAGAGCTGGGAACTTAGAGGCAGGGAATTAGAGTTGGGGATTCAGAGGCGGGGAATCAGATATGGGGAAACAGAGGCGGGGAATCAGAGGCGGGCAAATAGAGGCGGGGATCAGATATGGGGAAACAGAGGAGGGGAATCAGAGGCGGGGAAACAGAGGCGGGGAATCAGATATGGGGAATCAGAGGTGGGGAATCAGAGGTTGGGAATCAGAGGCAGGGAATCAGAGGCTGGGAATCAGATGCATGGAATCAGATGCGGGGAATCAGAGGCGGGGAATCAGAGCTGGGGAATCAGAGGTGGGGAATCAAAGTTGGGGAATCAGAGTCGGGGACTTAGATATGGGGAAACAGAGGCGGGGAATCAGAGGTGGGGAACAGAAGGCGGGGAATCAGATATGGGGAATCAGAGGCAGGGAATCAGAGTTGGGGATTCAGAGGCGGGGAATCAGATAT
This sequence comes from Narcine bancroftii, assembly GCF_036971445.1. Taxonomy (NCBI): domain Eukaryota; kingdom Metazoa; phylum Chordata; class Chondrichthyes; order Torpediniformes; family Narcinidae; genus Narcine; species Narcine bancroftii. The sequence goes on from NW_027211893.1 coordinate 8,707,227, forward strand.
GGGGAAACAGAGGCGGGGAATCAGAGGCGGGAAAACAGAGGCGGGGAATTAGATATGGGGAATCAGAGGTGGGGAATCAGAGGTGGTGAATCAGAGATGGGGAATCACAGGCGGGGAATCAGAGGCAGGGAATAGAACGCGGGGAATCAGAGGCAGGGAATCAGAGTTGGGGCATCAGAGGTTGGGAATTAGGTATGGGGAAACAGAGGCGGGGAATCAGAGGCGGGGAAACAGAGGCGGGGAATCAGATATGGGGAATCAGAGGTGGGGAATCAGAGGTTGGGAATCAGAGGCAGGGAATCAGAGGCTTGGAATCAGATGCAGGGAATCAGATGCGGGGAATCAGATATGGGGAATCAGAGGCGGGGAATCAGAGGTGGGGAAACAGGGCCGGGGAATCAGATATGGGGAATCAGAGGTGGGGAATCAGGGGCGGGGTATCAGTGGGAGGGAATCAGAGGCGGGAAATCAGAGGCCGGGAATCAGAGGCGGTGAATCAGGGGCGGGGAATCAGAGGCAGGGAATCGGATGTGCGGAATCAGAGATGGGGAATCAGAGGTGGGGAATCAGAATCAGAAGCAGGGAATCAGAGGCCGGGAATTAGAGGCCGGAATCAGATGCCGGGAATAAGAGGCCGGGAATCAGAGGTTGGGAATCAGAGTCCGGGAATCAGAGATGGGGAATCAGAGGCGGGGAATGAGATATGGGGAATCAGAGGCGGGGAATCAGAGGCGGGGAAACAGAGGCGAGGAATCAAATATGGGGATTCAGAGGTGGCGAATCAAAGGCGGTGAATCAGAGGCGGGGAATCAGAGCTGGGGAATCAGAGGCGGGGAATCAGAGTTGGGGAATCAGAGGCGGGGAATCAGAGCTGGGGAATCAGAGTCGGTGAATCAGAGGCAGGGAATCAGATGTGCGGAATCAGAGATGGGGAATCAGAGGTGGGGAATCAGAGCTGGAGAATCAGAGGTGGGGAATCAGAGTTGGGGAATAAGAGGCGGGGACTTAGATATTGGGAAACAGAGGCGGGGAATCAGAGCTGGGGAATCAGAGGCGGGGAATCAGAGTTGGGGAATCAGAGGCGGGGAATCAGATATGGGGAAACAGGGGCGGGGAATCAGAGGCGGGGAAACAGAGGCGAGGAATCAGATATGGGGAATCAGAGGTGGGGAATCAGAGTTGGGGAATCAGAGGCGGGGACTTAGATATGGGGAAACAGAGGCGGGGAATCAGAGGCAGGGAAACAGAGGCGGGGAATCAGATATGGGGAATCAGAGGTGGGGAATCAGAGGCAGGGAATCAGATGTGCGGAATCAGAGATGGGGAATCAGAGGCAGGGAATCAGAATCAGAAGCAGGGAATAAGACGCGGGGAATCAGAGGCGGGGAATCAGAGCTGGGGAATCAGAGGCAGTGAATCAGAGGCGGGGAATCAGAGGCAGGGAATCGGATGTGCGGAATCAGAGATGGGGAATCAGAGGTGGGGAATCAGAGGCGGTGAATTAGACATGGGTAATCAGAGGCGGGGAATCAGAGGCAGGAAATCAGACACGGGGAATCAGAGGCGGGGAATCAGAGCTGGGAACTTAGAGGCAGGGAATCAGAGTTGGGGATTCAGAGGCGGGGAATCAGATATGGGGAAACAGAGGCGGGGAATCAGAGGCGGGCAAATAGAGGCGGGGATCAGATATGGGGAAACAGAGGAGGGGAATCAGAGGCAGGGAAACAGAGGCGGGGAATCAGATATGGGGAATCAGAGGTGGGGAATCAGAGGTTGGGAATCAGAGGCAGGGAATCAGAGGCTGGGAATCAGATGCATGGAATCAGATGCGGGGAATCAGAGGCGGGGAATCAGAGCTGGGGAATCAGAGGTGGGGAATCAAAGTTGGGGAATCAGAGTCGGGGACTTAGATATGGGGAAACAGAGGCGGGGAATCAGAGGTGGGGAACAGAAGGCGGGGAATCAGATATGGGGAATCAGAGATGGGGAATCAGAGGCAGGGAATTAGATGTGCGGAATCAGAGATGGGGAATCAGAGGTGGGGAATCAGAATCAGAAGCAGGGAATCAGAGGCAGGGAATCAGAGTTGGGGATTCAGAGGCGGGGAATCAGATATGGGTAAACAGAGGCGGGGAATCAGAGGCGGGAAAACAGAGGTGGGGAATTAGATATGGGGAATCAGAGGTGGGGAATCAGAGGTGGTGAATCAGAGATGGGGAATCACAGGCGGGGAATCAGAGGCAGGGAATAGAAAGCGGGGAATCAGAGGCAGGGAATCAGAGTTGGGGCATCAGAGGTTGGGAATTAGGTATGGGGAAACAGAGGCGGGGAGTCAGATGCAGGGAATCAGATGCGGGGAATCAGATATGGGGAATCAGAGGCGGGGAATCAGAGGTGGGGAAACAGGGGCGGGGAATCAGATATGGGGAACCAGAGGTGGGGAATCAGGGGCGGGGTATCAGTGGCAGGGAATCAGAGGCGGGAAATCAGAGGCCGGGAATCAGAGGCGGTGAATCAGGGGCGGGGAATCAGAGGCAGGGAATCGGATGTGCGGAATCAGAGATGGGGAATCAGAGGTGGGGAATCAGAATCAGAAGCAGGGAATCAGAGGCCGGGAATTAGAGGCCGGAATCAGATGCCGGGAATAAGAGGCCGGGAATCAGAGGTTGGGAATCAGAGTCCGGGAATCAGAGATGGGGAATCAGAGGCGGGGAATGAGACATGGGGAATCAGAGGCGGGGAATCAGAGGCGGGGAAACAGAGGCGAGGAATCAAATATGGGGATTCAGAGGTGGCGAATCAAAGGCGGTGAATCAGAGGCGGGGAATCAGAGCTGGGGAATCAGAGGCGGGGAATCAGAGTTGGGGAATCAGAGGCGGGGAATCAGAGCTGGGGAATCAGAGTCGGGGAATCAGAGGCAGGGAATCAGATGTGCGGAATCAGAGATGGGGAATCAGAGGTGGGGAATCAGAGCTGGAGAATCAGAGGTGGGGAATCAGAGTTGGGGAATCAGAGGCGGGGACTTAGATATTGGGAAACAGAGGCGGGGAATCAGAGCTGGGGAATCAGAGGCGGGGAATCAGAGTTGGGGAATCAGAGGCGGGGATTCAGATATGGGGAAACAGGGGCGGGGAATCAGAGGCGGGGAAACAGAGGCGAGGAATCAGATATGGGGAATCAGAGGTGTGGAATCAGAGGTTGGGAATCAGAGGCAGGGAATCAGAGGCGGGGAAACAGAGGCGTGGAATCAGATATGGGGAATCAGAGGTGGCGAATCAAAGGCGGTGAAACAGAGATGGGGAATCAGGGCAGGGAATCAGAGGCAGGGAATCAAACACGGGGAATCAGAGCTGGGGAATCAGAGGCGGGGAATTAGAGTTGGGGAATCCGAGGAGGGGAATCAGAGGCGGGGAAACAGGCGGGGAATCAGATATGGGGAATCAGAGGTGGGGAATCAGATGTTGGGAATCAGAGGCAGGGAATCAGAGGCGGGTAATCAGAGGCGGGGAATCAGAGGCAGGGAATCAGATGTGCGGAATCGAAGATGGGGAATCAGAGGCAGGGAATCAGAGGCGGGGAATCAGAGGCGGGGAATCAGAGGCCGGGAATCAGATATGGGGAAACAGAGGCGGGGAATCAGAGGCGGGGAAACAGAGGCGGGGAATCAGATATGGGAAATCAGAGGTGGGGAATCAGAGGTTGGGAATCAGAGGCAGGGAATCAGAGGCTTGGAATCAGATGCAGGGTATCAGATGCGGGGAATCAGAGGCGGGGAATCAGAGCTGGAGAATCAGAGGTGGGGAATCAGAGTATGGGAATCAGAGGCGGGGACTTAGATATTGGGAAACAGAGGCGGGGAATCAGAGGCGGGGAAACAGAGGCGGGGAATCAGATATGGGGAATCAGAGGTGGGGAATCAGAGGCAGGGAATCAGATGTGCGCAATCAGAGATGGGGAATCAGAGGCAGGGAATCAGAATCAGAAGCAGGGAATCAGAGGCCGGGGATCAGAGGCCGGAATCAGATGCCGGGAATAAGAGGCCGGGAATCAGAGGTGGGGAATCAGAGTCCGGGAATCAGAGATGGGGATTCAGAGGCGGGGAATGAGATATGGGGAATCAGAGGCGGGGAATCAGAGGCGGGGAAACAGAGGCGGGGAATCAGATATGGGGAATCAGAGGTGGCGAATCAAAGGCGGTGAATCAGAGATGGGGAATCAGAGGCCGGGAATCAGAGGCAGGGAATCAAACACGGGGAATCAGAGGCGGGGAATCAGAGCTGTGGAATCAGAGGCGGGGAATCATAGCTGGCGAATCAGAGGCGGGGAATCAGAGGTGGGGAATCAGAGGCGGGGAATCAGATATTGTTAATCAGAGCTGGGGAATCAGAGGCGGGGAAACAGAGGCGGGGAATCAGATATGGGGAATCAGAGGTGGGGAATCAGAGGTTGTGAATCAGACGCGGGGAATCAGAGGCGGGGATTCAGAGCTGGGGAATCAGAGGCGGGGAATCAGAGTTGGGGAATCAGAGGCGGGGAATCAGATATGGGGAATCAGAGGCGGGGAATCAGATATGGGGAATCAGAGGCGGGGAAACAGAGGCGGGGAATCAGATATGGGGAATCAGAGGTGGGGAATCAGGGGCGGGGTATCAGTGGCAGGGAATCAGAGGCGGGAAATCAGAGGCCGGGAATCGGATGTGCGGAATCAGAGCTGGGGAATTAGATGCAGGGAATCAGAGTTGGGGATTCAGAGGCGGGGAATCAGATATGGGGAAACAGTGGCGGGGAATCAGAGGCGGGGAAACAGAGGCGGGGAATCAGATATGGGGAATCAGAGGTGGGGAATCAGAGCTGGGGAATCAGAGGTGGGGAATCAGAGTTGGGGAATCAGAGGCGGGGACTTAGATATGGGGAAACAGAAGTGCGGGAATCAGAGGCGGGGAAACAGAGGCGGGGAATCAGATATGGGGAATCAGAGGTGGGGAATCAGAGGCAGGGAATCAGATGTGCGGTATCAGAGATGGGGAATCAGAGGCAGGGAATCAGAATCAGAAGCAGGGAATAAGACGCGGGGAATCTGAGGCGGGGAATCAGAGCTGGGGAATCAGAGGCTGTGAATCAGAGGCGGGGAATCAGAAGCAGGGAATCGGATGTGCGGAATCAGAGATGGGGAATCAGAGGTGGGGAATCAGAGGCGCTGAATCAGACATGGGTAATCAGAGGCGGGGAATCAGAGGCAGGAAATCAGACACAGGGAATCTGAGGCGGGGAATCAGAGGCGGGGAATCAGAGGCAGGGAATCGGATGTGCCGAATCAGAGATGGGGAATCAGAGGTGGGGAATCAGAGGCGGTGAATCAGACATGGGTAATCAGAGTCGGGGAATCAGAGGCAGGAAATCAGACACGGGGAATCAGAGGCGGGGAATCAGAGCTGGGGAATTAGATGCAGGGAATCAGAGTTGGGGATTCAGAGGCGGGGAATCAGATATGGGGAAACTGAGGTGGGGAATCAGAGGTGGGCAAATAGAGGCGGGGAATCAGATATGGGGAAACAGAGGCGGGGAATCAGAGGCGGGGAAACAGAGGCGGGGAATTAGATATGGGGAATCAGAGGTGGGGAATCAGAGGTTGGGAATCACAGGCAGGGAATCAGAGGCTGTGAATCAGATGCAGGGAATCAGATGCGGGGAATCAGAGGCGGGGAATCAGAGCTGGGGAATCAGAGGTGGGGAATCAGAGTTGGGGAATCAGAGGCGGGGACTTAGATATGGGGAAACAGAGGCGGGGAATCAGAGGCGGGGAAACAGAGGCGGGGAATCAGATATGGGGAATCAGAGGTGGGGAATCAGAGGCAGGGAATCAGATGTGCGGAATCAGAGATGGGGAATCAGAGGCAGGGAATCAGAATCAGAAGCAGGGAATAAGACGCGGGGAATCAGAGGCGGGGAATCAGTGCTGGGGAATCAGAGGCAGTGAATCAGAGGCGGGGAATCAGAGGCAGGGAATCGGATGTGCGGAATCAGAGATGGGGAATCAGAGGTGGGGAATCAGAGGGGGTGAATCAGACATGGGTAATCAGAGGCAGGGAATCAGAGGCAGGAAATCAGACACGGGGAATCAGAGGCGGGGAATCAGAGCTGGGAAATTAGAGGCAGGGAATCAGAGTTGGGGATTCAGAGGCGGGGAATCAGATATGGGGAAACAGAGGCGGGGAATCAGAGGCGGGCAAATAGAGGCGGGGATCAGATATGGGGAAACAGAGGAGAGGAATCAGAGGCGGGGAAACAGAGGCGGTGTATCAGATATGGGGAATCAGAGGTGGGGAATCAGAGGATGGGAATCAGAGGCAGGGAATCAGAGGCTGGGAATCAGATGCATGGAATCAGATGCGGGGAATCAGAGGCGGGGAATCAGAGCTGGGGAATCAGAGGTGCGGAATCAAAGTTGGGGAATCAGAGTCGGGGACTTAGATATGGGGAAACAGAGGCGGGGAATCAGAGGTGGGGAACAGAAGGCGGGGAATCAGATATGGGGAATCAGAGATGGGGAATCAGAGGCAGGGAATTAGATGTGCGGAATCAGAGATGGTGAATCAGAGATGGGGAATCAGAATCAGAAGCAGGGAATCAGAGGCAGGGAATCAGAGTTGGGGATTCAGAGGTGGGGAATCAGAGGTGGTGAATCAGAGATGGGGAATCACAGGCGGGGAATCAGAGGCAGGGAATAGAATGCGGGGAATCAGAGGCAGGGAATCAGAGTTGGGGCATCAGAGGTTGGGAATTAGATATGGGGAAACAGAGGCGGGGAATCAGAGGCGGGGAAACAGAGGCGGGGAATCAGATATGGGGAATCAGAGGTGGGGAATCAGAGGTTGGGAATCAGAGGCAGGGAATCAGAGGCTTGGAATCAGATGCAGGGAATCAGATGCGGGGAATCAGAGGCGGGGAATCAGAGCTGGGGAATCAGAGGCGGGGAATCAGAGTTGGGGAATCAGAGGCGGGGAATCAGATATGGGGAATCAGAGGCGGGGAATCAGAGGCGGGGAAACAGAGGCCGGGAATCAGATATGGGGAATCAGAGGTGGGGAATCAGGGGCGGGGTATCAGTGGCAGGGAATCAGAGGCGGGAAATCAGAGGCCGGGAATCAGAGGCGGTGAATCAGGGGCGGGGAATCAGAGGCAGGGAATCGGATGTGCGGAATCAGAGATGGGGAATCAGAGGTGGGGAATCAGAATCAGAAGCAGGGAATCAGAGGCCGGAAATTAGAGGTCGGAATCAGAGATGGGGAATCAGAGGCGGGGAATGAGATATGGGGAATCAGAGGCGGGGAATCAGAGGCGGGGAAACCGAGGCGAGGAATCAAATATGGGGATTCAGAGGTGGCGAATTAAAGGCGGTGAATCAGACGCGGGGAATCAGAGCTGGGGAATCAGAGGCGGGGAATCAGAGTTGGGGAATCAGAGACGGGGAATCAGAGCTGGGGAATCAGAGTCGTGGAATCAGAGGCAGGGAATCAGATGTGCGGAATCAGAGATAGGGAATCAGAGGTGGGGAATCAGAGCTTGAGAATCAGAGGTGGGGAATCAGAGTTGGGGAATCAGAGGCGGGGACTTAGATATTGGGAAACAGAGGCGGGGAATCAGAGGCGGGAACACAGAGGCGGGGAATCAGATATGGGGAATCAGAGGTGGGGAATCAGAGGCAGGGAATCAGATGTGCGCAATCAGAGATGGGGAATCAGAGGCAGGGAATCAGAATCAGAAGCAGGGAATCAGAGGCCGGGGATCAGAGGCCGGAATCAGATGCCGGGAATAAGAGGCCGGGAATCAGATGTGGGGAATCAGAGTCCGGGAATCAGAGATGGGGATTCAGAGGCGGGGAATGAGATATGGGGAATCAGAGGCGGGGAATCAGAGGCGGGGAAACAGAGGCGGGGAATCAGATATGGGGAATCAGAGGTGGCGAATCAAAGGCGGTGAATCAGAGATGGGGAATCAGAGGCCGGGAATAAGAGGCAGTGAATCAAACACGGGGAATCAGAGGCGAGGAATCAGAGCTGGGGAATCAGAGGCGGGGAATAATAGCTGGCGAATCAGAGGCCGGGAATCAGAGGTGGGGAATCAGAGGCGGGGAATCAGATATTGTTAATCAGAGGTGGGGAATCAGAGGCGGGGAAACAGAGGCGGGGAATCAGATATGGGGAATCAGAGGTGGGGAATCAGATGTTGTGAATCAGAGATGGAGAATCAGAGGCGGGGAATCAGAGGCCGGTAATCAGACACGGGGAATCAGAGGCGGGGATTCAGAGCTGGGGAATCAGAGGCGGGGAATCAGAGTTGGGGAATCAGAGGCGGGGAATCAGATATGGGGAATCAGAGGCGGGGAATCAGAGGCGGGGAAACAGAGGCGGGGAATCAGATATGGGGAATCAGAGGTGGGGAATCAGGGGCGGGGTATCAGTGGCAGGGAATCAGAGGCGGGAAATCAGAGGCCGGGAATCAGAGGCGGTGAATCAGAGGCGGGGAATCAGAGGCAGGGAATCGGATGTGCGGAATCAGAGATGGGGAATCAGAGGTGGGGAATCAGAGGCGGTGAATCAGACATGGGTAATCAGAGGCGGGGAATCAGAGGCAGGAAATCAGACACGGGGAATCAGAGCTGGGGAATTAGATGCAGGGAATCAGAGTTGGGGATTCAGAGGCGGGGAATCAGATATGGGGAAACAGTGGCGGGGAATCAGAGGCGGGGAAACAGAGGCGGGGAATCAGATATGGGGAATCAGAGGTGGGGAATCAGAGGTTGGGAATCACAGGCAGGGAATCAGAGGCTGGGAATCAGATGCAGGGAATCAGATGCGGGGAATCAGAGGCGGGGAATCAGAGCTGGGGAATCAGAGGTGGGGAATCAGAGTTGGGGAATCAGAGGCGGGGACTTAGATATGGGGAAACAGAGGCGGGGAATCAGAGGCGGGGATACAGAGGCGGGGAATCAGATATGGGGAATCAGAGGTGGGGAATCAGAGGCAGGGAATCAGATGTGCGGAATCAGAGATGGGGAATCAGAGGCAGGGAATCAGAATCAGAAACAGGGAATAAGATGCGGGGAATCAGAGGCGGGGAATCAGAGCTGGGGAATCAGAGGCAGTGAATCAGAGGCGGGGAATCAGAGGCAGGGAATCGGATGTGCCGAATCAGAGATGGGGAATCAGAGGTGGGGAATCAGAGGCGGTGAATCAGACATGGGTAATCAGAGGCGGGGAATCAGAGGCAGGAAATCAGACACGGGGAATCAGGGGCGGGGAATCAGAGCTGGGAAATTAGAGGCAGGGAATCAGAGTTGGGGATTCAGAGGCGGGGAATCAGATATGGGGAAACAGAGGCGGGGAATCAGAGGCGGGCAAATAGAGGCGGGGATCAGATATGGGGAAACAGAGGAGGGGAATCAGAGGCGGGGAAACAGAGGCGGGGAATCAGATATGGGGAATCAGAGGTGGGGAATCAGAGGTTGGGAATCAGAGGCAGGGAATCAGAGGCTGGGAATCAGATGCATGGAATCAGATGCGGGGAATCAGAGGCGGGGAATCAGAGCTGGGGAATCAGAGGTGGGGAATCAAAGTTGGGGAATCAGAGTCGGGGACTTAGATATGGGGAAACAGAGGCGGGGAATCAGAGGTGGGGAACAGAAGGCGGGGAATCAGATATGGGGAATCAGAGATGGGGAATCAGAGGCAGGGAATTAGATGTGCGGAATCAGAGATGGGGAATCAGAGGTGGGGAATCAGAATCAGAAGCACGGAATCAGAGGCAGGGAATCAGAGTTGGGGATTCAGAGGCGGGGAATCAGATATGGGGAAACAGAGGTGGGGAATCAGAGGCGGGAAAACAGAGGCGGGGAATTAGATATGGGGAATCAGAGGTGGGGAATCAGAGGTGGTGAATCAGAGATGGGGAATCACAGGCGGGGAATCAGAGGCAGGGAATAGAACGCGGGGAATCAGAGGCAGGGAATCAGAGTTGGAGCATCAGAGGTTGGGAATTAGATATGGGGAAACAGAGGCGGGGAATCAGAGGCGGTGAAACAGAGGCGGGGAATCAGATATGGGGAATCAGAGGTGGGGAATCAGAGGTTGGGAATCAGAGGCAGGGAATCAGAGGCTTGGAATCAGATGCAGGGAATTAGATGCGGGGAATCAGAGGCGGGGAATCAGAGCTGGGGAATCAGAGGCGGGGAATCAGAGTTGGGGAATCAGAGGCGGGGAATCAGATATGGGGAATCAGAGGCGGGGAATCAGAGGCGGGGAAACAGAGGGGGGGAATCAGATATGGGGAATCAGAGGTGGGTAATCAGGGGCGGGGTATCAGTGGCAGGGAATCAGAGGCGGGAAATCAGAGGCCGGGAATCAGAGGCGGTGAATCAGGGGCGGGGAATCAGAGGCAGGCAATCGGATGTGCGGAATCAGAGATGGGGAATCAGAGGTGGGGAATCAGAATCAGAAGCAGGGAATCAGAGGCCGGGAATTAGAGGCCGGAATCAGATGCCGGGAATAAGAGGCCGGGAATCAGAGGTTGGGAATCAGAGTCCGGGAATCAGAGATGGGGAATCAGAGGCGGGGAATGAGATATGGGGAATCAGAGGCAGGGAATCAGAGGCGGGGAAACAGAGGCGAGGAATCAGATATGGGGATTCAGAGGTGGCGAATCAAAGGCGGTGAATCAGAGGCGGGGAATCAGAGCTGGGGAATCAGAGGCGGGGAATCAGAGTTAGGGAATCAGAGGCGGGGAATCAGAGCTGGGGAATCAGAGTCGGGGAATCAGAGGCAGGGAATCACATGTGCGGAATCAGAGATGGGGAATCAGAGGTGGGGAATCAGAGGCGGTGAATCAGAGATGGGGAATCAGAGGCGGTGAATCAGAGGCAGGAAATCAGACACGGGGATTCAGAGGCTGGGAATCAGACGGGGGGAATCAAAGGCGGGGAATCAGAGCTGGGGAATCAGAGGCAGGGAATCAGAGTTGGGGATTCAGAGGCGGGGAATCAGATATGGGGAAACTGAGGCGGGGAATCAGAGGCGGGAAAACAGAGGCGGGGAATTAGATATGGGGAATCAGAGGTGGGGAATCAGAGGTGGTGAATCAGAGATGGGGAATCACAGGCGGGGAATCAGAGGCAGGGAATAGAACGCGGGGAATCAGAGGCAGGGAATCAGAGTTGGGGCATCAGAGGTTGGGAATTAGATATGGGGAAACAGAGGCGGGGAATCAGAGGTGGGGAAACAGAGGCGGGGAATCAGATATGGGGAATCAGAGGTGGGGAATCAGAGGCAGGGAATCAGATGTGCGGAATCAGAGATGGGGAATCAGAGGCAGGGAATCAGAATCAGAAGCGGGGCATCAGAGGCCGGGAATCAGAGGCCGGGAATCAGATGCTGGCAATAAGAGGCCGGGAATCAGAGGTGGGGAATCAGAGTCTGGGAATCAGAGATGGGGATTCAGAGGCGGGGAATCAGATATGGGGAATGGAGTTGGGGAATCAGAGGCGGTGAAACAGAGATGGGGAATCAGGGCAGGGAATCAGAGGCAGGGAATCAAACACGGGGAATCAGAGCTGGGGAATCAGAGGCGGGGAATTAGAGTTGGGGAATCAGAGGAGGGGAATCAGAGGCCGGGAAACAGAGGCGGGGAATCAGATATGGGGAATCAGAGGTGGGGAATCAGATGTTGGGAATCAGAGGCAGGGAACCAGAGGCGGGGAAACAGAGGCGGGGAATCAGATATGGGGAATCAGAGGTGGGGAATCAGAGGTTGGGAATCAGAGGCAGGGAATCAGAGGCTTGGAATCAGATGCAGGGAATCAGATGCGGGGAATCAGAGGCGGGGAATCAGAGCTAGGGAATCAGAGGCGGGGAATCAGAGTTGGGGAATCAGAGGCAGTGAATCAGATATGGGGAATCAGAGGCGGGGAATCAGAGGCGGGTAAACAGAGGCGGGGAATCAGATATGGGGAATCAGAGGTGGGGAATCAGGGGCGGGGTATCAGTGGCAGGGAATCAGATGCGGGAAATCAGAGGCCGGGAATCAGAGGCGGTGAATCAGGGGCGGGGAATCAGAGGCAGGGAATCGGATGTGCGGAATCAGAAATGGGGAATCAGAGGTGGGGAATCAGAATCAGAAGCAGGGAATCAGAGGCCGGGAATTAGAGGCCGGAATCAGATGCCGGGAATAAGAGGCCGGGAATCAGAGGTTGGGAATCAGAGTCCGGGAATCAGAGATGGGGAATCAGAGGCGGGGAATGAGATATGGGGAATCAGAGGAAGGGAATCAGAGGCGGGGAAACAGAGGCGAGGAATCAGATATGGGGATTCAGAGGTGGCGAATCAAATGCGGTGAATCAGAGGCGGGGAATCAGAGCTGGGGAATCAGAGGCGTGGAATCAGAGTTGGGGAATCAGAGGCGGGGAATCAGAGCTGGGGAATCAGAGTCGGGGAATCAGAGGCAGGGAATCAGATGTGCGGAATCAGAGATGGGGAATCAGAGGTGGGGAATCAGAGGCGGTGAATCAGAGATGGGGAATCAGAGGCGGTGAATCAGAGGCAGGAAATCAGACACGGGGATTCAGAGGCTGGGAATCAGACGGGGGGAATTAAAGGCGGGGAATCAGAGCTGGGGAATCAGAGGCAGGGAATCAGAGTTGGGGATTCAGAGGCGGGGAATCAGATATGGGGAAACAGAGGCGGGGAATCAGAGGCGGGAAAACAGAGGCGGGGAATTAGATATGGGGAATCAGAGGTGGGGAATCAGAGGTGGTGAATCAGAGATGGGGAATCACAGGCGGGGAATCAGAGGCAGGGAATAGAACGCGGGGAATCAGAGGCAGGGAATCAGAGTTGGGGCATCAGAGGTTCGGAATTAGATATTGGGAAACAGAGGCGGGGAATCAGAGGTGGGGAATCAGGGGCGGGGTATCAGTGGCAGGGAATCAGAGGCGGGAAATCAGAGGCCGGGAATCAGAGGCGGTGAATCAGAGGCGGGGAATCAGAGGCAGGGAATCGGATGTGCGGAATCAGAGATGGGGAATCAGAGGTGGGGAATCAGAGGCGGTGAATCAGACATGGGTAATCAGAGGCGGGGAATCAGAGGCAGGAAATCAGACACGGGGAATCAGAGGCGGGGAATCAGAGCTGGGGAATTAGATGCAGGGAATCAGAGTTGGGGATTCAGAGGCGGGGAATCAGATATGGGGAAACAGTGGCGGGGAATCAGAGGCGGGGAAACAGAGGCGGGGAATCAGATATGGGGAATCAGAGGTGGGGAATCAGAGGTTGGGAATCACAGGCAGGGAATCAGAGGCTGGGAATCAGATGCAGGGAATCAGATGCGGGGAATCAGAGGCGGGGAATCAGAGCTGGGGAATCAGAGGTGGGGAATCAGAGTTGGGGAATCAGAGGCGGGGACTTAGATATGGGGAAACAGAGGCGGGGAATCAGAGGCGGGGAATCAGAGTTGGGGATTCAGAGGCGGGGAATCAGATATGGGGAAACAGAGGCGGGGAATCAGAGGCGGGCAAATAGAGGCGGGGATCAGATATGGGGAAACAGAGGAGGGGAATCAGAGGCGGGGAAACAGAGGCGGGGAATCAGATATGGGGAATCAGAGGTGGGGAATCAGAGGTTGGGAATCATAGGCGGGAAATCAGTGGTGGGGAATCAGAATCAGAAGCAGGGAATCAGAGGCAGGGAATCAGAGTTGGGGATTCAGAGGCGGGGAATCAGATATGGGGTAACAGAGGCGGGGAATCAGAGGCGGGCAAATAGAGGCGGGGATCAGATATGGGGAAACAGAGGAGGGGAATCAGAGGCGGGGAAACAGAGGCGGGGAATCAGATATGGGGAATCAGAGGTGGGGAATCAGAGGTTGGGAATCAGAGGCAGGGAATCGGAGGCTGGGAATCAGATGCATGGAATCAGATGCGGGGAATCAGAGGCGGGGAATCAGAGCTGTGGAATCAGAGGTGGGGAATCAAAGTTGGGGAATCAGAGTCGGGGACTTAGATATGGGGAAACAGAGGCGGGGAATCAGAGGTGGGGAACAGAAGGCGGGGAATCAGATATGGGGAATCAGAGATGGGGAATCAGAGGCAGGGAATTAGATGTGCGGAATCAGAGATGGGGAATCAGAGGTGGGGAATCAGAATCAGAAGCAGGGAATCAGAGGCAGGGAATCAGAGTTGGGGATTCAGAGGCGGTGAATCAGATATGGGGAAACAGAGGTGGGGAATCAGAGGCGGGAAAACAGAGGCGGGGAATTAGATATGGGGAATCAGAGGTGGGGAATCAGGGGTGGTGAATCAGAGATGGGGAATCACAGGCGGGGAATCAGAGGCAGGGAATAGAACGCGGGGAATCAGAGCCAGGGAATCAGAGTTGGGGCATCAGAGGTTGGGAATTAGATATGGGGAAACAGAGGCAGGGAATCAGAGGCTTGGAATCAGATGCAGGGAATCAGATGCGGGGAATCAGAGGCGGGGAATCAGAGCTGGGGAATCAGAGGTGGGGAATCAGAGTTGGGGAATCAGAGGCGGGGAATCAGATATGGGGAATCAGAGGCGGGGAATCAGAGGCGGGGAAACAGAGGGGGGGAATCAGATATGGGGAATCAGAGGTGGGGAATCAGGGGCGGGGTATCAGTGGCAGGGAATCAGAGGTGGGGAATCAGAGGCGGTGAATCAGACATGGGTAATCAGAGGCGGGGAATCAGAGGCAGGAAATCAGACACGGGGAATCAGAGGCGGGGAATCAGAGCTGGGGAATTAGATGCAGGGAATCAGAGTTGGGGATTCAGAGGCGGGGAATCAGATATGGGGAAACAGTGGCGGGGAATCAGAGGCGGGGAAACAGAGGCGGGGAATCAGATATGGGGAATCAGAGGTGGGGAATCAGAGGTTGGGAATCACAGGCAGGGAATCAGAGGCTGGGAATCAGATGCAGGGAATCAGATGCGGGGAATCAGAGGCGGGGAATCAGAGCTGGGGAATCAGAGGTGGGGAATCAGAGTTGGGGAATCAGAGGCGGGGACTTAGATATGGGGAAACAGAGGCGGGGAATCAGAGGCGGGTAATCAGATATGGGGAATCAGAGGTGGGGAATCAGAGGCAGGGAATCAGATGTGCGGAATCAGAGATGGGGAATCAGAGGCAGGGAATCAGAATCAGAAGCAGGGAATAAGACGCGGGGAATCAGAGGCGGGGAATCAGAGCTGGGGAATCAGAGGCAGTGATTCAGAGGCGGGGAATCAGAGGCAGGGAATCGGATGTGCCAAATCAGAGATGGGGAATCAGAGGTGGGGAATCAGAGGCGGTGAATTAGACATGGGTAATCAGAGGTGGGGAATCAGAGGCAGGAAATCAGACACGGGGAATCAGAGGCGGGGAATCAGAGCTGGGAAATTAGAGGCAGGGAATCAGAGTTGGGGATTCAGAGGCGGGGAATCAGATATGGGGAAACAGAGGCGGGGAATCAGAGGCGGGCAAATAGAGGCGGGGATCAGATATGGGGAAACAGAGGAGGGGAATCAGAGGCGGGGAAACAGAGGCGGGGAATCAGATATGGTGAATCAGAGGTGGGGAATCAGAGGTTGGGAATCATAGGCGGGAAATCAGTGGTGGGGAATCAGAATCAGAAGCAGGGAATCAGAGGCAGGGAATCAGAGTTGGGGATTCAGAGGTGGGGAATCAGATATGGGGTAACAGAGGCGGGGAATCAGAGGCGGGCAAATAGAGGCGGGGATCAGATATGGGGAAACAGAGGAGGGGAATCAGAGGCGGGGAAACAGAGGCGGGGAATCAGATATGGGGAATCAGAGGTGGGGAATCAGAGGTTGGGAATCAGAGGCAGGGAATCGGAGGCTGGGAATCAGATGCATGGAATCAGATGCGGGGAATCAGAGGCGGGGAATCAGAGCTGTGGAATCAGAGGTGGGGAATCAAAGTTGGGGAATCAGAGTCGGGGACTTAGATATGGGGAAACAGAGGCGGGGAATCAGAGGTGGGGAACAGAAGGCGGGGAATCAGATATGGGGAATCAGAGATGGGGAATCAGAGGCAGGGAATTAGATGTGCGGAATCAGAGATGGGGAATCAGAGGTGGGGAATCAGAATCAGAAGCAGGGAATCAGAGGCAGGGAATCAGAGTTGGGGATTCAGAGGCGGTGAATCAGATATGGGGAAACAGAGGTGGGGAATCAGAGGCGGGAAAACAGAGGCGGGGAATTAGATATGGGGAATCAGAGGTGGGGAATCAGGGGTGGTGAATCAGAGATGGGGAATCACAGGCGGGGAATCAGAGGCAGGGAATAGAACGCGGGGAATCAGAGCCAGGGAATCAGAGTTGGGGCATCAGAGGTTGGGAATTAGATATGGGGAAACAGAGGCAGGGAATCAGAGGCTTGGAATCAGATGCAGGGAATCAGATGCGGGGAATCAGAGGCGGGGAATCAGAGCTGGGGAATCAGAGGCGGGGAATCAGAGTTGGGGAATCAGAGGCGGGGAATCAGATATGGGGAATCAGAGGCGGGGAATCAGAGGCGGGGAAACAGAGGGGGGGAATCAGATATGGGGAATCAGAGGTGGGGAATCAGGGGCGGGGTATCAGTGGCAGGGAATCAGAGGCGGGAAATCAGAGGCCGGGAATCAGAGGCGGTGAATCAGGGGCGGGGAATCAGAGGCAGGGAATCGGATGTGCGGAATCAGAGATGGGGAATCAGAGGTGGGGAATCAGAATCAGAAGCAGGGAATCAGAGGCCGGGAATTAGAGGCCGGAATCAGATGCCGGGAATAAGAGGCCGGGAATCAGAGGTTGGGAATCAGAGTCCGGTAATCAGAGATGGGGAATCAGAGGCGGGGAATGAGATATGGGGAATCAGAGGCAGGGAATCAGAGGCGGGGAAACAGAGGCGAGGAATCAGATATGGGGATTCAGAGGTGGCGAATCAAAGGCGGTGAATCAGAGGCGGGGAATCAGAGCTGGGGTATCAGAGGCGGGGAATCAGAGTTGGGGAATCAGAGGCGGGGAATCAGAGTTGGGGAATCAGAGTCGGGGAATCAGAGGCAGGGAATCACATGTGCGGAATCAGAGATGGGGAATCAGAGGTGGGGAATCAGAGGCGGTGAATCAGAGATGGGGAATCAGAGGCGGTGAATCAGAGGCAGGAAATCAGACACGGGGATTCAGAGGCTGGGAATCAGATGGGGGGAATCAAAGGCGGGGAATCAGAGCTGGGGAATCAGAGGCAGGGAATCAGAGTTGGGGATTCAGAGGCGGGGAATCAGATATGGGGAAACAGAGGCGGGGAATCAGAGGCGGGAAAACAGAGGCGGGGAATTAGATATGGGGAATCAGAGGTGGGGAATCAGAGGTGGTGAATCAGAGATGGGGAATCACAGGCGGGGAATCAGAGGCAGGGAATAGAACGCGGGGAATCAGAGGCAGGGAATCAGAGTTGGGGCATCAGAGGTTGGGAATTAGATATGGGGAAACAGAGGCGGGGAATCAGAGGTGGGGAAACAGAGGCGGGGAATCAGATATGGGGAATCAGAGGTGGGGAATCAGAGGCAGGGAATCAGATGTGCGGAATCAGAGATGGGGAATCAGAGGCAGGGAATCAGAATCAGAAACGGGGAATCAGAGGCCGGGAATCAGAGGCCGGGAATCAGAAGCTGGGAATAAGAGGCCGGGATTCAGAGGTGGGGAATCAGAGTCCGGGAATCAGAGATGGGGATTCAGAGGCGGGGAATGAGATATGGAGAATCAGAGGCGGGGAATCAGAGGCGTGGAAACAGAGGTGGGGAATCAGATATGGGGAATCAGAGGTGGCGAATCAAAGGCGGTGAATCAGAGATGGGGAATCAGAGGCGGGGAATCAGAGGCAGGGAATCAAACACAGGGAATGAGAGGCGGGGAATCAGAGCTGGGGAATCAGAGGCGGGGAATCAGAGTTGGGGAATCAGAGGCGGGGAATCAGATATGGGGAAACAGGGGCCGGGAATCAGAGGCGGGGAAACAGAGGCGGGGAATCAGGTATGGGGAATCAGAGGTGTGGAATCAGAGGTTGGGAATCAGAGGCAGGGAATCAGAGGCGGGGAAACAGAGGCGGGGAATCAGATATGGGGAATGGAGGTGGCAAATCAAAGGCGGTGAAACAGAGATGGGGAATCAGGGCAGGGAATCAGAGGCAGGGAATCAAACACGGGGAATCAGAGCTGGGGAATCAGAGGCGGGGAATTAGAGTTGGGGAATCAGAGGAGGGGAATCAGAGGCCGGGAAACAGAGGCGGGGAATCAGATATGGGGAATCAGAGGTGGGGAATCAGATGTTGGGAATCAGAGGCAGGGAACCAGAGGCGGGGAAACAGAGGCGGGGAATCAGATATGGGGAATCAGAGGTGGGGAATCAGAGGTTGGGAATCAGAGGCAGGGAATCAGAGGCTTGGAATCAGATGCAGGGAATCAGATGCGGGGAATCAGAGGCGGGGAATCAGAGCTGGGGAATCAGAGGCGGGGAATCAGAGTTGGGGAATCAGAGGCGGGGAATCAGATATGGGGAATCAGAGGCGGGGAATCAGAGGCGGGTAAACAGAGGCGGGGAATCAGATATGGGGAATCAGAGGTGGGGAATCAGTGGCGTGGAATCAGAGGCAGGGAATCGGATGTGCGGAATCAGAAATGGGGAATCAGAGGTGGGGAATCAGAATCAGAAGCAGGGAATCAGAGGCCGGAAATTAGAGGCCGGAATCAGATGCCGGGAATAAGAGGCCGGGAATCAGAGTTTGGGAATCAGAGTCCGGGAATCAGAGATGGGGAATCAGAGGCGGGGAATGAGATATGGGGAATCAGAGGAAGGGAATCAGAGGCGGGGAAACAGAGGCGAGGAATCAGATATGGGGATTCAGAGGTGGCGAATCAAATGCGGTGAATCAGAGGCGGGGAATCAGAGCTGGGGAATCAGAGGCGGGGAATCAGAGGCGGTGAATCAGACATGGGTAATCAGAGGCGGGGAATCAGAGGCAGGAAATCAGACACGGGGAATCAGAGCTGGGGAATTAGATGCAGGGAATCAGAGTTGGGGATTCAGAGGCGGGGAATCAGATATGGGGAAACAGTGGCGGGGAATCAGAGGCGGGGAAACAGAGGCGGGGAATCAGATATGGGGAATCAGAGGTGGGGAATCAGAGGTTGGGAATCACAGGCAGGGAATCAGAGGCTGGGAATCAGATGCAGGGAATCAGATGCGGGGAATCAGAGGCGGGGAATCAGAGCTGGGGAATCAGAGGTGGGGAATCAGAGTTGGGGAATCAGAGGCGGGGACTTAGATATGGGGAAACAGAGGCGGGGAATCAGAGGCGGGGATACAGAGGCGGGGAATCAGATATGGGGAATCAGAGGTGGGGAATCAGAGGCAGGGAATCAGATGTGCGGAATCAGAGATGGGGAATCAGAGGCAGGGAATCAGAATCAGAAACAGGGAATAAGATGCGGGGAATCAGAGGCGGGGAATCAGAGCTGGGGAATCAGAGGCAGTGAATCAGAGGCGGGGAATCAGAGGCAGGGAATCGGATGTGCCGAATCAGAGATGGGGAATCAGAGGTGGGGAATCAGAGGCGGTGAATCAGACATGGGTAATCAGAGGCGGGGAATCAGAGGCAGGAAATCAGACACGGGGAATCAGGGGCGGGGAATCAGAGCTGGGAAATTAGAGGCAGGGAATCAGAGTTGGGGATTCAGAGGCGGGGAATCAGATATGGGGAAACAGAGGCGGGGAATCAGAGGCGGGCAAATAGAGGCGGGGATCAGATATGGGGAAACAGAGGAGGGGAATCAGAGGCGGGGAAACAGAGGCGGGGAATCAGATATGGGGAATCAGAGGTGGGGAATCAGAGGTTGGGAATCAGAGGCAGGGAATCAGAGGCTGGGAATCAGATGCATGGAATCAGATGCGGGGAATCAGAGGCGGGGAATCAGAGCTGGGGAATCAGAGGTGGGGAATCAAAGTTGGGGAATCAGAGTCGGGGACTTAGATATGGGGAAACAGAGGCGGGGAATCAGAGGTGGGGAACAGAAGGCGGGGAATCAGATATGGGGAATCAGAGATGGGGAATCAGAGGCAGGGAATTAGATGTGCGGAATCAGAGATGGGGAATCAGAGGTGGGGAATCAGAATCAGAAGCACGGAATCAGAGGCAGGGAATCAGAGTTGGGGATTCAGAGGCGGGGAATCAGATATGGGGAAACAGAGGTGGGGAATCAGAGGCGGGAAAACAGAGGCGGGGAATTAGATATGGGGAATCAGAGGTGGGGAATCAGAGGTGGTGAATCAGAGATGGGGAATCACAGGCGGGGAATCAGAGGCAGGGAATAGAACGCGGGGAATCAGAGGCAGGGAATCAGAGTTGGAGCATCAGAGGTTGGGAATTAGATATGGGGAAACAGAGGCGGGGAATCAGAGGCGGTGAAACAGAGGCGGGGAATCAGATATGGGGAATCAGAGGTGGGGAATCAGAGGTTGGGAATCAGAGGCAGGGAATCAGAGGCTTGGAATCAGATGCAGGGAATTAGATGCGGGGAATCAGAGGCGGGGAATCAGAGCTGGGGAATCAGAGGCGGGGAATCAGAGTTGGGGAATCAGAGGCGGGGAATCAGATATGGGGAATCAGAGGCGGGGAATCAGAGGCGGGGAAACAGAGGGGGGGAATCAGATATGGGGAATCAGAGGTGGGTAATCAGGGGCGGGGTATCAGTGGCAGGGAATCAGAGGCGGGAAATCAGAGGCCGGGAATCAGAGGCGGTGAATCAGGGGCGGGGAATCAGAGGCAGGCAATCGGATGTGCGGAATCAGAGATGGGGAATCAGAGGTGGGGAATCAGAATCAGAAGCAGGGAATCAGAGGCCGGGAATTAGAGGCCGGAATCAGATGCCGGGAATAAGAGGCCGGGAATCAGAGGTTGGGAATCAGAGTCCGGGAATCAGAGATGGGGAATCAGAGGCGGGGAATGAGATATGGGGAATCAGAGGCAGGGAATCAGAGGCGGGGAAACAGAGGCGAGGAATCAGATATGGGGATTCAGAGGTGGCGAATCAAAGGCGGTGAATCAGAGGCGGGGAATCAGAGCTGGGGAATCAGAGGCGGGGAATCAGAGTTAGGGAATCAGAGGCGGGGAATCAGAGCTGGGGAATCAGAGTCGGGGAATCAGAGGCAGGGAATCACATGTGCGGAATCAGAGATGGGGAATCAGAGGTGGGGAATCAGAGGCGGTGAATCAGAGATGGGGAATCAGAGGCGGTGAATCAGAGGCAGGAAATCAGACACGGGGATTCAGAGGCTGGGAATCAGACGGGGGGAATCAAAGGCGGGGAATCAGAGCTGGGGAATCAGAGGCAGGGAATCAGAGTTGGGGATTCAGAGGCGGGGAATCAGATATGGGGAAACTGAGGCGGGGAATCAGAGGCGGGAAAACAGAGGCGGGGAATTAGATATGGGGAATCAGAGGTGGGGAATCAGAGGTGGTGAATCAGAGATGGGGAATCACAGGCGGGGAATCAGAGGCAGGGAATAGAACGCGGGGAATCAGAGGCAGGGAATCAGAGTTGGGGCATCAGAGGTTGGGAATTAGATATGGGGAAACAGAGGCGGGGAATCAGAGGTGGGGAAACAGAGGCGGGGAATCAGATATGGGGAATCAGAGGTGGGGAATCAGAGGCAGGGAATCAGATGTGCGGAATCAGAGATGGGGAATCAGAGGCAGGGAATCAGAATCAGAAGCGGGGCATCAGAGGCCGGGAATCAGAGGCCGGGAATCAGATGCTGGCAATAAGAGGCCGGGAATCAGAGGTGGGGAATCAGAGTCTGGGAATCAGAGATGGGGATTCAGAGGCGGGGAATCAGATATGGGGAATGGAGTTGGGGAATCAGAGGCGGTGAAACAGAGATGGGGAATCAGGGCAGGGAATCAGAGGCAGGGAATCAAACACGGGGAATCAGAGCTGGGGAATCAGAGGCGGGGAATTAGAGTTGGGGAATCAGAGGAGGGGAATCAGAGGCCGGGAAACAGAGGCGGGGAATCAGATATGGGGAATCAGAGGTGGGGAATCAGATGTTGGGAATCAGAGGCAGGGAACCAGAGGCGGGGAAACAGAGGCGGGGAATCAGATATGGGGAATCAGAGGTGGGGAATCAGAGGTTGGGAATCAGAGGCAGGGAATCAGAGGCTTGGAATCAGATGCAGGGAATCAGATGCGGGGAATCAGAGGCGGGGAATCAGAGCTAGGGAATCAGAGGCGGGGAATCAGAGTTGGGGAATCAGAGGCAGTGAATCAGATATGGGGAATCAGAGGCGGGGAATCAGAGGCGGGTAAACAGAGGCGGGGAATCAGATATGGGGAATCAGAGGTGGGGAATCAGGGGCGGGGTATCAGTGGCAGGGAATCAGATGCGGGAAATCAGAGGCCGGGAATCAGAGGCGGTGAATCAGGGGCGGGGAATCAGAGGCAGGGAATCGGATGTGCGGAATCAGAAATGGGGAATCAGAGGTGGGGAATCAGAATCAGAAGCAGGGAATCAGAGGCCGGGAATTAGAGGCCGGAATCAGATGCCGGGAATAAGAGGCCGGGAATCAGAGGTTGGGAATCAGAGTCCGGGAATCAGAGATGGGGAATCAGAGGCGGGGAATGAGATATGGGGAATCAGAGGAAGGGAATCAGAGGCGGGGAAACAGAGGCGAGGAATCAGATATGGGGATTCAGAGGTGGCGAATCAAATGCGGTGAATCAGAGGCGGGGAATCAGAGCTGGGGAATCAGAGGCGTGGAATCAGAGTTGGGGAATCAGAGGCGGGGAATCAGAGCTGGGGAATCAGAGTCGGGGAATCAGAGGCAGGGAATCAGATGTGCGGAATCAGAGATGGGGAATCAGAGGTGGGGAATCAGAGGCGGTGAATCAGAGATGGGGAATCAGAGGCGGTGAATCAGAGGCAGGAAATCAGACACGGGGATTCAGAGGCTGGGAATCAGACGGGGGGAATTAAAGGCGGGGAATCAGAGCTGGGGAATCAGAGGCAGGGAATCAGAGTTGGGGATTCAGAGGCGGGGAATCAGATATGGGGAAACAGAGGCGGGGAATCAGAGGCGGGAAAACAGAGGCGGGGAATTAGATATGGGGAATCAGAGGTGGGGAATCAGAGGTGGTGAATCAGAGATGGGGAATCACAGGCGGGGAATCAGAGGCAGGGAATAGAACGCGGGGAATCAGAGGCAGGGAATCAGAGTTGGGGCATCAGAGGTTCGGAATTAGATATTGGGAAACAGAGGCGGGGAATCAGAGGTGGGGAATCAGGGGCGGGGTATCAGTGGCAGGGAATCAGAGGCGGGAAATCAGAGGCCGGGAATCAGAGGCGGTGAATCAGAGGCGGGGAATCAGAGGCAGGGAATCGGATGTGCGGAATCAGAGATGGGGAATCAGAGGTGGGGAATCAGAGGCGGTGAATCAGACATGGGTAATCAGAGGCGGGGAATCAGAGGCAGGAAATCAGACACGGGGAATCAGAGGCGGGGAATCAGAGCTGGGGAATTAGATGCAGGGAATCAGAGTTGGGGATTCAGAGGCGGGGAATCAGATATGGGGAAACAGTGGCGGGGAATCAGAGGCGGGGAAACAGAGGCGGGGAATCAGATATGGGGAATCAGAGGTGGGGAATCAGAGGTTGGGAATCACAGGCAGGGAATCAGAGGCTGGGAATCAGATGCAGGGAATCAGATGCGGGGAATCAGAGGCGGGGAATCAGAGCTGGGGAATCAGAGGTGGGGAATCAGAGTTGGGGAATCAGAGGCGGGGACTTAGATATGGGGAAACAGAGGCGGGGAATCAGAGGCGGGGAATCAGATATGGGGAATCAGAGGTGGGGAATCAGAGGCAGGGAATCAGATGTGCGGAATCAGAGATGGGGAATCAGAGGCAGGGAATCAGAATCAGAAGCAGGGAATAAGACGCGGGGAATCAGAGGCGGGGAATCAGAGCTGGGGAATCAGAGGCAGTGATTCAGAGGCGGGGAATCAGAGGCAGGGAATCGGATGTGCCAAATCAGAGATGGGGAATCAGAGGTGGGGAATCAGAGGCGGTGAATTAGACATGGGGAATCAGAGGTGGGGAATCAGAGTTGGGGATTCAGAGGCGGGGAATCAGATATGGGGAAACAGAGGCGGGGAATCAGAGGCGGGCAAATAGAGGCGGGGATCAGATATGGGGAAACAGAGGAGGGGAATCAGAGGCGGGGAAACAGAGGCGGGGAATCAGATATGGGGAATCAGAGGTGGGGAATCAGAGGTTGGGAATCATAGGCGGGAAATCAGTGGTGGGGAATCAGAATCAGAAGCAGGGAATCAGAGGCAGGGAATCAGAGTTGGGGATTCAGAGGCGGGGAATCAGATATGGGGTAACAGAGGCGGGGAATCAGAGGCGGGCAAATAGAGGCGGGGATCAGATATGGGGAAACAGAGGAGGGGAATCAGAGGCGGGGAAACAGAGGCGGGGAATCAGATATGGGGAATCAGAGGTGGGGAATCAGAGGTTGGGAATCAGAGGCAGGGAATCGGAGGCTGGGAATCAGATGCATGGAATCAGATGCGGGGAATCAGAGGCGGGGAATCAGAGCTGTGGAATCAGAGGTGGGGAATCAAAGTTGGGGAATCAGAGTCGGGGACTTAGATATGGGGAAACAGAGGCGGGGAATCAGAGGTGGGGAACAGAAGGCGGGGAATCAGATATGGGGAATCAGAGATGGGGAATCAGAGGCAGGGAATTAGATGTGCGGAATCAGAGATGGGGAATCAGAGGTGGGGAATCAGAATCAGAAGCAGGGAATCAGAGGCAGGGAATCAGAGTTGGGGATTCAGAGGCGGTGAATCAGATATGGGGAAACAGAGGTGGGGAATCAGAGGCGGGAAAACAGAGGCGGGGAATTAGATATGGGGAATCAGAGGTGGGGAATCAGGGGTGGTGAATCAGAGATGGGGAATCACAGGCGGGGAATCAGAGGCAGGGAATAGAACGCGGGGAATCAGAGCCAGGGAATCAGAGTTGGGGCATCAGAGGTTGGGAATTAGATATGGGGAAACAGAGGCAGGGAATCAGAGGCTTGGAATCAGATGCAGGGAATCAGATGCGGGGAATCAGAGGCGGGGAATCAGAGCTGGGGAATCAGAGGTGGGGAATCAGAGTTGGGGAATCAGAGGCGGGGAATCAGATATGGGGAATCAGAGGCGGGGAATCAGAGGCGGGGAAACAGAGGGGGGGAATCAGATATGGGGAATCAGAGGTGGGGAATCAGGGGCGGGGTATCAGTGGCAGGGAATCAGAGGTGGGGAATCAGAGGCGGTGAATCAGACATGGGTAATCAGAGGCGGGGAATCAGAGGCAGGAAATCAGACACGGGGAATCAGAGGCGGGGAATCAGAGCTGGGGAATTAGATGCAGGGAATCAGAGTTGGGGATTCAGAGGCGGGGAATCAGATATGGGGAAACAGTGGCGGGGAATCAGAGGCGGGGAAACAGAGGCGGGGAATCAGATATGGGGAATCAGAGGTGGGGAATCAGAGGTTGGGAATCACAGGCAGGGAATCAGAGGCTGGGAATCAGATGCAGGGAATCAGATGCGGGGAATCAGAGGCGGGGAATCAGAGCTGGGGAATCAGAGGTGGGGAATCAGAGTTGGGGAATCAGAGGCGGGGACTTAGATATGGGGAAACAGAGGCGGGGAATCAGAGGCGGGTAATCAGATATGGGGAATCAGAGGTGGGGAATCAGAGGCAGGGAATCAGATGTGCGGAATCAGAGATGGGGAATCAGAGGCAGGGAATCAGAATCAGAAGCAGGGAATAAGACGCGGGGAATCAGAGGCGGGGAATCAGAGCTGGGGAATCAGAGGCAGTGATTCAGAGGCGGGGAATCAGAGGCAGGGAATCGGATGTGCCAAATCAGAGATGGGGAATCAGAGGTGGGGAATCAGAGGCGGTGAATTAGACATGGGTAATCAGAGGTGGGGAATCAGAGGCAGGAAATCAGACACGGGGAATCAGAGGCGGGGAATCAGAGCTGGGAAATTAGAGGCAGGGAATCAGAGTTGGGGATTCAGAGGCGGGGAATCAGATATGGGGAAACAGAGGCGGGGAATCAGAGGCGGGCAAATAGAGGCGGGGATCAGATATGGGGAAACAGAGGAGGGGAATCAGAGGCGGGGAAACAGAGGCGGGGAATCAGATATGGGGAATCAGAGGTGGGGAATCAGAGGTTGGGAATCATAGGCGGGAAATCAGTGGTGGGGAATCAGAATCAGAAGCAGGGAATCAGAGGCAGGGAATCAGAGTTGGGGATTCAGAGGTGGGGAATCAGATATGGGGTAACAGAGGCGGGGAATCAGAGGCGGGCAAATAGAGGCGGGGATCAGATATGGGGAAACAGAGGAGGGGAATCAGAGGCGGGGAAACAGAGGCGGGGAATCAGATATGGGGAATCAGAGGTGGGGAATCAGAGGTTGGGAATCAGAGGCAGGGAATCGGAGGCTGGGAATCAGATGCATGGAATCAGATGCGGGGAATCAGAGGCGGGGAATCAGAGCTGTGGAATCAGAGGTGGGGAATCAAAGTTGGGGAATCAGAGTCGGGGACTTAGATATGGGGAAACAGAGGCGGGGAATCAGAGGTGGGGAACAGAAGGCGGGGAATCAGATATGGGGAATCAGAGATGGGGAATCAGAGGCAGGGAATTAGATGTGCGGAATCAGAGATGGGGAATCAGAGGTGGGGAATCAGAATCAGAAGCAGGGAATCAGAGGCAGGGAATCAGAGTTGGGGATTCAGAGGCGGTGAATCAGATATGGGGAAACAGAGGTGGGGAATCAGAGGCGGGAAAACAGAGGCGGGG
The DNA here is from genome assembly GCF_036971445.1 of Narcine bancroftii. Lineage (NCBI taxonomy): Eukaryota > Metazoa > Chordata > Chondrichthyes > Torpediniformes > Narcinidae > Narcine > Narcine bancroftii. The sequence continues at coordinate 8,734,186 of NW_027211893.1, forward strand.
AATTAGATATGGGGAATCAGAGGTGGGGAATCAGGGGTGGTGAATCAGAGATGGGGAATCACAGGCGGGGAATCAGAGGCAGGGAATAGAACGCGGGGAATCAGAGCCAGGGAATCAGAGTTGGGGCATCAGAGGTTGGGAATTAGATATGGGGAAACAGAGGCAGGGAATCAGAGGCTTGGAATCAGATGCAGGGAATCAGATGCGGGGAATCAGAGGCGGGGAATCAGAGCTGGGGAATCAGAGGCGGGGAATCAGAGTTGGGGAATCAGAGGCGGGGAATCAGATATGGGGAATCAGAGGCGGGGAATCAGAGGCGGGGAAACAGAGGGGGGGAATCAGATATGGGGAATCAGAGGTGGGGAATCAGGGGCGGGGTATCAGTGGCAGGGAATCAGAGGCGGGAAATCAGAGGCCGGGAATCAGAGGCGGTGAATCAGGGGCGGGGAATCAGAGGCAGGGAATCGGATGTGCGGAATCAGAGATGGGGAATCAGAGGTGGGGAATCAGAATCAGAAGCAGGGAATCAGAGGCCGGGAATTAGAGGCCGGAATCAGATGCCGGGAATAAGAGGCCGGGAATCAGAGGTTGGGAATCAGAGTCCGGTAATCAGAGATGGGGAATCAGAGGCGGGGAATGAGATATGGGGAATCAGAGGCAGGGAATCAGAGGCGGGGAAACAGAGGCGAGGAATCAGATATGGGGATTCAGAGGTGGCGAATCAAAGGCGGTGAATCAGAGGCGGGGAATCAGAGCTGGGGTATCAGAGGCGGGGAATCAGAGTTGGGGAATCAGAGGCGGGGAATCAGAGTTGGGGAATCAGAGTCGGGGAATCAGAGGCAGGGAATCACATGTGCGGAATCAGAGATGGGGAATCAGAGGTGGGGAATCAGAGGCGGTGAATCAGAGATGGGGAATCAGAGGCGGTGAATCAGAGGCAGGAAATCAGACACGGGGATTCAGAGGCTGGGAATCAGATGGGGGGAATCAAAGGCGGGGAATCAGAGCTGGGGAATCAGAGGCAGGGAATCAGAGTTGGGGATTCAGAGGCGGGGAATCAGATATGGGGAAACAGAGGCGGGGAATCAGAGGCGGGAAAACAGAGGCGGGGAATTAGATATGGGGAATCAGAGGTGGGGAATCAGAGGTGGTGAATCAGAGATGGGGAATCACAGGCGGGGAATCAGAGGCAGGGAATAGAACGCGGGGAATCAGAGGCAGGGAATCAGAGTTGGGGCATCAGAGGTTGGGAATTAGATATGGGGAAACAGAGGCGGGGAATCAGAGGTGGGGAAACAGAGGCGGGGAATCAGATATGGGGAATCAGAGGTGGGGAATCAGAGGCAGGGAATCAGATGTGCGGAATCAGAGATGGGGAATCAGAGGCAGGGAATCAGAATCAGAAACGGGGAATCAGAGGCCGGGAATCAGAGGCCGGGAATCAGAAGCTGGGAATAAGAGGCCGGGATTCAGAGGTGGGGAATCAGAGTCCGGGAATCAGAGATGGGGATTCAGAGGCGGGGAATGAGATATGGAGAATCAGAGGCGGGGAATCAGAGGCGTGGAAACAGAGGTGGGGAATCAGATATGGGGAATCAGAGGTGGCGAATCAAAGGCGGTGAATCAGAGATGGGGAATCAGAGGCGGGGAATCAGAGGCAGGGAATCAAACACAGGGAATGAGAGGCGGGGAATCAGAGCTGGGGAATCAGAGGCGGGGAATCAGAGTTGGGGAATCAGAGGCGGGGAATCAGATATGGGGAAACAGGGGCCGGGAATCAGAGGCGGGGAAACAGAGGCGGGGAATCAGGTATGGGGAATCAGAGGTGTGGAATCAGAGGTTGGGAATCAGAGGCAGGGAATCAGAGGCGGGGAAACAGAGGCGGGGAATCAGATATGGGGAATGGAGGTGGCAAATCAAAGGCGGTGAAACAGAGATGGGGAATCAGGGCAGGGAATCAGAGGCAGGGAATCAAACACGGGGAATCAGAGCTGGGGAATCAGAGGCGGGGAATTAGAGTTGGGGAATCAGAGGAGGGGAATCAGAGGCCGGGAAACAGAGGCGGGGAATCAGATATGGGGAATCAGAGGTGGGGAATCAGATGTTGGGAATCAGAGGCAGGGAACCAGAGGCGGGGAAACAGAGGCGGGGAATCAGATATGGGGAATCAGAGGTGGGGAATCAGAGGTTGGGAATCAGAGGCAGGGAATCAGAGGCTTGGAATCAGATGCAGGGAATCAGATGCGGGGAATCAGAGGCGGGGAATCAGAGCTGGGGAATCAGAGGCGGGGAATCAGAGTTGGGGAATCAGAGGCGGGGAATCAGATATGGGGAATCAGAGGCGGGGAATCAGAGGCGGGTAAACAGAGGCGGGGAATCAGATATGGGGAATCAGAGGTGGGGAATCAGTGGCGTGGAATCAGAGGCAGGGAATCGGATGTGCGGAATCAGAAATGGGGAATCAGAGGTGGGGAATCAGAATCAGAAGCAGGGAATCAGAGGCCGGAAATTAGAGGCCGGAATCAGATGCCGGGAATAAGAGGCCGGGAATCAGAGTTTGGGAATCAGAGTCCGGGAATCAGAGATGGGGAATCAGAGGCGGGGAATGAGATATGGGGAATCAGAGGAAGGGAATCAGAGGCGGGGAAACAGAGGCGAGGAATCAGATATGGGGATTCAGAGGTGGCGAATCAAATGCGGTGAATCAGAGGCGGGGAATCAGAGCTGGGGAATCAGAGGCGGGGAATCAGAGGCAGGGAATCAGATGTGCGGAATCAGAGATGGGGAATCAGAGGTGGGGAATCAGAGGCGGTGAATCAGAGATGGGGAATCAGAGTCGGGGAATCAGAGGCAGGGAATCAGATGTGCGGAATCAGAGATGGGGAATCAGAGGTGGGGAATCAGAGGCGGTGAATCAGAGATGGGGAATCAGAGGCGGTGAATCAGAGGCAGGAAATCAGACACGGGGATTCACAGGCTGGGAATCAGACGGGGGGAATCAAAGGCGGGGAATCAGAGCTGGGGAATCAGAGGCAGGGAATCAGAGGTGGGGAATCAGGGCGGTGTATCAGTGGCAGGGAATCAGAGGCGGGAAATCAGAGGCCGGGAATCAGAGGCGGTGAATCAGAGGCGGGGAATCAGAGGCAGCGAATCGGATGTGCGGAATCAGAGATGGGGAATCTGAGGTGGGGAATCAGAGGCGGTGAATCAGACATGGGTAATCAGAGGCGGGGAATCAGAGGTAGGAAATCAGACACGGGGAATCAGAGGCGGGGAATCAGAGCTGGGGAATTAGATGCAGGGAATCAGAGTTGGGGATTCAGAGGCGGGGAATCAGATATGGGGAAACAGTGGCGGGGAATCAGAGGCGGGGAAACAGAGGCGGGGAATCAGATATGGGGAATCAGAGGTGGGGAATCAGAGGTTGGGAATCACAGGCAGGGAATCAGAGGCTGGGAATCAGATGCAGGGAATCAGATGCGGGGAATCAGAGGCGGGGAATCAGAGCTGGGGAATCAGAGGTGGGGAATCAGAGTTGGGGAATCAGAGGCGGGGACTTAGATATGGGGAAACAGAGGCGGGGAATCAGAGGCGGGGAATCAGATATGGGGAATCAGAGGTGGGGAATCAGAGGCAGGGAATCAGATGTGCGGAATCAGAGATGGGGAATCAGAGGCAGGGAATCAGAATTAGAAGCAGGGAATAAGACGCGGGGAATCAGAGGCGGGGAATCAGAGCTGGGGAATCAGAGGCAGTGATTCAGAGGCGGGGAATCAGAGGCAGGGAATCGGATGTGCCGAATCAGAGATGGGGAATCAGAGTTGGGGAATCAGAGGCGGGGACTTAGATATGGGGAAACAGAGGCGGGGAATCAGAGGCGGGGAATCAGATATGGGGAATCAGAGCTGGGGAATCAGATATGGGGAATCAGAGGTGGGGAATCAGAGGCGTGGAAACAGAGGCGGGGAATCAGATATGGGGAATCAGAGGTGGGGAATCAGAGGCATGTAATCAGATGTGCAGAATCAGAGATGGGGAATCAGAGGCAGGGAATCAGAATCAGAAGCGGGGAGTCAGAGGCCGGGAATCAGAGGCCTGGAATCAGATGCTGGGAGTAAGAGGCCGGGAATCAGAGGTGGGGAATCAGAGTCCGGGAATCAGAGATGGGGATTCAGAGGCGGGGAATGAGATATGGAGAATCAGAGGCGGGGAATCAGAGGCGGGGAAACAGAGGTGGGGAATCAGATATGGGGAATCAGAGGTGGCGAATCAAAGGCGGTGAATCAGAGATGGGGAATAAGAGGCGGGGAATCAGAGGCAGGGAATCAAACACGGGGAATCAGAGGCAGGTAATCAGAGCTGGGGAATCAGAGGCTGGGAATCAAAGTTGGGGAATCAGAGGCAGGGAATCAGATATGGGGAAACAGGGGCGGGGAATCAGAGGCGGGGAAACAGAGGCGGGGAATCAGATATGGGGAATCAGAGGCGGGGAATTAGAGTTGGGGAATCAGAGGCGGGGAATCAGAGGCGGGGAAACAGAGGCGGGGAATCAAACACGGGGAATCAGAGGTGGGGAATCAGAGGTTGGGAATCAGAGGCAGGGAATCAGAGGCGGGGAATCAGAGGCGGGGAATCAGAGGCAGGGAATCAGATGTGCGGAATCGGAGATGGGGAATCAGAGACAGGGAATCAGAGGCGGGGAATCAGAGGCCGGGAATCAGATATGTGGAAACAGAGGCGGGGAATCAGAGGCGGGGAAACAGAGGCTGGGAATCAGATATGGGGAATCAGAGGTGGGGAATCAGAGGTTGGGAATCAGAGGCAGGGAATCAGAGGCTTGGAATCAGATGCAGGGAATCAGATGCGGGGAATCAGAGGCGGGGAATCAGAGCTGGGGAATCAGAGGCGGGGACTTAGATATTGGGAAACAGAGGCGGGGAATCAGAGGCGGGGAAACAGAGGCGGGGAATCAGATATGGGGAATCAGAGATGGGGAATCAGAGGCAGGGAATCAGATGTGCGGAATCAGAGATGGGGAATCAAAGGCAGGGAATCAGAATCAGAAGCAGGGAATCAGATGCCGGGAATCAGAGGCCGGAATCAGATGCCGGGAATAAGAGGCCGGAAATCAGAGGTGGGGATTCAGAGGCGGGGAATGAGATATGGGGAATAAGAGGCGGGGAATCAGAGGCGGGGAAACAGAGGCGGGGAATCAGATATGGCGAATCAGAGGTGGCGAATCAAAGGCGGTGAATCAGAGATGGGGAATCAGAGGCCGGGAATCAGAGGCAGGGAATCAAACACGGGGAATCAGAGGAGGGGAATCAGAATTGGGGAATCAGAGATGGGGAATCAGAGATGGGGAATCAGAGGCAGGGAATCAGACGCGGGGAATCAGAGGTGGTGAATCAGAGATGTGGAATCAGAGGCGGGGAATCAGAGGCAGGGAATCAGACGCGGGGAATAAGAGGCGGGGAATCATAGCTGGCGAATCAGAGGCGGGGAATCAGAGGTGGGGAATCAGAGGCGGGGAATCAGATATTGGGAATCAGAGGTGGGGAATCAGAGGCGGTGAAACAGAGGCGGGGAATCAGCTGCAGGGAATCAGATGCGGGGAATCAGAGGCGGGGAATCAGAGCTGGGGAATCAGAGGCGGGGACTTAGATATTGGGAAACAGAGGCGGGGAATCAGAGGCGGGGAAACAGAGGCGGGGAATCAGATATGGGGAATCAGAGATGGGGAATCAGAGGCAGGGAATAAGATGTGCGGAATCAGAGATGGGGAATCAAAGACAGGGAATCAGAATCAGAAGCAGGGAATCAGATGCCGGGAATCAGAGGCCGGAATCAGATGCCGGGAATAAGAGGCCGGAAATCAGTGGTGGGGATTCAGAGGCGGGGAATGAGATATGGGGAATAAGAGGCGGGGAATCAGAGGCGGGGAAACAGAGGCGGGAAATCAGATATGGCGAATCAGAGGTGGCGAATCAAAGGCGGTGAATCAGAGATGGGGAATCAGAGGCCGGGAATCAGAGGCAGGGAATCAAACACGGGGAATCAGAGGAGGGGAATCAGAATTGGGGAATCAGAGATGGGGAATCAGAGATGGGGAATCAGAGGCAGGGAATCAGACGCGGGGAATCAGAGGTGGTGAATCAGAGATGTGGAATCAGAGGCGGGGAATCAGAGGCAGGGAATCAGACGCGGGGAATAAGAGGCGGGGAATCATAGCTGGCGAATCAGAGGCGGGGAATCAGAGGTGGGGAATCAGAGGCGGGGAATCAGATATTGGGAATCAGAGGTGGGGAATCAGAGGCGGTGAAACAGAGGCGGGGAATCAGATATGGGGTATCAGAGGTGGGGAATCAGAGGTTGTGAATCAGAGATTGGGAATCAGAGGCGGGGAATCAGAGGCCGGTAATCAGACGCGGGGAATCAGAGGCGGGGAATCAGAGCTGGGAAATTAGAGGCGGGGAATCAGATATGGGGAAACAGAGGCGGGGAATCAGAGGCGGGCAAATAGAGGCGGGGATCAGATATGGGGAAACAGAGGCGGGGAATCAGAGGCGGGGAGACAGAGGCGGGGAATCAGATATGGGGATCAGAGGTGGGGAATCAGAGGTTGGGAATCAGAGGCTGGGAATCAGAGGCTGGGAATCAGATGCATGGAATAAGATGCGGGGAATCAGAGGCGGGGAATCAGAGCTGGGGAATCAGAGGTGGGGAATCAAAGTTGGGGAATCAGAGGCGGGGACTTAGATATGGGGAAACAGAGGCGGGGAATCAGAGGCAGGGAATAGAACGCGGGGAATCAGAGGCAGTGAATCAGAGCTGGGGAATCAGAGGCGGGGAATCATAGTTGGGAATCAGAGGCAGGGAATCAGATATGGGGAAACAGAGGCGGGGAATCAGGGGCGGGGAAACAGAGGCGGGGAATCAGATATGGGGAATCAGAGGTGGGGAATCAGAGGCGTGGAAACAGAGGCGGGGAATCAGATATGGGGAATCAGAGGTGGGGAATCAGAGGCATGTAATCAGATGTGCAGAATCAGAGATGGGGAATCAGAGGCAGGGAATCAGAATCAGAAGCGGGGAGTCAGAGGCCGGGAATCAGAGGCCTGGAATCAGATGCTGGGAGTAAGAGGCCGGGAATCAGAGGTGGGGAATCAGATATGGAGAATCAGAGGCGGGGAATCAGAGGCGGGGAAACAGAGGTGGGGAATCAGATATGGGGAATCAGAGGTGGCGAATCAAAGGCGGTGAATCAGAGATGGGGAATCAGAGGCGGGGAATCAGAGGCAGGGAATCAAACACGGGGAATCAGAGGCAGGGAATCAGAGCTGGGGAATCAGAGGCTGGGAATCAAAGTTGGGGAATCAGAGGCAGGGAATCAGATATGGGGAAACAGGGGCGGGGAATCAGAGGCGGGGAAACAGAGGCGGGGAATCAGATATGGGGAATCAGAGACGGGGAATTAGAGTTGGGGAATCAGAGGCGGGGAATCAGAGGCGGGGAAACAGAGGCGGGGAATCAAACACGGGGAATCAGAGGTGGGGAATCAGAGGTTGGGAATCAGAGGCAGGGAATCAGAGGCGGGGAATCAGAGGCGGGGAATCAGAGGCAGGGAATCAGATGTGCGGAATCGGAGATGGGGAATCAGAGGCAGGGAATCAGAGGCGGGGAATCAGAGGCCGGGAATCAGATATGGGGAAACAGAGGCGGGGAATCAGAGGCGGGGAAACAGAGGCTGGGAATCAGATATGGGGAATCAGAGATGGGGAATCAGAGATGGGGAATCAGAGGCAGGGAATCAGACGCGGGGAATCAGAGGTGGTGAATCAGAGATGTGGAATCAGAGGCGGGGAATCAGAGGCAGGGAATCAGACGCGGGGAATAAGAGGCGGGGAATCATAGCTGGCGAATCAGAGGCGGGGAATCAGAGGTGGGGAATCAGAGGCGGGGAATCAGATATTGGGAATCAGAGGTGGGGAATCAGAGGCGGTGAAACAGAGGCGGGGAATCAGATGCAGGGAATCAGATGCGGGGAATCAGAGGCGGGGAATCAGAGCTGGGAAATCAGAGGCGGGGACTTAGATATTGGGAAACAGAGGCGGGGAATCAGAGGCGGGGAAACAGAGGCGGGGAATCAGATATGGGGAATCAGAGATGGGGAATCAGAGGCAGGGAATCAGATGTGCGGAATCAGAGATGGGGAATCAAAGGCAGGGAATCAGAATCAGAAGCAGGGAATCAGATGCCGGGAATCAGAGGCCGGAATCAGATGCCGGGAATAAGAGGCCGGAAATCAGAGGTGGGGATTCAGAGGCGGGGAATGAGATATGGGGAATAAGAGGCGGGGAATCAGAGGCGGGGAAACAGAGGCGGGGAATCAGATATGGCGAATCAGAGGTGGCGAATCAAAGGCGGTGAATCAGAGATGGGGAATCAGAGGCCGGGAATCAGAGGCAGGGAATCAAACACGGGGAATCAGAGGAGGGGAATCAGAATTGGGGAATCAGAGATGGGGAATCAGAGATGGGGAATCAGAGGCAGGGAATCAGACGCGGGGAATCAGAGGTGGTGAATCAGAGATGTGGAATCAGAGGCGGGGAATCAGAGGCAGGGAATCAGACGCTGGGAATAAGAGGCGGGGAATCATAGCTGGCGAATCAGAGGCGGGGAATCAGAGGTGGGGAATCAGAGGCGGGGAATCAGATATTGGGAATCAGAGGTGGGGAATCAGAGGCGGTGAAACAGAGGCGGGGAATCAGATATGGGGTATCAGAGGTGGGGAATCAGAGGTTGTGAATCAGAGATGGGGAATCAGAGGCGGGGAATCAGAGGCCGGTAATCAGACGCGGGGAATCAGAGGCGGGGAATCAGAGCTGGGAAATTAGAGGCGGGGAATCAGATATGGGGAAACAGAGGCGGGGAATCAGAGGCGGGCAAATAGAGGCGGGGATCAGATATGGGGAAACAGAGGCGGGGAATCAGAGGCGGGGAGACAGAGGCGGGGAATCAGATATGGGGATCAGAGGTGGGGAATCAGAGGTTGGGAATCAGAGGCTGGGAATCAGAGGCTGGGAATCAGATGCATGGAATAAGATGCGGGGAATCAGAGGCGGGGAATCAGAGGCGGGGAATCAGAGCTGGGGAATCAGAGGTGGGGAATCAAAGTTGGGGAATCAGAGGCGGGGACTTAGATATGGGGAAACAGAGGCGGGGAATCAGAGGCAGGGAATAGAACGCGGGGAATCAGAGGCAGGGAATCAGAGCTGGGGAATCAGAGGCGGGGAATCATAGTTGGGAATCAGAGGCAGGGAATCAGATATGGGGAAACAGAGGCGGGGAATCAGGGGCGGGGAAACAGAGGCGGGGAATCAGATATGTGGAATCGGATGCGGGGAATCAGAGGCGGGAAATCAGAGCTGGGGAATCAGATATGGGGAATCAGAGGTGGGGAATCAGAGGCGTGCAAACAGAGGCGGGGAATCAGATATGGGGAATCAGAGGTGGGGAATCAGAGGCATGTAATCAAATGTGCGGAATCAGAGATGGGGAATCAGAGGCAGGGAATCAGAATCAGAAGCGGGGAGTCAGAGGCCGGGAATCAGAGACCTGGAATCAGATGCTGGGAGTAAGAGGCCGGGAATCAGAGGTGGGGAATCAGAGTCCGGGAATCAGAGATGGGGATTCAGAGGCGGGGAATGAGATATGGAGAATCAGAGGCGGGGAATCAGAGGCGGGGAAACAGAGGTGGGGAATCAGATATGGGGAATCAGAGGTGGCGAATCAAAGGCGGTGAATCAGAGATGGGGAATCAGAGGCGGGGAATCAGAGCTGGGGAATCAGAGGCTGGGAATCAAAGTTGGGGAATCAGAGGCAGGGAATCAGATATGGGGAAACAGGGGCGGGGAATCAGAGGCGGGCAAACAGAGGCGGGGAATCAGATATGGGGAATCAGAGGCGGGGAATTAGAGTTGGGGAATCAGAGGCGGGGAATCAGAGGCGGGGAAACAGAGGCGGGGAATCAAACACGGGGAATCAGAGGTGGGGAATCAGAGGTTGGGAATCAGAGGCAGGGAATCAGAGGCGGGGAATCAGAGGCAGGGAATCAGAGGCAGGGAATCAGAGGCGGGGAATCAGAGGCGGGGAATCAGAGGCCGGGAATCAGATGCAGGGAATCAATATGGGAAATCAGAGGTGGGGAATCAGAGGTTGGGAATCAGAGGAAGGGAATCAGAGGCGAGGAATCAGAGCTGGGGAATCAGAGGCGGGGAATCAGAATTGGGGAATCAGAGATGGGGAATCAAAGATGGGGAATCAGAGGCGGGGAATCAGACGCGGGGAATCAGAGGTGGTGAATCAGAGATGTGGAATCAGAGGCGGGGAATCAGAGGCAGGGAATCAGACGCGGGGAATCAGAGGCGGGGAATCATAGCTGGCGAATCAGAGGCGGGGAATCAGAGGTGGGGAATCAGAGGCGGGGAATCAGATATTGGGAATCAGAGGTGGGGAATCAGAGGCGGGGAAACAGAGGCGGGGAATCAGATATGGGGAATCAGAGGTGGGGAATCAGAGGTTGTGAATCAGAGATGGGGAATCAGAGGCGGGGAATCAGAGGCCGGTAATCAGACGCGGGGAATCAGAGGCGGGGAATCAGACATGGGAAATTAGAGGCAGGGAATCAGAGTTGGGGATTCAGAGGCGGGGAATCAGATATGGGGAAACAGAGGCGGGGAATCAGAGGCGGGGAAACAGAGTCGGGGAATCAGATATAGGGAATCAGAGGTGGGGAATCAGAGGTTGGGAATCAGAGGCTGGGAATCAGAGGCTGGGAATCAGATGCATGGAATCATATGCGGGGAATCAGAGGCGGGGAATCAGAGCTGGGGAATCAGAGGTGGGGAATCAAAGTTGGGGAATAAGAGGCGGGGACTTAGATATGGGGAAACAGAGGCGGGAAATCAGAGGCGGGGAAACAGAGGCGGGGAATCAGATATGGGGAATCAGAGGTGGGGAATCAGAGGCAGGGAATTAGATGTGCGGAATCAGAGATGGGGAATCAGAGGCAGGGAATCAGAATCAGAAGCAGGGAATCAGAGGCCGGGAATCAGAGACCGGAATCAGATGCCGGGAATAAGAGGCCGGAAATCAGAGGTGGGGAATCAGAGTCCGGGAATCAGAGATGCGGAATCAGAGGCGGGGAATGAAATATGGGGAATCAGAGGCGGGGAATCAGAGGCGGGGAAACAGAGGCGGGGAATCAGATATGGGGAATCAGAGGTGTGGAATCAGAGGTTGGGAATCAGAGGTTGGGAATCAGAGGCAGGGAATCAGAGGCTTGGATTCATTTGCAGGGAATCAGATGCGGGGAATCAGAGGCGGGGAATCAGAGCTGGGGAATCAGAGGTGGGGAATCAGAGTTGGGGAATCAGAGGCGGGGACTTAGATATTGGGAAACAGAGGCGGGGAATCAAAGGCGGGGAAACAGAGGCGGGGAATCAGATATGGGGAATCAGAGGTGGGGAATCAGAGGCAGGGAATCAGATGTGCGGAATCAGAGATGGGGAATCAGAGGCAGGGAATCAGAATCAGAAGCAGGGAATCAGAGGCCGGGAATCAGAGGCCGGAATCAGATGCCGGGAATAAGAGGCCGGGAATCAGAGGTGGGGAATCAGAGCCAGCGAATCGGATGTGCGGAATCAGAGATGGGGAATCAGAGGTGGGGAATCAGAGGCGGTGAATCTGAGATGGGGAATCAGTGGCGAGGAATCAGAGGCAGGTTATCAGACACGAGGATTCAGAGGCTGGGAATCAGACGGGGGGAATCAAAGGCGGGGAATGAAGCTGGGGAATCAGAGGCAGGGAATCAGAGTTGGGGATTCAGAGGCGGGGAATCAGATATGGGTAAACAGAGGCGGGGAATCAGAGGCGGGCAAACAGAGGCGGGGAATTAGATATGGGGAATCAGTGGTGGGGAATCAGAGATGGTGAATCAGAGATGGGGAATCACAGGCGGGGAATCAGAGGCAGGGAATAGAACGCTGGGAATCAGAGGCAGGGAATCAGAGCTGGGGAATCAGAGGCGGGGAATCATAGTTGGGAATCAGAGGCGGGGAATCAGATATGGGGAAACAGAGGCGGGGAATCAGGGGCGGGGTAACAGAGGCGGGGAATCAGATATGGGGAATCGGATGCGGGGAATCAGAGGCGGGAAATCAGAGCTGGGGAATCAGATATGGGGAATCAGAGGTGGGGAATCAGAGGCGTGGAAACAGAGGCGGGGAATCAGATATGGGGAATCAGAGGTGGGGAATCAGAGGCATGTAATCAGATGTGCGGAATCAGAGATGGGGAATCAGAGGCAGGGAATCAGAATCAGAAGCGGGGAGTCAGAGGCCGGGAATCAGAGGCCTGGAATCAGATGCTGGGAGTAAGAGGCCGGGAATCAGAGGTGGGGAATCAGAGTCCGGGAATCAGAGATGGGGATTCAGAGGCGGGGAATGAGATATGGAGAATCAGAGGCGGGGAATCAGAGGCGGGGAAACAGAGGTGGGGAATCAGATATGGGGAATCAGAGGTGGCGAATCAAAGGCGGTGAATCAGAGATGGGGAATCAGAGGCGGGGAATCAGAGGCAGGGAATCAAACACGGGGAATCAGAGGCGGGGAATCAAAGTTGGGGAATCAGAGGCAGGGAATCAGATATGGGGAAACAGGGGCGGGGAATCAGAGGCGGGGAAACAGAGGCGGGGAATCAGATATGGGGAATCAGAGGCGGGGAATTAGAGTTGGGGAATCAGAGGCGGGGAATCAGAGGCGGGGAAACAGAGGCGGGGAATCAAACACGGGGAATCAGAGGTGGGGAATCAGAGGTTGGGAATCAGTGGCAGGGATCAGAGGCGGGGAATCAGAGGCGGGGAATCAGAGGCAGGGAATCAGATGTGCGGAATCGGAGATGGGGAATCAGAGGCAGGGAATCAGAGGCGGGGAATCAGAGGCCGGGAATCAGATATGGGGAAACAGAGGCGGGGAATCAGAGGCGGGGAAACAGAGGCTGGGAATCAGATATGGGGAATCAGAGGTGGGGAATCAGAGGTTGGGAATCAGAGGCAGGGAATCAGAGGCTTGGAATCAGATGCAGGGAATCAGATGCGGGGAATCAGAGGCGGGGAATCAGAGCTGGGGAATCAGAGGCGGGGACTTAGATATTGGGAAACAGAGGCGGGGAATCAGAGGCGGGGAAACAGAGGCGGGGAATCAGATATGGGGAATCAGAGATGGGGAATCAGAGGCAGGGAATCAGATGTGCGGAATCAGAGATGGGGAATCAAAGGCAGGGAATCAGAATCAGAAGCAGGGAATCAGATGCCGGGAATCAGAGGCCGGAATCAGATGCCGGGAATAAGAGGCCGGAAATCAGAGGTGGGGAATCAGAGTCCGGGAATCAGAGATGGGGATTCAGAGGCGGGGAATGAGATATGGGGAATAAGAGGCGGGGAATCAGAGGCGGGGAAACAGAGGCGGGGAATCAGATATGGCGAATCAGAGGTGGCGAATCAAAGGCGCTGAATCAGAGATGGGGAATCAGAGGCCGGGAATCAGAGGCAGGGAATCAAACACGGGGAATCAGAGGAGGGGAATCAGAATTGGGGAATCAGAGATGGGGAATCAGAGATGGGGAATCAGAGGCAGGGAATCAGACGCGGGGAATCAGAGGTGGTGAATCAGAGATGTGGAATCAGAGGCGGGGAATCAGAGGCAGGGAATCAGACGCGGGGAATAAGAGGCGGGGAATCATAGCTGGCGAATTAGAGGCGGGGAATCAGAGGTGGGGAATCAGAGGCGGTGAAACAGAGGCGGGGAATCAGATATGGGGTATCAGAGGTGGGGAATCAGAGGTTGTGAATCAGAGATGGGGAATCAGAGGCGGGGAATCAGAGGCCGGTAATCAGACGCGGGGAATCAGAGGCGGGGAATCAGAGCTGGGAAATTAGAGGCAGGGAATCAGAGTTGGGGATTCAGAGGCGGGGAATCAGATATGGGGAAACAGAGGCGGGGAATCAGAGGCGGGCAAATAGAGGCGGGGATCAGAGTCGGGGAATCAGAGGCAGGGAATCAGATGTGCGGAATCAGAGATCGGGAATCAGAGGTGGGGAATCAGTGGCTGTGAATCAGAGATGGGGAATCAGAGGCGGGGAATCAGAGGCAGGAAATCAGACACGGGGATTCAGAGGCTGGGAATCAGACGGGGGGAATCAAAGGCGGGGAATCAGAGCTGGGGAATCAGAGGCAGGGAATCAGAGTTGGGGATTCAGAGGCGGGGAATCAGATATGGGGAAACAGAGGCGGGGAATCAGAGGCGGGCAAACAGAGGCGGGGAATTAGATATGGGGAATCAGAGGTGGGGAATCAGAGGTGGTGAATCAGAGATGGGGAATCACAGGCGGGGAATCAGAGGCAGGGAATAGAACGCGGGGAATCAGAGGCAGGGAATCAGAGTTGGGGCATCAGAGGTTGGGAATTAGATATGGGGAAACAGAGGCGGGAAATCAGATATGGGGAATCAGAGGTGGGGAATCAGAGGCAGGGAATCAGATGTGCGGAATCAGAGATGGGGAATCAGAGGCAGGGAATCAGAATCAGAAGCGGGGAATCAGAGGCCGGGAATCAGAGGCCGGGAATCAGATGCTGGGAATAAGAGGCCGGGAATCAGAGGTGGGGAATCAGAGTCCGGGAATCAGAGATGGGGATTCAGACGCGGGGAATGAGATATGGAGAATCAGAGGCGGGGACTCAGAGGCAGGGAAACAGAGGTGGGGAATCAGATATGTGGAATCAGAGGTGGCGAATCAAAGGCGGTGAATCAGAGATGGGGAATCAGAGGCGGGGAATCAGAGGCAGGGAATCAAACACGGGAAATCAGAGGCGGGGAATCAGAGCTGGCGAATCAGAGGCGGGGAATCAGATATGGGGAATCAGAGGTGTGGAATCAGAGGTTGGGAATCAGAGGCAGGGAATCAGAGGCGGGGAAACAGAGGCGGGGAATCAGATATGGGGAATCAGAGGTGGCGAATCAAAGGCGGTGAAACAGAGATGGGGAATCAGGGCAGGGAATCAGAGGCAGGGAATCAAACACGGGGAATCAGAGCTGGGGAATCAGAGGCGGGGAATTAGAGTTGGGGAATCTTAGGAGGGGAATCAGAGGCGGGGAAACAGAGGCGGGGAATAAGATATGGGGAATCAGAGGTGGGGAATCAGAGGTTGGGAATCAGAGATGGGGAAACAGGGGCAGGGAATCAGAGGCGGGGAAACAGAGGCGGGGAATCAGATATGGGGAATCAGAGGTGTGGAATCAGAGGTTGGGAATCAGAGGCAGGGAATCAGAGGCGGGGAAACAGAGGCGGGGAATCAGATATGGGGAATCAGAGGTGGCGAATCAAAGGCGGTGAAACAGAGATGGGGAATCAGGGCAGGGAATCAGAGGCAGGGAATCAAACACGGGGAATCAGAGCTGGGGAATCAGAGGCGGGGAATTAGAGTTGGGGAATCAGAGGAGGGGAATCAGAGGCGGGGAAACAGAGGCGGGGAATCAGATATGGGGAATCAGAGGTGGGGAATCAGAGGTTGGGAATCAGAGGCAGGGAATCAGAGGTGGGGAATCAGAGGCGGGGAATCAGAGGCAGGGAATCAGATGTGCGGAATCGGAGATGGGGAATCAGAGGCAGGGAATCAGAGGCGGGGAATCAGAGGCGGGGAATCAGAGGCCGGGAATCAGATATGGGGAAACAGAGGTTGGGAATCAGAGGCGGG